>NC_092334.1:535124375-535751250 GCF_046630445.1 Rutidosis leptorrhynchoides | reverse complement strand
GAATTTGTTGAATCTGAATCACTAGAGGATTCTGACTTAATGGTTTCTTCCTCAACAATCTCTAGATGAGTGATTTGTGGTTCAAGAGGAATGATTAGTGGTTCAGGATCTCTGAATTGTCCCTGAATATCCTCCGGATTCTCAATTGTGAGGTCGGGTTCAAAAAATGGATTATCGGAAATTTGAATTGGAGTACTTGGTCGACTAGATGACGATTCTAAAGAAAAATCAACGGCGACAATATTGGCTAGATGTCTTGATCGAGTTACAGGTGGTGAACGTATGAAAGGTGGTGAACGTTTTTCTCGGTGCATTCACTGAATATCCTATTAGTTATAAAAATAAAAATTATATAAGTTATCAAATTAATAGACTTTTCTGATTTTACCCACGTGTCGAATAGCCAATAGATGCAGCAGGTAGTCAGGACCCTTTAAATCGGAAGCCCACAACTCACCACTAACAAATCCAACTATTACTACGAACCAGAAAATTTTGGGTGTCTATCAATTTAACCGCTTAAAATAATTTTTCGTCGAATTTTAAAGAAAAAATAAAGAAAATTCTATGTCCTAAAAACTAGAGTGTCGAGAAATAAGAAAGAAAAAGAGCGCGTCGAAAAACGTCGAAAAATAAAAGGTCGAAAAATAAGCGTCGAAAAACAAAGAGTCGAAAAATAAAAATAAGAAAGAAAAGCGTCGAAAAACAAAGAGTCGAAAAATAAAAATAAGAAAGAAAAGCGTCGAAACTTAGAATTCTAAAAACTAAAAAAAAAAACTTACGTCTAAAGGTATTAAGACTTAAAAGTAATTCAATATCCAAAACGGCAATAACTTAAAAAGGCACTAAAATTTTAAAACGGCGTCGCAAATTTCTAAAGCACCTAAATCTAAGTATAAAGAAAAAGCATTTAAGGGATTTTACGCCAAAGCCTAAAAATATAGAAATAAAAATAAACTATGGCTTTTACTATATCTTAAAACTAGTTACGAGCGATAAAAATACAAATTACGTACTAAATAATAAAAATATACAATTTATAAAAAGAGACAAAAAATAATAAAATTACTAATTTTTATAAAAATATTATTTTTATATTATTTATTTTATAAAAGTATTATTTTATATAATTAATAATAATAAAAACACTTAATATTACAAATAAAATAATAAAACTAAAACTAATATTAACAATTAATTAATTAATTAGACCCTAATTAGGGTTACTAAAAATAATAATTATTAATACTCCGTAATTAATGCAGTACCAGGTCAAACCTGGCGTGTCAGAATGAACCATGCGGTCGCATGAATTTTAGCCTACGGGTTCATGCGATCGCATGGACCTGAATTTCGAATCACAAATTGGGCTGCTACAGTACCAGGCCCAATTCTTTTTACTATTATTTTTTTTCTGATTTTTAAATTTCTGTTTTTAATTTATATAAAAAAATATGTAATAAAAACTTATAAAAAGAAATTACTTATTAATCTTAATTTTTAACAAAAGAAAAATAAAAATATAAACTTTTTAATTTAAATACTTAAAAATATAGAAATATATATATATATATAAATATATATATATATATATATATATATATTTTTCTTTTTATATTTTTGATTGTATTATATAAAACGTATTTTTATAAAAATGAATGAAAGCTTAATAAAAATCTTTTTTTCTTTTTTTTATAGCGTTTCGCTTCGGCGTTCCCCGGCAGAGGCACCAAAAATACTTGATGTTAAAGCAGAGGGGTACGAAATAGTTATATTTTTATTGCGAAATACTATTAAATACGATACAATTTTACACAAGTTATTTATTTATTTATAGAGTGGATATACCTAAACCTTGCTACAACACTTATAGGCAGTGTACCTAATTGTACAGTAGTGTAGTTTTTAGTAAGTCCGGTTCGTCCACAGGGAACTAACCAAGTTTAACGCTATATTTTAAAACTATATTTGAATAAATATATATATATATATATATATATATATATATATATATATATATATATATATATATATATATATATATATATATATAAAAGTAATATTATTATTATTATTAAAGGGGGTTTTTACCGTTTAATGACCGGTTTGTCGATTTTATGTCTTAAGTCGCAGTTAAAACCTAATGTAAAATATTAAAAATAAATATAATGATGTGTGCAGCGGTGTATACGAAATAGTTATTATTTTTACTACGAAATACGATACAAATAACACAAGTTTTAATTATTTATTTACAAATGAGATATACCTAAACCTTGCTACAACACTATAGGCAGTGTACCTAATCGTAGAGTAGTATAGTTTTTAGTAAGTCCGGTTTGTTCCACAGGGAGACGACTTATTTTACACTATATTTTTAAACAATTATATTTGTACAAAATATATTATTTATAGTATTAATATATAAAAAGGGGTTTACCGTTTAATGACCGGTTTGTCGATTTTATATTTTAAGCGAAGTGTAAAGTAAATGACGATATTTAACCAACGATAAAATAAATAACAATAATTAAAATGACAAAATAAATAAAAGTACGAGAAAATATAAAATAAAATTTATTATGCTTATTTAAATTTCCGTACTCATGATGTTTAACGTTTTGATTTTAAATTTATTACCCTGGGTTAATTTTCCTTTGTCCTGGATTATTCGATAAGTCCATCTGGTTTTGCCATAATAGTCCATCGGTCATAATTATAAAGTGCGAGGGTCTTCGCCAAATTAACCTTATACCCGAAGTCAAATATTCCAACTAATTGGGGATTCGAACTGTAATAAGGTCTTAATACTTTATTTAATGAATACACCAGGTTATCGACTGTGTGTAATCCAAGGTTTTAATACTTTGTTAACAATTACACCAATTATCCTTGAATGTAATCCACCCCTGTTTTAATGAGTCCAGTAACTATTAATCCATCCCCGTGTCCGGTCAAATGAACAATAATTCGTACTTATAAATATCTCGCCCATCGTGTCCGATTAAGCGTATGTGGTTATATATAGATACGTCAAATCATAACCTTTATATTAAATTAACGAGGTATCGTTAATTTAATATAAAGCCCATTAATAGCCCATAGTCTAATTTCCACAAGTGTCATTCTTTTGTCCAAACCCCAATTATGGTACAAAGCCCAATAACTCCATCTTTAATATTTAGTCTAACATCACGATTACTTTGGCTTAAATAAGCATAATAATAACTTAGTTACGAGACATTAATTTTAAAAAGGAAAACATAACTTACATTGAGTATTAATCGCGTAGTGTTACACGGACAGAATTTCGACTTCAAAACCCGTAAAATAACCTTTACATAACCCAAACTAATCTAATATAAAACTAAACTAATATTTATATATATATATATATATATATATATATATATATATATATATATATATATATATATATATATATATATATATATATATATATATATATATATATATATCTTACAGGGGGAGTAATATATTTATGGTATATATTTCAGCCAGAATTCTGTGGCTTTTATAGACCTGACCAAACTTTTGGGGCCATGTGATCGCATGGCTCCCCTTTGTTATTTCCATGCGATCGCATGGCATAGAAATCCAGCTCACATTGCCTTGGACACTAGCTTGTCGACATTATATATATATATATATATATATATATATATATATATATATATATATATATATATATATATATATATATATATATATATATATTATATTCTTGTGCATAGTAGACTTGTAATTTTTGATCCGTTGAGTCGGGCGTTGATAGTTGGCTCAGGTCCCGATTCCGGATTTTCGAACGTCCTTTCGTACGATTTAATATCTTGTACTTTGCGTTTTGTAATTTGCACAAAAAATTATTTTCCTTAACTCCCAAAATCCGCGCAAGTCTTTTAACTCAATTTTTGGGACGCTTTTGAGTGCACTATGGCTTTAAGGACCCTTTTCCAGTTTTAGGATGTTTTTTCTTCAATTCTTTAATCTTCGTGTTTTTCGTTTCGTAACTTGTACTCTTGTCAATTTTAGACATTTCTCATCATTAAATTGAACCACTTGAATTGTATCTTGTACATTTGAGCTTTTTGGACGTTTTTGTCTTCGAATCTTCGCTTTCGCCTTTTGTCTTTGCACTTATTTATTATAAATGAATATCACTTGGAAATAGAACAATTGCAACTGAAAACTTTACATATCGGAAGGATATTGATACTAAATATATGTTTATTTGGAGCACTATCATATAACTTAATTTAAAGTGTAAAGTAAATGACAATAATTAAAGTGCGATAAATTAAATGACGGTAAATAAAATTGCGATAATTAAAAGTACGATAAATAAAATGACAGTAAATAAAAGTGCGATGAAATATGAAATAAAGGAATTATGCTTATTTAAACTTATGTAATCATGATATTTGACGTGTTGATTTTAATTTATTACCATGGGTTAATTGTCCTTTTTCCTGGATTATTCGATATGTCCATCTGGTTTTTGTCCATAACAGTCCATCAGTCATAAATATAAAGTGCGAGTGTCCTCGTCAAATTATCCTTATACCCGAAGTCAAATATTCCAACTAATTGGGGACTTAAACTGTAATAAGGTTTAATACATTGTTAATGATTACACCAGGTTATCGACTGTGTGTAATCCAAGGTTTTAATACTTTATTAACAATTACACCAAGTGTCCTTGTATGTAATCCACCCCTGTTTTAATGAGCCCATTAACTATTAATCCATTCCCGTGTCCGATTAAATGAACGATTATTAGTACTTATAAATATCCCGCCCATCGTGTCCGATCGAGTGTATGTGGTTATTTATAGGTACGTCCAATTGTAAATCTTTATATTAAATTAACGAACTATCATTCAGTTAAACAAATATAAAGCCCATTAATAGTCCATAGTCCAATTTCTACAAGTGTCGTTCTTTTGTCCAAACCCCAATTATGGTCCAAAGCCCAATTACCCCGTCTTTAATATTTAGCCCAATATCATGATTACTTCAATTTAAATAAGCATAATAATAACTTAGCTACGAGACATTAATTTAAAAAGGTTGAACATAACTTACAATGATTAATAATAGCGTAGCGTTACACGGACAGAATTTCGACTTACACACTTACAACATTCGCTACCATAACCTTATTATTATTAATCTTAAATTAAAATTAAAATTATAAAATATATATATATATATATATATATATATATATATACATACATATATATATATATATATATATATATATATATATATATATATATATATATATATATATATATATATATATATATATATATATATATATATATATATATATATATATATATATATATATATATCCTGAGATAGAGAGTGGATAGAAAAAGGTATATAAATTCGGCCAGAATTCGTTGTATTTAAAGAATGTGGCGTGCTACAGGAACTCATGCGACCGCATGAGTTTTGTTCTTCCAGGCCATGCGATCGCATGGCCAGCAGGATCCAGCCCAAATGCTTTTGTTTGCTAGTTTGCCGACGGTTTTAATATATAATATAATATATATATAATATATAATTTTAAGAATTAATTATATATTATATTATATTCATGTGCATAGTTGACTTGTAATTTTTAGTCCGTTGTGTCGCGTGTTGAGAGTTGACTCTGGTCCCGGTTTCGGATTTTCGAACGTCCTTTCGTACAATTTAATATCTTGTACTTTGCGTTTTACGGCTCGTACTCTTGTAATTTTTAGACGTTTCTCATCAATAATTTGAACCACTTTGATTGTACTTTGTACTTTTTAGCTTTTTGGTCGTTTGCTTCTTCAATTCGTCAAATCTGTCTTTTATCTTCACCTTTTATTATTTAAACGAATATCACTTGTAAATAGAACAATTACAACTAAAAGCTTGTCTTTCTTGAGGGATAATGCTATGAAATACATGTTCGTTTTTAGCATTATCAAAGAACTGTGGGGAAATTAGCGCACTGCTAAGTAAATGAAAATATCTAGATAGACATCACTATAATCTACAAGCACGACTTAAGTCATGTGTCACTAAACACAGAATAACAAGAAGATCGGTGGATTGTACATGGCTTCAACTACTCGCTGATCAGGCTAGAGTCTACCGATATTCCTTGCTACTGAATCACTAGTATAGTCTTCCACATCAACACATGTGTCATTCAGAACTATACTACTCAGATATCAACACTTGGACCCAACACACTCCCACCCGAAAGTACCAATGTAGAGAGGGTTTACCTGTTACATCGGAAAATACACCATCGACGTTATCACTGGGTGTACATATAGTCACATAGAATCACTGCACTGGTCACATGCTCACTACACAGTGTAATCATAAGTGTGGCATTGGTCACTGTACTTGTTATTATATAACCATATCCATAAGGATAGTCTCACTCACCTCATAGCACAAGAACTCAGAGATCTTATTTTACTGAGCCCTCACCTTTGTCTTTATCACCTGAGAACACCAAACTCTCAATTAGTACACTTTTTTCAATAATATTTGTGGCTTTAAACAGATAAACACATCAACACATCAAATGAGTCAGAATTGTACTTGATCCAAAATCAGCAAACACTGCCACTCGTACGACTGACTCCTCACTCGTACGGATGAGGTATCATTCGTGCGGATGAGATCTCAGTCTGAATCGCATGGTTGACTACCTCACTCGTGCAGATGACACTCTCACTTGCACGGATGATACCTCACTCGAACGAGTGACTTACAAGTTTACACACATGAGTATAAGTCTCACTCATGCGAATGACAGTCTCACTCCCACAAGTGACTGTCTTACTCGCACGAGTGAGGTCTCACTCATGCAAACCAACACGGACAACTGCAGACATGTACTTGTAAGACCCGGATATTTCGAATAATAATCTCGGGTGTAAATTGTACGTAGAGAGTGAATTTTATGTAAATGTAAATATGTACATGAAGATATTAGATGTATATATTAATAAATATACGTTATGTTTATGGAGTACACGATATATATATATATATATATATATATATATATATATATATATACACACACACACACATACATGAGAATGTATACATGTATATGCATGGTTTATGAAGGTATTAAGTTGAGTGAGACTTTGTGGTGAAGTCTAAGTGTATATGCGAAGCGAATATTGTAAGACCCGATTATTTATTGTACATGGAGTATATATGATGTACTTAAAGTGTGTGAAGCTTTGCGTAATTGAAGAAAAGTCAGAACCTGCTCAGGCCTGCGTGCGCGCCGCGCAGAGGTAATGGTGCGCGCCGCGCACTGTCCCTGCGACAGATTTCCAGTTTTTCTATTTTTATTTAAATGAAGGGTAGTTTGGTCTTTTTACTTATTGGACGGTTTGAGGCCACAAAACCTGATCCAATCTCATTTGGATCTCATTCTTCATCTCTTCCACACACTCTCAAACCCTAGAGTGAGAAAATAGAGTTTAGTAAGAGAAAGCTTCATTTAGAGAAGAAGGAGCTTGAATCAATCGAAGTTGCAAGTGTTAAAGTTGTTCATCTCGTTCACGGCTACGTTGTGGTAGTATTGGTAAGTTCTAACTCCAAGTTTTCATAGTATGATTGATGTTCATAATTGGGGTTTTTGAAATGGGTGTTCTTGAAGTAAACCCACTAGTTGATAATTGGGTGATTGAACTAGTAAGTGGTGTTAATGACCATTGTTGGTTGGTATAGGTTGGTTAGTGAAATTGATTAGTTGATAATCACGTTCGGGTGTTAAAATCACTAGTTAACTTAGGTTATAAGTGATTAATTGTGTGAGCTTGCCAAACTGGTGTTTTGACTTGAGAATAGGTCAAAATGAGTTTTGTGTTAAATGATGTAAGTAAGGTGTTTTGTTAATGAAACCTTGAGTAAAACGAGTTGTTGGAACATAATCACTAGTCGATTATGATTATAGAGATTTTCGAGTGAGTTTTGACTTGGTCAAAGTAAAGTAAGTGCAAATGGGTCTATATTGCACTAAATGGTGTTTTGGGTATAAGCTAGAGTGTTTAGCTTATTTGCTTGCAAATTACTTAGGTGATTTGCATTTGGACGATTAGGAGCTCAAGCGGATTTGCTTTTCAAGTAATCGAGGTGAGTGGAATAATTATGCGTACATATATATGGCGTGTTTATTTGTGAATGTTTTGGTATGAACCACGTGCCGGTAGTACCATAACATGTATGTGACGAGTATTATGATGTGAACCACGTGCCGGTAGCATCAAGTGTGAACCATGTGCCGGTAGCACTATAAAATTTAGATGTGGACCACGTGCCGGTAGCATCAAGTATGAACCACGTGCCGGTAGCACTATAAAATGAGGCGTGAACCACGTGCCAGTAGCGCCAAAGTGTGAACCACGTGCCGGTAGCACTACAAAAGAGTGAGACTCAAATGCATATGGTGTGAACCACGTGCCGATAGCACCATAGCGTTATGGTTAACCATATTATGTTCTTGGATATTGTATAAGCATGCTATACATATGTATATATATATATATATATATATATATATATATATATATATATATATATATATATATATATATATATTATGTTGAGTATATGCTAATGTGGTGTTGTGATATTGTACGAGTTGTTAGCATTATGAGTGTGACGGCATGCTATTGAGTTACTTTTTCATATGAGGTATTTAGTGGGTGCGATTGCAAGTAGATGGGTTATATATGTGTATGTATAATTGTTGCACTCACTAAGCTTTGCTTACCCTCTCGTTGTTTACCATTTTACAGGTTTTGGCGGAGACAAGGGTAAGGGCATTCGTTTGGATTAGAGATCCCGTTTTGTTTGTTAGGGGACGCTTTTGATGTAGTAGCTTTTGGAGTTGACCGAGATTTGGGTAGTTTAATTCCCCAAACACCATGCTCATTGTGTCGTTTGGAAATTTAATTAGTGTGGTCGAAACTCGTGTTTTGTACGAACCTCATAATTTGGGTCGATGTGGGCCCGTGTTGTAAAACTTGTTTTATTATTAAATCGTGTTAGTTTTACATATAAGGACATGTTGTGAAAAGCGTTTCGTCTAAATATGTCGGGAAGTGGGTGATCTTTTTACGAAAAATGACAAATCCGGACAGAAGCTGCCAACACCTTGTGCGCGCGGCACACAGGCTGGACTGCGCGTCGCGCACCCTGTCAGGGCAGCCCTGTTTAAATTTTTTTTTATGGTCTGTTTTCGGTTATATAATGGGTTGGGTTGTTACAAGTGGTATCAGAGCATGGTCTAAGGGATTTAGGTGACTTGAGATAGGTGTCTAGAGTTAGACTTTTGTGTGTGATTTTTTGTGCGGGACTTGTAGGATTACGGGTCGGAACGGGAATTTGGTTAGTGTCCCAGTTTATGGGTGGACTAACGTTTATATTAATATGTGGATATTATTAAGATATTTTGTGTTTGTGTTAGGTTATATCATCGAGCAAAGCGATCGTGGTACTAACGAGTGGATACGGCGTGTACGCATAATAATGATTAGCTACCATTTTTACGGGTGTAAATCGTATTTGACAAGTGATGTAAGACGATTGCCGAGCAAGATGGGTTGGGATTGTACGTATGATTGTACTCGTTCTATGCTTAATCGATTGCATTCTTTAGAATGAAGACGAGAGAGGGATATGGAACGGACGGGCCTATTCATAAGGGGAAGGATGAGTTAACATTAAGGATTGAGGCGGAGTTCAAACTCTATATCTTGACTTTCGCCGACAAGGTTAAATAAGTTCTTCAAGAATCGTTCGAGGGAATAGTGACCGAGATGGTCCGAGACCAAGTGCCTAAGGTCGTGAAGGAGGAGTTAGAAAAGAGGTTTCCTAAACCTCAAGGTGACGGCGACGAAGGAGCAACTATGGGGATTGAATCCCATGCTCCAGAAACTGCTGATCACTCTTTGGGTAAGAGAAAGTTCGAATCAAGAGGTGCTCCTAGTAAAAGGGCGAGAAGTACAACCGAAGGTGTTAAAAAAGTGAAGAAGAGGAGTAAGGGAAGTTATGGGCCTACGTGCTTTAGGTGTGGAGGATGAGGTCATTTGGCACGGGATTGTACGAGTGTACCTTTAAGCACGATCAAGTGCTTTATTTGCCCAAAGAAGGGACACCGAAAGTCGGAGTGTTCCGAATCGTTTGTCGATTGGGTTAGGAGGTTAGAGCGTGACTATCTGATGATCATTGAAGCGCAAGGGTCCAACGATGATGTTTCAGGTATTTTCGTCTTTGGTACAAATATGCCTTATTATTGTTTATTGTGTGCCGATGGATTCGTGTATGTATTAGAGACTTAAACTTTGTTTCGAGATCTAATTAGTCTCAAGTGAACGTATTTTTCAAAGGCACTCATAAGGGTGCGGGGTTAGTGAACTCGGTGAAGATTCGGTTTGTTGGTGGTTTTGATGATAGTGCACCGGGGTAGCGTTTGAGTCGTTGACTCGTGGAAATGCGCCCTGGGGGGATGCATGGCGGTAATACGTAGTATTGATATAGGTGACAGTCTCACTCCCACGAGTGACTGTCTTACTCGCACGAGTGAGGTCTCACTCGTGCAAACCAACACGGACAACTGCAGACATGTACTTGTAAGATCCGAATATTTCGAATAATAATCTCGGGTGTAAATTGTACGTAGCGAGTGAATTTTATGTAAATGTAAATATGTACATGAAGATATTAGATGTATATATTAATAAATATACGTTATGTTTATGGAGTACACGATATATATATATATATATATATATATATATATATATATATATATATATATATATATATATATATATATATATATATATATATATACATATATATATATATATACATATATATATATACACACACACACACACATACATGAGAATGTATACATGTATATGCATGGTTTATGAAGGTATTAAGTCGAGTGAAACTTTGTGGTGAAGTCTAAGTGTATATGCGAAGCGAATATTGTAAGACCCGATTATTTATTGTACATGGAGTATATATGATGTACTTAAAGTGTGTGAAGCTTTGCGTAATTGAAGAAAAGTCAGAACCTGCTCAGGCCTGCGTGCGCGCCGCACAGAGGTAATGGTGCGCGCCAC
Organism: Rutidosis leptorrhynchoides; assembly: GCF_046630445.1. Lineage (NCBI taxonomy): Eukaryota > Viridiplantae > Streptophyta > Magnoliopsida > Asterales > Asteraceae > Rutidosis > Rutidosis leptorrhynchoides. The sequence goes on along the minus strand of NC_092334.1, from coordinate 535,740,070 downwards.
GCACTGTCCCTGCGACAGATTTCCAGTTTTTCTATTTTTATTTAAATGAAGGGTAGTTTGGTCTTTTCACTTGTTGGACGGTTTGAGGCCACAAAACCTGATCCAATCTCATTTGGATCTCATTCTTCATCTCTTCCACACACTCTCAAACCCTAGAGTGAGAAAATAGAGTTTAGTGAGAGAAAGCTTCATTTAGAGAAGAAGGAGCTTGAATCAATCAAAGTTGCAAGTGTTAAAGTTGTTCATCTCGTTCACGACTACGTTGTGGTAGTATTGGTAAGTTCTAACTCCAAGTTTTCATAGTATGATTGATGTTCATAATTGGGGTTTTTGAAATAGGTGTTCTTGAAGTAAACCCACTAGTTAATAATTGGGTGATTGAACTAGTAAGTGGTGTTAATGACCATTGTTGGTTGGTATGGGTTGGTTAGTGAAATTGATTAGTTGATAATCACGTTCGGGTGTTAAAATCACTAGTTAACTTAGGTTATAAGTGATTAATTGTGTGAGCTTGCCAAATGGGTGTTTTGACTTGAGAATAGGTCAAAATGAGTTTTGTGTTAAATTATGTAAGTAAGGTGTTTTGTTAATGAAACCTTGAGTAAAACGAGTTGTTGGAACATAATCACTAGTCGATTATGATTAAGGGGATTTTCGAGTGAGTTTTGACTTGGTCAAAGTAAAGTAAGTGCAAATGGGTCTATATTGCACTAAATGGTGTTTTGGGTATAAGCAAGAGTGTTTAGCTTATTTGCTTGTAAATTACTTAGGTGATTAGCATTTGAACGATTAGAAGCTCAAGCGGATTTGCTTTTCAAGTAATCGAGGTGAGTGGAATAATTATGCGTACATGTATATGGCGTGTTTATTTGTGAATGTTATGGTATGAACCACGTGTCGGTAGTACCATAACATGTATGTGACGAGTATTATGATGTGAACCACGTGCCGGTAGCATCAAGTGTGAACCACGTGCCGGTAGCACTATAAAATTTGGATGTGGACCACGTGCCGGTAGCATCAAGTGTGAACCACGTGCCGGTAGCACTATAAAATGAGGCGTGAACCACGTGCCAGTAGCGCCAAAGTGTGAACCACGTGCCGGTAGCACTATAAAAGAGTGAGACTCAAATGCGTATGGTGTGAACCACGTGCCGATAGCACCATAGCGTTATGGTTAACCATATTATGTTCTTGGATATTGTATAAGCATGCTATACATATGTATATGTATATATATTATGTTGAGTATATGCTAATGTGGTGTTGTGATATTGTACAAGTTGTTAGCATTATGAGTGTGATGGCATGCTATTGAGTTACATTTTCATATGAGGTATTTAATGGGTGCGATTGCAAGTAGATGGGTTATATATGTGTATGTATAATTGTTACACTCACTAAGCTTTGCTTACCCTCTCGTTGTTTACCATTTTACAGGTTTTGGAGGAGACAAGGGTAAGGGCATTCGTTTTGATTAGAGATCCCGTTTTGTTTGTTAGGGGACGCTTTTGATGTGGTAGCTTTTGGAGTTGACCGAGATTTGGGTAGTTTAATTCCCCAAACACCATGCTCATTGTGTCGTTTGGAAATTTAACTAGTGTGGTCGAAACTCGTGTTTTGTACGAACCTCGTAATTTGGGTTGATGTGGGCCCGTGTTGTAAAACTTGTTTTATTATTAAATCGTGTTAGTTTTACATATAAGGACATGTTGTGAAAAGCGTTTCGTCTAAATATGTCGGGAAGTGGGTGATCTTTTTACGAAAAATGACAAATCCGGACAGAAGCTGCCAGCACCTTGTGCGCGCCGCACACAGGCTGGACTGCGCGCCGCGCACCCAGTCTGGGTAGCCCTGTTTAATTTTTTTTTTTTATGGTCTGTTTTCGGTTCTATAATAGGTTGGGTTGTTACAAGTGGTATCAGAGCATGGTCTAAGGGATTTAGGTGACTTGAGATATGTGCCTAGACTTAGACTTTTGTGTGTGATTATTTGTGTGGGACTTGTAGGATTACGGGTCGGAACGGGAATTCGGTTAGTGTCCCAGTTTATGGGTGGACTAACGTTTATATTAATATGTGGATATTATTAAGATATTTTGTGTTTGTGTTGGGTTATATCATCGAGCAAAGCGGTCGTGGTACTAACGAGTGGATACGGCGTGTACGCGTAATAATGATTAGCTACCATTTTTATGGGTGTAAATAGTATTTGACAAGTGATGTAAGACGATTGCCGAGCAAGATGGGTTAGGATTGTACGTATGATTATACTCGTTCTTTGCTTAATCGATTGCATTCTTTAGAATGAAGACGAAAGAGGGATATGGAACGGACGGGCCTATTCATAAGGGGAAGGATGAGTTAACATTAAGGATTGAGGCGGAGTTCGAACGCTATATCTTGACTTTTGCCGACAAGGTTAAACAAGTTCTTCAAGAATCGTTCGAGGGAATAGTGACCGAGATGGTCCGAGACCAAGTGCCTAAGGTCGTGAAGGAGGAGTTAGAAAAGAGGTTTCCTAAACCTCAAGGTGACGGCGACGAAGGAGCAACTATGGGGATTGAATCCCATGCTCCAGAAACTGCTGATCACTCTTTGGGTAAGAGAAAGTTCGAATCAAGAGGTGCTCCTAGTAAAAGGGCGAGAAGTACGCCCGAAGGTGTTAAAAAAGTGAAGAAGAGGAGTAAGGGAAGTTATGGGCCTACGTGCTTTAGGTGTGGAGGACGAGGTCATTTGGCACGGGATTGTACGAGTGTACCTTTAAGCATGATCAAGTGCTTTATTTGCCCAAAAAAGGGACACCGAAAGTCAGAGTGTTCCGAATCGTTTGTCGATCGGGTTAGGAGGTTAGAGCATGACTATCTGATGATCAGTGAAGAGCAAGGGTCCAACAATGATGTTTCAGGTATTTTCGTCTTTGGTACAAATATGCCTTATTATTTTTTATTGTGTGCCGATGGATTCGTGTATGTATTAGAGACTTAAACTTTGTTTCGAGATCTAATTAGTCTCAAGTGAACGTATTTTTCAAAGGTACTCATAAGGGTGCGAGGTTAGTGAACTCGGTGAAGATTCGGTTTGTTGGTGGTTTTGATGATAGTGCACCGGGGTAGCGTTTGAGTCGTTGACTCGTGGAAATTCGCCCTGGGGGATGCATGGCAGTAATACGTAGTATTGATATGGGTGACATCCTAATGGAAACACCCTATGATGACGTTGTATTGACAGACGAGGGCGTAAGACTTGGTGTAACTGATGTTTGCAGCGGGGTATACGAAATAGCTTATATTTTTACAGGAAATACTATTAAATACGATACAATTTTACACAAGATATTTATTTATTTAGAGAATGGATATACTTAAACCTTGCTACAACACTTATAGGCAGTGTACCTAATCGTACAGTAGTGTATTTTTTAGTAAGTCCGGTTCGTTCCACAGGGAATCTTTTTAAACAAAGATTAACGCTATATTAGTTTACTTTTATAAAAATACAAATATATATATAAGTACTATTATTATTATAAAGGGGGGTTTTTATCGTTTAATGACCGGTTTGTCGATTTTAAAACTTTAGTCGCAGTTAAAACCAAATGTAAAATATTAAAAATAAATACAAGACTTAAATTAAAACGTAAAGTAAATGACGATAATGAAATTGCGAATAATAAAAGTGCGATAAAATAAACTTGCGGTAATTAAAAAGTACGATAATTAAAAGTGCAATTAAATAAAATAACAATAAATAAAAGTGCTATAATTAGAAGTGCAATTAAATATAAAATAAAGGAAATTGAATATGAAATAAAAGAATTATGCTTATTTAAACTTCCGTAATCATGATGTTTGACGTGTTGATTTTAGTTTTATGCCCATGGGTTAATTGTCCTTTGTCCTGGATTATTTAATATGTCCGTCTGGTTTTTGTCCATAACAGTCCATCAGTCATAAATATAAAGTGCGAGTATCCTCGTCAAATTATCCTTATACCCGAAGTTAAATATTCCAACTAATTGTGGACTTAAACTGTAACAAGATTTTAATACTTTGTTTAATAATTACACCAGGATGTCGACTGAGTGTAACCCAAGGTTTTAATATTTTGTTATCAATTATACCAAGTATCCTTGTACATAATTTCACCCCTGTTTTAATTATTCTAGTGGCTATTAATCCATTCCCGTGTCCGGTTAAATGAACGATTATTCGTACATATAAATACCCCGCCCATCGTGTCCGATCGAGTGTATATGGTAATTTATAGGGACGCCCAATTGTAAATCTTTATATTAACATTAACAAACTATCATTTAGTTAAACAAATATAAAGCCCATTAATAGCCCATAGTCTAATTTCCACAAGTGTTGTTCTTTTGTCCAAACCCCAATTATGGTACAAAGCCCAATTACCCAATTTTAGTAATTAGCCCAACATCATGATTACTTTGGATTAAATAAGCATAATAATAACTTAGCTACGAGACATTAAATTAAAAAGGTTGAACATAACTTACAATGATTAAAAATAGCGTAGCGTTACACGGACAGAATTTCGACTTACACCCTTACAATATTCGCTAACATACCCTTATTATTAGGATTAAAAATTAAAATTAAAATTAAAATATAAATTATAAATATATATTACGTATATATTGAGAGAAGAAGAAAAAGGATGATAAAAATGATCAGAATTCGGTTGGCTTTATAGGGAGTTTCAAAACTTGGGCTCCGCGACTCGCGGCCCTTTTGGCCTTCAAACTCCGCGAGTCGCGGAGTTTGAAATTACAGCTCACCCATTTTGGAGTCTCTCTTGCCGACGGTTTTTATTTATTTATATAATATATAAATAATTATAAGAATTATTTAAATATTATATTATATTTATGTGCATAGTTTCCTTGTAATTTTTAGTCCGTTGCGTCGAGCGTTGAGAGTTGACTCATGTCCCGGTTCCGGATTTTCGAACGTCCTTGCGTACAGTTTAATATCTTGTACTTTGCGTTTTGAATCTTGTACTCTTGTAATTTCGAGACGTTTCTTATCAATAATTGGAACCTCTTTGATTGTCTTTTGTACTTTTGAGCTTTTTGATCGTTTGCGTCTTCAATTCGTCGAATCTGTCTTTTGTCTTCACCTTTTATTATTTAAACGAATATCACTTGTAAATAGAACAATTGCAACTAAAAGCTTGTCTTTCTTGAGGAATAATGCTATGAAATATATGTTCGTTTTTAGCATTATCAGTAACCAAGCATTTTCTTAGTGATGGGGTAAATGATTCTACCAAGCCACGGGTATGGGCCTTGGTGTTCGGTTGTTAGCGCGTGTTTGCTTTCGTGTTGAAGTTGATGAACCATGAGGTTCGACGGGTGGATAGAACCCTTGAGATCGAGTGTTCTGCGTCTCGATGTATGTTAGTAATGAAGTCTACGAGACGCGATGTTAGGTGCCTCTTTCATACCTACTAACGTGGTATTCGACTCCGATGGGGTTGCGGTTACATTGTACTTAGGGTACCAGAGTGAAACCCTTATGAACTTGAGTGACTAAGTGGAGATTTTACAAGCTTTATCAATCGGACGACTATAAGAGGGATGCTTGCATTCGTGCTAATGGATGATTGGTATGACGTGGCGAAGGACGAACCGAAATCTTTGTATGCTAAGTGTTAAAGCAAGGTTCGATGACGTACGTGTTACGGGATGCAAGACGGTAAGCATTCATTGTTGGAGCAGTAGTCACTCTCTTCCAGGAGTGTGAGCATGTGTTTACCGTTGGCCGGATGATTTTGTAGTGGTAACGGGTAGAAAGAATTTGATAGTGGGAAAAGTCTACCCTGCGGGTAGTGGCGTTCTTGGTATACGAGGTACGAGTTATGTTGGCATTAGGTCATTGCTTGAATGATGCCAACGGAGGAAAGTGGGCATCGGTTTTATGGTGAATTGAGCTCGCGAGAGTTTGTGGGCTATGATCGGTGAGGAGATTGGTCATATAGGTCGGTCTGTTGTACCTTGACTCTGTTGTTTGAGTCTTCTGCTGTCTAGGCTTATTGCGTCGTGGTTTTGGGTCGTTAAGCTCGTTCAAGTGAGACCCGTAGGATTGGTAGTTTGTGTGTGTATTGTTGCTCGTATGTGAGTTTAACAACTAATTGCTTGTGTACGCATGTTATTGGATTAGTATGCACCGGGTGTTATATCACTAAGTGAGAGTACGTGACGTGTAATCGTCTTATGGAGAGTGTTGGGTTTTGATTTGGTGTAGCCGCGAGAGCTCAACCGAGCGTATAGTGATGAGACCGTGTAAGGCGTAGTCCCAAATGTTGTGTTGAGCTTTATGGTAAAACCAATTAGGCCTTAACCAGAGGGTGGTAGTACACTTGACGATAATAACATACGATGATGTATATCTACATGTTAATAGGCGGTCCAATTTCGATGGCGGTTTTGTGATTGTGTGGTGAGTGTGGTACGCTCTTGATGGCCACTCTTTTCTTTTATGATTTTGGGGGTGGACGCGGTATGCGGTTCGAGAAGCATTTCCGTTAATCACGTTCGTGTGCGAGTAGAGTCATGGTGGTTAACTATCCTTATATATATAGGTAACCGGGTTAATAGTTAAGACGAAGTTAGAGAGGTGTAAGCTTTGGTGTTCCAAGCGACTCCTTAGTGTTGAGTTGAAAGATAAATAGGTTAGATATTCGGCCTAGGTGGATAGTGACTAGCGGGTGTCACTAGGAAGTCGTGGGCATTGAGCCGTAAGGTTCTTTAGATTTGTGTGACCGCATGTAGTCAGGTGACGTGTGACACCGAGAGTAGACCCCATAAGGGTTGAGTCTTTGGAGACTCGGTGTGGTAATTGGAGTCGGATAACACAACGTCGGGTGCCTCCTTGTACCTGCTAGTGTAACTTTTTGAATCCGATGGTGTGATTACTTTGATTTTGGGTACCGGTGAGAAACCCGAAGATACAACTGTGGTATATTGTGATGCTTAGCGGGCGTTAACACTTGACTGATTTGAAAAATCGAGGTTCGAATATCTTATAGTGAGTCCTTGGAAGGACTATTGAGTGTGACCAACGCCGGAAAAGGTAATTTGCGTTGTGGAAAGTCAAAATTCCGCGGGATGTTATTATCTCGAAGGTGAAAGTATGGGGTTAAAACCCTAAATAGGGGAGTTAAGTACCGGGGAATGCGGAAAACGTTCCTATCTAGTAGACGTGATGAGCGAACAGGTGTCGCTTATTAAGGAAAGGAAAGCTTTGGTGGTCTTCGAAAAGTTCCAAGTTGGACTTTGGAATAAATTGCGAAGGTAGTTAGCGACGTGAGTCGAAATGGCGAGGTTCCCAATAGAGGGATACGAGGGATTTTCAAAAATGCGTCGGGATGATTCCCGAATATTCCATGATTGAAAGGCGTAACGACGATGATTATCGGTGAATTGTGCTACTTTTAGGACGATTGTGGAGTGTATGGTACGAGTTTGGATACTCGGCGTAGGAGCAAACGGTTGTGGTTGTTTTGTCTCGTGGGTTGATTACCTGATATCGTTGAAATGATGGAATGATATGGCTTTTGGAAAAATATTATGAAGTTTTCACGGTGTACTTCCGAGTGAGTGGTGGAAATTTTGATCGAATGGAAGTGTGAAGTACGGTTGTTGTAATAGGATGCATTAGTGTACGAAGTGAGAACCCGGATGGGTGATTGCTACATGTGTAATTCCGCATTGGAGACGGAAATGTTCAAGGTAGAAGTGCTTAACTTCTAGTTTTTGGTGCGGATCACGAGGACGTGATCCAATTTAAGGGTGGGAGAGTTGTAAGACCCGATTATTTATTGTACATGGAGTATATATGATGTACTTAAAGTGTGTGAAGCTTTGCGTAATTGAAGAAAAATCAAAACCTGCTCAGGCCTGCGTGCGCGCCGTGCAGAGGTAATGGTGCGCGCCGCGCACTGTCTCTGCGACAGATTTCCAGTTTTTCTATTTTTATTTAAATGAAGGGTAGTTTGGTCTTTTCACTTGTTGGACGGTTTGAGGCCACAAAACCTGATCCAATCTCATTTGGATCTCATTCTTCATCTCTTCCACACACTCTCAAACCCTAGAGTGAGAAAATAGAGTTTAGTGAGAGAAAGCTTCATTTGGAGAAGAAGGAGCTTGAATCAATCGAAGTTGCAAGTGTTAAAGTTGTTCATCTCGTTCACGGCTACGTTGTGGTAGTATTGGTAAGTTCTAACTCCAAGTTTTCATAGTATGATTGATGTTCATAATTGGGGTTTTTGAAATGGGTGTTCTTGAAGTAAACCCACTAGTTGATAATTGGGTGATTGAACTAGTAAGTGGTGTTAATGACCATTGTTGGTTGGAATGGGTTGGTTAGTGAAATTGATTAGTTGATAATCACGTTCGGGTGTTAAAATCACTAGTTAACTTAGGTTATAAGTGATTAATTGTGTGAGCTTGCCAAATGGATGTTTTGACTTGAGAATAGATCAAAATGTGTTTTGTGTTAAATGATGTAAGTAAGATGTTTTGTTGATGAAACCCTGAGTAAAATGAGTTGTTGGAACATAATCACTAGTCGATTATGATTATGGGGATTTTCGGGTGAGCTTTGACTTGGTCAAAGTAAAGTAAGTGCAAATGGGTCTATATTGCACTAAATGGTGTTTTGGGTATAAGCTAGAGTGTTTAGCTTATTTGCTTGTAAATTACTTAGGTGATTTACATTTGGACGATTAGGAGCTCAAGAGGATTTGCTTTTCAAGTAATCGAGGTGAGTGGAATAATTATATGTACATGTATATGGCGTATTTATTTGTGAATGTTATGGTATGAACCACGTGCCGGTAGTACCATAACATGTATGTGACGAGTATTATGATGTGAACCACGTGCCGGTAGCATCAAGTGTGAACCACGTGCCGGTAGCACTATAAAATGAGGCGTGAACCACGTGCCGGTAGCGCCAAAGTGTGAACCACGTGCCGGTAGCACTATAAAAGAGTGAGACTCAAATGCGTATGGTGTGAACCACGTGCTGGTAGCACCATAGCTTTATGGTTAACCATATTATGTTCTTGGATATTGTATAAGCATTCTATACATATGTATATATATATTGTGTTGAGTATATGCTAATGTGGTGTTGTGATATTGTACGAGTTGTTAGCATTATGAGTGTGACGGCATGCTATTGAGTTACATTTTCATATGAGGTATTTAGTGGGTGCGATTGCAAGTAGATGGGTTATATATGTGTATGTATAGTTGTTTCACTCACTAAGCTTTGCTTACCCTCTCGTTGTTTACCATTTTATAGGTTTTGGCGGAGACAGGGGTAAGGGCGTTCGTTTGGATTAGAGATCCCGTTTTGTTTGTTAGGGGACGCTTTTGATGTGGTAGCTTTTGTAGTTGACCGAGATTTTGGTAGTTTAATTCCCCAAACACCATGCTCATTGTGTCGTTTGGAAATTTAACTAGTGTGGTCGAAACTCGTGTTTTGTACGAACCTCGTAATTTGGGTCGATGTGGGCCCGTGTTGTAAAACTTGTTTTATTATTAAATCGTGTTAGTTTTACATATAAGGACATGTTGTGAAAAGCGTTTCGTCTAAATATGTCGGGAAGTGGGTGATCTTTTTACGAAAAACGACAAATCCGAACAGAAGCTGCCAGCAACCTGTGCGCGCCGCGCACAGGCTGGACTGCGCGCCGCGCACAGGCTGGACTGCGCGCCGCGCACCCAGTCTGGGCAGCCCTGTTTAAATTTTTTTTTTTATGGTTTGTTTTCGGTTGTATAATGGGTTGGGTTGTTACAAGTATGAAGGGTACGAGTCATGCTACGAGTCTTGGACTTAGTTAACCAAAAATTGGACAAAATGCATTGTTTATCACGCTGTGGACCTGTGGGGTCGCGCCGCGGAGTTATACATGAATCAGGATCATGAAGCATCAAAAACTGGTTTGAAATCACCTCAAACACCATGTCGCGGTCCAGTGTGGTCGCGTCGCGACAGTGCTGCAGATCTGGTCCGATTTTCAGATTTAAAAAGGGGTGGCTCGAGGGTATTTTCATCTTTTCGCGTGTGGATCAGATTGTGGCTCTAAATCCCACCCACATATCTCTTTATCTTCATTTCATTTCTCTTTTCTTTCTCTCTTTTCTCTCAAAACATAAAAGCCTCTTAGATTCAAAGTGAGATTTGAGGGTGAAGAATTGTGATTCAATCTTTGGAGCAAGAAGGAAATTTGTTCTCCTCGTTCTTAGCTACGATTTGATAGTAGTGGTAAGTGTTAATTTCGAGTTTCAACTTTTAGTTGTTTTATGACTAGTGAATTGGTTATGGGTTTGTTTGTAAGACCCATTTTAGGGTTAAATGGGCGATTTTCGGGTAAACTAGATGAATGGAAACCCTAAGGTTTGAAATCTAGGGTTTACCCATGAAATTTGAAGTTGTAAGGTTATTTATGTTGCTGAGTCACTAGCACACTTAGGTGTTAGTGAAAGATTTGTTATTTGGGTCGTGAATGACTTGAAATGGGTCAAATGGGTAAGTTTGACCTAGTGGGTTAATTTGGGTAAGAAAAATACCCTAACTTGTGTTAGTTAATGTTATTATACTTTAATCACTAGCTTTTAGTGATTAAGTAGTGGACTTTGACCTTGTTGAGTGATTCTATTGCAAATGGGTCGTAAATACCCTTTTGGGTCATAAATGCACTAGTAAGATTAGTTGGTGAATAGTCCAACTTGTTATGTGTATTAATTGGGTATTAATTGTATTAGGTGACTTGCTTTGAAGGTTGTAAGTTTATTGTTGGAATCTCACAAAGATGACAAGGTGAGTGGAATAATTATGTATGTATGTATATGTTTTATTTGCCCGTATTAATTGTGCACAAAGCCGTTTTGTGCGCATGGTTGTGAGTAATAACCGTTATTAAGTGATGTCATAGCCGTTTTGGAACACTTTTGGGGAATACCATAGCCGTTTTGGGATACCTCGGGGTTAGTATACCATAGCTATTTTGGGCGCTAACCGAATAGTCAGTTCTTACTCACACGTGATCAAGTGATGCCATAGCCGTTTGGGAACACCTCGGGGGTTAGCATACCATAGCCGTTTTAGGCGCTAACTGTTGTTATAAACACCGATGACTTGTTCGCGAGGTCATTCCCTTGCGATAATTGGTTGACCATGGTTCATGATTGTTGTTGTTTAGCATTTCATTATTATTATGATTATTATGCTATTGTTATGGCTAGTTGTACGATTTGACGATACTAGCTTTCGTTATGAGATGATATGCCAATATATGCATTATGTGATGTTGTGGATGCGAGTGAGTAAGTTGTATATGCATGTATATATTTATTCTACTCACTAAGCTTTAGCTTACCCTCTCGTTGTTTCTATTTTTAGATGCGGGCGCGGATCGTGGCAAGGGTAAAGTTGTGGACTAGGCTTTCCCTATTTAGTGCCTTGTGGATGCTTTTAGAAGTTCGACCCAATGTTTGGGTAGTTTAACCCCAAACCCATGCTCTAGTGATGTTTGGAACTTAAACTAATCAGTCCAAACTTATATTTTCTGGAATTGTAAAATGGGTCATTGAACCCGAATGTTGATGATGAATCAATTAATTAATTATGCTATGGTTCGATGTAATTAACGACTTGTTATATTTTTTATAAAAAAAAATATGCATATTTTTCTTAATATAATGGTTTGGGTCGTTACAAATGGTATCAGAGCATGGTCTAAGGGATTTAGGTGACTTGAGATAGGCGTCTAGACTTAGACTTTTGTATTGTTATTTTATATGCGGGACTTGTAGGACTACGGGTTGGTACGGGTTTTGATTAGCGCATTGGTGAATAGGTGGACTAACTAACTATGTTATGATGTCCCTAATCATACGTTATTTTTTTGAACATCGAGCAAGATGGTTGTGGTACGTTTGAGCGTGGCACGACATGCGAGCATAATAGTGAGTCGCGACCACTATTACGGTTGCAAGTCAAGTCAAGCAAGGACGTGCGACAAGTATTGAGCTAGGTGTGGTGTGCGTGTAGTCAGATGCATATATATATCCTTATTATTTTGATGTGATGTCTAATCCGTTTCAATCTTTAGAATGAAGACGAGAAATGGAACGGATACAAATAATGATGGTGGTCCCTCTCATGTGGAGGAAGACGAAATGACCACCAAAATAGAGGCCGCTCTAGAAAACTACGTCTCGGTTTTCTCTCAAAAAGTTAAGCAAATACTCGAAGAGACGGTTTCGGAACATATTTTCGATTTGATTCGAGAACAAATGGCTGACGCCGTGAAAGAAGAAGTTGAAAGGAGTTTTCCTAGACCTCAAAATGGGGGCGAGATGGTGTTTAGCTACAAAAACTTTATGGCAACCAAGCCTCCTCTCTTTTCCGGGGATCCCGACCCCATGAAAAGTACGGCTTGGATATCCGATGTTGAAGGTTGTTTTTGCACTGCGAGTGCACACCCGAAAAGAAGACAAGGCTTGCCACTAGTTTGTTGAGGGGCAATGCTAAAAATTGGCTTGATGATAAAATTGACATGGTGGGTGAAGCGGCTTTCGTAGGGTTGTCTTGGGAGGAGTTCAAGAAAGAGTTTTTCCTTCAGTATCGTACGTAAGCGGATCTTTCTAAATTGCGCAACGAGTTAAGAAATATGCGTTAAGGGTCTTTGGACCTAAACACTCTTAAAACCAACTTTCTCGCCAAAGCGCGTTTTTGCCCCGAGTATGTGGGGAATGACCAATTATTGATGGAGGATTTTCATGCGACCCTTAGAAATGATTTGAAGGGTAAGATTAGTATTGGGCATGTTGAGACTTTTTCTAAGCCCTTGGCGGTAGCAAAAGGGTTTGAAGCGCAAACTCCGAGTCCGGTTGGTTATGGGCCGAGTAAAACAAAATTTGAAGCATCTAGCTACTCCAACAAGAAAAGCAAGGGTGTGTCCGAAAGCGTCAGTGTGAAAAAAGGTGGTTCGGTTACTTTTACGCCTACGTGTTATAGTTGTGGGAAGAAGGGTCATTTCTCCAGCGATTGTTTGAGCAATACGGTCACGTGCTTTAATTGTCAAAAAGCGGGGCACCGAAAGTCGGAATGTCCCGAATTGTTAGGTGACCAAGTGAAGAAGCTAGAGAAGGCGGCGGGTACGGCTAGGGGACGAAATTATTTGATGACTAATGATGAAGCCAAACATTCCAACGAAGTTGTCTCAGGTACTTTCATGGTTAATTCTAATCCGGCAAGGATACTATTTGATAGCGGTGCTAATTTATCGTTTGTGTCTCCACGATTTGTGCCTAAGATTAATAAACCGCTAGCTAAGTTAAGTCATCTGGTAGAAGTTAAAATAGCGGATGGTAAGACAGTGCTAGGGGTTGATGTGTGTAAAGGTTACAATGTTGTGTTTGGTGCCAAAACCTTTAAAATTGATCTTATCCCGATAACTTTGGGGGAGTTTGATATTGTTGTGGGTATGGATTGGCTCGATCGTTATAGAGCCGATATTGCATGCCATGAAAAGTTTATTCGTGTAAAGGCCCCTAGTGGGGGAGAGTTGATTATTCATGGCGATAAGTGAAGGAGACTCGTACCATTATGCACTTATGCACGGGGGCGTCATTTCCTTAATAGTGGTGGCATGGTTTTTCTTGCCCATGTAATTGATACTCGTGAAGAGCCACCATCCATTCGTGAAATTTCGGTGGTTAGTGAATTCGAAGACGTTTTTCTGGATGAATTACCAGGTGTTCCGGCAGAGAGACAAGTTGAATTTCGCATTGAGTTAGTTCCGGGAGCTAATCCCATTGCTAAGATGCCTTATCGGTTAGAACCAACGGAAATGAAAGAATTGATGAACCAACCCCAAGAGTTGCTTGAAAAGGGGTTTATTCGACCGAGTGCTTCGCCATGGGGTGCTCCGGTTTTGTTTGTGAAGAAGAAAGATGGTAGTATGCGGATGTGCATAGACTATCAGGAGTTGAACAAAGTGACGATCAAGAATTGTTATCCGTTGCCTAGGATCGACGATTTGTTTGACCAACTTCATGGTGCAACTTACTTTCTAAAATTGACTTACGGTCCGGTTATCACCAAATGCGGGTCCGTGAGGAAGATATTGAGAAGACGACCTTTCGAACTCGTTATGAGCATTTTGAATTTGTAGTTATGCCTTTCGGTCTTACGAATGCATCGGCGGCGTTCATGGATCTTATGAACCGAGTGTGCCAACCTATGTTGGACAAGTCGGTAATTGTATTCATCGACGACATTCTTGTCTATTCTAAGAGTATGAAGGAACATGAACACCATTTGCGCGAAGTGTTGAAGACATTGCGGAAGGATAAGTTGTATGCAAAATTCTCAAAATGTGAATTTTGGCTAAGGGAAGTGCAATTCCTTGGCCATATTGTGAACAAGGAAGGTATTCAAGTAGATCCGGGGAAGATAGAGACGGTAAAAAGTTGGGGACAACCGACTACGCCTACGGAAATCCGATGTTTTTTCGGATTCGCCGGTTATTATCGTCGGTTTATCCAAGACTTTTCCAAGATCGCTTCTCCATTGACAAAGTTAACAAGGAAGAACGTGAGATTCAATTGGGAAAATGAGCAATAGATTGCCTTTCAATTGTTGAAAGAGAAATTGTGTCAAGCTCCGGTTTTGGTGTTGCCGGAAGGTGTAGAAGATATGACGGTTTATTGTGATGCCTCATTAAATGGGATCGGGTATGTTCTAATGCAACGGAGTAAAGTTATCGCTTACGCCTCTAGGCAATTAAAGGGACATGAAAGGAATTACCCGACACATGATCTCGAATTAGCGGCGGTGGTCTATGCTTTGAAAATTTGGCGCCACTACTTGTATGGTGTCAAGTGTACGATTTAATCGGATCACGAGAGTTTGAAACATCTTTTTGATCAACGAGATTTTAATTACCGTCAACGTAGATGGATGGATGTGGTAAAAGACTATGATTGAGAGATACTTTATCATCCGGGCAAGGCGAATGTGGTCGCGGATGTGTTAAGTTGAAAGAGTCAACATCCGGCGATACGATTAGGATTGTTACGTATGACTATTACTAACAAATTTTCTTGTGAAGCTTGGTGAAATTCAAATTGAAGCTTTCGTTAACAACATGCATGAAGAACGAATCATGGGGCAAACGGAGTTTATTACCTTAGGCCCGCATGGTTTGTTGTCCTTTCAAGGAAGAGTGTGGGTACCTAAGATGGGTGATTACCGACAAGTGCTACTTGATAAAGCACATAAGTCAAAGTATTCCATTCATCAGGGTGCGACGAAGATGTATCTTGATTTAAAGAAATAGTATTGGTGGCCGGACATGGGTGATGTTGTTAAATATGTTGAGCAATGCGTCACGTGTTTGCAAGTTAAAGCCGAACACCAAAAGCCGTATGGTAAGTTACAACCGCTAGAAATCCCGATGAGCAAGTGGGAGCATATTACCATGGATTTTATTACTAAGTTGTCGAAAACGGCAAGAACCCAATTTGATACTATTTGGGTGATCGTTGATAGATTGACGAAAAGTGCTTTGTTTCTTCCCATCAAAGAAGCAATTACGTCGGAGGCACTTGCGAAAATGTTCATTAAAGAAGTGATATCGAGACATGGCGTTCCCGCGTCTATCGTTTCGGATTGGGACACGTGTTTTACATCTCGGTTTTGGAAAAAGTTTCATGAAGACATGGGCATAAGGTTAAACATGAGCACGGCGTATCATCCTCAAACGGATGGTCAAACCGAACGTACTAATCAAACCTTGAAAGACATGTTACGGGTGTGCGTGATTGATTTTGGTGGTAGTTGGGATGAACATTTACCATTGGTGGAATTCTCGTACAATAATAGTTTTCACATTAGTATTGGAATGCCACCATATGAGATGTTATATGGTAGAAGGTGTTGAACCCCGATTTATTGGGGTGAAGTGGGTCAAAGGGAAGTCGGGAGCACCGACTTGGTATTAGAGACAAATGGTTAGATCGAAATGATTCGGGCTCGTTTGAAAGGGGCGCAAGATAGACAAAAGTCTTACGCGGATAAACGTAGATGACCGATCGAATTTGAAGAGGGTGATATGGTGATGCTTAAGGTTTCGCCATGGAAGGGTATTATACGGTTCCGAAAACGAGGGAAACTTGCTCCTCGGTTTATTGGACCTTTCCGAGTTTTAGCCCGAGTTGGTGAAGTGGCGTATCGGTTAGAGTTACCCCAAGAACTTGCGGGGATCCATAACACATTTCATGTTTCCCATCTTCGTAAGTGTCTAGTGGACGACTCGGCATGGGTTCCTTTAGACGAGATTGTGTTGAACAACAAGTTGGAATATGTTGAAGAGCCGATTGCGATATTGGATGAGAAAGTGAAGAGGTTGCGAAACAAAGAAATTAGAACTTACAAAGTGCAATGGCGACATCGTAAGGGTTCCGAGATTATGTGGGAACCCGAAGAGTTTGTATTGGTGTATCTTCCGGCTTGTCATGTGCCTTGGATCGCGAGAACGCGCTCTGATTCAAGTGGGGGAGAGTTGTAAGACCCGGATATTTCAAATAATAATCTCGGGTGTAAATTGTACGTAGCGAGTGAAATTTATGTAAATGTAAATATGTACATGAAGATATTAGATGTATATATTAATAAATATACGTTATGTTTATGGAGTACACGATATATATATATATATATATATATATATATATATATATATATATACACACACACATGAGAATGTATACATGTATATGCATGGTTTATGAAGGTATTAAGTCGAGTGAGACTTTGTGGTGAAGTCTAAGTGTATATGCGAAGCGAATATGAAGGGTACGAGTCATGCTACGAGTCTTGGACTTAGTTAACCAAAAATTGGAAAAAATGCCTTGTTTATCGCGCCGTGGACCTGTGGGGTCGCGCCGCGAAGTTATACACGAATCAGGATCAGGAAGCATCAAAAACTGGTTTGAAATCGCCTCAAACACCGCGTCGCGGTCCAGTGTGGTCGCGCCGCGACCGTACTGCAGATCTGATCCGATTTTCATATTTAAAAAGGGGTGGCTCGAGGGTATTTTCATCTTTTCGCGTATGGATCATATTGTGGCTCTAAATCCTAGCCACATATCTCTTTATCTTCATTTCATTTCTCTTTTTTTTTCTCTTTTCTCTCAAAACATAGAACCCTCTTAGATTCAAAGTGAGATTTGAGGGTGAAGAATTGTGATTCAATCTTTGGAGCAAGAAGGAAATTTGTTCTCCTCGTTCTTAGCTACGATTTGATAGTAGTGGTAAGTGTTAATTTCGAGTTTCAACTTTTAGTTGTTTTATGACTAGTGAATTGGTTATGGGTTTGTTTGTAAGACCCATTTTAGGGTTAAATGGGCGATTTTCGGGTAAACTAGATGAATGGAAACCCTAAGGTTTGAAATCTAGGGTTTAGCCATGAAATTTGAAGTTGTAAGGTTATTTATGTTGTTGAGTCACTAACACACTTAGGTGTTAGTGAAAGATTTTTTATTTGGGTCGTGAATGACTTGAAATGGGTCAAATGGGTAAGTTTGACCTAGTGGGTTAATTTGGGTAAGAAAAATACCCTAACTTGTGTTAGTTAATGTTATTAGACTTTAATCACTAGCTTTTAGTGATTAAGTAGTGGACTTTGACCTTGTTGAGTGATTCTATTGCAAATGGGTCGTAAATACCCTTTTGGGTCATAAATGCACTAGTGAGGTTAGTTGGTGAATAGTCCAACTTGTTATGTGTATTAATTGGGCATTAATTGTATTAGGTGACTTGCTTTGAAGGTTGCAAGTTTATTGTTGGAATCTCACAAAGACGACAAGGTGAGTGGAATAATTATGTATGTATGTATATGTTTTATTTGCCCGTATTAATTGTGCACAAAGCCGTTTTGTGCGCATGGTTATGAGTAATAACCGTTATTAAGTGATGCCATAGCCGTTTTGGAACACTTTGGGAGAATACCATAGCCGTTTTGGGATACCTCGGGGTTAGCATACCATAGCCGTTTTTGGCGCTAACCGAATAGCCGGTTCTTACTCACACGTGATCAAGTGATGCCATTGCCGTTTTGGAACACTTGGGGGTGATGCCATAGCCATTTTGGAACACCTCGGGGGTTAACATACCATAGCCGTTTTGGGCGCTAACGGTTGTTATGAACACCGATGACTTGTTCGCGAGGTCATTCCCTTGCGATAATTGGTTAACCATGGTTCATGATTGTTGTTGTTTAGCATTTCATTATTATTATGATTATTATGCTATTGTTGTGGCTAGTTGTACGATTTGATGATACTAGCTTTCGTTATGAGATGATATGCAATTATATGCATTATGTGATATCGTGGATGCGAGTGAGTAAGTTGTATATGCATGTATATATTTATTCTACTCACTAAGTTTTAGCTTACCCTCTCGTTGTAACTATTTTTAAATGCGGGCGCGGACCTTGGCAAGGGTAAAGTTGTGGACTAGGCTTTCCCTATTTAGTGCCTTGTTGTAGTGACCCGAACTTTTCCATGTTTATATATATTAATTGAGATTGATATTTACATGATTAAATGTTTCCAACATGTTAAGCAATCAAATTTGTTAAGACTTGATTAATTGAAATATGTTTCATATAGACAATTGACCACCAAAGTTAACCGGTGATTCACGAACATTAAAACTTGTAAAAACTATATGATGACATATATATGGATATATATATAGTTAACATGATACTATGATAAGTAAACATATCATTAAGTATATTAACAATGAACTACATATGTAAAAACAAGACTACTAACTTAATGATTTTTAAACGAGACATATATGTAACGATTATCGTTGTAAAGACATTTAATGTATATATATCATATTAAGAGATATTCATACATGATAATATCATGATAATATAATAATTTAAAATCTCATTTAATATTATAAACATTGGGTTAACAACATTTAACAAGATCGTTAACCTAAAGGTTTCAAAACAACACTTACATGTAACGACTAACGATGACTTAACGACTCAGTTAAAATGTATATACATGTAGTGTTTTAATATGTATTTATACACTTTTGAAAGACTTCAATACACTTATAAAAATACTTCTACTTAACAAAAATGCTTACAATTACATCCTCGTTCAGTTTCATCAACAATTCTACTCGTATGCACCCGTATTCGTACTCGTACAATACACAGCTTTTAGATGTATGTACTATTGGTATATATACTCCAATGATCAGCTCTTAGCAGCCCATGTGAGTCACCTAACACATGTGGGAACCATCATTTGGCAACTAGCATGAAATATCTCATAAAATTACAAAAATATGAGTAATCATTCATGACTTATTTACATGAAAACAAAATTACATATCCTTTATATCTAATCCATACACCAACGACCAAAAACACCTACAAACACTTTCATTCTTCAATTTTCTTCATCTAATTGATCTCTCTCAAGTTCTATCTTCAAGTTCTAAGTGTTCTTCATATATTCTACAAGTTCTAGTTACATAAAATCAAGAATACTTTCAAGTTTGCTAGCTCACTTCCAATCTTGTAAGGTGATCATCCAACCTCAAGAAATCTTTGTTTCTTACAGTAGGTTATCATTCTAATACAAGGTAATAATCATATTCAAACTTTGGTTCAATTTCTATAACTATAACAATCTTATTTCAAGTGATGATCTTACTTGAACTTGTTTTCGTGTCATGATTCTGCTTCAAGAACTTCGAGCCATCCAAGGATCCATTGAAGCTAGATCCATTTTTATCTTTTCCAGTAGGTTTATCCAAGGAACTTAAGGTAGTAATGATGTTCATAACATCATTCGATTCATACATATAAAGCTATCTTATTCGAAGGTTTAAACTTGTAATCACTAGAACATAGTTTAGTTAATTCTAAACTTGTTCGCAAACAAAAGTTAATCCTTCTAACTTGACTTTTAAAATAAACTAAACACATGTTCTATATCTATATGATATGCTAACTTAATGATTTAAAACCTGGAAACACGAAAAACACCGTAAAACCGGATTTACGCCGTCGTAGTAACACCGCGGGCTGTTTTGGGTTAGTTAATTAAAAACTATGATAAAATTTGATTTAAAAGTTGTTATTCTGAGAAAATGATTTTTATTATGAACATGAAACTATATCCAAAAATTATGGTTAAACTCAAAGTGGAAGTATGTTTTCTAAAATGGTCATCTAGACGTCGTTCTTTCGACTGAAATGACTACCTTTACAAAAACGACTTGTAACTTATTTTTCCGACTATAAACCTATACTTTTTCTGTTTAGATTCATAAAATAGGGTTCAATATGAAACCATAGCAATTTGATTCACTCAAAACGGATTTAAAATGAAGAAGTTATAGGTAAAACAAGATTGGATAATTTTTCTCATTTTAGCTACGTGAAAATTGGTAACGAATCTATTCCAACCATAACTTAATCAACTTGTATTGTATATTATGTAATCTTGAGATACCATAGACACGTATACAATGTTTCGACCTATCATGTCGACACATCTATATATATTTCGGAACAACCATAGACACTCTATATGTGAATGTTGGAGTTAGCTATACAGGGTTGAGGTTGATTCCAAAATATATATAGTTTGGGTTGTGATCAATACTGAGATACGTATACACTGGGTCGTGGATTGATTCAAGATAATATTTATCGATTTATTTCTGTACATCTAACTGTGGACAACTAGTTGTAGGTTACTAACGAGGACAGCTGACTTAATAAACTTAAAACATCAAAATATATTAAAAGTGTTGTAAATATATTTTGAACATACTTTGATATATATGTATATATTGTTATAGGTTCGTGAATCAACCAGTGGCCAAGTCTTACTTCCCAACGAAGTAAAAATCTGTGAAAGTGAGTTATAGTCCCACTTTTAAAATCTAATATTTTTGGGATGAGAATACATGCAGGTTTTATAAATGATTTACAAAATAGACACAAGTACGTGAAACTACATTCTATGGTTGAATTATCGAAATTGAATATGCCCCTTTTTATTAAGTCTGGTAATCTAAGAATTAGGGAACAGACACCCTAATTGACGCGAATCCTAAAGATAGATCTATCGGGCCCAACAAGCCCCATCCAAAGTACCGGATGCTTTAGTACTTCGAAATTTATATCATATCCGAAGGGTGTCCCGGAATGATGGGGATATTCTTATATATGCATCTTGTTAATGTCGGTTACCAGGTGTTCACCATATGAATGATTTTTATCTCTATGTATGGGATGTGTATTGAAATATGAAATCTTGTGGTCTATTATTATGATTTGATATATATAGGTTAAACCTATAACTCACCAACATTTTTGTTGACGTTTTAAGCATGTTTATTCTCAGGTGATTATTAAGAGCTTCCGCTGTCGCATACTTAAATAAGGACGAGATTTGGAGTCCATGCTTGTATGATATTGTGTAAAAACTGCATTCAAGGAACTTATTTTGTTGTAACATATTTGTATTGTAAACCATTATGTAATGGTCGTGTGTAAACGGGATATTTTAGATTATCATTATTTGATAATCTACGTAAAGCTTTTTAAACCTTTATTGATGAAATAAAGGTTATGGTTTGTTTTAAAATGAATGCAGTCTTTGAAAAACGTCTCATATAGAGGTCAAAACCTCGCAACGAAATCAATTAATATGGAACGTTTTTAATCAATAAGAACGGGACATTTCAGTTGGTATCCGAGCGTTGGTCTTAGAGAACTAGAATTTTGCATTAGTGTATCTTATCGAGTTTGTTAGGATGCATTAGTGAGTCTGGACTTCGACCTTGTTTACTTGAAAAATGATTGCTTAACAAATTTTGTTGGAAACTATATATTTTTAACATGTGAATATTATGTGATATATTAATCTCTTAACGCGTTTGATATTATGTGATAGATGTCTACCTCTAGAACAAGTCTCATTGACTCACCTAATAATAATGAAGAGTCAAATGTAAATTGGAATGATTCGTGGACTGATTCACAAGTTCCCGAAGAGGAACCGGAAGAAGAGTCGGAACCGGAAGAAGAATCGGAACCGGAAGAAGAATCGGAACCGGATGAAGAAATAGAACCGGTGGGGGAAATAATAAAACGGTTAAGTAAAAGAAAATCCTCACCCAACCGACCAAGGTTAATTATGATCAATGGTGTTTCCGCCAAGGAAGCAAAATATTGGGAGGATTACCAATTCTCCGATGAATCGGATTCCGACGAGAATTCCGATGATGTTATAGAAATTACCCCAACTGAATTTAAAAAGGCAAAAGAAAATAATAAGGGAAAGGGCATAAAAATAGAGAAATCTAATTCCAACCCCGATGAACTTTATATGTATCGTCAACCCCCGAAGTCCTTAAGTTGTAACAATGACCCGGGAACCTCTAAACCACCAGGTTTTTCTAAACCAATGTGGATTACGACGGCTCGTATTAGGGGAACATCATATATCCCTAGAAACTTGGCAAAACGAACCAAAACCGAAGAAGAAGAAACAAGCGAGTCGGAATAAGATACTTGTATTCGTGTGGTGTAATATATGTAATATAGTGTGCTTATGCTTTATGATATATGTAAAAATTGCTTGTATTAATAAGTATTTTTTTTTATGAATCTAACTCTTGTCTATTTTACAGTATAAAAACACAAAATGGATAGACAACCCAATATTTTAAGAGACCTACCCGGAGACATGATTGATGAAATCTTGTCTAGAGTCGGTCAGAATTCTTCGGCACAACTATTTAAGGCGAGATCAGTTTGTAAGACATTCGAAGAACGTTCCAAGAATGCCTTGGTTTATAAAAGACTTTCGTTCGAAAGATGGGGGATATCACATTGGGAAATCCATAAGTTACGATGTGTTTACTTTGACGCATATATTGCGGGGAACCAAAATGCTATTTTACGCAATGGGTTAAGAAATTATTTTGACTCAATATATCCGAATATTGGACTTCGTGATTTAGAAAAAGCAGCTAACATGCAACATAAAGAAGCATGTTATGCTTACGGATTAGTAATGTTCGCTTCTCACCAAAGTGAGAACAAGAACATCGGGCTACAACTATTAAACAAAACGTTCCCATAAGTGACGGAGTCGGTAATTGGGGTAAGAAATGAGGTTTTTAGATTGTTACGGGACTGTTGGACATTACGTAACCCTCGCCCCTTTGACGACGTTACAACACGCTGTCTTATCAACGGCCATAACGGTTATGTTCCACAAGACCAAGGATGGGAAGTAATCCTAGTAAAACCAGAATGCATGACTTGTTTCTGGACGTATGAATTACGTGTCTTTATTGCCTTTGCTGAACGACTTGTGTACTAGCTAGAATTATCTTCACAACCATCTTGTATCAAATTTATTGTGTGCTATATTTCATGCTATATGTAAAATAAGCGGTATTGTAAGTTTGTAAAATATTGTGTAAAAGTTTGAACGCGAAATATTATTATAATCAGTTTTTCATATAGAATTGTAGTAGTTGAATTGTATATTAGCTACTAAGTATGAACTTAACGGGTAGGTACTACCCGAATTTAAACTTATAAAACGCTAATATGAAGAAAAAGCTTTTATAAATGAGTTCATATTATGCTACGAAATACTATTAACTACTCTTAATATTCTGTATGATTAACTTGTTCCATTTGACTATTTTGAAGGAAATGGCACCGACTACTCGACACACCGTGAATATGAATGAAGAGGAATTCCGTACTTTTCTAGCTTCAAACATAGCCGCAGTACAGGCTGCGCTACATACCAACAATAACCTTGGATCTAGCAGTACAGGAAATCGTGTAGGATGCACCTACAAAGAATTTACTGCCTGCAGACCTTTGGAATTTGATGGAACCGAAGGACCGATCGGATTGAAACGGTGGACCGAGAAGGTCGAATCGGTGTTTGCCATAAGTAAGTGTACTGAAGAGGACAAAGTGAAGTACGCTACGCATACCTTCACAGGTTCTGCGTTAACATGGTGGAATACCTATCTAGAGCAAGTGGGACAAGACGATGCGTACGCACTACCGTGGTCAGCATTCAAGCACATGATGAACGAGAAGTACCGTCCCAGAACCGAGGTCAATAAGCTCAAGACAGAACTTAGAGGGTTACGAACCCAAGGATTTGATATTACCACGTACGAAAGACGATTCACAAAATTGTGCCTATTGTGTCCGGGGGCATTCGAAGATGAGGAAGAGAAGATCGACGCGTTTGTGAAAGGATTACCGGAAAGAATCCAAGAAGATATAAGTTCACACGAGCCCGCCTCCATACAACAGGCATGTAGAATGGCTCACAAACTAGTGAACCAGATTGAAGAAAGAATTAAAGAACAGACTGCTGAAGAGGCCAATGTGAAGCAAGTCAAAAGAAAGTGGGAGGAAAACGGTGATAAGAATCACCAATACAACAACAACAGCAATTACAACAATAATCGCAACAATTATCCCAACAATCGCAACATCAATCGCAACTACAACAAACGGCCCAACAACAACAACAACAACAACAGCAACTACAACAATCATCCCAACAACAATAATAACCGCAATAACAACAACAATCAGAAGCAGCTATGCCAAAGGTGTGAAAAGTATCACTCGGGGTTCTGCACCAAATTTTGCAACAAGTGTAAAAGAAATGGTCATAGCGCGGCGAAGTGTGAGGTCTACGGACCAGGGGTTAATAGAACGAAAGGAACAAATGGTGTCAGAACGAGTAATGGTGGAGCAAGTAGTGTCGGAGCAAGTTATGCCAATGTAGTATGTTATAAATGTGGAAAACCGGGCCACATTATTAGAAATTGCCCAAACCAGGAGAACACGAATGGACAAGGCCGCGGAAGAGTTTTCAATATTAATGCGATAGAGGCACAAGAAGACCCGGAGCTTGATACGGGTACGTTTCTTATTGACAATAAATCTGCTTACGTTTTATTTGATTCGGGTGCGGATAGAAGCTATATGAGTAGAGATTTTTGTGCTAAATTAAGTTGTCCATTGACGCCTTTGAATAGTAAATTTTTACTCGAATTAGCAAATGGTAAATTAATTTCAGCAGATAATATATGTCGGAATCGAGAAATTAAACTGGTTAGCGAAACATTTAAGATTGATTTGATACCAGTAGAGTTAGGGAGTTTTGATGTGATAATCGGTATGGACTGGTTGAAAGAAGTGAAAGCAGAGATCGTTTGTTACAAAAATGCAATTCGCATTATACGAGAAAAAGGAAAACCCTTAATGGTGTACGGAGAAAAGGGCAACACGAAGCTACATCTTATTAGTAATTTGAAGGCACAAAAACTAATAAGAAAAGGTTGCTATGATGTTCTAGCACACGTCGAGAAAGTACAAACTGAAGAAAAGAGCATCAATGATGTTCCCATTGCAAAAGAATTTCCCGATGTATTTCCGAAAGAATTACCGGGATTACCCCCACATCGATCCGTTGAATTTCAAATAGATCTTGTACCAGGAGCTGCACCAATAGCTCGTGCTCCTTACAGACTCGCACCCAGCGAGATGAAAGAACTGCAAAGCCAATTACAAGAACTTTTAGAGCGTGGTTTCATTCGACCAAGCACATCACCGTGGGGAGCTCCTGTTTTGTTTGTCAAGAAGAAAGATGGTACATTCAGGTTGTGTATCGACTACCGAGAGTTGAACAAACTTACCATCAAGAACCGCTACCCACTACCGAGAATCGACGACTTATTTGATCAACTACAAGGCTCGTCTGTTTATTCAAAGATTGACTTACGTTCCGGGTATCATCAAATACGGGTGAAAGAAGATGATATTCCAAAGACTGCTTTCAGAACACGTTACGGTCATTACGAGTTTATGGTCATGCCATTTGGTTTAACTAATGCACCAGCTGTGTTCATGGACCTTATGAACCGAGTGTGTGGACCATACCTTGACAAGTTTGTCATTGTTTTCATTGATGACATACTTATTTACTCAAAGAATGACCAAGAACACGGTGAACATTTGAGAAAGGTGTTAGAAGTATTGAGGAAGGAAGAATTGTACGCTAAGTTTTCAAAGTGTGCATTTTGGTTGGAAGAAGTTCAATTCCTCGGTCACATAGTGAACAAAGAAGGTATTAAGGTGGATCTGGCAAAGATAGAAACTGTTGAAAAGTGGGAAACCCCGAAAACTCCGAAACACATACGCCAGTTTTTAGGACTAGCTGGTTACTACAGAAGGTTCATCCAAGACTTTTCCAGAATAGCAAAACCCTTGACTGCATTAACGCATAAAGGGAAGAAATTTGAATGGAATGATGAACAAGAGAAAGCGTTTCAGTTATTGAAGAAAAAGCTAACTACGGCACCTATATTGTCATTGCCTGAAGGGAATGATGATTTTGTGATTTATTGTGACGCATCAAAGCAAGGTCTCGGTTGTGTATTAATGCAATGAACGAAGGTGATTGCTTATGCGTCTAGACAATTGAAGATTCACGAACAAAATTATACGACGCATGATTTGGAATTAGGCACGGTTGTTTTTGCATTAAAGACTTGGAGGCACTACTTATATGGGGTCAAAAGTATTATATATACCGACCACAAAAGTCTTCAACACATATTTAATCAGAAACAACTGAATATGAGGCAGCGTAGGTGGATTGAATTATTGAATGATTACGACTTTGAGATTCGTTACCACCCGGGGAAGGCAAATGTGGTAGCCGATGCCTTGAGCAGGAAGGACAGAGAACCCATTCGAGTAAAATCTATGAATATAATGATTCATAATAACCTTACTACTCAAATAAAGGAGGCGCAACAAGGAGTTTTAAAAGAGGGAAATTTAAAGGATGAAATACCCAAAGGATCGGAGAAGCATCTTAATATTCGGGAAGACGGAACCCGGTATAGGGCTGAAAGGATTTGGGTACCAAAATTTGGAGATATGAGAGAAATGGTACTTAGAGAAGCTCATAAAACCAGATACTCAATACATCCTGGAACGGGGAAGATGTACAAGGATCTCAAGAAACATTTTTGGTGGCCGGGTATGAAAGCCGATGTTGCTAAATAAGTAGGAGAATGTTTGACGTGTTCTAAGGTCAAAGATGAGCATCAGAAACCATCAGGTCTACTTCAACAACCCTAAATCCCGGAATGGAAATGGGAAAACATTACCATGGATTTCATCACTAAATTGCCAAGGACTGCAAGTGGTTTTGATACTATTTGGGTAATAGTTGATCGTCTCACCAAATCAGCACACTTCCTGCCAATAAGAGAAGATGACAAGATGGAGAAGTTAGCACGACTGTATTTGAAGGAAGTCGTCTCCAGACATGGAATACCAATCTCTATTATCTCTGATAGGGATGGTAGATTTATTTCAAGATTCTGGCAGACATTACAGCAAGCATTAGGAACTCGTCTAGACATGAGTACTGCCTATCATCCACAAACTGATGGGCAGAGTGAAAGGACAATACAAACGCTTGAAGACATGCTACGAGCATGTGTTATTGATTTCGGAAACAGTTGGGATCGACATCTACCGTTAGCAGAATTTTCCTACAACAACAGCTACCATTCAAGCATTGAGATGGCGCCGTTTGAAGCACTTTATGGTAGAAAGTGCAGGTCTCCAATTTTTTGGAGTGAAGTGGGGGATAGATAGATAACGGGTCCGGAGATTATACAAGAAACTACCGAGAAGATCATCCAAATTCAACAACGGTTGAAAACCGCCCAAAGTCGACAAAAGAGCTACGCTGACATTAAAAGAAAAGATATAGAATTTGAAATTGGAGAGATGGTCATACTTAAAGTTGCACCTTGGAAAGGCGTTGTTCGATTTGGTAAACGAGGGAAATTAAATCCAAGGTATATTGGACCATTCAAGATTATTGATCGTGTCGGACCAGTAGCTTACCGACTTGAGTTACCTCAACAACTCGCGGCTGTACATAACACTTTCCACGTCTCGAATTTGAAGAAATGTTTTGCTAAAGAAGATCTGACTATTCCGTTAGATGAAATCCAAATCAACGAAAAACTTCAATTCATCGAAGAACCCGTCGAAATAATGGATCGTGAGGTTAAAAGACTTAAGCAAAACAAGATACCAATTGTTAAGGTTCGATGGAATGCTCGTAGAGGACCCGAGTTCACCTGGGAGCATGAAGATCAGATGAAGAAGAAATACCCGCATCTATTTCCAGAAGATTCGTCAACACCTTCAACAGCTTAAAATTTCGGGACGAAATTTATTTAACGGGTAGGTACTGTAGTGACCCGAACTTTTCCATGTTTATATATATTAATTGAGATTGATATTTACATGATTAAATGTTTCCAACATGTTAAGCAATCAAATTTGTTAAGACTTGATTAATTGAAATATGTTTCATATAGACAATTGACCACCCAAGTTAACCGGTGATTCACGAACATTAAAACTTGTAAAAACTATATGATGACATATATATGGATATATATATAGTTAACATAATACTATGATAAGTAAACATATCATTAAGTATATTAACAATGAACTACATATGTAAAAACAAGACTACTAACTTAATGATTTTTAAACGAGACATATATGTAACGATTATCGTTGTAAAGACATTTAATGTATATATATCATATTAAGAGATATTCATACATGATAATATCATGATAATATAATAATTTAAAATCTCATTTGATATTATAAACATTGGGTTAACAACATTTAACAAGATCGTTAACCTAAAGGTTTCAAAACAACACTTACATGTAACGACTAACGATGACTTAACGACTCAGTTAAAATGTATATACATGTAGTGTTTTAATATGTATTTATACACTTTTGAAAGACTTCAATACACTTATAAAAATACTTCTACTTAACAAAAATGCTTACAATTACATCCTCGTTCAGTTTCATCAACAATTCTACTCGTATGCACCCGTATTCGTACTCGTACAATACACAGCTTTTAGATGTATGTACTATTGGTATATATACTCCAATGATCAGCTCTTAGCAGCCCATGTGAGTCACCTAACACATGTGGGAACCATCATTTGGAAACTAGCATGAAATATCTCATAAAATTACAAAAATATGAGTAATCATTCATGACTTATTTACATGAAAACAAAATTACATATCCTTTATATCTAATCCATACACCAACGACCAAAAACACCTACAAACACTTTCATTCTTCAATTTTCTTCATCTAATTGATCTCTCTCAAGTTCTATCTTCAAGTTCTAAGTGTTCTTCATATATTCTACAAGTTCTAGTTACATAAAATCAAGAATACTTTCAAGTTTGCTAGCTCACTTCCAATCTTGTAAGGTGATCATCCAACCTCAAGAAATCTTTGTTTCTTACAGTAGGTTATCATTCTAATACAAGGTAATAATCATATTCAAACTTTGGTTCAATTTCTATAACTATAACAATCTTATTTCAAGTGATGATCTTACTTGAACTTGTTTTCGTGTCATGATTCTGCTTCAAGAACTTCGAGCCATCCAAGGATCCATTGAAGCTAGATCCATTTTTCTATTTTCCAGTAGGTTTATCCAAGGAACTTAAGGTAGTAATGATGTTCATAACATCATTCGATTCATACATATAAAGCTATCTTATTCGAAGGTTTAAACTTGTAATCACTAGAACATAGTTTAGTTAATTCTAAACTTGTTCGCAAACAAAAGTTAATCCTTCTAACTTGACTTTTAAAATAAACTAAACACATGTTCTATATCTATATGATATGCTAACTTAATGATTTAAAACCTGGAAACACGAAAAACACCGTAAAACCGGATTTACGCCATCGTAGTAACACCGCGGGCTGTTTTGGGTTAGTTAATTAAAAACTATGATAAAATTTGATTTAAAAGTTGTTATTCTGAGAAAATGATTTTTATTATGAACATGAAACTATATCCAAAAATTATGGTTAAACTCAAAGTGGAAGTATGTTTTCTAAAATGGTCATCTAGACGTCGTTCTTTCGACTGAAATGACTACCTTTACAAAAACGACTTGTAACTTATTTTTCCGACTATAAACCTATACTTTTTCTGTTTGGATTCATAAAATAGGGTTCAATATGAAACCATAGCAATTTGATTCACTCAAAACGGATTTAAAATGAAGAAGTTATAGGTAAAACAAGATTGGATAATTTTTCTCATTTTAGCTACGTGAAAATTGGTAACAAATCTATTCCAACCATAACTTAATCAACTTGTATTGTATATTATGTAATCTTGAGATACCATAGACACGTATACAATGTTTCGACCTATCATGTCGACACATCTATATATATTTCGAAACAACCATAGACACTCTATATGTGAATGTTGGAGTTAGCTATACAGGGTTGAGGTTGATTCCAAAATATATATAGTTTGAGTTGTGATCAATACTGAGATACGTATACACTGGGTCGTGGATTGATTCAAGATAATATTTATCGATTTATTTCTGTACATCTAACTGTGGACAACTAGTTGTAGGTTACTAACGAGGACAGCTGACTTAATAAACTTAAAACATCAAAATATAGTAAAAGTGTTGTAAATATATTTTGAACATACTTTGATATATATGTATATATTGTTATAGGTTCGTGAATCAACCAGTGGCCAAGTCTTACTTCCCGACGAAGTAAAAATCTGTGAAAGTGAGTTATAGTCCCACTTTTAAAATCTAATATTTTTGGGATGAGAATACATGCAGGTTTTATAAATGATTTATAAAATAGACACAAGTACGTGAAACTACATTCTATGGTTGAATTATCGAAATCGAATATGCCCCTTTTTATTAAGTCTGGTAATCTAAGAATTAGGGAACAGACACCCTAATTGACGCGAATCCTAAAGATAGATCTATCGGGCCCAACAAGCCCCATCCAAAGTACCGGATGCTTTAGTACTTCGAAATTTATATCATATCCGAAGGGTGTCCCGGAATGATGGGGATATTCTTATATATGCATCTTGTTAATGTCGGTTACCAGGTGTTCACCATATGAATGATTTTTATCTCTATGTATGGGATGTGTATTGAAATATGAAATCTTGTGGTCTATTATTATGATTTGATATATATAGGTTAAACCTATAACTCACCAACATTTTTGTTGACGTTTTAAGCATGTTTATTCTCAGGTGATTATTAAGAGCTTCCGCTGTCGCATACTTAAATAAGGACGGGATTTGGAGTCCATGCTTGTATGATATTGTGTAAAAATTGCATTCAAGAAACTTATTTTGTTGTAACATATTTGTATTGTAAACCATTATGTAATGGTCGTGTGTAAACGGGATATTTTATATTATCATTATTTGATAATCTACGTAAAGCTTTTTAAACCTTTATTGATGAAATAAAGGTTATGGTTTGTTTTAAAATGAATGCAGTCTTTGAAAAACGTCTCATATAGAGGTCAAAACCTCGCAACGAAATCAATTAATATGGAACGTTTTTAATCAATAAGAACGGGACATTTCACTTGTGGATGCTTTTGGAAGTTTGACCTAATGTTTGGGTAGTTTAACCCCAAACCCATGCTCTAGTGATGTTTGGAACTTAAACTAATCGGTCGAAACTTATATTTTTGGGAATCGTAAAATGGGTCATTGAACCCGAATGTTGATGTATACTTTTAATTAAGATGTATGCGCCTTTTGAACATGAAACAATTAATTAATGATGCGATGGTTCGATGTAATTAACGACTTGATATATTTTTTATAAAAAAAACTATGCACATTTTTCTTAATATAATGGTTTGGGTCATTACAGTACTTTTGGGCTTTTTGCACTTAAATCACGATTTGTGCTAGTTTTGGTCGATTCAATGGTCCACGAATATCATAAAACATACATGGAACATGTTTATGTGCTCAACACGCATTCACAAACACATTCAAATCATGAATCAAGCATCACAAACTCATTTTACAAAAACACACATTAAATACAATTTAATCCATCAAAATTTGAGATGTTTACCTTGTTTGAAAACTAAAATCATAGAGAATTAGATGCACACATTCACTAGCATTGATTTACACTTTTTGATTTTATAGATTTAGAAGCAAAAGGGTGTGTTTAAGTTTATGAGTTTCCAAAACTGGCAAGTAGGAACGAGAAGAGCATATATACACAAATTAGGTTTCTTCATGACTAGGAAATCTAATCCACGTTTCACACGGATATTTACCAGTTATCTGGAACACAATGTACCTCATTAGGCGGCTCTAACGAGGTCCACTTCACAGAAGGAAATATGTAATGTGACCCTTGTCACAAAACGCGCATTATCACATATACAAATACTTATAAAACACATAATTAAATTTCACTACTATTAACGAATTAATTTTAACTAAGGGCAAATGGGTCATTACCACTATGCCTAAATCCAGATTGTTACATATATGTTTCTGATAAGCAAAAAGAATAAATATTTGATCGAGCTAATAAGTAATAAATGAAGATTTGTAAATATGTGATAATTTTTTTGGGTATTTTTGATAAATTTAATAACATTGAACAGATTTGAAGATCAACAATTCTAATCAATACAAAAAGTAATCAAAACGAGCCCTAGCTAAAACTATGATCCTAAAACAAACTGGCTCACCAATATAATGAGACCGCATCTAATAAGGAACAACAAATCAACTAGAAACTAAAATAAAAAAGAACCTTGATACCGGTTATTATACTAACAAACATAAAACAATAAAACGAACAATTTAGGAGTTATTGATATTATACTGTTAAATAGTTAAGTTCTGGAGTGAAAATTCTAAAAGAAAAGACAACTCAAATTTTGATTTTTATATAACTTTGATTCCTAGAAATCATGTGTGACTATTCCAAGGCTTCTGTGACTCTTCAAAGTCCTTTATGACATTTACAAGTCAGAAAATTAGACAAACTTTTAGTATAATGTAACAAACAATTTAAAAAAATAAAACGATTATAACATGCTTTATATTTAGTATAAAAATACGTAAAGAATTTTCAAAATAATGATGTGAAAGTGTTCAACTTTAAAACGATGTATTACTTCCCCAATGTTAATTTATTGATTTATTTTAACAAAAGTTGCTTTAACTATATTGTTACATTTGATAAGTGCTCTTAATGCTCACACTTGCTTTTCAAGTTTCGTTACACCCACCTTCTCTTTGTAGCCCCTTGAAATAATTATTGAACCCCTCCCTCAAACTTTTAGGTAAAGTCACACTACATGGAAGATCTAGTAATTAACTTTCTTATTTTTTTACAACAAAACCTAGTAATTAGTGTCTTTATATCTTCACAAAAATATATCAGGTTAAAACTATATTATAAGCACATATGGGGTAATCAGATAAAAGGTTGAAAACAATCCCTAGATAATTCAATTGGTCATTATAAAAATATTCATCGTCCCAGATAAACTAAACAATATATATCTCATTCGTTTACAAATCTCATTCCTTTAAAGTTCACTACATATAATTTTTTAATTTAAATCTAGTCACTCTAACTTTGTTATGCCACTTATATTTTCACCTGTAAATAAGCTGAAAAATATTATGGTTAAGAGAGTTATAAATAATTTAGTATTATATAATTTAATATATTTCTACGATTTATATGCAGGAATTTTTTTTTTTTTTTTTTTTTTTTTTTGAAAAACATCTTAGTCAGGTAAAGTACACAAGTACACAAATATAAAATACAAGTAGTTTAATTTAATACCCACTTTAGATTTGGGTAAAAAAAGAGTACAAACACTAATTTTGAAATGGTATATATATTAATATTAGAAGAAATAAGTGTTATTTGTTTTTAGTGTATAAATTTTATTATATTTTATATATTCGTGCTCGCAGATATTTTTACTGTCAGACTTTTAATTTTCTGAAAATAAACTGCAAATATACAAACTTAGAAAATAGCTTTTCATAGCTGTAGACCTAATACAAAGACAAATGAAAAGTAAAATGTTCTTAAATACATATTTTATTATTATTACTCATTTTAATAATTGTTATTATTAGTTTCTTTATTAACATTACATGATTATCATGGATGTATTCAAAGGTTATAAAAATGTAAGAATCTTGTATGATAATTTAAGGAAATATGTATAAGTAAAAAGGTTATAAAATTTATGAATGGTTTCATTGATTCTATACATATTCGTATAAAACTTGTACAAATAGTTTTTTAATATTAAATTATTTACAAATATTGTATTGTAACTTTTGTGAATGTACTACTTTTACCAGTTAAAATATATTCTCGTTGGATTTATCTAAAGATTTGGATTTATCTAAAAATAACTCTAAGGTCTATCTTTAAGAAATTATTACAAACAATATTTACTTGTACTTTATTAATAACTAACCACTTTCTAGAAAAAACCACCATAAATCAACCAAATGCACAATATATTTATGCATAGTTTTTTTTCTTAAGGATAGCCCTTAGGGTTAAAAATAGAAAAAATCCTTGTTTTAATACTTGTTTAAAACTTTATGACAAATATTATTATTAATATTATTTATTTTTACGTTGTTGTTATTTTTGCTATTATTTTGAATTAGTAACTAAATTTTATAACATTGTGCGCAAAATCAAAGTTATAAAAATTATTAATCTAGGATGAATAATTTTATTTGAATGATATTTACATTAAATGATTAAAAATGTGGACTATCTAATTACCATTTTGTCTCATATTTATTGTCCATCAAAAAAATCACACAATACTTTTTAAGACTTTTCAGTTTTATTACTTACTTTTTTACGTATATGTGCCGAGTGCCTACTGGTCGTACTTTTGATGAACTGATCAGACTTCAAGATTTAATTGCAGGTTTTGAATTCAGCAATTCATCTGACTTTTGGTCGTGGTCGCTAGCAAACAACGGATTTTTCAGTGTTAAAAAACTTGCTGCTGTCATTGATGATGCTTCACCGTCGGGTACAGTCGCTGCATCTCAAACTATGCGAAACAATCTCGTCCCTAAAAAGCTTGAGGTTTTTTCTTGGAGGGCTACTCAAAAACGTATCCCGACAAGGATTGAACTCGATAAAAGGGGGGGTGGACTTGCATAGTGTTAGATGTCCAATTTGTGATGATAGTGTGGAATTCGTGGAACATGCTTTCATTTTTTGTAAAAAAGCACATGATCTTTGGTCCCGGATTTTTGCTTGGTGGGGCATCGGTAACTTCTCAAACCTTAGTATGAATGAATTACTTTGTGGAAATTGTCCGGTATCATCCTCAAGGCTTGGAAGAAAGATTTGGCAAGCGGTCGAGTGGACTTGTGCGTATTATATTTGGCGTCATAGAAACAAGACGGTTTTTCGTGGTGAAACTTGGAATATTCCGGTTGTCTTCAATGAAATCCAAGTAAAGTCTTTTGATTGGATATCACTTCGTTTGAAGAAAAAGAAATTAGATGGCTCACGTGGCTTAACGATCCTAGTGTATATCTAAAGTTAAATTAGTTTTCTTTCTGTTTTGTAGTCTTTTGTAATCGGGTTTGCTCCCTTTGCAACCCATGTCGTGATTATTCTTTGGTTTGGCCTCCTTATTGGTTGCCACTGTTGTAATATTCTCTTAAGTAATATAGTTTTGCCTTGCTTTTCAAAAAAAATTTTTTTATTTATTTATAAAAGTAAATAATTTTTCTGGAACAGTAAAAAAATAATGAAAAATAAATATGGGAGTAAGAAGTAACATATTCGTTAACAACCCCTTTTAATTCTTTGCATATTGATCGAAATAAAAAATTAAAATACACGTATATCCACTATGCACCGAGAAGCCGCCGGTTCCAAAAATAACAGGAAAAACGGGGCTCCCACCAAAATTAGGTCAACGTAGTAAAGTAATAGAGTCAACAATGGAGATTGCTTCGTTGTCCACCAATCAAATCACACAACTCATTCTCTCATGTACAAATATTTATTTATATTTATATCTAAACTCTTATTACAAGTCTGAAACTTGTTCATATTAACCGTTTCGTATCGTAATTTAAATGAAATTGAAACATAGATCGGCGAAATTGAAGCGTTAATCAGATCGATTTTAGAATTATAGAGATGGAACAGAAGCACATTTTGTTATCGGCATTGAGTGTTGGTGTAGGCGTTGGTGTAGGGCTCGGAGTTAACAAGTGGAGTAGCAGCGGTGTTGACGACGGTGTTACGGCGGCGCAGATTGAGCATGAGCTGCTCCGGCTTATTGTCGACGGTAGAGATGAGAAGGATACATTTAAGGAATTTCCTTATTACATCAGGTGATAATCGTTATGCTACTGGATAATTTGATACATATATTGATACAGTTATCAAACTAATGTGATATTATTGATTATTGTTATTGAATTTAAATCTTCAAATCTTCGCGGTTAAGTTTTTTTTAATATAATTTCGCGTTATTTATCTATTTTCTGACATAATTATTTTTGGATGTGGAAAAAAATGAGCTTAGTTTGATATCATCTGCTTCACAAGTTATTGATTAAATAAATTATAATAAATATTTATTGCTCATTTAGTGTTTAGTATAGGATTTTGTAAAGGTCTTTAAATAACAGATCTATCTTGTTAAACTATGTAACTTATTTTTACAATCTGTATTTAGCATATGGCTTACTCATCTATAATTTGTAAGCCTATTACAGAATTTGCAATTTTGAGAAGCTTTGTGCAATTATAAATTAATGTCATTTATAATTTATAGTGTCCTTGATTTGAATTATATTTTCATAGATTAATATTTCTTTTAGTTGAGGAGGTTTATAGTTTAATCTATTTATTGCTGTTGGTTAGGTTTTGGGTCTAATCTTTTTAAAGTTGTAACACTAACTAATTGATGTTGTTGGTTAGGCTTTTAGTCTAATCTATTTTCTTGCAACCAACAAACTTATTATTAATTGAAATCACAGTGAACGGACACGATGGTTGTTGACAAGTGCAGCATTTGTTCATTTAAAACATGTGGATGTTTCCAAACATACCAGAAATCTTTTGCCTGCAAGTAGGACTATATTGCTCTCAGGACCTGCCGGTAAATAATCAAACTATTCTAACATGTGAAAGTTACAACTCATTTCTAACCCGACTAAATTGAATGTCTTATGTATGTTGTCTTTGATAGAGTTTTATCACCAAGCACTTGCAAAGGCTTTATCACACGAGTTTGAAGCAAAGCTACTAGTGTTAGACATTGTTGACTTTTATGGAAAGGTATTAACAGACTATCGGAATAGTTTTTTTTTTTTCTTCTTCTGTTTCAGATTCTGATATGTAGTGTTTTACTAATGTTTGACATTTACCCTCAGATCCAGAGCAAGTATCGCACATCTAAGAAGGACTCTGTAAGTGCAACATTATTTCTCAAGAAGTGCTCCTCTTACAATTTAGACATAATTACTGAGATAGTCCCTGTGGTTTGCACCAAATTGCTGGTTTGGTCCCTAGTTTTGTATGTGGATAGTCCTTGTGGTTTTCAAATCTTACTGAGATAGTCCCTCGCACTGACAGTCGTTAAAATAGTCCATTAAATAGAGTCATGTGCAAGGCATGTGCGGGTATCTCAGTGGTTATGTCTTTAATATATATCTTGAGATAAACTTGCATATATGTAAAATGTACAGAATTTTTTTCCGTTTGTACATGATCTGATAGTGGTTCTTCCTTTAGACTGTCGCAAGATCCATATCGGACATGGCATTGGAGCGGATGTCAAGTTTACTTGGATCATTCTCCACCGGAAAGGAAGATGGGGGAGGTATGAATAGAATCGAATATTGATACATGATCCTTTTATTCTCATTCGAAATACATTATATGATATCGATGACTGAAAATTTGTAGGAACTTCAAGTAGCAGTGGCACAACTGCCAAATCAAGGTATGGTTTTGATGTCAGCATCATCTAATGACACGAACAATTTTATTTATTTTTTTTTTTTTTTTTTTTGACATCAGTTTATAACATCACTTTTATCGTACATTTTGTAGGAGTACAAAAGTTAATAGTTACACATCAAAGCATCATAAAAATTCCTCTGTTTCTTCCGATTCCCCTGCTTCAAGTATAGGTTAGTGTTTTCATATTCCATTATTTTATTAATTGATAACGATTTCTAATTTTACTAATATTGTGTTGAAAATGTGTTCATATGTTACTGATTTTTCAAACTATGTTTACTTCTCTAGCTTCTCTCAAGCATGTGACCAACTGTCCTCTTGACGAGAGAGTTTTTTTGCAGACATTATACAAGGTAAATTAAATTATCTCATGGTTGCCAATGTCACTCAAGATAATATTTAACAATATCACCACATAATTGCAGGTTTTAGTCTCTTTCTCTGAAACAAACGGCATCATTCTCTATATCAAGGATGTTGAAAGATTTCTTCAATCACATCGCACATTTGAATTATTTGGTAAAATGTTGAAGAGACTATCCGGGTCAACGTTAGTTATTGGTTCACGGATTTTGGACCCACATGCAGAAAGTGTTGTAGATAATGAAAAAATCGCCTGTTTATTTCCTTACAATATTGATATCCGACCACCTGAAGATGAGTATCATCTCAAAGAATGGAAAGCACAGTTAGAAGAACAAACAAAGGACTTTCAGTTTCATGATAACAAGAATCGTATTGCTGAGGTGTTAGCCGAAAACGATCTTGAGTGTGATGATTTAAGTTCAATTTGTCTAGCTGATAGATTGTTTATCAGTGATTACATACAAGAAATTGTGATATCTGCTATTTCTCATCATTTAATGAGTCACAAGGATCCAGAATACCGAAATGGAAAGCTCGTTATATCATCTGCCAGGTAAGCATTGTTATTTTAGTCAACAATAAATCATCAAAATGCTGTCTTTTAACTTCTATTACAATTACAATTACAATGTAACAGTTTGTCACATGGATTGAGCATCTTCCAAGAAGATAATTGTGGTGGAAAAGATACTTTAAAGCTGGAGACAAAAGCTGACTCATCAAAGGTTTGTTCTATCTAACTAACCACATGATGATTTTATTAATAGATGATTGTGCTGAAAGTTCATTCCTTTGCTTACTTTATCTCATTTTTCCTGTAGGGACCAGAAGGGGAGGAAAATGCTGCATCCAAGTCTGACAACAAAAATGAGACCGAAAGAACAGTTCCTCCAAAACCGGTATGTCATGCCTGTTTGGTTGTACGTTTTGAAAGCCCTGTTGTAAAAAGTCGGACGACGCCTCGGTTTGGGGACTCGCCCAAAAAACGCCTTAAAAGTCGGTCAACATTGAAAGTCGGGTCAAAATAGGTCAAAGTCGGGCCGAGTCGCGGGCTGAGTTGGGTTCGAATAAGTCAAAGTTGGTCAAAGTAAAAGGTAGGCCAAAAAATATATATTGATTAAAATTAGATATTTTTCCATATATCTATGTATGAAATACTTATGTTTTATGTGTAATATAGTATATGTTTAATATATTAATTACTAAAAGTCAACGTTTGTCAACGTCCCACTCGTATGCTACTCGCGACTTTTACAATCTTTTTTGAAAGTAATATTGTGATACAGAATAATGGAAATCAGCTAGTGTTTGGGTGTGCTTATGCGGTTTGAATTTGTAATGATCAAATAATCAAACATGTAGGTTTTGACAAGTTGTAATCATTTTAAGAAACTACCTACATAAAGTGCTTGTGGAATTTCACTAAAATTATTTGACTCCTAAACAATCAGATGATCCAAATAAAGCAGAATATTTTTTTTTCAAAGAATAAATTCTCATTATTATGACTTAAAATAGCAATAATCAGTTGCATAACATAGATCAAAGTATCAAACCTCTTGATAATTCTCTAAAAATTAACGTTTCACGCCACATCACCAGGAAGTTCCCGACAACGAATTCGAAAAGCGCATAAGGCCAGAAGTTATCCCGGCCAATGAAATCGGCGTAACGTTTTCCGATATCGGAGCCCTCGATGAAATAAAAGAATCACTACAAGAATTAGTCATGCTTCCTCTTCGACGTCCCGACCTTTTCAACGGCGGACTTTTAAAACCCTGTCGTGGTATATTACTATTTGGCCCTCCAGGTACAGGTAAAACAATGTTAGCAAAAGCAATTGCTAATGAAGCTGGTGCAAGTTTCATTAATGTCTCAATGTCAACCATCACTTCAAAATGGTTCGGTGAGGATGAGAAGAACGTTCGAGCTTTATTCACACTTGCCGCAAAGGTTTCTCCGACTATAATATTTGTAGATGAGGTTGATAGTATGCTTGGGCAACGAACGAGAGTTGGAGAACATGAAGCTATGCGGAAAATTAAAAATGAGTTTATGTCACATTGGGATGGGTTGTTGACTAAACCGGGTGAACGTATACTTGTTCTTGCAGCCACTAATAGACCGTTTGACCTTGATGAAGCCATTATTAGGCGGTTCGAACGCAGGTACACTTTTTTTCTTTTTCAACCATTTTACTGTGGGCCAATTCGCTTTATATGTTATCTCTAGTAGGTTAAATGGGTAAATTCGTGAACTTATGATGAAAATGAAATTATTCAGTTAATCTGTATGGGTCGAAAGTCACATAAGTGAACTTTTTTGCATTACATGTAATTTACTTATTTTTTAGAACATATGTATTATATTTCAAAAATTGTAGTTCTCGTGATCAGTCACGTATATTTGCCATTTCCAAACACAATTTAGCATGTTATGATATGTATTAAGAGTGAAACATTGTTGACCTTCAACTAGTTTGACCCATTTCACACGTTCCCTTTTTATCTACTTTATACAATTTACAGATTTTTGATAAAATGCAACACAGATTATCAAGTTTTAAGTAAATGGTTTGAGATTGCCACTTCTAAATATAGTACTGCCTTATGCACACATGTGTTACTTTTTTTTTTTTTTTTTTGAAATGCAAGCCCCCCCAAAGTGTAGCCCTGTTGGGGATTGAACCTAGGTCCCTTTGGAACTTTCCAAGCATCTTACCACCAAACCACCCCTTGGGGTTACACATGTGTTACTTTAATCTTTACTTTACAAAGTAATAATTTGAAAATAAGAAACAATTTTTAGACGAACCTTATTTATTGTGTACAGAATTATGGTGGGTTTACCATCAGTGGAGAATCGAGAAACGATCTTGAAAACTCTGCTTGCAAAAGAAAAGGTAGAAGGCTTGGATTTTAAGGAGCTTGCAGTAATGACAGAAGGATACAGCGGAAGCGATCTTAAGGTTTGTTATGTATCTTCGAATTCAGTATGAATTATAAGTCTGCAAGGAACGTTGGTATTAACTACTGAAACAGAATTTATGTGTAACAGCAGCTTATCGACCAGTGAGGGAGCTAATGCAACAAGAAAGACAAAAGGATATTGTAAGTTGTTGTTACTTGATGTAATTCCCATTTTGAATTTTGATATACAAATTCATTATATTTGTATATAAATTTATTGATTATTTCATTTAAAAGGACAAGAAAGGACGCGATGAAGCACAAAGTGAGACGAAAGAGGGTGAAAGTGTTATTAAACTGAGACCTTTAAACATGGAAGACATGAAACAGGCAAAGAATCAAGTAAGAAGATAGTTTAAGTTTTTTAGTAGATCACTTTAAATTAAATGTTTGCCTGTTAGTCAAGTTTCTGACAATTTTGGGCATTGGTTTTGGTGACAGGTGGCAGCTAGTTTTGCTGGTGAAGGGAGTGTAATGGGTGAGCTGAAACAATGGAACGAGTTGTATGGGGAAGGTGGTTCAAGAAAGAAAGAACAACTAAGTTATTTTCTTTAAATGAAAATCAGGTAAACGGAACCACCAACACTGTTTATTTTAGGAATCGGAGAGTGAAATGTAACATAATTATTTCCTGATAATTGGTTTGTACATTTAATAACGGAATAATCATTGTGTGGTTGGAGATTGAAGTGTAGAAGAAACAAACAGGATCATGTGAATTACGGTGTAAATTCGTGATTGGGAATTGGAAATTGTAGAATAATAGTTTATTGTAAATTGTAAATGTAAATTATATGGATTGATGGTTGATTATTGTTAGGAAAAGATTTCCTATTATTAGAAAAATATTTTCTATTTATTAGAATTGATTGGATAAAATCGGTAGTTTGTATAAATCCCTTAATTAGTGAAATTTGCATTTATTTAGGGGATTTAGTTTTCTAATTCTTATCCCCCAGACTCTATAAATAAAGAGGTTTTGGGGTGAGATT
The DNA here is from genome assembly GCF_046630445.1 of Rutidosis leptorrhynchoides. Lineage (NCBI taxonomy): Eukaryota > Viridiplantae > Streptophyta > Magnoliopsida > Asterales > Asteraceae > Rutidosis > Rutidosis leptorrhynchoides. Next base: position 535,697,611 of record NC_092334.1, on the reverse strand, counting down.
AGTTGTCTTTGCCTGCAGCAAGAACCGATCTTATAACTTTGAGATCGTCTATCATATGTTTTTCATTGTTTATGTTCTTCATTTATTCAATAAAATGTTAAACTTTGAGAAACTTCTTTTGTTCTTCGTTTCTGCACTAAGCTAATGTTTAATTCTTTTGCTTGATCGACGTTATGGGGTCTATCAATTGGTATCAGAGCAGGATCAACATATCTTGTTGATGATCCGGTCATTTTCGAGCAAAAGATGTCTTATTGAAGATATAAAGAAAAATCGTTTTCAGATTCGTCATGCTATGCGCAGTCTATGTAAAACGATTGTTTTAGATTCCTTGGCCGTTGGATCGTCATGATTTTTGGATATGAGGTTAACGGCATATAGATCTATCTCGTGTAAAAATTTTAGCTTGATCTGATAATTATATTAAAAGATATGTATTTTTAGTTCTGCTGTAATTCTGAGTCTGGAAACTCAGACTCAAGACTCTGATTGAGATATGAGTCTGGATTTCGGACTTAACAGTTTGACTCAAATGCAGACTCAAGATCAGACTCAAGCACAGATTATAAAGATCAGATTCAGACTTCAGTTTCGCGTGAACTTATACTTAGTAGAAGTCAGACTTACACGAGGTCAGACTCAAAATACTTCAGACTCTAGGACTCCAGACTCAAATCAGGTCAGACCCATTTGAGTTCATCTCTTTTGAACTCATATTTTGAAGTGGTTATTCCTCAATAAGAAGACCGGATGTTAGCTCAACATAATCAACATTTATGAAGATGAAGATTCAACAAATATGTTCAACATTTATACGCAAGTGGTTAAGCGGTGGTGAACGCGGTTTTTCATGCATATTTTCAAATGCAGTTTTGTCATGATTATGTTCATGTTAGTTGATGATTTGTCTTCGGAATACATAAGTGCTGATGAGATGTTGAGGCTATGTGTACAACAATGATAAATAAAGAGGAGGAGAATCAAGATTAAAGAAAGATCAGTTTATCAAGAGTTATGAAGATCATACAAGATGGTTAAAGCTTTGAAGACAAAGATTAGATTTATTTTTAGTCTATATTTCTCATACCCCGTCCAAAATCTTCATGAACGAATACAATAACATCTGGTACCATCGCGATGAACTGACGTCTATATGTCATGAATGACTCCATGTAATGTCTCTAGAGTGAGTAAATGCACAGCGGAAGATTTCTTTCATACCTGAGAATAAACATGCTTTAAAGTGTCAACCAAAAGGTTGGTGAGTTCATAGGTTTATCATAAAACAATAAAATTCATCATTTTGACAGACCACAAGATTTAAATGCTGCATGGTACAAATGGGCCCGAATCCTATACCCACCTGTAATGTACATGCGATATCTTTTAAATACAGTACACCTTTCTCGTGTACGAAATCCTTTTTCATAAAATCTTAGTAACCGTACACATATCTCGTGTACAAAATATAATACACATAACCTGTGTATAAAAATCATTCTCTCGATATATAACATTCACATCAATTGGAGGCAATTATCATGTCCACATAATTCAATGGTGGCAATTATCATGTTCACATAATTCAATAATAATCCGCAGAACTTATGTCTGCATAATAATTCATTCGAGGAATGTTTTGCTTGTGTCTATCTCGTCAAACATTTATAAAAGCATTTCATGTATTCGCAGTTCAAAATATATTTCAAAAGCATTTAATAAAGCAGTTGTAAAAACAGCGCATGTATTCTCAGTCCCAAAAGTAAAGAGTAAAAGGGAATCAAATGAACTCACATCCAATATTTTGTAGTAAAAATATGCATACGACTGAACTGAACAATGCAGGATTGGCCTCGGATTCACGAACCTATATTAATTATATATATATATTAACACGTATAATTGTAATCGAATGAATTTATATATTATTAGTGATATACTTGTTATTGTGTGTTTCATTAGTAACTTAATTAAAGTATTTATTTTATATTCTTTAAATAAATAAAAATGTTTATATAGTTTAGTTAAGTATATTTATATATGACTAATTTTTATTGTAGTAATGATAATAATATTAGTAGTAATATTGATATTAATGGTAATATGATTTTTATAAAAATATTAACGATACTAGTAATATTAAAAATGATAATAATAATAATAATAATAATAATAATAATAATAATAATAATAATAATAATAATAATAATAATAATAATAATAATAATAATAATAATAATAATAATAATAACTACTTTACTATTAATGATAATAATAATAATAATAATAATAATAATAATAATAATAATAATAATAATAATAATAATAATAATAATAATAATAATAATAATAATAATAATAATAATAATAATAAGTAAACTACCTCAAAGAAGTAATCCTAAAAAAAATGCTCAAGTCCGGATTTGAACCCGCGACGTCCCGCTAACCCGTAAACATCCTTAACCATCCAAGCTAATCCATTTTTCTGATTTATTTCCTTATTAATTCTATATAACCATATTTTTTTCTGTTTTCCCTCTTCTCCTTCTTTTTCTAAAAAGAAATGTCACAACCCAGACTCGAACTTGAGATCTCTCACTTAGAAACTACACTACACCAACCATTCAGCCATTTCAATCTTTCTGTTATTATTTGAAAACTAATTTTATTTAACTCGTTATTAACAGCTCCTTCTCCCTCTTCATATCATCTTCATTCAAATTTTATCATCATTTCACTTAATCATCATCATAATGTATTCGTATATGCTCATCTATAACATACACCCTCATCATTATCATCTCACTTTCGTTATTATCGTGTTCAATTTGAAACAGAAAATACGAATATCGTTTTTCATCACCATCTTAATTTAACTATCATCATTATCACTTCATTAACACGATTTATCATCTAATAACTACTTCATCAACATATCATCATTTTAACATCATTGTCACTCGCCACTATATCTTGATTATAATCAACCTCATCCTTCATATAACCTCATCACGATAGTTCTTTTCATCTCGCCTTCGTTGTCGTCATTCATCCTAACCGTAACCATTCCTAATCTAACATCATTCTTAATTGTGCTCACCATAGTTATTGTATTTGTATCATCAAAGATCATTATCTAATCACCATCATCAACCTTGCTATTTCAGTCTAACACGAACTATTAGCACAGTCTTGGCCCAATACCTAAACAAGGACACGGTCCACCAAACAGAATCATGTCAGCCCAAATTTCCTCACTCAGTCTAATAGCAAGGAATGCAATTCGGCCCATGTAGAACAATTATATAGGTCTGACCGAATCTTTATCCAGCTCAAATTTTAAACACAAGTGAGTTTGTTTGATTAATATTGATCGGCCAAAACACTATATTAGCAGTATAATGTTTCCTTTATCTTTCTTCATAATTCATTATGGCCATCTTTAATTATATATAAAAAAGATTACACGATGATTCTCATGACCCATGTTGGTCAGCCAAATGAAAAAAAATAAACGCGTGCAGGTTCCACTTACTTGCTTTACACAGTATGTTTCCACTTTCCTCAATACTTTATAGCTTTTCTTTGATGTTACCCATATCCCTTTATTATATATTATCAACTTATATATGATAATTAGGAGGTATTTGTTCCAACAATCAATCGTTGCAACAAAAGAAAATATATATTGCAAGTGGGTTTCGCAGAAGCATAAAAAGTGAAGTGGTGTATGGTGTTCGGGTGAAAACAGGAACAGTAATATTTGTTTTTGTCACAATAGGAGAGGGAGATATGGTGACGGGTTGAAAGTGGTGTCAAGGTGGTGGTGGTTTAAGGTGGCTCGAGGTTGTAGGCGATGGTGGCAGCTGGGATGTAGCCATCGGTACCATATGAAGAGAAGAAGAAAAGAAAGAAAGAAAAATATGGCGTAGGTGGTCGATGAGCGAACAAGGATGGTGTTTGGTTTTTATGAGGAAGGTGGTGATCGTTGGTTGTTGCCCAAACGAAAAAGGAACAGGAGAATTATTTAACAAGAGAAATTGTAGATTGGTTGTGCTTGGATCAAGTTTAATTGTGGTGATTGTCAAAGTTTTATGGTGATGGTGTTCATTAATAAAAATATTGTAGAAAGGTGGCTCGAAGATTTTACGAAGAATGGTGATCAAGATTCGTTTAAACAACATTAAGGAGAAGCGAAAATTTGGTGCTTGAGAAGGTGTGGTTCTCGATTAGGCTAATGTGGTGAATATCTATAATGCGATAAAGGTGATGGTTTTCTCTAACTCATGTAAGTGTATATGTACTTATATAATTAGATAGAGAGCAAGAGAATAAGAATCACACTAAGTGATTTGTGGTATCGACAGAGTTATTCGAGCTAGGAAGAAGAAAACAAAAATGTAAAAATCAGAAAGTGAAGTGTAACAGGTTCGTACACTTATTTACAGCACAAGATTCGATTACAGATTGTTTGATATCGATAGGTAACAAAATTTTTGTTTTGTAATGTGAATTGATCTCTACGTGTAACAAATTTCAATTATCTATCTTTGTGATTCTTGCCATTGACACTTATATTGAATGTATACGAGATATTATTACAGTACTAGATTCGTTGGAATTTGTTTTGTAGCAACAATTGATTTGTACTTAATTTGTTTGTTAATGAGCATAATTGGAATCGTTTGTACCTGATTGCAAACAGAAAACAAATTATGATACAGTATGATTGATACGTGCAACATATTCTGTAATTAGCAGAAGTAAAAGACAGAGGGAAAAGAAGAAGAAAATATAAAAAAAATGGTGACAGGAAACTAGTTCAGAAGAAGAAAAAGAATAATATTAAAGATGTAGAAAGTAGAGAATGATAGGCAACTGATTCGTACGATTTTGATCTTAATATCTAACAAGAAACAAAAATTAGAAAGGTTGAAAGCAATTGAATTTAAATATGTCTGAATGATATCTATATGTATAATTACTATAAACATATAATAATAATAATAATAATTCTTTTAATATTAATAATAATAAGGATATTAATAATTACTAATAATAATGTTAATGATAATATTATTAATAATAACTTTAAGGATAATAATAATAAGTTGTATATTTATAAAAATAACAATACTTAAATAGAAATAATAATTTTATTAATTATAATAATGACAATAATAATAATGAAAATAATAAATATATCATTTATATTTTTCTTTTAATTAAATTTATTATATTAATATTACATATTATTAATTATGTAATATCTAATACACATATAATAACGCATATTGAATATTTAATATTTACATATTTTATATGTATTATATTAAATATATATAGAATTCATATATATATATATATATATATATATATATATATATATATATATATATATATATATATATATATATATATATATTCATTTTAAATCAAATGATTAAATTGTATTTCTATCATTATATACTTTTATTTATATATAGGTATATGTTTTAAATAATAGTTATTATAATATCATATTTTCATTTTATTTTACATAATTAATAACATTAAATTATATTTCAAATTAATATATATATATATATATATATATATATATATATATATATATATATATATATATATATATATATATATATATATATCTGTTTACAAATAGATGTTCGTGAATCGTCGGAAATAGTCAAAGGGCAAATGCATTCATGTAAATTGTTCCAAAATTTTGAGAATCAGCTTTACAGACTTTACTTATCGTGTCGAAACCATATAAGAATTAAGTTTAAATTTGGTCGGAAATTTCCGGGTCGTCACAGTACCTACCCGTTAAAGAAATTTCGTCCCGAAATTTGATCGAGGTGGTCATGGCCAACAATAAAAAAAATTTCCTGACGAATAGGAGTTGATAAATAGAGTTTCATCATTATTGATTAATATAGATAAAACGATTTGATTATGTAAAGCGTACGAGTGAAGCTGTCACAAAAGAGTGAAATGAGATAATAGAGATCCTCTTAACTTTTGACGTAGTTACAATTGTTTTCTGGGATTCAAGGAATATCAAGAAAATGTTTTATGCATAAAGGAAATATAATAGCACGATTAATTAGCAAACTGTTAGAACTATAGTAAAGATAGAACTATCAAGAAAATAATCTCTCGATACGTTTAGAGGTTAAGTAGAATGAAAGAGTTATGTAACATGACACATGATGATGGTATGATTTACTGTGAACCATTATCACGTTTTATTATAAACTCAGCATGACTTACTGTAATATAATCACGTTGGCCAAGCATCATTATATTATACTAACTCATGCTTCAATTCTCAACACTTCTCCAGCAATCATTCATAATTTAAACTCAAATTTATAGAAGGATAGAAACTAAAAATAGTTTCTTTTATGATGTAACATAGATAGCACGAGGAGATAGATAATTTCGGATGAAAATATTTATGAAAATATCTTCAGAAATATCGAAGATATTTATGATGATATTTTGGGAATTTCTAAGTTGAAGGTTGATGAAGAAAGATTTTCTGCAAGATTCTAATATGACTTCGGAGCAAGGTATTCGTTGAAGGTTTCATCGGATCCGAAATTACCTGGATTCTTTGTATATATGGTATGGTCCTTGTATTTGTCCTTGGTCTCCTTTCATGGTTAGCTCAATTCGTTTTTCAGTACCAAATTTTCTATCGAGTGTTCCCAACACTCCATTCTTTTATCATCACTTTTGGCCATGAAGACCATTTACTACATGCTGCTTCGTCAGCATTTTCAAAGTTAACGAATCTGGATCATTGGTTATCAAACCAAGGGGTTTCAAGAGAATTGTGTTTTTAGATGATTAAACGCTGATTTCTGGTAATTAGTATGGCAATTCTCGTTACAAGGTGCGGATGAGTTCATGATAGGACTTCAATAGATAAATATAGTGATTTGTCGGCGAGATTTAAGCTAAGGAGCAACGAAGTTGCTGGTACGTCTGCTGGTGATGTGGTGGAATATAAATGGTTCTCCGATAACAATAAAAGAGCACTCATATATATCAAGGTTACAATAAGGTTGCTTCGAATGAAAAGTCGAAGTTGACTTGCTGGAGCTGTGACAAAATTGGCTAATTTGAAAAGGGATTGCAAAGTTATTTTTGGTAATAACAACTCCCAAAGGGTTAACACAGATACGTTTTAAACATTTACTCAGGTTTCGAGTGTTTTCAGGTGCATAACTATATGCATCAATCTTTTCTTCCGTAGATGAAGTGCGGTTGGTTCATCCTCTCGATTGAAGTGTTTTCAAGAATTATGAAATGTTTGAACGCAGATTGGAATCGTCAAGATACAAATGAGGTTTATGATGAAATCAAGTGGCAGACTTGAAGAATTGTTTAGTTTCATATGTTATAATCAATATTTTAATTCATTTTAATTGTCCAAATTATATGTTATAATCAATAACATTAAATTATATTTCAAATTAATATATATATTGTTATAATTCAGTAGGCTTATAACTACCTTTAATGGTTATAAGAACAAAGAGAGAAAAAGAGAGAAGAAGGAGAGAAGAAATATTGATATTGATATTTCAAGAGAAATGGTGCACCTTAAATGGTTACCATACATGTCTATTTATAGTATAAAATATTACTATGCAAGAAATATAATAATAATAAAATTAACATCCAATCTAGATATTTTATAACACAATCTTGATATTTTATAACACTCCCCCTTGGATGACAATTTTATTAGAGAATAACTATTACTGCCTCGTTAAAAACCTTGCTAAAGAAAACCCATTGGGATAAAACTTTAGCTAAGGGAAAAAGAGTGCAGCATAGAGTTGACTCCCCCTCAAATAGGCAACGCCTGAGTTGTTACATCTTCTGAACATGTCTCATGCCAATATTATGAACGTGTGTTCTGAAAATAGCAGTTGGCAGTGCTTTGGTATAAAGATCAGCAGAGTTATTGATTGAACGTATCTCATTTTAATCTGGTTGTCTTTTACGAGATCTTGAGTATATGAGAAGAATCTGAGGTTTTCATCTGAAACTGTATCATCTAAATCTTTTATGTACAAGTTTAGCCCTTGTGATTTGTCTACAGTCTCCTTCATGGTTTGCTCAAACCCTTGTTTCAATTCCTATTCCTTTGTAGTCTTTTCTGAGCCTTACCAACATACCATTCTTTTTCATCAAACTTATGACCGTTAAGACCGTCTATGGCTTTGGCGCCTCGTCAGTATTTATATTTTGTTCAGTCACTTTTGATACTCTTCTTTCATTTGTATTATGCAAGCTGCATTATCTTCATATATAGTTGTTGGTGAAGATAGTTGTTAGTCTTTTATAGCGTTCTAGTCCACAAGAATCAATAATGATTTGTGTCATTGATCTCAACCAAACACATTTTCGAGTAGTTTCATATAATGCAATCACTTCGTCATGATTTGATGATGATGTTGCAACAAGTGTTTGTTTTAAGAACGCCATGATTTTGTGGTATCTCCATTTAGGAATACATATCGAGTTTGAGATTTATCTTTATGAGGATTTGATGAATGACCTGCATATATATAATCAACCAAATCTTGTTTTGAAACGTTAAAATAATTTTAAATCAGCAGTTTCTCAAGGGTATCAAAATATGTGTTTGATCCCGCTCCATTGTCATTTGAGCTGAATCTTGCCAACAAATTAACTGCAAGAGAAATGTCAGGTCTTGTACAATCTATAAGATACATAAGAACCTCAATTGCACTAAAATATGGAACTTCCGATCTGTTAAGATTTTCATGATCTTTCATTTCAAAATAATTCTTTAGAAGTTGAATGATTTCATAGATCTCTTTATTCGTTCATATGATGTTAAGAACATTGACATAAACAACTACGATCACATATCCGAACATTATTTTTATAAAACATACGTGCAAAATAAGTTTATATGTATACCCCTTTTTTTCAAGTAGTCATTTAATCGGTTATACTATTGTATCAATCCATATAAAAATCTTTGTGATTCAATGGAATACATTTATTTGAGTTTTGCATTAGATACTTATGATACCTTAAACCCTTCAGATATATTCATATATATATCACTATCAAGTGATTCACATAGATAAGTAGTAACAACATCCATGAGATGCATTTAAGTAACTACCAGGTTGATTAAGTATCTAATAAGTAATTGTATTCACTACATAAGGATAAGTTTTCTTCATAATTCATTTCTGGTCTTTGTGGGAAATATTGAGTTACAAGTCTAGTTTTGCCTTGTAACTTCATTTGCACATTTCTTTTCGGATAAAAATTCATTTGTATCCCATACGTTTCACATCTTTAAAAGTGATAACGATTGATCCGGAAACTTTTCTTTTATCGAGCGATTCTAATTCAGCTCTTATTGCTCCTTTCCATTGAGCTCAATCATGTCCATTTTGTATATTCAATGACAGATTTTAGTTCCAGATCATCATCTTTATTCATGATGTCATTGTAACATTATATGAAAATATCTCATAGAGATTTTAGTTTCATTTCGGTTCCATAATATTGCATAATTTATCGCAATTTTAGTATTTACATTTATCAATATCCTCTGCAGAAGGAATATTGATTTGTGGTTCTTCTTGAACACTTTCTCTTACCTCATTATCAGCTGATTTTCTTTTTCGAGGATTTTTATCTTCGGAACCAATTGATCTTCCACGTTTGATGCGTGGCAAAGACTCAACAGTGACATTATTGCCAGCTTTTGGAATTTCAGTTCGAGCTGGAGCATTTATAGCTGGTATATATGATTTGGTCACTTTTTTTTTTATCTGTAAATGCATAAAGTAATTAATTTGCAAGTTCTTGCATATGCATTATTTTTGAACTTTCGTTTCACATTCTTTTGTGCGAGTTCAATATACCTTAATTGATGTTCACATCATGAAGCATCATTTTATTTTTTATTTTTATTTCTCCCCCTAATCTAGGGAACAATGTTTTATTAAAATGACAATCAGCAAAACGTGCTGTAAAAACATCACCCATCATGGGTTCAATATATCTTATGATTGAAGATGTTTTATATCCAAAATATATTATCATCTTTCTTTGAAGAACCATTTTATTGTGTTGTGGTGATACAATTGGAACATACACTGCACAACCAATGTTTTAAGGTAGAAAATATTTGGCTCTTGGCCAAAATCAAGTATTAAGTGAAAATATTTACGACTTCCACATGGTATAATGCGAATTAATGTCGCAGCATGTAAATTTACATGTCCACATATAAATATTGAGAGATTTGTACTCATTATCAATTGTCTAGTTATTAGCTGTAAGCGTTTATCTATTGATTCAGCTAAACCAATTTTGTGTATGCACATGAGCAACTGGATGTTCAACAACAATCCCTGTAGATATATAATGATCATTAAATGCTTGAGATGTTAACTCACCAGCATTATCAAGTCTCATCCTTTTAATGGTGTAATCAGAATAATGTGTTCTCAATTTAATAATTTGTGCAAGAAACTTTGCAAATGCCATATTACGGCTTGATAACATACAAATATGAGACCATCCGCTAGATGCGTCTATTAGAACCATGAAATATCAAAATGGTTCACATGATGGATGAATTGGTTCATATATCTTACCTTGAATTCTTTCAAGAAACATTTGTGATTCTTTTTCACAATATACTTTTCATTAATCATCATATGTGCTTTCCATTAATCACCATATGTGTTTTTTTTTTTATAAATCACCATATGTGTTTTTTTTTATCATATATCCTTTTCACCATATACGCTTTTAATCATATGCGCTGTGTTTTTCACCATATGCGCTTTTAATCATATGCGATTTTCATCATATGCGTTGTGCTTTTCATCATATTCGCTTTTTATCATATGCGCTTATCATATGCGATGCGCTTTTTATCATATGCGCTTTTTTATGTGAATAGTAAATTAATTAATTTCGTTTTACTATTCATATGAATTAATTTAGATTTACTATTTTGTTAATTGAGTAATATATATATACATCATATATTTGTGACTCCGAAGGCTCAAATGAATTTGACCATATAGTTATACGTTGTACCTTGCACATTAATTTTCAGTAGAAGCTTTAGATGCATATTATTTTCAGTAGAAGCTTTAGATGCACTTTTTTTTTAATCACCAAATACCACAAACACTTTGTTTGCGTTTGTTCATAGTCATCAATGAAAACCATTTTCTTTAATTTTATTTTATACAATAAAATTAACGCATCATTATTCTTTTCAAAAACAATAATCTATTGTTATTGTTCACTTGTGCCATGTTTAACAACAAAAGTCAACAACCTCTGTCTTGTTTGTTGTGGCAACCAAAAACAACCTTTGCTTTTGTTACCGAGAATCCAAGACCAAAAAAACAATTAATTTTTAATTAATCTTTTATCAAAACCATAAATGATTTTATTGATCTACGTTGATATGGCCATAAAGAATTGACGGCTGACCTACTTTTGTAAGTGTATTTCGGCTATCATCCCGAAAACGCACAACGACCTTTTTTTTTTATGAACTATTTGTTTCATATCTAGCTTAGGCAATTATTGTGAACATTTGGTCCCTATAAGAGCATTTATTTTTTAGACTTTTAGTTGATTTGTACTTGTCACAATTAGGGATAGCACCCGCGGGTCGTGGATGCGGATCCATTGGATCCATCACCCGTACCCGCGGATTTTTTTTAAGAGACATCCAATTGAACCCTTGTTCGTTGAAACAATTTGACTATATTTTTACTCCCCATTATTAAACGGGCCATTTTGATGCACACTCTTAAAAAAATAATTTGTTTTTTAAGTTTTATTATTCAACCTCCTTTTTTCAACGGTCACGTTTTTAACAAAACATTTGACAAGTTTGGAAAAAAGTTTTTTATTGATTATCATCAAAAGTTTTCTATTGTCACTCTACTGGATGGAATTATGGCATACAACCAAAATTGCAACCCAACACTACATAAGAACAAAAAAGGTTGTTTTTAATTAACATATGTATATGTGTTAAACTCGGAATAATAATAACTTATTTTAGAAAATTAACATAAGACATGTTGAAACATTTTTGTCACATTTAGCTCATCAAGTCTAATACTTATCATTGATAGATTTTATCACGTCTAGGAGATGTTTACTTTTTTCTTGTATTAAGTCCTACTTTCATTTACCTTTGTTTGGAAAAAAAAAAAAATTTTTACTTTGCTTTCCCCCTTTCTGTAAAACTCATTTAAACACTTTCTTTGTTTTTTTTTTAAAAAAAAAACTTTCTTTTTTTTACGTTACCCGTAAATTATAAATATATAAAAAAAACTTTTTGTTTAATTTTTTTTTCTAGTTTTTAAAATGCCACTTGACCAATTTTTTAATTCTTTCACAACACCTGATATCGTGATCGTGACCTTTCACCAAAGCAAGAGATATTCTTGATAAACTAAACACGGACTCGTGTTTGAAATTGTCGGCCACAAAAAAATTCATTTGATAAAAGTATATATATATTTTTTTAGTTATAGAAGGAGACCACTTCATTTTCAATACTTCATTTTTGACAAAAAACTATTCCATTTTACCATCCCCTTTTTTTTCTTACTTTAACTTTTAAGATATACTTTTAATAAAAATACAAACTACTTTTTCTTATTTTAACTTTTAAGATTTACTTTTAATAAAAATACAAACTACTTTTTTGTATTTTAACTTTTAAGATTTACTTTTAATAAAAGTACAAACTACTTTTTCTTATTTTAACTTTTAAGATTTACTTTTAATAAAAATACAAACTATTTTTTTTATTTTAACTTTTAAAATTATAAATTTAAGAATAAACATTAGTATGCATGAAATAAATAATGATTAATTGCATAAGTAATCATAAATGTTAGATAACATATAAAGACCCCGTCGTATTCGTATTGATCGGAATTAATCTCGACCCATGGTACCGTGTTGTCAAATGACGTGTTGCGTACATAAAGTACCGTGTTGTCAAATGGCGTGTTGCGTACAATCATGAGGTCTTATTAACATAAATATAAATGTTAGTGAAGTTAATAAGAGTTAGATTCAGAAAATATAATTCAGGTGGTATAACCGACCATATATAACTTAAATAACATAAATATAAATGTTAGTGAAGTTAGTAAAAGTTAGATTACAGAAATATAATTCAGGTGGTATAACCGACCATATATAACTTAAATAACATAAATATAAATGTTAGTGAAGTTAGTAAAAGTTAGATTACAGAAAATATAATTCAGGTGGTGTAACCGACCATATATAACTTAAATAACATAAATATAAATGTTAGTGAAGTTAGTAAAAGTTAGATTACAGAAATATAATTCAGGTGGTATAACCGACCATATATAACTTAAATAACATAAATATAAATGTTAGTAGTCCAAAATTTGATATATTCGAGTCTGAAAATTATTAATAATTTCATACCTTGATTAGTGATTCGTGATCGTTTGAGATATCTTTTAATTACACTAAGCTTTTCGTGCTGATAACGTGCTATAATTCAGTAGGCTTATAACTACCTTTAATGGTTATAAGAACAAAGAGAGAAAAAGAGAGAAGAAATATTGATATTGATATTTCAAGAGAAATGGTGTACCTTAAATGGTTACCATACATGTCTATTTATAGTATAAAATATTACTATGCAAGAAATATAATAATAATAAAATTAACATCCAATCTAGATATTTTATAACACAATCTTGATATTTATAACATATATATATATATATATATATATATATATATATACATATATATATATATACATATATATATATATATATATATACAAATAGATGTTCGTGAATCGTCGGAAATAGTCAAAGGGCAAATGCATTCATGTAAACTGTTCCAAAATTTTGAGAATCAGCTTTACAGACTTTGCTTATCGTGTCGAAACCATGTAAGAATTAAGTTTAAATTTGGTCGGAAATTTCCGGGTCGTCACAATATTTACATCTTGTAACCGATTGTTTTATCCTAATCAATTAGGGGAAGATTGTTAGGAAAAGATTTCCTATTGTTAGGAAAATATTTCCTATTTATTAGAATTGATTGGATAAAATCGGTAGTTTGTATAAATCCCTTAATTAGTGGGATTTGCATTTATCTAGGGGATTTAGTTTCCTAATTCTTATCCCCAAGACTCTATAAATAAAGAGGTCTTGGGGTGAGGTTAGTTGTCTTTGCCTACAGCAAGAACCGATCTCATAATTTTGAGATCGTCTATCCTCTGTTTTTCATTGTTTATGTTATTCATTTATTCAATAAAATGTTAAACTTTGAGAAACTTCTTTTGTTCTTCGTTTCCGCACTAAGCTAATGTTTAATTCTTTTGCTTGATCGATGTTATGGGGTCTATCAATTATTGATTATTGAAGCTCATCGATTTCTTCTTGATACTGCTGAACATCTTAATGTATGGGAGTGGTTTCAGTTATCAAATAGTCATGATCATCTTAATGTCAGAGTGATACTCATCCACTCTCACAATTAGTTAAGCTTCAATGAAAATGTGACTCTCACAAGCGTAATCATCTCCTAACGATCTAGTTTAACAAGGGGTGTGAATCTGTGTCAGTTTTTACTCATTGGAACAGCAACATCCAAACAAGGAAAGATGTGGCCTATTCATTCAGGTTACCAATTCACTTATTATTATTTACAATTGGCATACTTATGATCCACGATTTGTTAACAATTCCACATCGGCCTCCTTAGGGTTGAGATCCGTACTCATCATCTTTCAATTCAAGGCTTTCAAGCTTCAATCCTATGGCATCATCTTTAGAAACACAAATGTGAGATCAATCTCTAGATTTTCACTGCATTAAGGAGTCCTTAGCATTTAAACAAGTCCAATGGGTAGTCAACTCCGTAAGTGCCTCATATGTGACCACCATTGCTTCTTAGGTGGGGAGAGAAAGGGAAAAGTAACACCCCTTGCGGGCGTCATGTTGGGGCTTCAGACTGAAGAAAGAAAAAGAAAAAAAAAAACATTCGCATCAACCATTAATATATTATTATTCTACCCATTTTTCACTCAATTACCAATCATATTTTCACATCACTCAAGATCTTCCCAAAACCTCCAAATGACCCTCACCGTTACACCTCATTAAGAATATAACACGGCCACGTCAATGTCATGGTAACGCATTGTCTTACCAAGTTTTTCCTTACATAACCAAACAAAATATGACAAATTGATGTTTTAGAAGATTGGTATCCAGAACTGAAAACTATTTGTATTATCATTTCTTTTTAAGATAATACTCCGTAGCATAATAACATAATATTGGTCTTTGTGTAAGAAAATATATATATCAACGTATTATATCAACATATAAATAGAAATAGATAAAGTGAACTTAATTAGACTGGATGAGTAACAGAATACAAAATTATATCCCCTTCCATTCATAGGCTTCAAAAACTAACAACTTAGAAAAGAAAGAACCATCCATAGACCATAGTATCTGTTCATTGTTGCTGCATAAAAGGGGACCTGAACGTCTAGAACTTCATTACATGATTACTGAATATGTTTAAATTATCATAAATCGCCCAAATGGATCAGGAAATCAATGAATAAAACGGTTTCTAGTTTATATAATATCACAACAAACAAGTTGAAAGACATAGGCCAGTCACCTGAGACTAGTGGTTCTACTAAATCATCTTACGCAAACTTAGCCTTCAAAGCCCCTACAGGAACCTTGCTTAAAACCTTGACCCTGAACACTGCATATTGCTTCTTGATCTCGTGCTCTGCTTTCTCACCAAAGGCATCAACTTTATCCTCATATCTATCGTAAAGGTATGGCACCGTGTGCAACAGAATGAAGCCTGTTAATAGTTAAAAAAGTTATAAAACAATTACTAAAAAACAACGGAACAGTTCCAAATGGGAATGAATTTGAACATTGGCAGTGGATAAATTATAGTGATTCTCTTCTTACATGTGTAAAACAAAGTCAAGAAGTTACAGTAGCTTCCAAGAATTGATAGGCCCCACAACCCAGCAACCACCTGGTTCAAAAGAAAAAGATAACATTTTTTTTAAACGAATACTGTTTATTACTTGTATACATAAACAAACACGATCAGATGAGTTGTAAGGGTCGCTACATACACCAAGAAATGTCTTCAAGTCTTTCCCTGAAGCAATGCTCTTTAAAACAGCTAGTGCTCTGTTGATTTCAAGCCTGAAAGCATTTGCGACACCAAGAACGATATCTTCTGGAAGAGCAACATCTGGGAATTTGGGTGGAGACCTAAAGTAAAAATTGCAGAGGTCAAATTGATTTAGACAAAAATTAGATTTACCAAATAAAGAACAAAACAAAAAAGCAAAAAAATATTACTTGTTGATGAAGCTGGCAGCATTAGACCACAAGAAGAGGACAGCAAGAGCTAATATAAGAGTATGGCATACTAGTGTAAGCAAGTGATACTCAACCAATTCGAAAAGCACCCAAATCAAGGTAGCAAAAGCAACGACACCAGCAGTAACTTTCTTGTCCTTCCACAGAAATATATCCGCAGCTGTCAAAAATTCAAAACTATAAGAACTATAAAGGGTAAAATCGCTCACCTCTGATATAATCTCTAACTAGTTTCAACAACTGAATGTAGGTTAAGCAAACACAAATTATAAGTTGAGCATTGCAATTTGAATAGTGAGCCACAATAAAGTGCCAGAAAAGAAAAAACCACTGACATATGCACCAGCTTGATCATACAAGTGAGACATTGAGAACTTAAAGTAAATTATCAACTCCATATTAAACCAAATCCAAAACAAAAAAAAAATCCACCAGTTAAAATTTGAGATTTCAAACATAATACAATTTATAAACGAATCAAACTGAGCTAATCTACTGAACTATCATGCTTATCACTGTTAAAAAAAAAAAAAAAAAGATACTCCCTCAGCAACAAATCCATTTTATATTATTTTTCAGTGGCATGTGATCCCACTCAATCCATCATTAATTAAAAAGTTATGATTATTAACCGTTAAATTGATTGATGATTTAATAAACATTAATCTCATACTACCAGTCCAAATAGAGAGTTTACCAGAACTCTAGATCTACATCACTTACAAGTTAACTTTATAAATTGCAAATTTAAAACTAAATCACATAAATACTATCGCTACTTCTTTCGATGTCCGATCTACTTTATCAAACATCTAAACTTTAACAAGTATAAAAAATCAGACGGAAATAATTACAGATCTAGCTCAATTCATCATGTTTAACTAAACTTAAACTTGTACGCAGCTTAACAAATCGATTAATCAACACCTGAATTTCCTAAAATCACGGATCTACTATCGATAGTGAAATCGAACAAATCACAAAGCAGAAACTGTAATTATATGCTAAAATACATACATAAATTTGAATATATTAAGAGTGCACACACCTTTACCGCCTCCTAAGAGCTTGTGAACTGGCTTCTCTCTACCGAACAATCGGTAAATTTTATCCTTAACATCAGACACCGGAGAGCTTTTCTTCGCATCATTATCAGAATCTGATGATGCTGAATCATCTTTGTGAAACGTTTCAGTAATTTTTTCCTTCACGGAATCAAGGAACGATTCTTCATGTTCACCGGCGTTGTTATCGGCCATTTCAATGTTATCGGTTGACAGATACAAGGCAGATTCGGCGCCTGATATCAAGAGAGGAAATGTGTGTGAATTTTGATGTAGTGTGTGTTCAACTGTGAACAGGAATGAATAAAAAAGTGATGAAAATATGGAGGTTTGGATCCGAGCCTTTAGGTTCGGGTAAAACCGAAGCTTGGTATCTTTTTCACGGGAACCAATGAGAAGCAGGTATGTCAAAAAGTAACGAGCGGAAAATCCGTTTAAATTGACGGCGTTAGGGTTGACAGATAGTTCGGGGCTTTAAAAGCCCACAAAGGATTGGGCCTAGTACAAATACCCTAGTCCAGTGGGGAGTAAGCGGACGATACGAACAACGAAAAAAATGTCTTGATCATGGGATTGTAACTGTCAGCCTTTTTCTTATTTTGACAATTTTATGTTTCTAAGACCATGATATCAGTCTTTTTCTTCTTTGTGAGGAATAAATGATGTAATAATGTAGAGTATGGAGGAGAGAATTATGAAAACTTAACGATCGAATATTTTTTAGCGTATTCGAATAATTTTGGGCTTGTCGGACCAAAGAAGTGTAGAACAAAAAATTGTTCTAACATGAAATTGTACCAATTCTATATGTTTTTGTTCTCATTCACATTTTTTTTATTCGAATCAAGCTTTTTTTCTAAATTTAGCTCGATTTAGAGTTAGAGATTAGTGTTTCGGGTTTAGATAATTAGATCCCTAAACTCTAAACCATTCGTGTTAAATGCTAAATCTATACCATAAACCCTAACTCTAAACCGGACTGAATTTAGAAAAAAACTGAATTAGAACAAAAAAAGGTAAACTATAATAATTCTGTGTGTTAGAACATTTTTTTGTTGTAAAACGAAAATTGTTCTAACACGGCCCAAAATGTTCGATTGTCCCCTTTTTTGTTCTACCCAACGAGTTCCCAAAGTTCTCTCTCCCAAAAAGTTCTCATTAAATCCCTTGACTAGCTATATATATATATATATATATATATATATATATATATATATATATATATATATATATATATATATATAGTTCACAGTGCTCGTTCTATCGATACAGGGGAAAAAAGAATAATGTTTACACTCAATTTTCACTCCGAAAGAATTTCGTGAAGAAGTCGATTCGAATGTTCTTAGGATATGATTGCAATGCTTCAGTTGGCATTGATCAAGAAGGAAATCAAAAATGAAGTCGATTTTTTGGTACGATTGTCGGGGTATGTGTGTGTGTGTAATCTAAGCAGACATGAGAGAGGACAAAGGAGGTATTACCTTTAGATGGCAACTTCGTTTCATCATATATCGCCAACAGATCATGAGCTCAAACTCGAGTCATAACTCTCATTATTTTATGAAAATGTCACAAATAATGCCTTGAAAGCTAAACTTCTTCAAAGATTTTAGACTTTTGGATGTATAACGAAAAGGAGAGGATGATGCATTAATTTATAATCAATAATCTTATTTTGCTCAAAAGAAACTTAGAATGGTGATAAATTGGATTTCTTGAACAAACGTACTTGAAATTCTTTATGCTTTGGCATATCCATTCCATTTTTCTGTTGGAACTTAATAATTTAATAATTCAAATTTAATTTAAATTTAAAAAATTATTAAATGGGGAAGTAAATTCTGAAAGAATATACTTTTTTGTTGTTGTTGAAAGAATATACTTTTGTTCCTAACCGGCCACTTTAATGGAGAAATATTGATTTTCAGTTTGATTTTTGGTTTTTGTTCAAGATGCATATCATAAAACTCTGTTTAAGAATTAATCTGTCCACATATGTGGTTTAATTCAAATTGAAGATGGTAAAATCATATCTTAGGGTGTTTGAATTCACATTTTGTAAGGAGATTATGCATATTCTATAGTTAGCGGTATCGAGAAACTCCTCAAACTAAATATTGTGGGTTCAAGTCCAAAAATAGACATTTGTAGAAATTCGTGTATGATGTGTTGGTATCGAGAAACCCCTCAAACTAAATATTGTAGGTTCGATTCCAAAGATATGATATGGGTATAACGGTAATTTGTTGGCCAAAACTCTACTCATGCAAAATCACATTTTGAAACAACCCAACCCGTATTCCATACGATAATTTTTTTTTAATATAATACACATTTACGCGCCAATTAAATATGTAAACCATTCCACACGTTTCGTTAGAACATACAACAAGTTTAGTGTTTACAAAAAGACACGAAGGCCATTAATTAAGTTTAATACAAGTTCGACCCACTACAAATGATAGTTTATAATCCAAACAACACTTCGAGCATGGTTTGGGACTAAACTACCCAAAACGTTAGGCCAACTTCCAAAAGCTCCAACGAAACATCATCAAAGGACACCTAGTGCCCAACAACCCCTTTCCCCTTATCAGCACCTGCATCTAAAAAGATAAACAACGAGAGGGGTAAGCTAATTGCTTAGTGAATACAATAATTATACATGTTCATATATAATCTACTTACTTGCAATCACTTACGCAATACCGCATACAGGCTAACAATTCGATAACCATGCAAACATCATGCATAAACTACTATCCACAATTCAAAAAAGCTAGCAACAACAATAGCATATAGTTCACAATTTAATATGCTAGATACAAATTCACACAACCATGGTTAACCAATCGAATAAAGGAACGGTACTCGTAAAAGACCGTCGGAGTTCATAACGTCCATTAGTGTTACTTAAACACCGCGTAATCACTGATCCCCCCGGGTGATGTCTTGAACACCGCGACTAACTCACCCCCATGACAATGTGACGTCTTGAACACCGCGACGATTTCACATGTCAATCAAGACCACGAGTGGTGCCTTGAACACCGCGGCATCCACTCCCATGACAATGTGGTGTCTTAAACACCGCGACAAATACCACATGTCAATCAAACAATGAGTAGTGTCTTGAACACCGCGACAATACTACTCGTTACATAGAATGTGGTGTCTTGAACACCGCGACAATACCACATTCATACTACACAAATAAATACATTATATACGTACACGCATAATTATTCCACTCACCTTAATACAAGGATGATGATTATGCACTTCCGAACTTCAAAGCAATGTACCTAATACATTAAGTACACTTTCAATACACAACTAGTGGAGCTAACCACATTACTTACTCTTGAGCATTTAATGACCCAATTCGCATTAAATAATCCAACTACACAACAACCGCCCATAAATGGCCAAGACACATATTAAATCACTAAAGCTAGTGATTTAAAGTCTACTAACTTTAACTAACGCAAACTTAGGGTAATCCATACCCATTTCGCCCAAACTAGGTCAACATTACTCTTTTGACCCATTTTAATACTTAACTTACAATTTTAGTCAAACATGACCCATTTACAATTCTTCCTTCAATTACAAGTGTATTAGTGACTAAAAACACCATTTAACACTTTCAATCTCAAATCATAAGACCAAACCCTAGATTATAGCCATTTAGGATTTTCTTTCATCAACATAACCCAAATCCACCCATATTACCCCCAAATGGGTCTTACAAGTTCCAAATGAACCAAACCCTAGCATAAACTAATTAAAACTCAAAACATGGAGTTAAGACTTACCAACACTATCCTCTTTAGCTAAGAACAAGGAGAACAACTTTAATTCTTGCTCCAAGGTTTGATTCACAAATCTCCACTCTCAAATCTCACTTGAAATCAAATGGGTTTTTAAGTTTTGAGAGAAATTAGAGAAAGAAAATGAAAAAGAAATGAATAATAGAGGATAAGTGACCGAGACTTAAAGTCTCCATCCGATCTATACGCGAAAAGACGATTTTACCCTTGAACCACTTATTTTAAAAACAAAATCCGGAACCAGTTCACCCAGTGGGTCGCGGCGCGACCCCAATTATCGCGGCGCGACAATTAACGTATGTTACTTCCTTTCTTAAATCATTCCTGACTCAGATTCTAGTTATTGGTCGCGGCGCGGCCTTCTTCTCCGCGGCGCGACATATAAAGGAAAACTCGACCCTTCTTATCATACCTCCTGACTCTGGTTTGAGTTCAATGTCGTGGCGCGACAAAGGCTTCCGCGGCGTGACAATTGCCTTCAACTGAGCCATTCAACAACTTACACAACTTAACGATTTATTCAACTTGTACACTTTGTTCACGCTTCCTATGCACGTCTAAACTTCATCTTTTAGTCTCACAAGACTTAACATCAACAAGGACTCATGCATATACCCATACATGCATATATTCTAAACACACACACACACACACACACACACACACACACACACACACACACACACACACACACACATATATATATATATATATATATATATATATATATATATATATATATATATATATATATACACATACATATTCGTATATATATATTTACACAATAACTAACACTTAGGTCTTTTAATCATATAAATGCACAAGTTATAAGCGTACTAATAATTAAGTTTGTACCTTTAAATATGTACGGGAAAAACGGGATGTTACAACTCTCCCCCACTTGAATCGGAGCGCGTCCTCGCGATCCAAGCCGCATGACAAGCCGGAAGATAAACCAAGACAAACTCTTCGGATTCCCACGTAAACTCGGAACCTTTTCGATGTCGCCATTGCACCTTGTAAGTTCTAACTTCTTTGTTACGTAACAATTTAACCTTTTCATTAAGAATGGCTATCGGCTCTTCAACGTATTCTAGCTTATTATTCAATGCAATCTCATCTAACGGCACCCAAGTCGAGTCATCCGCAAGACACCTACGGAGATGGGAAACATGAAACGTGTTATGGATCCCCGCAAGCTCTTCGGGCAACTTTAGTCTATAAGCAACTTCACCAACACGTTCCAAAAACTTGAAAGGACCAATAAATCGAGGAGCTAACTTTCCTCGCTTTTCAAACCGAATAACACCTTTCCATGGAGAAACCTTAAGCATCACCATGTCACCTTCTTGAAATTCAATCGTTTGTCTACCTTTATCGGCATAAGATTTTTGTCTATCTTGTGCCGCCTTAAGTCGAGCCCGAATCATCTCAATCTTACTATTCGTCTCTAGGACCAAATGGGTACTCCCGATCTCTCATTGTCCCACTTCACCCCAACAAATAGGAGTTCGACATCTACGCCCGTAAAGCATCTCATAAGGTGGCATTCCAATACTAGTGTGGTAACTATTATTGTACGAGAATTCCACCAATGGTAAGTGCTCATCCCAACTACCACCAAAATCAATAATACACGCCCTTAACATATCCTCCAACGTTTGGTTCGTACGCTCGGTTTGACCGTCCGTTTGAGGATGATACGCTGTGCTCATTTTCAATTGAGTACCCATATCTTCATGAAACTTATTCCAAAATCGAGACGTGAAACGAGTATCTCGATCCAAAACAATAGATATAGGAACCCCATGTCTAGATATCACCTCCTTGATAAACAACTTGGACAAAGTCTCCGACGATATCGTTTCCCGAATGGGAAGAAACAAAGCACTCTTCGTCAATCGATCAACTATCACCCAAATCGTATCATATTGGGTTCTCGCCATCTTTGGCAACTTGGTAATGAAGTCCATGGTAATGTGCTCCCATTTCCATTTCGGGACTTCCAATGGTTGCAACTTACCGTACGGCTTTTGGTGTTCGGCTTTAACTTACAAACGCGTGACGCATTGTTCAACATACTTAACAACATCACATTTTATGCCCGGTCATCAATACTCCTTCTTTAAATCAAGGTACATTTTCGTCGCACCCGGATGAATGGAATATTTTGACTTATGTGCTTCATCAAGGAGCACTTGTCGGTAACCACCCATTTTAGGCACCCACACTCTCCCTTGAAAAGATAACAAACCGTGCGGGCCTAAAGTAATAGACTCAGTTTGTCTCACAATCCGTTCTTCATGTTTGTTGTTAACAAAAGCTTCAATTTGAGTCTTGCCAAGCTTAACAAGAAAATCGTTAGTAATAATCATGCGTAACGATCCTACTCGTATTGCCGGATGTTGACTCTTTAGACTTAACGCATCCGCTACCACGTTCGCCTTACCTGGATGATAAAGTATCTCACAATCATAATCTTTTACTACATCCATCCACCTACGTTGACGATAATTCAAATCTCGTTGATTAAAGAGATGTTTCAAACTCTTGTGATCTGAATAAATCGTACACTTGACACCATACAAGTAGTGGCACCAAATTTTCAACGCATGAACCACCGCCGCCAATTCAAGATCATGAGTCGGGTATCTCTTTTCGTGTTCCTTTAATTGTCGAGAGGCGTAAGAGATGACTTTACCTCTTTGCATTAAAACATACCCGATTCCATTTAATGAGGCATCTCAATAAACCATCATATCTTCGATCCCTTTCGGCAATACCAACACCGGAGCTTGACACAATTTCTCCTTCAATAATTGGAAAGCAATTTCTTGCTCGTTTTCCCAATTAAACCTCACGTTCTTCCGTGTTAACTTCGTCAAAGGAGAAGCAATCTTAGAAAAGTCTTGGATAAACCGACGATAATAACCGGCCAATCCGAGAAAACTTCGGATTTCCATAGGCGTAGTCAGTTTCCCCCAACTCTTCACCGTCTCAATCTTTCCCGGATCTACTTGGATACCTTCTTTATTCACGATTTGGCCAAGGAATTGAACTTCCTTTAGCCAGAATTCACATTTGGAGAATTTAGCATACAATTTCTCCTTCCGCAATGTCTTCAACACTTCACGCAAATGGTGTTCATGTTCCTTCATACTCTTACAATAAACAAGTATGTCGTCAATGAACACAATTACCGACTTGTCCAACATAGGTTGGCACACTCGGTTCATAAGATCCATGAATGCCGCTGGTGCATTCGTAAGACCAAAAGGCATAACTACAAACTCAAAATGCCCATAACGCGTTCGAAAAGCCGTTTTCTCTATGTCTTCCTCACGGACCCGTACTTGATGATAGCCGGACAGTAAGTCAATCTTAGAAAAATATGTTGCACCTTGGAGTTGGTCAAACAAATTGTCAATCCGAGGAAATGGATAACGATTCTTGATCGTCACTTTGTTCAACTCCCGATAATCGATGCACATCCGCATACTACCATCTTTCTTCTTCACAAATAAAACCGGAGCACCCTATGGCGAGGAACTCGGTTGAATAAAACCCTTTTCAAGCAATTCTTGGGTTTAATTTAACAATTCTTGCATTTTCTTTGGCGCTAAACGATAAGGAGTTTTAGCAATGGGGGTAGCCCCCTGAATCAACTCAATGCGAAATTCAACTTGTCTTTTCGCCGGAACACCCGGTAATTCATCCGAAAAAATGTCTTCAAATTCATTTACCACCAGAATTTCACGAATGGGTGGTGGCTCATCACGAGTATCAACAACATGGGCAAGGAAAGCCATGCCACCACTAACAAGGAAACGACGTGCCCGTGCAAAAGTGCATATCGGCACAAGTCTTCTTCGCTTATCGCCATGAATGATTAACTCTCCCCCACTCGGGGTCTTCACCTGAATGAATTTATCATGGCATGCAATATCGGCTCTATTACGATCGAGCGAATCTATACCAACAACAATATCAAAATCACCCAAAGTTATCGGAATGAGATCGATTTCAAAAGTTTCGGTACCAAACACAACATTACAATTTTTACAAACATCAACCCCTAGCACCGTTTTACCATCCACTATTTCGACTTCTACCGGATGACTTAACTTAGCTAGCGGTTTATTCAACTTAGGCATAAATCTTGGAGACACAAACAACAAGTTAGCACTACTATCAAAAAGTATACATGCCGGACTAGAGTTAACCATGAAAGTACCTAAGACGACTTCATTTGATTGTTTGGCTTCTTCATTCGTCATCAAGTAGTTGCGACCCCTAGCCATACCCGCCGCTTTCTCCAATTTCTTAACATGATCATTGTTCAAATTGGGACATTCCGGCCTCTTATGCCTTTCTTTACCACAATTATAACAAGTGAGTTTGGTTGTAGAATGAGGGTTGGTGCAATCACGGGCCAGATGTCCCTTTCGTCCACAATTGTGACAAGAATAACGGAACTCTCCGGGAACACTTTTCTTCACACTACCGACACTCTCGGTTGCACCCTTACCTTTCTTGTTCGAATGACTTGTAGCCTCGAACTTCCTCTTGCCAAAAGTAAAGCCACTCTTTCTTAGCACGAGCGCCTCAAAATCTTTGGCCATATTGAACAACTCATCGAAGCTTTTCACCACGTTTACACTAATGTTTTCTTTATAACTATCATTCAAGATTCGATAGAAATCTTCTTTCAACATTTTATCATTCCCGACATACTCCGGGAAAAATTGGGTCTTGGACAAAAACATGGATTTGAGAGTGTTCAAATCCATCGACCCTTGCCTCAAGGAACGTAACTCGTCCTTAAGCCTAGTAAGATCTGCCGGAGTTCGGTATTCATCGAAAAACTCCGCCTTGAACTCTTCCCGAGTAAAATCCATGCATTGTTCTTCACCATAGACTTGGATTTTCGCGTCCCACCATAATTTAGCATCGGCTCTTAACATGCTACAACCATATCTCGTCTTTTTATCGAGAGTGAAATGTCCCATTCATATTGATTATAAATGTTCCATATTAATTGATTTCGTTGCGAGGTTTTGACCTCTATATGAGACATTTTTCAAAGACTGCATTCGTTTTTAAAATAAACCATAACCTTTATTTTATCGACAAGATTAACAAGACACCACTTAGATTTTTCAGAAATGATAATCTAACAAATATCACACTTATACACTACCAATACATATTGGTTTACAAATATTAATATGTTACAACAAAATAAATCTCGAATGCAGTTTTAAACAATATTATACAAGCATGCTGACACCAAATCTTGTCCATATAATAGCATGCAACAGCGAAAGCTCTTAATAATCACCTGAGAATAAACATGCTTTAAACATCAGCAAAAATGTTGGTGAGTTATAGGTTTAACGTATATTTATCAAATCGTAATAATAGACCACAAGATTTCATATTTCAATATACATCCCATACATAGAAATAAAAATCATTCATATGGTGAACACCTGGTAACCGACCCTAATAATATGCATATAGAATATCCCCTATCATTCCGAGACTCCCTTCGGACATGATGAATTCGAAGTACTAAAGCATCCGATAGTTTGGATGGGGCTCGTTGGGCCCAATAGATCTATCTTTAGGATTCGCGTCAATTAGAGTGTCTGTTCCCTAATTCTTAGATTACCAGACTAAAAAGGGGCATATTCGGTTTAATAATCCAGCCATAGAATGTAGTTTCATTTACTTGTGTCTATTTTGTAAAACATTTATAAAACTGCATGTATTTTCATCCCAAAATATTAGATTTTAAAAGTGGGACTATAACTTACTTTCACAGATTTTTACTTCGTCGGGAAGTAAGACTTGGCCACTGGTCGATTCACGAACCTATAACAAGTATGTACATATATATCAAAGTATGTTCAAAATATATTTACAATATTTTTAATACGTTTTGCTGTTTTAAGTTTATTAAGTCAGCTGTCCTCGTTAGTAACCTACAACTAGTTGTCCACAGTTAGATGTACAGAAAATAAAGCAATATATATTATCTTGAATCAATCCACGACCTCGTGTATACAAGCCTCAGGCTAGATCACAACTCAAAGTACATATAATATTTTGGAATCAACCTCAACCCTGTATAGCTAACTTCAACATTACTGCATATAGAGTATTTATGGTTGTTCCGAAATATATATATTGATGGGTCGATATGATATGTCAAAACATTGTATTCGTGTCTATGATATCCCAAGATTACATAATATATTAGAATACATGTATAATACAATATGAGTTAGCTAGGATATGATTAATATAGATTTGTTACCAATTTTCACGTAGCTACAACAAGAAAAATTATCCAATCTTGTTTTACCCATAACTTCTTCGTTTTAAATCCGTTTTGAGTGTTTCAAGTTGCTATGGTTTCATATTGAACTTAAGTTTATGAATCTAAACAGAAAAAGTATAAGTTTATAGTCAGAAATACAGGTTACAAGTCATTTTTGTAAAGGTAGTCATTTCAGTCGAAAGAACGACGTCTAGATGACCATTTTGGAAAACATACTTCCACTTTGAGTTTAACCATGATTTTTGGATATAGTTTCATGCTCATAAGAAAAATTATTTTTCCAGAAGAAAAACTTTTAAATTAAATTTTATCATAGTTTTTAATTAACTAACCCAAAACAGCCCGCGGTGTTACTACGACGGCGTATATCCGGTTTTACGGTGTTTTTCGCGTTTCCTGGTTTTAAATCATTAAGTTAGCATATCATATAGATATAGAGCATGTGTTTAGTTGATTTTAAAAGTCAAGTTATAAGGATTAACTTTATTTGCGAACAAATTTAGAATTAACTAAACTATGTTCTAGTGATTACAAGTTTAAATCTTCGAATAAGATAGTTTTATATTTATGAATCGAATGATGTTATGAACATCATTACTACCTTAATTTTAGTAGGTAAACCTACTGGAAATGAGAAAAATAGATCTAGCTTCAAAGGATCCTTGGATGGCTTGAAAGTTCTTGAAGCAGAATCATGACACGAAAACAAGTTCAAGTAAGATTTCCACTCGAAATAAGATTGTTATAGTTATAGAAATTGAATCAAAGTTTGAATATGAGTATTACCTTGTATTAGAAAGATATCTTACTGTAAATAAGAAAGATTTCTTGAGGTTGGATGGTCACTTTACAAGATTGGAAGTAAGCTAGCAAACTTGGAAGTATTCTTGATTTTATGAAACTAGAACTTGTAGAATTTATGAAGAACACTTAGAACTTGAAGATAGAACTTAAGAGAGATCAATTAGATGAAGAAAATTGAAGAATGAAAGTGTTTATAGGTGTTTTTGGTCGTTGGTATATGGATTAGATATAAAGGATGTGTAATTTTGTTTACTTGTAAATAAGTCATGAATGATTACTAATATTTTTGTAATTTTATGAGATATTTCATGCTAGTTGCCAAATGATGGTTTCCACATGTGTTAGGTGACTCACAAGGGCTGCTAAAAGCTGATCATTGGAGTGTATATACCAATAGTAAATACATTTAGAAGCTGGGTATTGTACGAGTACGAATACGAGTGCATACGAGTAGAATTGTTGATGAAAATGAATGAGGATGTAATTGTAAGAATTTTTGTTAAGTAGAAGTACTTTGATAAGTATCTTGAAGTCTTTCAAAAGTGTGAATATATATTAAAACACTACATGTATATACATTTTAACTGAGTCGTTAAGTCATCGTTAGTCGTTACATGTAAGTGTTGTTTTGAAACCTTTAGGTTAACGATCTTGTTAAATGTTGTTAACCCATTGTTTATTATATCTAAAGAGATGTTAAATTATTACATTATCATGATATTATGATGTATTAATATATCTTAATATGATATATATATATATAATTAAATGTCGTTACAACGATAATCGTTACATATATGCCTCGTTTCGAAATCCTTAAGTTACTAGTCTTGTTTTTACATATGTAGTTCATTGTTAATATACTTAATGATATGTTTACTTATCATAATACCATGTTAACTATATATATATATATATATATATATATATATATATATATATATATATATATATATATATATATATATATATATGTATGACATCATATAGTTTTTACAAGTTTTAACGTTCGTGAATCACCGGTCAACTTGGGTGGTCAATTGTCTATATGAAACCTATTTCAATTAATCAAGTCTTAACAAGTTTGATTGCTTAACATGTTGGAAACACTTAATCATGTAAATAACAATTTCATTTAATATATATAAACATGGAAAAGTTCGGGTCACTACAGTACCTATCTGTTAAATAAATTTCGTCCCGAAATTTTAAGCAGTTGGAGGTGTTGACGTATCTTCTGGAAATAAGTGTGGGTATTTCTTCTTCATCTGATCTTCTCATTTCCAGGTGAACTCGGGTCCTCTACGAACATTCCATCGAACCTTAACAATTGGTATCTTGTTTTGCTTTAGTCTTTTAACCTCACGGTCCATTATTTCGACGGGTTCTTCGATGAATTGAAGTTTTTTGTTGATTTGGATTTCGTCTAACGGAATAGTGAGATCTTCTTTAGCAAAACATTTCTTCAAATTCGAGACGTGAAAAGTGTTATGTACAGCCGCGAGTTGTTGAGGTAACTCAAGTCGGTAAGCTACTGGTCCGACACGATCAATAATCTTGAATGGTCCAATATACCTTGGATTTAATTTTCCTCTTTTACCAAATCGAACAACTCCTTTCCAAGGTGCAACTTTAAGCATGACCATCTCTTCAATTTCAAATTCTATATCTTTTCTTTTAATGTCAGCGTAGCTCTCTTGTCGACTTTGGGCGGTTTTCAACCGTTGTTGAATTTGGATGATCTTCTCGGTAGTTTCTTTATTATCTCCGGACCCGTAATCTGTCTATCCTCCACTTCACTCCAACAAATCAGAGACCTGCACTTTCTACCATAAAGTGCTTCAAACGGTGCCATCTCAATGCTTGAATGGTAGTTGTTGTTGTAGGAAAATTCTGCTAACGGTAGATGTCGATCCCAACTGTTTTCAAAATCAATAACACATGCTCGTAGCATGTCTTCAAGCATTTGTATCGTTCTTTCGCTCTGCCCATCAGTTTGTGGATGATAGGCAGTACTCATGTCTAGACGAGTTCCTAATGCTTGCTGTAATGTCTGCCAGAATCTTGAAATAAATCTTCCATCCCTATCAGAGATAATAGAGATTGGTATTCCATGACTGGAGACAACTTCCTTCAAATACAGTCGTGCTAAGTTCTCCATCTTGTCATCTTCTCTTATTGGCAGGAAGTGTGCTGATTTTGTGAGACGATCAACTATTACCCAAATAGTATCAAAACCACTTGCAGTCCTTGGCAATTTAGTGATGAAATCCATGGTAATGTTTTCCCATTTCCATTCCGGGATTTCGGGTTGTTGAAGTAGACCTGATGGTTTCTGATGCTCAGCTTTGACCTTAGAATACGTCAAACATTCTTCTACATATTTAACAACATCGGCTTTCATACCCGACCACCAAAAATGTTTCTTGAGATCCTTGTACATCTTCCCTGTTCCAGGATGTATTGAGTATCTGGTTTTATGAGCTTCTCTAAGTACCATTTCTCTCATATCTCCAAATTTTGGTACCCAAATTCTTTCAACCCTATATCGGGTTCCGTCTTCCCGAATATTAAGATGCTTCTCCTATCCTTTGGGTATTTCATCCTTTAAATTTCCTTCTTTTAAAACTCCTTGTTGCGCCTCCTTTATTTGAGTAGTAAGGTTATTGTGAATCATTATATTCATAGCTTTTACTCGAATGGGTTCTCTGTCCTTTCTGCTCAAGGCGTCGGCTACCACATTTGCCTTCCCCGGGTGATAACGAATCTCAAAGTCATAATCATTCAACAATTCAATCCACATGCGCTGCCTCATGTTCAGTTGTTTCTGATTAAATATGTGTTGAAGACTTTTGTGGTCGGTATATATAATACTTTTGACCCCATATAAGTAGTGCCTCCAAGTCTTTAATGCAAAAACAACCGCGCCTAATTCCAAATTATGCGTCATATAATTCTGCTCGTGAATCTTCAATTGTCTAGACACATAAGCAATTACTTTCGTTCGTTGCATTAATACACAACCGAGACCTTGCTTTGATGCATCACAATATATCACAAAATCATCATTCCCTTCAGGTAATGACAATATAGGTGTCGTAGTTAACTTTTTCTTTAACAATTGAAACACTTTTTCTTGTTCATCTTTCCATTCAAATTTCTTCCCTTTATGCGTTAATGCAGTCAAGGGTTTTGCTATTCTGGAAAAGTCTTGGATGAACCTTCGGTAGTAACCAGCCAGTCCTAAAAATTGGCGTATATGCTTCGGAGTTTTCGGAGTTTCCCACTTTTCAACGGTTTCAATCTTTGCTGGATCCACCTGAATACCTTCTTTGTTCATTATGTGACCGAGAAATTGAACTTCTTCCAACCAAAATGCACACTTTGAAAACTTAGCGTACAGTTTTTCCTTCCTTAACAACTCTAGCACTTTTCTCAAATGTTCTTCATGCTCTTGGTCATTCTTTAAGTAAATAAGTATGTCATCGATTAAAACAATGACAAACTTGTCAAGGTATGGTCCACACACTCGGTTCATGAGGTCCATGAACACAGCTGGTGCGTTGGTCAAGCCAAACGACATAACCATAAACTCGTAATAACCGTAACGCATCCTAAAAGCAGTCTTTGAAATATCATCCTCCTTCACCCGCATTTGATGATACCCAGAATGTAAATCAATCTTCGAATAAATCGACGAGCCTTGTAGTTGATCAAATAAGTCGTGATTCTCGGTAGTGGGTAGCGGTTCTTGATGGTAAGTTTGTTCAACTCTCGGTAGTCGATACACAGCCTAAATGTTCCATCCTTCTTCTTGACAAACAAAACAGGAGCTCCCCATGGTGATGTACTTGGTCGAATGAAACCACGCTCTAAAAGTTCTTGTAACTGACTTTGTAATTCTTTCATTTTGTAGGGTGCGAGTCTGTATGGAGCACGAACTATTGGTGCAGCTCCTGGTACAAGATCTATTTGAAATTCAACGGATCGATGTGGGGGTAATCCCGGTAATTCTTTCGGAAATACATCGGGAAATTCTTTTGCGACGGGAACATCACTGATGTTCTTTTCTTCAGGTTTAACTTCCTTGATGTGTGCTAGAATGACGTAACAACCTTTTCTTATTAGTTTTTACGCCTTCAAACTACTAATAAGATTTAATTTCGCATTGTTCTTTTCTCCGTACACCATTAAAGGTTTTCCCTTTTCACGCATAATGCGAATCGCATTTTTATAACAAACGACCTCTGCTCTCATCTTTTTCAACCAGTCCATGCCAATTATTACATCAAAACTCCCTAACTCGACTGGTATTAAATCAATTTTAAACATTTCATCCCCCAGTTTAATTTCTCTATCCCGACATATATTATCTGCTGAAATTAATTTACCGTTTGCTAATTCGAGTAAAAATTTACTATCCAAAGGTGTCAATGGGCAACTTAATTTAGCACAAAAATCTCTACTCACATAGCTTCTATCTGCACCCGAATCAAATAAAACATAAGCAGATGTATTGTCAATAAGAAACGTACCCGTAACAAGCTCCGGGTCTTCCTGCGCTTCTGCCGCATTAATATTGAAAACTCTTCTGTGGCCTTGCCCATTAGTATTCCCTTGGTTTGGGCAATTTCTAATAATGTGGCCCGATTTTCCACATTTATAACAAACTACGTCGGCATTATTTGTTCCGACCTTATTTGTTTCTTTATTTTTTTTGTTCTTTGGTCCGTAAATCTCACATTTTGCCGTGCCATGACCACTTCTCTTACACTTGGTGCAAACTGTTGTGCAAAACACATTCGGATGGTACTCTGCACACCTGAAGCATGGTTGTTTCTGTTGTTTGTTGTTATTGAGGTTGTTATTGGGATTGTTATTGTTGTTGAAACGGTTATTGTAGTTGTTGTTGTTGTTGTTGTTGTTGTTGGGACATTTGTTGTAGTTATTGTTAGGATTGCGGTTATTGTTGCGATTGTTGTTGCGGTTGTGGTTGTAATTGTTATTGTTGTTGTACGGGTGACTCTTGTCACCGTTTTCCTCCCACTTCCTCTTGAGTTGTTTCGTGTTGGCTTCTTCGACCGCCTGTTCTTTAATTCTCCCCTCAATCTGATTTATGAGTTTATGAGCCATTCGACTTGCCTTCTGTATGGAAGCGGGCTCGTGTGAACTCACATCTTCTTGAATCCTTACTGGTAACCCTTTTACAAACGCGTCGATCTTCTCTTCTTCATCTTCGAACGCTCCCGGACACAGTAGGCACAACTCTGTGAATCGTCGTTCATATATGGTAATGTCGAATCCTTGTGTTCATAACTCTCTAAGTTCTACCTTGAGCTTATTGACTTCATTTCTAGTACGGTACAGCTCATTCAACAATTGCTTGAATGCCGACCACGGTAGTGCGTAAGCAGCATTTTGTCCTACCTGTTCAAGATAGGTGTTCCACCACGTTAACGTAGTACCTGTGAAGGTATGCGTAGCGTACTTAACTTTGTCCTCTTCAGTACACTTACTTATGGCAAACACCGATTCGACCTTCTCGGTCCACCGTTTCAATCCAATTGGTCCTTCGGTTCCATCAAATTCCAAAAGTTTGCAGGTAGTGAATTCTTTGTAGGAGCATCCTACACGATTTCTTGTGGAATTAGTTCCACTGCTAGATCCATAGTTATTGTTATTTTGCATCGCAGCCTGTACTGAGGCTATGTTTGCTGCAAGGAAAGCACGGAAGTCTTCCTCGCTCATGTTCAAATTCTGACGAGTCGCCGGTGCCATTTCCTTCAAAAATAGCCCAAAAGAATTGAGTTAATCATATAGAATTTAAGAGTAGTCAATAGTATTTTGTAGCATAATATGAACTTATTTATAAAAGCTTTTTCTTCATATTAGCATTTTATAGTTTTAATTCGGGTAGTACCTACCCGTTAAGTTCATACTTAGTAGCTATTATACAATTCAACTACTACGATTCTATATGAAAAACTTATTACAATAATATTTCGCGTTCAAACTTTTATACAATATTTTACAAACATACAATACCACTATTATACATATAGGATGAAATATAGCACATAATAACTTGCTACACGGTAGCTATAAAGGTAATTCTAATTAATACGCAAGTTGTTCAGCAAAGGCAATAAAGACACGTAATTCATAAGTCCAGAAACAGGTCATGCATTCTGGTTTTACTAAAACGACTTCCCATCCTTGATCTTGTGGAAAGTAACCGTTATGACCATTGGCTAGGCAGCATGTTGTAATGTCGTCAAAAGGACGAGGGTTTCGTAATGCCCAACAGCCTCGTAGCAATCTAAAAACCTTGTTTCTTACCCCAACTACTGAGTCCGTCACTTGTGGGAATGTTTCATTAAAAAGCTGCAATCCGATGTTCTTTTTCTCACTTTGGTGAGAAGCGAACATCACTAACCCGTAAGCATAACATGCTTCTTTATGTTGCATGTTAGAAGCTCTTTCTAATTCACGAAATCCTATGTTGGGATATGTTGAGTCAAAATAGGTTCTTAACCCGTAGCAAAAAATTGCATTTGGGTTCCCCGCATTTAACGCTTTAAAGAAAACACGGCGTAACTTACGGTCTTCCCAATGTGATATACCCCACCTATCAAAGGAAAGCCTTTTATAAACTAAGGCATTTCTGAAAAGTATTTTAAATGTTTGACAAGTTAATTTCGCCATAACTAATTGTGCTGATGAATTCTGACCGACTCTAGAAAGAATTTCATCAATCATATCCTCTGGTAGGTCTTCTAAAATATTCGGTTGTTTACCCTTAACGTCCATTTTGTGTTTTTATACTGTAAAAATAGACGAGGGTTAGATTCATAAAAGATAATTAACAAATAATACAAGCAATTTTACATTTATCAAAAAAAGCACAAGCACACTATATTACATATATTACACAACATGATTACAACTCTTTAATCCGACTCACTCGTTTCTTCTTCTTCGGACTTGGTTCGTTTTGCTAATTTCCTAGGGATATATGATGCTCCCCTAATACGAGCTGTCGTTTTCCACAATGGTTTAGAAAAACCTGGTGGTTTAGAGGTTTCCGGGTTATTGTTACATTTTAGGAAATACGGACGTTGCCGATACATATAGAGTTCATCGGGGTTGGAATCAGGTTTCTCTATTTTTATACCTTTTCCCTTATTATTTTCTTTTGCTTTATTAAATTGGGTCGAGGTAATTTCTATAACATCATCGAAATCCTCATCGGGATCCGATTCATCGGAAAATTGGTAATCTTCCCAATATTTTGCTTCCTCGACGGAAACACCATTGACCATTATTGACTTTGGTCCGTTGATTGAGGATTTTCTTTTATTTAACCGATTTACTGTAAGTATCAATATTTCTTCCTCAAGAACCTCTTCTTCTTCTTCCGGTTCTTCCTCTTCCGGTTAGGGGTGGTCAGTATTTGGTTTGAAACTTTGGAACCCGAAAACCAAACCGAAACCAAACCGGAAAAAACCAAACCGAATTTGAAAAACGGTTTTCGGATCGAGTCAAACTGAAACCGAATTTGAATTCGGTTTTTGGTTCGGTTTTTGGTTTTGAATATTCTGAATTTGGTTTAACCGAAAACCGAATTCAAAATTTTTATATAATTCATTCGTATATTTATGTTTTAATGTCATTATAATTTGGGATCCAATCAATAAAATATGTTCTCACCCATATGACGATTTGGTAGCTCACATTATAATTATATTATTCAAATTATTATGTTCTTTTTTCTTAATAACTGAAGCAGTAACATCATAATTAAGCCGTAAATATTAATAAATCATCAAATTCTTGATAATTTAATAGTTTGTCATTGTTTTAGGATATAAATAACTAAGACATCAGTAATGCTACAAATAAACTACCATCGTTCTCATTTTATTTCATAATATTCGGTTTTAACCGAAAACCGAACCGAATCCGAATTCAAATTCGGTTTTCGGTTCGGTTTTAACTTTGAATTCGGTTTTCGGTTCGGTTTTGCCCAAAAAAATTCCAAAACCGAATACACCGGACCGAATAAACCGAACAAACCAAAAACCGAACCGATGAACACCCCTACTTCCGGTTCCTCCTCTTCCGGTTCCTCTTCTTCCAGTTCCTCCTCTTCCGGTTCCTCTTCTTCCGGTTCCTCTTCGGGAATTTGTGAATCTTCTCACAGTATATTCGACTCTTCATTATTATTAGGTGAGTCGATGTGATTTGTACTAGAGGTAGACATCTATCACACAATATCAAACACGTTAAGAGATTAATATATCACATAATATTTACATGTTAATAATATATAGTTTCCAACAAAAAAGTTAAGCAATCGTTTTTTGAAGAAAAACACGGTCGAAGTCCAGACTCACTAATGCATCCTAACAAACTCGGTAAGACACACTAATGCAAAAATTCTGGTTCTCTAAGACCAACGCTCGGATACCAACTGAAATGTCCCGTTCATATTGATTATAAACGTTCTATATTAATTGATTTCATTGCGAGGTTTTGACCTCTATATGAGACGTTTTTCAAAGACTACATTCGTTTTTAAAACAAACCATAACCTTTATTTTATCGACAAGGTTAACAAGACACCACTTAGATTATCCAGAAATGATAATCTAGCAAATATCACACTTACACACTACCAATACATATTGGTTTACAAATATTAATATGTTACAATAAAATAAATCTCGAATGCAGTTTTAAACAATATTATACAATCATCCTGACACCAAATCTTGTCCATATAATAGCATACAACAGCGGAAGCTCTTAATAATCACTTGAGAATAAACATGCTTTAAACGTCAACAAAAATGTTGGTGAGTTATAGGTTTAACCTATATTTATCAAATCGTAATAATAGACCACAAGATTTCATGTTTCAATATACATCCCATACATAGAGATAAAAATCATTCATATGGTGAACACCTAGTAACCGACCTTAACAAGATGCATATAGAATATCCCCTATCATTTCGGGACTCCCTTCGGACATGATGAATTCGAAGTACTAAAGCATCCGGTACTTTGGATGGGGATCGTTGGGCCCAATAGATCTATCTTTAGGATTCGCGTCAATTAGGGGGTCTGTTCCCTAATTCTTAGATTACCAGACTAAAAAGGGGTATATTCAGTTTAATAATCCAGCCATAGAATGTAGTTTCATTTACTTGTGTCTATTTTGTAAAACATTTATAAAACTGCATGTATTCTCATCCCAAAATATTAGATTTTAAAATTGGGACTATAACTCACTTTCACAGATTTTTACTTCGTCGGGAAGTAAGACTTGGCCACTGGTCGATTCACGAACCTATAAAAAATATGTACATATATATCAAATTATGTTCAAAATATATTTACAACATATTTAATACGTTTTGCTGTTTTAAGTTTATTAAGTCAGATGTCCTCGTTAGTAACCTACAACTAGTTGTCCACAGTTAGATGTACAGAAAATAAAGTAATATATATTATCTTGAATCAATCCACGACCTCGTGTATACAAGTCTCAGGCTAGATCACAACTCAAAGTATATATAATATTTTGGAATCAATCTCAACCCTGTATAGCTAACTCCAACATTACTGCATATAGAGTGTATATGGTTGTTCCGAAATATATATATATATATATATATATATATATATATATATATATATATATATATATATATATATATATATGGGTCGATATGATATGTCAAAACATTGTATTCGTGTCTATGGTATCCCAAGATTATATAATATATTAGAATACATGTATAATACAATATGAGTTAGCTAGGATATGATTAATATAGATTTGTTACCAATTTTCACGTAGCTACAACAATAAAAATTATCCAATCTTGTTTTACCCATAACTTCTTCGTTTTAAATCCGTTTTGAGTGTTTCAAGTGTAGTGACCCGAACTTTTCCATGTTTATATATATTAATTGAGATTGATATTTACATGATTAAATGTTTCCAACATGTTAAGCAATCAAACTTGTTAAGACTTGATTAATTGAAATATGTTTCATATAGACAATTGACCACCCAAGTTGACCGGTGATTCACGAACGTTAAAACTTGTAAAAACTATATGATGACATATATATGGATATATATATATAGTTAACATGATACTATGATAAGTAAACATATCATTAAGTATATTAACAATGAACTACATATGTAAAAACAAGACTACTAACTTAATGATTTTTAAACGAGACATATATGTAACGATTATCGTTGTAAAGACATTTAATGTATATATATCATATTAAGAGATATTCATACATGATAATATCATGATAATATAATAATTTAAAATCTCATTTGATATTATAAACATTGGGTTAACAACATTTAACAAGATCGTTAACCTAAAGGTTTCAAAACAACACTTACATGTAACGACTAACGATGACTTAACGACTCAGTTAAAATGTATATAAATGTAGTGTTTTAATATGTATTTATACACTTTTGAAAGACTTCAATAGACTTATCAAAATACTTCTACTTAACAAAAATGCTTACAATTACATCCTCGTTCAGTTTCATCAACAATTCTACTCGTATGCACCCGTATTCGTACTCGTACAATACACAGCTTTTAGATGTATGTACTATTGGTATATACACTCCAATGATCAGCTCTTAGCAGCCCATGTGAGTCACCT
This sequence comes from Rutidosis leptorrhynchoides, assembly GCF_046630445.1. NCBI lineage: Eukaryota > Viridiplantae > Streptophyta > Magnoliopsida > Asterales > Asteraceae > Rutidosis > Rutidosis leptorrhynchoides. Next base: position 535,658,352 of record NC_092334.1, on the reverse strand, counting down.
AACACATGTGGGAACCATCATTTGGCAACTAGCATGAAATATCTCATAAAATTACAAAAATATGAGTAATCATTCATGACTTATTTACATGAAAACAAAATTACATATCCTTTATATCTAATCCATACACCAACGACCAAAAACACCTACAAACACTTTCATTCTTCAATTTTATTCATCTAATTGATCTCTCTCAAGTTCTATCTTCGAGTTCTGAGTGTTCTTCATATATTCTACAAGTTCTAGTTACATAAAATCAAGAATACTTTCAAGTTTGCTAGCTCACTTCCAATCTTGTAAGGTGATCATCCAACCTCAAGAAATCTTTGTTTCTTACAGTAAGTTATAATTCTAATACAAGGTAATAATAATATTCAAACTTTGGTTCAATTTCTATAACTATAACAATCTTATTTCAAGTGATGATCTTACTTGAACTTGTTTTCGTGTCATGATTCTGCTTCAAGAACTTCGAGCCATCCAAGGATCCGTTGAAGCTAGATCCATTTTTCTCTTTTCCAGTAAGTTTATCCAAGGAAATTAAGGTAGTAATGATGTTCATAACATCATTCGATTCATACATATAAAGCTATCTTATTCGAAGGTTTAAACTTGTAATCACTAGAACATAGTTTAGTTAATTCTAAACTTGTTCGCAAACAAAAGTTAATCCTTCTAACTTGACTTTTAAAATCAACTAAACACATGTTCTATATCTATATGATATGCTAACTTAATGATTTAAAACCTGGAAACACGAAAAACACCGTAAAACCGGATTTACGCCGTCGTAGTAACACCGCGGGCTGTTTTGGGTTAGTTAATTAAAAACTATGATAAACTTTGATTTAAAAGTTGTTATTCTGAGAAAATGATTTTTATTATGAACATGAAACTATATCCAAAAATTATGGTTAAACTCAAAGTGGAAGTATGTTTTCTAAAATGGTCATCTAGACGTCGTTCTTTCGACTGAAATGACTACCTTTACAAAAATGACTTGTAACTTATTTTTCCGACTATAAACCTATACTTTTTCTATTTAGATTCATAAAATAGAGTTCAATATGAAACCATAGCAATTTGATTCACTCAAAACGGATTTAAAATGAAGAAGTTATGGGTAAAACAAGATTGGATAATTTTTCTCATTTTAGCTACGTGAAAATTGGTAACAAATCTATTCCAACCATAACTTAATCAACTTGTATTCTATATTATGTAATCTTGAGATACCATAGACACGTATACAATGTTTCGACCTATCATGTCGACACATCTATATATATTTCGGAACAACCATAGACACTCTATATGTGAATGTTGGAGTTAGCTATACAGGGTTGAGGTTGATTCCAAAATATATATAGTTTGAGTTGTGATCAATACTGAGATACGTATACACTGGGTCGTGGATTGATTCAAGATAATATTTATCGATTTATTTCTGTACATCTAACTGTGGACAACTAGTTGTAGGTTACTAACGAGGACAGCTGACTTAATAAACTTAAAACATTAAAATATATTAAAAGTGTTGTAAATATATTTTGAACATACTTTGATATATATGTATATATTGTTATAGGTTCGCGAATCAACCAGTGGCCAAGTCTTACTTCCCGACGAAGTAAAAATCTGTGAAAGTGAGTTATAGTCCCACTTTTAAAATCTAATATTTTTGGGATGAGAATACATGCAGGTTTTATAAATGATTTACAAAATAGACACAAGTACGTGAAACTACATTCTATGGTTGAATTATCGAAATCGAATATGCCCTTTTTTATTAAGTCTGGTAATCTAAGAATTAGGGAACAGACACCCTAATTGACGCGAATCCTAAAGATAGATCTATTGGGCCTAACAAACCCCATCCAAAGTACCGGATGCTTTAGTACTTCGAAATTTATATCATATCCGAAGGGTGTCCCGGAATGATGGGGATATTCTTATATATGCATCTTGTTAATGTCGGTTACCAGGTGTTCACCATATGAATGATTTTTATCTCTATGTATGGGATGTGTATTGAAATATGAAATCTTGTGGTCTATTATTATGATTTGATATATATAGGTTAAACCTATAACTCACCAACATTTTTGTTGACATTTTAAGCATGTTTATTCTCAGGTGATTATTAAGAGCTTCCGCTGTCGCATACTTAAATAAGGACGAGATTTGGAGTCCATGCTTGTATGATATTGTGTAAAAACTGCATTCAAGAAACTTATTTTGTTTTAACATATTTGTATTGTAAACCATTATGTAATGGTCGTGTGTAAACAGGATATTTTAGATTATCATTATTTGATAATCTACGTAAAGCTTTTTAAAACCTTTATCTATGAAATAAAGGTTATGGTTTGTTTTAAAAATGAATGCAGTCTTTGAAAAACGTCTCATATAGAGGTCAAAACCTCGCAACGAAATCAATTAATATGGAACGTTTTTAATCAATAAGAACGGGACATTTCATCAAGTTGCTATGGTTTCTTATTGAACTTAAGTTTATGAATATAAACAGAAAAAGTATAAGTTTATAGTCGGAAATACAGGTTACAAGTCGTTTTTGTAAAGGTAGTCATTTCAGTCGAAAGAACGACGTCTAGATGACCATTTTGGAAAACATACTTCCACTTTGAGTTTAACCATGATTTTTGGATATAGTTTCATGCTCATAAGAAAAATTATTTTTCCAGAAGAACAACTTTTAAATCAAATTTTATCATAGTTTTTAATTAACTAACCCAAAACAGCCCGCGGTGTTACTACGACGGCGTATATCCGGTTTTACGGTGTTTTTCGTGTTTCCAGGTTTTAAATCATTAAGTTAGCATATCATATAGATATAGAACATGTGTTTAGTTGATTTTAAAAGTTAATTTAGAAGGATTAACTTTATTTGCGGACAAATTTAGAATTAACTAAACTATGTTCTAGTGATTACAAGTTTAAATCTTCGAATAAGATAGTTTTATATTTATGAATCGAATGATGTTATGAAAATCATTACTACCTTAATTTTAGTAGGTAAACCTACTGTAAATGAGAAAAATAGATCTAGCTTCAAAGGATCCTTGGATGGCTTGAAAGTTCTTGAAGCAGAATCATGACACGAAAACAAGTTCAAGTAAGATTTTCACTCGAAATAAGATTGTTATAGTTATAGAAATTGAATCAAAGTTTGAATATGAGTATTACCTTGTATTAGAAAGATATCTTATTGTAAATAATAAATATTTCTTAAGGTTGGATGGTCACTTTACAAGATTGGAAGTAAGCTAGCAAACTTGTAAGTATTCTTGATTTTATGAAACTAGAACTTATAGAATTTATGAAGAACACTTAGAACTTGAAGATAGAACTTGAGAGAGATCAATTAAATGAATAAAATTGAAGAATGAAAGTGTTTGTAGGTGTTTTTGGTCGTTAGTATATGGATTAGATATAAAGGATGTGTAATTTTGTTTACTTGTAAATAAGTCATGAATGATTACTAATATTTTTGTAATTTTATGAGATATTTCATGCTAGTTACCAAATGATGGTTCCCACAGGTGTTAGGGGACTCACAAGGGCTGCTAAGAGCTGATCATTGGAGTGTATATACCAATAGTAAATACATTTAGAAGCTGGGTATTGTACGAGTACGAATACGAGTGCATACGAGTAGAATTGTTGATGAAAATGAATGAGGATGTAATTGTAAGCATTTTTGTTAAGTAGAAGTACTTTGATAAGTTTCTTGAAGTCTTTAAAAAGTGTATGAATACATATTAAAACACTACATGTATATACATTTTAACTGAGTCGTTAAGTCATCGTTAGTCGTTACATGTAAGTGTTGTTTTGAAACCTTTAGGTTAACGATCTTGTTAAATGTTGTTAACCCATTATTTATTATATCTAAAGAGATGTTAAATTATTATATTATCATGATATTATGATGTATTAATATATCTTAATATGATATATATACAATTAAATGTCGTTACAACGATAATGGTTACATATATGCCTCGTTTCGAAATCCTTAAGTTACTAGTCTTGTTTTTACATATGTAGTTCATTGTTAATATACTTAATGATATGTTTACTTATCATAATACCATGTTAACTATATATATATATATATATATATATATATATATATATATATATATATATATATATATATATATATATCCATATATATGACATCATATAGTTTTTACAAGTTTTAACGTTCGTGAATCACCGGTCAACTTGGGTGGTCAATTGTCTATATGAAACCTATTTCAATTAATCAAGTCTTAACAAGTTTGATTGCTTAACATGTTGGAAACACTTAATCATGTAAATAACAATTTCATTTAATATATATAAACATGGAAAAGTTCGGGTCACTACAGAGAGGGCATTCACATGTACGAAAGGCCCCCTCCATATCGGAGATCCAACGGGCACTCTTAAGTGGGTCCTATTCACCATTGAAGGTGGGAGGTTGAGAGTCCTTGAAATTCTTATAAAAGAAGTCCTGTCTCCCCACATTATCCCCTTGTAGAACAAGCTTAACTTGTTCCCTAACCACATTAACTAGTTGCTCGTCAATCGTATCTAGAAACATCTTCTTAACGTCTTCGAGAAACTCCGCTTTTTGACATTTAAAGATGGCCTCAACTTTGGCCGTGAACTCGGGGTCCTCGCTCGTTCCCCCATTATAGGTGTTGTGTCCATTTCTCATCTTCATTCTATAAAACGAAAGAGGTTAAACAACGAATGATAAGACATGACACGCCTATATACACATATACACCTTACCGCCCCACCTTGCTCAACAATCATCGTACATCACTTGTTTGACACGATTTGAACCCGTAACAATGGTAGCTAGTCATTGTTACGCGAGCATCTCGCATTAAATTACTAGTACAACGTCTATCTCGCTTGATGGATTTCAGATACATCACAAAACAAATAGCGCAAGGTTAGTTCACATAAACTTATGCACTAACAATTCTCGATCCGACCAGAAGTCCTACAAGTCCCGCATAAAAGCGCATACACAATAAAGGCTAAGTCTAGGCACCTATCTCAAGTCGTCTAAATCCCTTAGACCATACTCTGATACCACTTGAAATAACCCAACCGGTATTCCATACGATAATTTTTTTTTTAATATAATACACATTTACGCGCCAATTAAATATGTAAACCATTCCACACGTTTCGTTAGAACATACAACAAGTTTAGTGTTTACAAAAAGGCACGAAGGCCATTAATTAAGTTTAATACAAGTTCGACCCACTACAAATGATAGTTTATAATCCAAACAACACTTCGAGCATGGTTTGGGACTAAACTACCCAAAACGTTAGGCCAACTTCCAAAAGCTCCAACGAAACATCATCAAAGGACACCTAGTGCCCAACAACCCCTTTCCCCTTATCCGCACCTGCATCTAAAAAGATAAACAACGAGAGGGGTAAGCTAATTGCTTAGTGAATGCAATAATTATACATGTTCATATATAATCTACTTACTTGCAATCACTTACGCAATACCGCATACATGCTAGCAATTCGATAACCATGCAAACATCATGCATAAATTACTATCCACAATTCACAAAAGCTAGCAACAACAATAGCATATAGTTCACAATTTAATATGCTAGATACAAATTCACACAACCATGGTTAACCAATCGAATAAAGGAACGGTACTCGTAAAAGACCGTCGGAGTTCATAACATCCATTAGTGTTACTTAAACACCGCGTAATCACTGATCCCCCCGGGTGATGTCATGAACACCGCGACTAACTCACCCCCATGACAATGTGGCATCTTGAACACCGCGGCGATTTCACATGTCAATCAAGACCATGAGTGATGCCTTGAACACCGCGGCATCTGTAACATCCCGCATTTTTCCGTTAAATTTATTTTTAACACTATCTTTTTTTTTAATAATATCTTTTGTTATTTAAATTCCTAGTTTCCGTTGACTAGCATTCATAATATTTCTGTTATTTAATTATAACATCACTCGTTTACTCAAGCGTTTTTAAAATATTCGTTTGGTGAGTTCACGCACCCGCTTGGAAACTTGAGGGACCGAGGTTGCCAAGTAGGCAAACTAGTTGACTAGGTCAACTAGTCAACCCACCTCATCTACCCATTCATCTCCACCCACCTTCTCATCTCTTTCTCCTCTTCCTCTCTTCAAACTTTCATTTTTGGAACTTAAACAACCAACTCACAAAATCATCATCTAAATCTGGATCAAGAAGCAAACATCAAAACAAATTACATTTTCGTGATCCTCTCTTCATCCTCTACATTTTGGTACCAATTTCATCTCGTTTGGGTAACTTTCTAAAAACTCTAGATTTCTCTAAATTCATTTTATATACTTGAAATGGTGTTAGTTAGTGTCTATGGCTCAAGTATAACATGAATATATGTTTTGTTTGCTCGATTTGTTGTTTTGGAGTAACTAGCATGAACTTGAAAATGGGTGTGCTTCATCTTTGATTTTGGATGAGTTAATGTTGTCAAATTGTTAAAGTTCATGTTTTAATTGTGTTACTAGTATCACTAGCTTCGTTTTGATGCGTAGGTTGATTAAGAAAACTTCAAACACATGATTATTGATTTTTGTGAATTTTGGTTAGGGTTTGATAGACTTTGAAATGAACTTTTGATGCGTTGAATGCTTGTTAATGTTGTTAGTAAGTGTTTAGATGCAATGTATGCTTAATTACCTTCGAAATGGCATATCGTATGTGTAAATTGGATTCCCGAATCATAAAATACGTTTTACGAACTTGAGACTTTGAAAATAAACCTTTCTTGATCAATTGACGAGTTTTCGGTTATTGTAATTGATGTTTTTGCTTGTGAAAGGTAGTTAATTGTATTCCTTGTCAAAAGAGCTTTCCAATGATATAAGATGCGTATTCTAAGTGTTTACGGTTTGCGTTTTGTGCTAAATTGAATTTTGGATCAAGACTTGAACTTTTGAAACTGACCAGGTACCAGGCCACGCCTAATGTCGCGGCGCGACACCTCTGGCCGCGGCGCGGCAATAGCCGTGTTTGGGTTCTAACCTACTTTGTCAAATTTCGAAAAATGTTTGCTATGCTACGCACCTCTGATTCACATGTAACTTATTCTAACATGCTTATATATGAATAAAAACCTCAGAAAAATAGTTCGGGACCCGACCCGACCCCGTTGACTTTGACTTTGACCGAGTTTGACTTTTAGTCAAACTTAACCAAACGTTTATGCAATCGTTCTAACGTGCTTTTATACTTGATTCTTGCATAAAACTTGACAACGTGATTCACATGCTATACTATTCGAGTCATAACGAGCCATAGGACTAATTGAACACATTTCGCCCGACCTTGTTTCGTAACTAGTTAATTGATACAACTTACTTGTTTAGGTCAAGGCTAAGCAACATTCATACACACGTTACTTTGTGAAGTACTTTTATACTCGTGCACTCGAGGTGAGATCATAGTCCCACCTTTTCAACAACTTTTTATACTTTTAAATTGTGGGCTGAGAAACATATACTTTGTTACATTTTGTACTACTTACTATTATACTTTGAACACAAGTACAAGGAAAACAAACATTCCACAGCGAGTTAGAACAAAAATCCTCAATTCGATTATCATTAGTTACACTTGCAGGGTGTAAGCGAGAACTTATATTGTGTGGCCATACAGGTTTGACAAACCCTCATTTCGGACGGTTCGCTACCGTCTACGGATGAAATATATTTTCGAGAAACAGTGTATGTTCTAACACTATTGTGATGGGGTTCTATGGAAGGAAATGTTAAGTCTTGATAATTGGGTGCTCGCGAACAATACTTTTGGAATGCAAACGATTAAGATAATCAACGTTATGGGAATACTAAATCTTGTGGTTCAAAAACAACATTTATTACAAACACCTATGATTTCACCAACGTTTTTCGTTGACAGTTTTCTATATGTTTCTCAGGTTCATACTTGGCTATTTGATACATGTTTCCGCGTACACTCATACTTTCTTGGAGTCGAGCATACATGCATACACTCTGATTTCTTGCTTGGGGTCAAGCATACATACATGCATACGCTAGTGATAGCACCTTTGGATTCAAACATGTTGTTTACATACTTACGCTATTTATAGCAAACCGTGACTTTCAACTTATATTATGTCGCAAGTTATTTCATTTATACTTTACAACTTTTGTAAACTTAAACTTGTTGTCGAACCGTTTGGTAAACTAAACTTTGTAAGTTTTGTACATTTCAAATGAATGCGACATAATTTTGGTCAAACGAGTCTCATATAGGGACTACGACCACGTAACGGGACCTAATTTAGCGGCGCCATCAATGATGATTTTGTCGGGTCGCTACAGATGGTATCAGAGCGTTGGTTGTAGGGAACTAGGATGTGAATTAGTGTGTCTGACAGAGTCGTTAGGACGCATTAGTGAATCTAGACTACAACCGGATAGTTAATCATTGCATCCTGACTTGCATTTGCTATAGATAGCACTTACTTGACTATTTGTGCATATATACTTGAATCTTTCTTAGGTGAACTCCATAATGGTACCAAACTTTCATCATACGAATCCGTATTCTGCCACTTCCTGGTAACACACGTAAATTCGAGATTCATGCGCGTAAGGATGACAACGACTTCATTGGTCACACTTGTCCGGGAACCCTGTCTCCCAGATTATGATTCGCCACCGTTTCAACTTACTATCGGTGTCACACCGGTGTTCCTTACTATCTACCACTTCTTGTTACTACCATCACTACTCTAGGTGAGTATCGTCATCGCTAATTATCACTACGGTTGCGTACTTTTTGTTATCATGATTCGTTACTCTTTTCGTGCCTAAGGGCATTATCGCTTGACTTGAACCGCAATGACGTGAACAATCATTTATACACTTCCCTCGGGGAACGCTTCTTTATAGTTGCACTAATTCTTTCGATTCAATACGAGTCACATTAGAGACGTCGTTACACTTTGTTTATTTTAAACTTCACGATTACACAAACTTGAATCTATAGAGTGATGTGGGAATGGAGGTATGAGTTAGTGTAATATAGCGACACTCGATCAACGTGGTTATATTACGGTAAGTCATACCAAAGTTCTAATGACACATGATGGTGGTTGGACTCGATCAATCTAATCACCACCATGTGCCATGTACATGACTTTATTTTTCTTGTTTGAACATCCGAAAACTCCGAGAATACTGATAACAACCATACCCGGGACACATCTTCGATTATTGTCGAACCATATTGATGCTTCCGAATGAATGACAAATTCTTTCGACTTCAAACATATGTTACACGTGTGTACTATCTCGTTTTCTTATAGTTTTTATAGACGAACTACAAAATGCTTGGTATGCTCACATCGAGGCGAAAACTTCTCTCGCCTTACACTCGTACTTCCGTTTAAGGAAATATTTTATCTAAATTCTCAATGGAGAGAGAGACTCTTCACACTATACTAGTATTCGCCTCGAGGGTGAATAGTCCTATCGAACATTTTCGGAAACCGATAAATCTTCCGCGGCGCGAAATTCTTGAGAAATAGAAACTTGTTCCAACAAACGTTTTCACGTCCTAACAAACTCTTTCAAATATACCTTAAAGAGATGTACCTCGTTTCGGATCGAGATCCTCGTTTCACTTCTAGATTTTGGAGTGCCTCACAAAAAGTCTCGGGACCACGTTTAGACATGAGTACCGCACATCAACCACAACCCGACGGACCGAGCAAACATACGATTCAAACCTTGGAAACCGTAATACGAATTTGTGTTATCAACTTCAAATTTACTTGAGAAAAGTTTTTGCCTTTAACCAAATTCTCTTACAACGATGGTTATCATTCAAGTCTTAACGTCACACTTTCGAGGACCTGTATAGCCGTAATTGTCGTTTTCTTAAATTGTTGAACCGAAGTAGGTGACAAGCGAACCACCGGACCCGAAATCATTCATGAAACAACCGGAAAATTTTTTAATTCCAAGAAAGGCTCAAGGCGGATCGTAGTCGCCAAAAGAACTATGCCGATGTTAGACGTGAACCTCTCGAATTCCAAGTGGGTAACCGCGTAACGTTAAAGTCGCACCTTGAAAAGGTGTAATCCGTTTCGGGAAACGTAGATAGCTAAATCCGCGATATTTTTAGTCCTTTTTAAATCTTGGGGCGTGTTGTGCTCGTTGCTTACCGCTTCAAACTTCCGACTCAAACAAATTCCGTTCATCCTACATTCTGTGTATCAAACATAAGGGCGTGTCTTGTGAAACAACAACTTGTTATCCTCTTCGATGAGCTTACTATCAACGATAAACTTCACTTCCTAGGAGGACCTGTTGAAACTATAAATCGTGAAGCCAAACTTTAAACCAACGTAAAATCCTGACCGTCAAAGTCCGTTGAAATTCCCAAAGACGTACCTTCACTTATTCGTAGAACCGGCAACACAACATCTCGAGGAAGAACCAACAACTACTACTTCCAACTAAATTTCGGGGCGAAATTTCTTTTAAGGTGTAGGTAATGTAACATCCCGCGTTTTTCCGTTAAATTTATTTTTAACACTATCTTTTTTTTTTAATAATATCTTTTGTTATTTAAATTCCTAGTTTCCGTTGACTAGCATTCATAATATTTCTGTTATTTAATTATAACATCACTCGTTTACTCTAGCGTTTTTAAAATATTCGTTTGGTGAGTTCACGCACCCGCTTGGAAACTTGAGGGACCGAGGTTGCCAAGTGGGCAAACTAGTTGACTAGGTCAACTAGTCAACCCACCTCATCTACCCATTCATCTCCACCCACCTTCTCATCTCTTTCTCCTCTTCCTCTCTTCATACTTTCATTTTTGGAACTTAAACAACCAACTCACAAAATCATCATCTAAATCCGGATCAAGAAGCAAACATCAAAACAAATTACATTTTCGTGATCCTCTCTTCATCCTCTACATTTTGGTACCAATTTCATCTCGTTTGGGTAACTTTCTAAAAACTCTAGATTTCTCTAAATTTATTTTATATACTTGAAATGGTGTTAGTTAGTGTCTATGGCTCAAGTATAACATGAATATATGTTTTGTTTGCTCGATTTGTTGTTTTGGAGTAACTAGCATGAACTTGAAAATGGGTGTGCTTCATCTTTGATTTTGGATGAGTTAATGTTGTCAAATTGTTAAAGTTCATGTTTTAATTGTATTACTAGTATCACTAGCTTCGTTTTGATGCGTAGGTTGATTAAGAAAACTTCAAACACATGATTATTGATTTTTGTGAATTTTGGTTAGGGTTTGATAGACTTTGAAATGAACTTTTGATGCGTTGAATGCTTGTTAATGTTGTTAGTAAGTGTTTAGATGCAATGTATGCTTAATTACCTTCGAAACGGCATATCGTATGTGTAAATTGGATTCCCGAATCATAAAATACGTTTTACGAACTTGAGACTTTGAAAATAAACCTTTCTTGATCAATTGACGAGTTTTCGGTTATTGTAATTGATGTTTTTGCTTGTGAAAGGTAGTTAATTGTATTCCTTGTCAAAAGAGCTTTCCAATGATATAAGATGCGTATTCTAAGTGTTTACGGTTTGCGTTTTGTGCTAAATTGAATTTTGGATCAAGACTTGAACTTTTGAAACTGACCAGGTACCAGGCCACGCCTAATGTCGTGGCGCGACACCTCTGGCCGCGGCGCGGCAATAGCCGTGTTTGGGTTCTGACCTACTTTGTCAAATTTCGAAAAATGTTTGCTATGCTACGCACCTCTGATTCACATGTAACTTATTCTAACATGCTTATATATGAATAAAAACCTCAGAAAAATAGTTCGGGACCCGACCCGACCCCGTTGACTTTGACTTTGACCGAGTTTGACTTTTAGTCAAACTTAACCAAACGTTTATGCAATCGTTCTAACGTGATTTTATACTTGATTCTTGCATGAAACTTGACAACGTGATTCACATGCTATACTATTCGAGTCATAACGAGCCATAGGACTAATTGAACACATTTCGCCCGACCTTGTGTCGTAACTAGTTAATTGATACAACTTACTTGTTTAGGTCAAGGCTAAGCAACATTCATGCACACGTTACTTTGTGAAGTACTTTTATACTCGTGCACTCGAGGTGAGATCATAGTCCCACCTTTTCAACAACTTTTTATACTTTTAAATTGTGGGCTGAGAAACATATACTTTGTTACATTTTGTACTACTTACTATTATACTTTGAACACAAGTACAAGGAAAACAAACATTCCACAGCGAGTTAGAACAAAAATCCTCAATTCGATTATCATTAGTTACACTTGCAGGGTGTAAGCGAGAACTTATATTGTGTGGCCATACGGGTTTGACAAACCCTCATTTCGGACGGTTCGCTACCGTCTACGGATGAAATATATTTTCGAGAAACAGTGTATGTTCTAACACTATTGTGATGGGGTTCTATGGAAGGAAATGTTAAGTCTTGATAATTGGGTGCTCGCGAACAATACTTTTGGAATGCAAACGATTAAGATAATCAACGTTATGGGAATACTAAATCTTGTGGTTCAAAAACAACGTTTATTACAAACACCTATGATTTCACCAACGTTTTTCGTTGACAGTTTTCTATATATTTCTCAGGTTCATACTTGGCTATTTGATACATGTTTCTGCGTACACTCATACTTGCTTGGAGTCGAGCATACATGCATACACTCTAATTTCTTGCTTGGGGTCAAGCATACATACATGCATACGCTAGTGATAGCACCTTTGGATTCAAACATGTTGTTTACATACTTACGCTATTTATAGCAAACCGTGACTTTCAACTTATATTATGTCGCAAGTTATTTCATTTATACTTTACAACTTTTGTAAACTTAAACTTGTTGTCGAACCATTTGGTAAACTAAACTTTGTAAGTTTTGTACATTTCAAATGAATGCGACATAATTTTGGTCAAACGAGTCTCATATAGGGACTACGACCACGTAACGGGACCTAAGTTAGCGGCGCCGTCAATGACGATTTTGTCGGGTCGCTACAGCATCCACTCCCATAACAATGTGGTGTCTTAAACACCGCGACAAATACCACATGTCAATCAAACAATGAGTAGTGTCTTGAACATCGCGACAATACTACTCGTTACATAGAATGTGGTGTCTTGAACACCGCGACAATACCACATTCATACTACACAAATAAATACATTATATACGTACACGCATAATTATTCCACTCACCTTAATACAAGGATGATGATTATGCACTTCCGAACTTCAAAGCAATGTACCTAATACATTAAGTACACTTTCAATACACAACTAGTGGAGCTAACCACATTACTTACTCTTGAGCATTTAATGACCAAATTCGCATTAAATAACCCAACTACACAACAACCGCCCATAAATGGCCAAGACACATATTAAATCACTAAAGCTAGTGATTTAAAGTCAACTTTAACTAACACAAACTTAGGGTAATCGATACCCATTTCGCCCAAACTAGGTCAACATTACTCTTTTGACCCATTTTAATACTTAACTTACAATTTTAGTCAAACATGACCCATTTACAATTCTTCCTTCAATTACAAGTGTATTAGTGACTAAAAACACCATTTAACACTTTCAATCTCAAATCATAAGACCAAACCCTAGATTATAGCCATTTAGGGTTTCCTTTCATCAACATAACCCAAATCTACCCATATTACCCCCAAATGGGTCTTACAAGTTCCAAATGAACCAAACCCTAGCATAAACTAATTAAAACTCAAAACATGGAGTTAAGACTTACAAACACTATCCTCTTGTAGCTAAGAACAAGGAGAACAACTTTAATTCTTGCTCCAAGGTTTGATTCACAAATCTTCACTCTCAAATCTCACTTGAAATCAAATGGGTTTTTAAGTTTTGAGAGAAATTAGAGAAGGAAAATGAAAAAGAAATGAATAATAGGGGATAAGTGGCTGAGACTTAAAGTCTCCATCAGATCTATACGTGAAAAGACAATTTTGCCCTTGAACCACTTAATTTAAAAACAAAATCCGGAACCAGTTCACCCAGTGGGTCGCGGCGCGGCCCCACGCGACAATTAACGTATTTTACGACCTTTCTTAAATCATTCCTGACTCAGATTCTAGTTATTGGTCGTGGCGAGGTGAAAGGACCCGTTCATATACATTATAAACGATTCACAATAGTTGATTACATCGCGAGGTATTTAGACCTCTATATGATACATTTTACAAACATTGCATTCGGTTTTAAAAGACAAACTTTCTTTACAACAAAAGTTGACGGCATGCACACCATTTCATAATACATCCAACTATAATTGACATAATAATAATAATCTTGATGAACTCAATGACTCGAATGCAACGTCTTTCAAAATATGCCATGAATGACTCCAAGTAATATCCTTAAAATGAGCTAATGCACAGCGGAAGATTTCTTTAATACCTGAGAATAAACATGCTTTAAAGTGTCAACCAAAAGGTTGGTGAGTTCATAGGTTTATCATAACAATCATTTCAATATATTAATAGACCACAAGATTTCCGTTTATAAATATATGTACACTCGCAAGTGTATAAAAGTATTCTATAAATTGTAGGCACCCGGTAACAAGCCTTAACGTTCATGTTTTACCCTCTGAAGTACACCAGATCAGGTGTGTTTTAAATAACCTCGAAGTACTAAAGCATCCCATAGTCAGGATGGGGTTTGTCAGGCCCAATAGATCTATCTTTAGGATTCGCGCCTACCGTACATAGACAAGTAGTTTAATGTTACCAAGCTAAGGGTATATTTCTGGTTTAAACCCGCGTAGAATTAGTTTTAGTACTTGTGCCTATTTCGTAAAACATTTATAAAAAACAGCGTATGTATTCTCAGTCCCAAAAATATATATATAAAAGGGAGCAAATGAAACTCACCATACTTATTTTGTAGTAAAAATACATATAACGTCATTTAACAAGTTCAAGGTTGGCCTCGGATTCACGAACCTATATTAATTATATATATTTATATGTTGGTCAATATTTGTCTAACAATTTTTGGTCAAGTCATAGTGTACCACAGTCCTAATGCTCGAGACTAATATGCAAAAGTCAACAAAAGTCAACTTGACCCAAAATGACTTCTAAAATTTATACGTGTTTATTATATAACTTAACTATAGTCGTTTTATATATTTAAATATATTTATTAAATAATAAAAGTCATTTATTAATAAAAATTTATATTAACGTTTATATATGATAAAATATATTTTTATATATCTTAAGTAGTAAAATTTATAAAGTTCACTTAATATCGTAAAACTATAGTGGTAAGTATTATTAATGTAATTATATTACGCGTGGTGAAAAATATCTTTGTATCCCCTATTTATTTGATAAAATAATATTGATCATAATAATAATAAGTAAAAGTTGTATTATTTTGTAATAATAATTATTATTATTCTATAAAAAAAATAACAATATTTATATTTACTAAAAATGGTATTATGATAAAATGATAATACTAACATAATAGTAATAATGATATTTTACAATAACAATGATATTTCTATTAAAATAATAACGACGATAGTAATAATAATCATTTTAACAATAATACTAAAATTCAGTTGACTATAACTTCTAATCCGTTCATCGAAACCATTCGATATCTAAATGAAAAGTTCATAATTTTTCGTTACCTTTCCAATGACATGCATATCATATACCATATCTCAGTAGCATATGTATCTAATTCAGGATTCAACAAACCTATCTAAAGACAATATCGAATGTACAAGCATGCATAATCCTATATACTCGAGCACTAGTCAGGGATACACTATTGATATATAAAAGTTAAGTTATGAGTGCTCACGTGTCAATATTGAGATTCAATATTGCAGGAAAGTACGTAGACGTAACGGAGATGATAAACACTAGATTGACCTCACGAGTATACCCATGAACTATACCCATCACCTCCATAGCTATAACCCATAATTTCTTTAGCTTCGACTCATTCAAAAAAACTATTTTGAAATCACTCGGACATCACTCCGTCGTAATATTTTATGTATACTAATAATATCTTGAAATAATACAGAGCAAATATATATATATATATATGTAAATCGATTGAGAGAGTTTAGAGAAATATATTTTCAAGTTTTTATAAAATAATGAAACCTATTGAATTCTATTTATAATAGATTTTTGATTTATTAAAGTGAATTATTAAAGTATGAATTATTAAAGTGAATTATTAAAGTATGAATTATTAAAGTGAATTATTAAAGTATGAATTATTAAAGTGAATTATTAAAGTATGAATTATTAAAGTATGAATTATTAAAGTGAATTATTAAAGTATTAATTATTAAAGTGAATTATTAAAGTTAAAGTAAAGTAAAAGTAAAGTAAAGGTAAAGTTAAAGTATAGTAAAAGTATAAAAACTATGTATGTATAATACGCGTATAAATATATATAATATTAATTTAAATTGTTATATATATTTAATGAAATAAAATATAAATATCGTTATATTTATTATATTGGTTAAGTAATGAGTTGTCAAAAGTGATTCTAGATATTTATAAAAGTTATATACATTTTAATAATAAAGTTCTTTTTAAACTGAAAACGTTTTTGTACGTTTGAAAATAGATTAATAGAATATTATGGAAACCAATTCTCCACTAGCTTTTGTCTAACTTTCGTAAATGACACTTTTTATTTTTATTTATAAATAGCTTTACAAATTATTCCGAATATCGTTAAGAGGAATAGATTTTCTCAAATCATAGTGGACCTCTCAACAGAGACTTGTAATCATAATTCAATGTTTCTAATAATTCAATCATTTAATATATATATTTTTTTAATTTCGTCGATAATCATATTGAAACAAATACGTTCATATAAAGCATTATACGTTTAAATACTTTGTTGACATTTTCAATTTATAACATATACACATATACATACATATTCATATATGTTCATTTAATGGTTCGTGAATCATTGGAATTTGGTCGAGGTTTAAATGAATGTATAAACATAGTTTAAAATTCTTGAGATTTAACTTAACAAACATTGTTTATCGTGTCAGAATAATATAAAGATAAAGTTTAAATTTAGTCAGAAATTTCCGGGTCGTCACACGAGGCCTTCTTCTCCGCGGCGCGACATATAAAGGAAAACTCGACCCTTCTTATCATACCTCCTGACTTTGGTTTGAGTTCAATGTCGCGGCGCGACAAAGGCTTCCGCGGCGCGACAATTGCCTTCAACTGAGCCATTCAACAACTTACACAACTTAACGATTTATTCAACTTGTACACTTTGTTCACGCTTCCTATGCTCGTCTAAACTTCATCTTTTAGTCTCACAAGACTTAACATCAACAAGGACTCATGCATATACCTATACATGCATATATTCTAAACACACACACACACACACACACATATATATATATATATATATATATATATATATATATATATATATACATATATACATACATATTCGTATATATATATATATATTTACACAATAACTAACACTTAGGTCTTTTAATCATATAAATGCACAAGTTATAAGTGTACTAATAATTAAGTTTGTACCTTTAAATATGTACGGGAAAAGCGGGATGTTACACATTTTCCCATAGTAATAGTGTACCCAGTGTTTGATTTCCGCTTTTTTTTAACGTATTAAATGTAAAATCGCTTTTTAATATTTATTTGCCAAACAATGAAACTTATTTATTTGAGATTTCACAGACGGAATAATCAAAAAATCCACCTTCAAACATGAATCTAAACACCCCCTTAGAAAGAAAAAAATCAAATGATCAGTTGTAACAAAACGTATATTATTGACATTTAAATTTGATTATGTTGTTTCATAACGCACTGATATAATAATTAGTTTTGTATATGTCTATTAAATCATATCTCTATCTTTATCTCTACTTCTCTACTCTCTACTATACATTATAATAAACTCACTATTGGGATATGTTAATTCCTCATCCGCAAATCAGTCCTTCCCGTGGGTTATTTTCTCAACGAATAAGTAATTCTATGAATCAAATCTTTATAAAATTCGAAAAAGTAAAGCACAAGATCAAGGCAAAAATATAAAAAATCAAAAGTTTTCATATTTCTAATAAAATATTAAACAAAAAGGATTACCAAATAACCTTGTGTGATGACCCGTCCAAATCCACTTGGACGAATACTTCATTCATTGATTTCATAGTATGGTTTTTACCTCTATATGATATGTTTTGTAAACATTGCATTCTTTTGAAAAGGCAGACCATAAATGAATATATAAATCCAAGGTTTTCGATGTCTGATGATTTCTACGTATAGACAATCACCGTATATAATAGTTTTTAATAATACATTCATTGACAATACAGTCAAATAAGATACATGGTGATGATTTTGTGAATGCAAAGTTTTCTTGAATAAAACATGTATGACTCCAGGCACATAGCTTGTATAACGTATAAGCAAACAGCTGAAGACTTCTAGGAACCTGAGAATAAACATGCTTAAAAGTGTCAACACAAAGGTTGGCGAGTTCATAGTTTTAGTGTTGCGCGTAATCTGTATATAAAGGTGGATCACAAGATTTCAGTTGTTTCATCCAAAACATTTATCAAAATATTCTACGAAATTGAGCACCTTTGTAACTAAGCTTTAACGTTATAATAAGTACCCCTGTTTTAACATACATGCAACCAACATGTACAATACACGCAATCCAACGTGTACTAATCTCAAATAGCATACGTCTGTTTTATAGTTCAGGCTAGGGTTTCTATACCTGGAACAGACGGGGATGTCAAGTCCTATGGATCCATATACAACTACTCACGCCCACCAGTTCTTATAACCGACAGTTACTAGTTACCAAAGCTAAGGGATTTTCAGTTCAAACTCAGTGTAGAATTAAGTATGTACTTGTGTCCATTGCATATAAAATAAAGTGCATGTATTCTCAGCCCAAAATATAGATTGAAAAAGAAATTAAAAAGGGATCTATAAACTCACCTTAGCAGCACATAAATTCATTCACCGAAATGTAACTGAAACTCAGAATGTAAAGTAATCGTAGATCTCAACCTAGAGAACATATGTTGGTCAATAAATGTCTAACAAGCTAGGTCTGGTCATAGTGTATCACAATCCTAATGCGCGAGACCGACATGCAAAAGTTAACAAAAGTCATCTCAAAAGTCAACCTGACTCAATATGATCTTTAAACCTATACATGTTTATTAACATAATATAAGTCTTGATAATTGAACGAATTTATAGTTTATCAAACTCAAAATATTATTTATTTCAGGAGCTATATTATATTTGAATTATCATGGCAATCGAAAATATTTTATTATTTCACATAGTTTTCCAATACTTGTAAAATCAGATTATAGTGTTTATAATGTTTTAAAACATGATAAGACAGTCAACTTTGACAATTGTTCAACAAGACGAGACGTGCCTTATATAGAAATTCATTTACTTGATTAGTAATATTTGAAAATCCAATTTATCAATCTTATAAACAAGTTGTTTAAATATCAATTGCAGATTCAAAAGCAATTTCAATTAATGTTAATCGTAATTCAGTTGACCATATCTTTTAATCCGTTCATCGAAATCACGCGATTTCTAAATGAAAAGTTAATAATTTTTCGCCAGTTTTCCAAAAACATGCATATCATATACTTTATATCAGTAGCATATGTATCAAATTCGTGATTCACCATAAACTATCTAACGACAAAATTAAAGCATACAAGCATGCATAAACATATATACTCGAGCACTAGTCAGGGATACACTATTAATATATAAAGTTGAGATATGAATGCTCACGTATCAATATTGAGATTCAATATTGCAGGAAAGTACGTAGACGCAACGGAGATGATAAACACTAGTTTGACTTACGAGCAATACCCGCGAACCATACTCATAACATCCATAGCTATAACCCATAATTTCCTTAGCTCTATCCCGCTCACAAAACCCGTTTTGAAAAAACTCGCTCATGACCTCGTCGTAGTATTTTATGTATAATAATAATAATAATAATAATAATAATAATAATAATAATAATAATAATAATAATAATAATAATAATAATCATAATAATAATAATAATAATAATAATAATAATAATAATAATAATAATAATAATAATATTAATCTTAATTATATTAATAATAATAATAAAAATAATAATAATTTATATAAATATTACGGAGTATAATATAGATCAGAGAGATAGAGTGTGAAAAACTGCGCGAGAATTCGATCATTTATAGACCTGGCCTCACCAGCCCTTCCATGCGATCGCATTGTTTCGAAGGGCATTGGCCATGCAATCGCATAGCCCTAGTGTCCAGCTCACAGTGATTTTGTCTCTTTGTTCGTCGACATATTATTTAAATATATATATAATATATATAATATATATTAATTAATTATATGTTATATTATATTCTCGTGCACAGTTGGTTTGTAATTTTTGTTCCAATGACTCGTGCGTTGTCACTCGACTTATCTCCCGGTTCCGGTTTCTCGAACGCATTTTCGTACGCTTAGAAAACTAGTATTTTATGTTTCGTGTATTGTACCTTTACCAATAACAAGACTCAAATCAATGAAAAACTATCTCACTCGTAATGTAACTTGTATGTTTGAGTGTTATGGTCATTTGCATTTATAAATTAACGTCTTAATATATAATAATATTATTTTTAAATCAAAACGTTTTATATCTAAGTTAATATTATATTTTATAACATTTGTAAAATATACATACATTTTCATTTTGAAATAGTGTTTTACTGTAGCAAATGATTTTTACTGTAGCAAATAGTGGTTTTCGAAAACACTGTAGCTTTTCGGGTACTATAGCAATTCGAAAATACTGTAGCAAATTAGTATTTTACTTGTTCATCTTAAATGTTTTAGTTAACTTATCTAAATATCAATCGAATCAATAATCGAATATTACTATCGTTTACTAAATAACTTGAAATTATATATATGTATATATCTTTATTTAATATACATAAATCAGTTTTTAAATACACATTGCAAGTTATTTATAATTAATTTTAATAATTAATATTTCAACTTATTGTATATATATATATTTACAAATAGATGTTCGTGAATCGTCGGTCAATAGTCAAAGGTTAACTAAATATATAACATTAGTTCAAAGTTTTTGAGACTTCAACATTATAGACTTTGCTTATCGTGTCGAAATCATATAAAGATTAAGTTTAAATTTGGTTAGAAATTTTCGGGTCGTCACAGTACCTACCCGTTAAATAAATTTCGTCCCAAAATTTGAGTGAGGTCGTCATGGCTAACAATAAAAATATTTTTATGATGAATATAAGTGGATAAATAGAGTTTTATCATTATTGACTAATGTAGATAAAACGATTCGATTATGTGAAGCGTATGAGTGAAGCTGTCACAAAAGGTTGAGATGAAGATTTAACTTTGGACGTAGTCACGGTGGATTTCCAGATTTCAAGGGATTTAGAGGAAAATCTTCGTAATAAGATTTGATTCTTCGGTAGTTAAGGAGATAGGATCTTCTTTGGTTAAATGCAATAATCTGTTTTGATTGCTCTGTCGGATATTTCACTATAAATCCACCCTCTTCATTTCCTTATTTTCCACAGCTCATACCTTCTATTCTTTCTCCCTCAATTCATATTTTAAAGCATTCATCAATATGCTCCATCCAGTTCTGCTTCTTGATATACTCCTAACTTTCATATATGTCATTCTTCTTTTTCATCTGCTGCCGGAAGAATCTATTCACTTCTACTATACTCTTGGTTTTATAGTGTTTTTAGTTCTCCCGTGTCTTTATATTGCTATATGCATCGATATATACGGTTTGTAATTTCTGAGTTGTTATTGGGTTTTATATCTTCCCTTATATTTCGATGTTTCTGCTTCTGTCTTTCTATAATCAGTGATATCCACAGTTAATGCTCTCTTCTATTTGCTGCGATTTATACTCCTATTTTTATTTCGTAGCTTCATACTTTTTTTTCTTCTTCTTCTTCCCGACTTTAAGTCAAGCAAATAATGGTCCAAAATTCGAAGGTATGGAGTTTCGAATGATCATAATATACAAAGCAGAAAGGAAAGGTAATAGCATGATTTGATTTGTCAAATTACCAGAATATCTGAAAAAGACCGAATCATCAACAAAATATTTTCTTGATATGTTTAGAGGTTAAATAGAATGAAAGAGTTATGTAACATGGTTCATGATGAGAGCATGATCTGTGAACCTTTATCACGTTCCATTAGAAACTCAGCATGACTTACTGTAATATAATCACGTTGATCAAGTGTCATTATATTATACTAACTCATGCTTCAGTTCCCAACACTGCTTCAAAAATATTCATAATTTAAACTCGAAGGTTTACAGAGTATATGAACTAAACAGTTTCCTTTATGATGTAATACAGATAACGCGAGGAGATAAATGGTTTCAGATAAGAATAATTATGAAAATATGTTCAGAAATATCGAGGATATTTATAATGAAAGATATGATGATAGCTTAGAATTTCTAATATCATAGGATAATAAAGAAGATTTGTTCGTAAAGATTTAAAGTCGGAAGCAAGGTATTTGTTAATGACTTCAGCAGATACTGAATCATTTGGATTCTTTGAAGGCAGGTTTAGTCTTTGTGATTTGTCAACAGTCTCCTTCATAGTTTGCTCAATCCATTTTTCAGTTCCAAATCTGAGCTTTTTCAACACACCACTCTTTATTATCAAACTTTTGGCTGTTAAGGTCGTTTACAGTTTTTGCTGCTTCATCAACATTTTTCCAAAATTCGGAGAACTAGTTCGCAGTTTGGGCGTTTTTTAGAAACTTCACATTCGAAGCATGTAAGTCTAGGAGATAGACGTTATATGTATATATATATATATATATATATATATATATATATATATATATATATATATATATAACTGTTGGCGTAGAATTGTTGAGAAATTTAAGAGTAATGATTGAAGTTTTTTGATATAACAACTATCGTTACAAGATGTAGATGGGCATATGATGGGGTTTCGATAAATATAATGATTTTTCGAAAAGTCAAAGATCAACAAAATTGTTGGTAAGTTTCCTGCTAATGTGGTGGGACATAAACGGTTCCCCGGTAACGATGACGAAAAGGGCAAACGTATATATCAAG
This sequence comes from Rutidosis leptorrhynchoides, assembly GCF_046630445.1. Taxonomy (NCBI): domain Eukaryota; kingdom Viridiplantae; phylum Streptophyta; class Magnoliopsida; order Asterales; family Asteraceae; genus Rutidosis; species Rutidosis leptorrhynchoides. Next base: position 535,634,969 of record NC_092334.1, on the reverse strand, counting down.
GTTACAATGAGTTTAATCCAAATGAAGAAAAAAAAATCAAAGTTGATTTGCTGGAGGTGTGACAAAATTGGCTAATTTGGAAAGAGATTGCAAAGTTATTTTCGCTAATAATAACGCCAATGGATTATAGATTCGTGTTAAACTTCTACTTAAATTCCAAGAGTTTTCCAGGTGCATGACTATATGCATAAGTCTTTCCTTTCGTAGGTAACGTGTGGTTGGATCATTCTCTCGGTTGCTTCTTAATTGAGATGTTTTCAAGAATCATGCAGGGTTTGAACGCAGATTGTAATCATCATATGATGTTCTAGAATTTTGAATAACATAATTATTTTTCTAGGTTTTATGAATAGGAGTGATGTTCTAGCACAGTTTTGAAATCAAAGTACAGCTTTGAAAGATGTAGGGATCTAAGAGTGATAATATCGATTATATCTCGACTTGGATTCTGATATGTTAAAATCAGAATATGTAATTGAATTTGAATGAGTATGGTTGTTTTGATTTCTATGAAAGAATATATCTCATTGTGAAAGTAGTGAGTATAGTTGATGATTTTTTGAATCAGAATCGAAGAATGTAACATAGTAATTGTGAATTTATATATATCTCTCGGGTATTACCTACCCATTAAAATATTCTCACCATTAACAGTTTGTACAAAAGAATTTTTAATTACAATCTTTGTGAAAATATACCTACATATATATTTTCTTTAGATGTAATCATGGATTTAATGAGATAACATAATATTAATCTCATCTGGTTTTCGATTAGGACTAGAATATATAATCTCTAAAACTTTAGATATTATATAATTGCCGTAAAATATTTCTTCAATGAAGTTATGAATTAATACTTCATCGTTTGTTGTTGTTGGTATTCCTTGGTATCTACAGGGCGTATGACGTTGATGCTCGAGATACAGATTGTGATGTTGAGGTGTGTGATGCGGACATTGTTGTTGGTGGTGGTAATGGTACTGTTGGTGTTGATGATGGTGGTACTGTTGATGCCAGTGATGTTGCTGGTTCTTGTGGTATTGAGGCTTGCGATGTGAATGTTGTTAGCGGTACTGGTGTGTTGTTGATGGTGCTTGTAATATTTGCACCATATTCTCCAAAGCCGTCACGCGAGCGCGAAGCTCGTTGACTTCTTCTATCATGCCGGGGTGATTTTCGGTTCGGACGAGCGGATGAATAAGATCTAGAATTTGAGATAGTATATAATCATGACGAGATACTCTGGGAATGAGAGAGAAAATGGTATTACGAACAGGTTCGCCGGTAAGTGCTTCAGGTTCTTCGCTAAGAGATGAATGTGGTGGATGGAAGTGATCACCTTCTTCCTGTCTCCAATGATTAAGTAGATTACGAACCCATCTCCAATTCATCCAGAATAGATGATGGCTAATTGGTTGCTGTATTCCAGTCACACTGCTTTCGGAGCTCGAGGAGTTCGAGAAATCAAGTGAGAAATCCATATTATATGATAGGATAAAGGGTTTTCGATATGAGATGGGTGTTGAATACTGAATGATATCTTCGTCTCCTTGAATACGTATATATAGAAAAAAGATTCCGTAATTTACGGAGGAAATTTAGGAAAAGTGTCAGACAAAGTCTGCTGAGATAAATATGAGGAGATATGATTTGTCTATACTTCCATTTATGCAATAATTGTAGTAAGACGTGTCTAGATTCAATTATGATAAGAAAAACTCGGTAAAAACGGATACGGTCATAGTCCAGACTCACTAATGCATCCTAACAATTACCAGTTAAATACACTAATGCAAATTCTGGTTCCCTATGACCTCAAGCTCTGATACCAACTGTGATGACCCGTCCAAATCCACTTGGACGAATAAATCATTCATTGATTTCATAGTGAGGTTTTTACCTCTATATGATACGTTTTGTAAACATTGAATTCTTTTGAAAAGGCACACCATAAATGAATATATAAATCCAAGGTTTTCGACGTCTGATGATTTCTACGTATACACAATCATCGTATTTAATAGTTTTTAACAATACATCCGTTGACAATACAGTCAAATAAGATACATGGTGATGATTTTGTGAATGCAAAGTTTTCTTGAATAAAACATGTATGACTCCAGGCACATAGCTTGTATAACGTATAAGCAAACAGCGGAAGACTTCTAGGAACCTGAAAATAAACATGCTTAAAAGTGTCAACACAAAGGTTGGTGAATTCATAGTTTTAGTGTTGCGCATAATCTGTATATAAAGGTGGATCACAAGATTTCAGTTGTTTCATCCAAAACATTTATCAAAATATTCCACGAAATTGAGCATCTTGGTAACTAAGCTTTAACGTTATAATAAGTACCCCTGTTTTAACATACATGCAACCAACATGTACAATACACGTAATCCAACGTATACTAACCTCAAATAGCATATGTCTATTTTATAGTTCAGGCTAGGGTTTCTATACCTGGAACAGACAGGGATGTCAAGCCCTATGGATCCATATACAACTACTCGCGCCCACCAGTTCTTATAACCGGCAGTTACTAGTTACCAAAGCTAAGGGATTTTCGGTTCAAACTCAGTGTAGAATTAAGTATGTACTTGTGTCCATTGCATATAAAATAAAGTTTATGTATTCTCATCCCAAAAATATAGATTGCAAAAGCAATTAAAAAAGGATCTATAAACTCACCTTAGCAGCACATAAATTCATTCACCGAAATGTGACTGAAACTCGAAATGCAAAGTAATCGTAGATCTCAACCTAGAGAACATATGTTGGTCAATAAATGTCTAACAAGCTAGGTCGGGTGATAGTGTATCACAGTCCTAATGCTCGAGACCGACATGCAAAAGTTAACAAAAGTCATCTCAAAAGTCAACCTGACCCAATAAGATCTTTAAACCTATACATGTTTATTAACATAATATAAGTCTTGATAATTGAACGAATTTTAGTTTATCAAACTCAAAATATTATTTATTTCAGGAGCTATATTATATTTGAATTATCATGGCAATCGAAAATATTTTATTATTTCACATAGTTTTCCAATACTTGTAAAATCAGATTATAGTGTTTATAAAGTTTTAAAACATGATAAGACAGTCAACTTTGACAATTGTTCAACAAGACGAGACGTGCCTTATATAGAAATTCATTTACTTGATTAGTAATATTTGAAAATCCAATTTATCAATCTTATAAACAAGTTGTTTAAATATCAATTGCAGATTCAAAAGCAATTTCAATTAATGTTAATCATAATTCAGTTGACCATATCTTTTAATCCGTTCATCGAAATCACGCGATTTCTAAATGAAAAGTTAATAATTTTTTGCCAGTTTTCCAAAAACATGCATATCATATACTTTATATCAGTAGCATATGTATCAAATTCGTGATTCATCATAAACTATCTAACGACAAAATTAAAGCATACAAGCATGCATAAACATATATACTCGAGCACTAGTCAAGGATACACTATTAATATATAAAAGTTGAGATATGAATGCGCACGTATCAATATTGAGATTCAATATTGCAGGAAAGTACGTAGACGCAACGGAGATGATAAACACTAGTTTGACTCACGAGCAATACCCCCGAACCATACCTATAACATCCATACCTATAACCCATAATTTCCTTAGCTCTATCCCGCTCGCAAAACCCGTTTTGAAACAACTCGCTCATGACCTCGTCGTAGTATTTTATGTATAATACTAATAATAATAATAATAATAATAATAATAATAATAATAATAATAATAATAATAATAATAATATTAATCTTAATTATATTAATAATAATAATAAAAATAATAATAATTTAAATAAATATTACGGAGTATAATATAGATCAGAGAGATAGAGTGTGAAAAAATGCGCGAGAATTCGATCATTTATAGACCTGGCCTCACTAACCCTTCCATGCGATTGCATGGTTTCGATGGGCATTGGCCATGCGATCGCATGGCCCTAGTGTCCAGCTCACAATGATTTTGTCTCTTTGTTCGTCGACATATTATTTAAATATATATATATAATATATATAATTTATATTAATTAATTATATATTATATTATATTCTCATGCATAGTTGATTTGTAATTTTTGTTCCAATGACTCGTGCGTTGTCACTCGACTTATCTCCCGGTTCCGGTTTCTCGAACGCATTTTCGTACGCTTAGAAAACTAGTATTTTATGTTTCGTGTATTGTACCTTTATCAATAACCAGACTCAAATCAATGAAAAACTATCTCACTCGTAATGTAACTTGTATGTTTGAGTGTTATGGTCATTTGCATTTATAAATTAACGTCTTAATATATAATAATATTATTTGTAAATCAAAACGTTTTATATCTAAGTTAATATTATATTTTATAACATTTGTAAAATATACATACATTTTCATTTTGAAATAGTTTTTTACTGTAGCAAAATGATTTTTACAGTAGCAAATAGTGGTTTTCAAAAACACTGTAGCTTTTCGGGTACTGTAGCAATTCGAAACTACTTGATTACATATACTAACCTCATCATCCAACCATACATTTTTCTAAAATATTAGTTATTGGGTAATAAGTTTTGTATTACCAACATTCTACCCATTATATCCTTAAAAATCACGGCCAAAAAAACAATCCCTCCTTCAAAAATCCAATTTCACATACAACCTCTACACTCACCTCATTACCAATATGATTTCATTATCAAAAAACCTCTACAATCGTCTCAAGATCAAAACGCATGTCACATAACGCACTTTATCCCATACTCAAATAATTATAAAATCACTTATAGTAACACAAAAGGTAAAATGGTCATTACCATTAGGCCCGATTCAAGGGTGTTACAGTGTATTTATAATTTTTTAAGTTTAAGTAAGTTTAGGTTTGAAGTACTTGATTCTAATCAGTGTACACTTACCAATTGATGAAACTGGAATCACCTAAGAGGACAAATATGATAGACAAGTGGAGTAAAATGGGTGGTTACATGAGTTGTTATTTTTGTCATCTTTATATCGAGGATGTTAGGGAGCCGAGGAACAAGGGAACGACGGTGAACGGGGTTGATAAGATCTTGCAACAAATGGTGTATCATTAAGAACTTAAAGATATCGTCAGCAAGATCAATTACCCTGAAAAATAAAGTAGATTATCAGTTATCCAGATAAATTAAGATTCAGTAGATGAGCTGTTTTAAGCTCGTGAACATATGTTTTTTTTGCATTTTTTAAGATCAACAACATGTATGTCAAAACACCACACACAACGCACCAGGCGTGTCGATTTGTGCATTGTACGTATTGCCAAAGCCACATTGACCTTGCGAGCTATCCAGACCCATTTTGAGACGATGCCTGTTTTGAGACCATGCATGTTTTGAGAACACCAGGGCACATGAGACCTTCCGACCTCCATCAAAACAATCATGGATAGTGTGACTACCTGGAAATTTCCGATCAAATTTAAACTTAATCTTTAAATGGTTTAATGTTTCCGACACGATAAGCAAAGTCTGTTATTCTTGAAATGTTTCCATACTTTCATTTAACCTCGACCAATTCCGACGATTCACGAACAAATGATATGTAATAGATATGTATATGTATATATATATATATATATATATATATATATATATATATATATATATATATATATTATAACTTGAAAACGTTAGCAAAGTATGAAATGAATAATGCTTTACATTAAACTTATTTGTTTCAATAAATATTTAATATATTTATTTACAGAATTAAAAGATAATACCAAACGATTGAATAAGAGGATATTTTTTTAGCATTTACCAATTCCATAAAAATTGTGATTTTGTTACGGGTCTCTGTTGTGAGGTCCACTTTGATTTAGAAAATCTTTTCCTTTTAACGGTATTTGGAATAGATAATAATATAATCTACACATGAGAACAAGTGTCAAATAACGAGAGTTAGACAAAAGATAGTGAAGATTCATGCTTTATATTAATTTCCTCATATCTCTTGTTGCGTTAACTATTTAGCTTTCATAATAAATAATGTAAAAGTGAAAACATGGAGAGTAAATAAATTAGATAGTGGATGTCGGCAAGATAAGAAAATTGATGTGTTGCATTAAAATGATTTCATACATTCAATTATCCATTAGACATTACCTCACGATTCACGAACGAACTGTAATTTATAAACCTGAAACCTGTTATGATATGATTTTACTTTATGAAAACGTTATATGATAAGAAGAAACGCAATTAAATCAAAGATGTACAAGCTGTAAAGCACAACGTACAACAATGTAACTTAAATAGTTGAATCGAAATTAATTCATTTACTATTCATATGAATAGTAAATGAAATGAAAATAATTAATTTACTATTCACATGAAAGCGACATGATAGAAATTATTAATTATAAGTTACATACCCCTAAAGTATTTAATAAATGCAACTTTATAAAATTTTAAAAATTAATTCGATTGAATTAATTCCCTGATTTACGGTACTCATGCAATAAATAAAGGAAGGCACGGAATGATCAGCAGACTAGTACATATATTCTACATCGAACGTATATAGTAATTTTATAAATAAATGAACCTTTTTACAACTAATTTTATAAAGCTTAAAACCAAAATAAATATATGTATTCAATAATAAAAGTGGAATTTTATTTATACTTTCACCCGTCAATTATTGGTACAGAGCATAAAATAGCGGTTCGTGAAAACGCGGAGTCGAAAAGTGAAACACAAAGTCACAAGCCACAAAAGTGGCGGCTATAGTATGTCCATGATCAATGCACACGTTTTTATTTATTTATTTAATATTATTATTATTATATTATTATTATATTATTATATATTATATTGAACATAACGAAATTTGCCTATATATATGTTTCTATTTTATGTGGTACTGAAACACACATATTGAAATGTCTCGTTCATATTGATTATAAACGTTCAATATTAATTGATTTGGTTGCGAGGTTTTGACCTCTATATGAGATGTTTTTCAAAGACTGCATTCATTTTTAAAAACAAACCATAACCTTTATTTTATCGACAAGGTTAAAAGAACACCACCTAGATTATCCAGAAATGATAATCTAAAAATATCACACTTACACACTACCAATACATATTGGTTTACAATATTAATATGTTACAACAAAGTAAATCTCGAATGCAGTTTTAAACAATATTATACAAACATGCTGACACCAAATCTTGTCCATATTTTAGCATACAACAGCGGAAGCTCTTAATAATCACCTGAGAATAAACATGCTTTAAACGTCAACAAAAATATTGGTGAGTTATAGGTTTAACCTATATATTTATCAAATCGTAATAATAGACCACAAGATTTCATATTTCAATATACATCCCATACATAGAGATAAAAATCATTCATATGGTGAACACCTGGTGACCGACATTAACAAGATGCATATAAAATATCCCTATCATTCCGGGACACCCATCGGACATGATAATTTCGAAGTACTAAAGCATTCCAAATTCCAGAATGGGGCTTGTTGGGCCCGATAGATCTATCTATAGGATTCGCGTCAATTAGTAGATCGATTTACTAATTCTTAGGCTACCAAGCTAAAAGGGGCATATTCGGCTTCGATCATTCACCCATATAATGTAGTTTCATTTACTTGTGTCTATTTCGTAAAACATTTATAAGATTGCATGTATTCTCATCCCAAAATATTAGATTTTAAAAGTGGGACTATAACTCACTTTCACAGATTTTTACTTCGTCGGGAAGTAAGACTTGGCCACTGGTCGATTCACGAACCTATAAAAAATATGTACATATATATCAAATTATGTTCAAAATATATTTACAACATATTTAATACGTTTTGCTGTTTTAAGTTTATTAAGTCAGATGTCCTCGTTAGTAACCTACAACTAGTTGTCCACATTTAGATGTACAGAAATAAATCGATATATAATATCTTGAATCAATCCATGACCCAGTGTATACACGTCTCAGGCTAGATCACAACTCAAAGTATATATATTTTTGGAATCAACCTCAACCCTGTATAGCTAACTCAAACATTACTGCATATAGAGTGTCTATAATTGTTCCAAATAATATATATACATGGGTCGATATGATATGTCAAAACATTTGTATACGTGTCTATAGTATCTCAAAATTACATAATATATTAGAATACATGTATAATACAATATAATTTAGCTAGAATATGATTAATATAGATTTGTTACCAATTTTCACGTAGTTACAACAAGCAAAAATATCCAATCTTGTTTTACCCATAACTTCTTCGTTTTAAATCCGTTTTGAGTGATTCAAGTTGCTATGGTTTCATATTGAACTTAAGTTTATGAATCTAAACAGAAAAAGTATAAGTTTATAGAGGGAAATACAGGTTACAAGTCATTTTTGTAAAGGTAGTCATTTCAGTTGAAAGAACGACGTCTAGATGACCATTTTGGAAAACATACTTCCACTTTGAGTTTAACCATGATTTTTGGATATAGTTTCATGTTCATAAGAAAAATCATTTTTCCAGAAGAACAACTTTTAAATCAAAGTTTATCACAGTTTTTAATTAACTAACCCAAAATAGCCCGCGGTGTTACTACGACGGCGTATATCCGGTTTTACGGTGTTTTTTATGTTTTCAGGTTTTAAATCATTAAGTTAGCATATCATATAGATATAGAACATGTGTTTAGTTGATTTTAAAAGTTAAGTTAGAAGGATAAACTTTTGTTTGCGAACAAGTTTAGAATTAACTAAACTATGTTCTAGTGATTTCAAGTTTAAACCTTCGAATAAGGTAGTTTTATATATATGAATCGAATGATGTTATGAACATCATTACTACCTCAGGTTTTGTGGATAAACCTACTGGAAATGAGAAAAATAGATCTTGCTTCAAAGGATCCTTGGATGGCTTGAAAGTTACTTAAGCAAAATCATGACACGAGAACAAGTTCAAGTAAGATTTCCACTCGAAATAAGATTGTTAAAGTTATAGAAATTGAATCAAAGTTTGAATATGAGTATTACCTTATATTAGAAAGATATCTTACTATAAATGAGAAAGATTTCTTGAGGTTGGATGATCACTCAAAGTGGATTTGCAAGATTGGAAGTAAGCTAGCAAACTTGGAAGTAATGTTGGTGCGTTTCTTGAGTAGTTGTTTTATAACTTAGTTTATGTATGGATTTATGAACTAGATTGAGCTAGATTTTGATGAAGATGATGAAGAACACTTAGAACAATGGAAGAACGCTTGAGAGAGAGTAATTTGATTCAAGAAAATTGTAAAGTGAATGTGTTTGTGAGTATACAAATTCACGTGAATATGGTGCTTCCATATAGGCTCCATTAGTTTGTAATTTTGTGAGATATTTCATGCTAGATGTTAAATGATGGTTCTCACATGGTTATGTGACTCACATGGGCTGCTAAGAGCTGATCATTAGAGTGTATATACCAATAGTAAATACATTTAGAAGCCGTGTATTGTACGAGTACAAATACTAGTGCATACGAGTAGAATTGTTGATGAAAATGAATGAGGATGTAATCGTAAGCATTTTTGTTAAGTAGAAGTACTTTGATAAGTGTCTTGAAGTCTTTCAAAAGTGTATGAATACATATTAAAACACTACATGTATATACATTTTAACTGAGTTGTTAAGTCATCGTTAGTCGTTACATGTAAGTGTTGTTGTGAAACCTTTAGGTTAACGATCTTGTTAAATGTTGTTAACCCATTGTTTATTATATCTAAAGAGATGTTAAATTATTATATTATCATGATATTATGATGTATTAATATATCTTAATATGATATATATACATTTAAATGTCGTTACAACGATAATCGTTACATATATGCCTCGTTTCGAAATCCTTAAGTTAGTAGTCTTGTTTTTACATATGTAGTTCATTATTAATATACGTAATGATATGTTTACTTATCATAATATCATGTTAACTATATATATATATATATATATATATATATATATATATATATATATATATATATATATATATATATATATATATATATATATATATATATATATATATATATATATATATATATGACATCATATAGTTTTTACAAGTTTTAACGTTCGTGAATCACCGGTTCACTTGGGGGGTCAATTGTCTATATGAAACCTATTTTAATTAATCAAGTATTAACAAGTTTGATTTCTTAACATGTTGGAAATACTTAATCATGTAAATATCAATTTCATTTAATATATATAAAAATGGAAAAGTTTGGGTCACTACAGTACCTACCCGTTAAATAAATTTCGTCCCGAAATTTTAAGCAGTTGGAGGTGTTGACGTATATTCTGGAAATAAGTGCGGGTTCTTCTTCTTCATCTGATCTTCTCATTCCCAGGTGAACTCGGGTCCTCAACGAGCATTCCATAGAACCTTAACAATTGGTATCTTGTTTTGCTTAAGTCTTTTAACCTCACGATCCATTATTTTGACGGGTTCTTCGATGAATTGAATTTTTTCATTGATTTGGATTTCGTCTAACGGAATAGTGAGATCTTCTTTAGCAAAACTCTTCAAATTCGAGACGTGGAAAGCATTATGTACAGCCACGAGTTGTTGAGGTAATTCAAGTCGGTAAGCTACTGGTCCGACACGATCAATAATCTTGAATGGTCCAATATACCTTGGATTTAATTTCCCTCATTTACCAAATCGAACAACGCCTTTCCAAGGTGCAACTTTAAGCATGACCATCTCTCCAATTTCAAATTCTATATCTTTTCTTTTAATGTCAGCGTAGTTCTTTTGTCGACTTTGGGCGATTTTCAACCGTTGTTGAATTTGAATGATCTTCTCGGTAGTTTCTTGTATTATCTCTGGGCCCGTAATCTGTCTATCCCCCACTTCACTCCAACAAATCAGAGACCTACACTTTCTACCATAAAGTGCTTCAAACGGCACCATCTCAATGCTTGAATGGTAGCTGTTGTTGTAGGAAAATCCTGCTAACGGAAGGTGTCGATCCCAACTGTTTTCGAAATCAATAACACATGCTTGTAGCATGTCTTCAAGCATTTGTATCGTCCTTTTGCACTGCCCATCAGTTTGTGGATGATAAGTAGTACTCATGTATAGACGAGTTCCTAATGCCTGCTGTAATGTCTGCCAGAATCTTGAAATAAATCTGCCATCCCTATCAGAGATAATAGAGATTGGTATTCCATGTCTGGAGACGACTTCCTTCAAATACAGTCGTGCTAACTTCTCTATCTTGTCATCTTCTCTTATTGGCAGGAAGTGTGCTGATTTGGTGAGACGGTCAACTATTACCCAAATAGTATCAAAACCACTTGCAGTCCTTGGCAATTTAGTGATGAAATCCATGGTAATGTTTTCCCATTTCTATTCCGGGATTTTGGGTTGTTGAAGTAGACCTGATGGTTTCTGATGCTCCACTTTGACCTTAGAACACGTCAAACATTCCCCTACGTATTTAGCAACATCGGCTTTCATACATGAACACCAAAAATGTTTCTTGAGATATTTGTACATCTTCCCCGTTCTAGGATGTATTGAGTATCTGGTTTTATGAGCTTCTCTAAGTACCATTTCTCTCATATCTCCAAATTTTGGTACCCAAATTCTTTCAGCCCTATACCGGGTTCCGTCTTCTTGAATATTAAGATGCTTCTCCGATCCTTTGGGTATTTCATCCTTTAAGTTTCCCTCTTTTAAAACTCCATGTTATGCCTCCTTTATTTGAGTAGTAAGGTTAGTGTGAATCATTATATTCATAGCTTTTACTCGAATGGGTTCTCTGTCCTTTCTGTTCAAGGCGTCGGCTACCACATTTGCCTTCCCAGGGTGGTAACGAATCTCAAAGTTGTAATCATTCAACAATTCAATCCATCTGCGCTGCCTCATGTTCAGTTGTTTCTGATTAAATATGTGTTGAAGACTTTTGTGGTCGGTATATATAATACTTTTGACCCCATATAAATAGTGCCTCCAAGTCTTTAATGCAAAAACAACCGCGCCTAAGTCCAAATCATGCGTCGTATAATTCTGCTCGTGAATCTTCAATTTTCTAGATGCATAAGCAATTACTTTCGTTCGTTGCATTAATACACAACTGAGACCTTACTTTGAGGTGTCACAATATATCACAAAATCATCATTCCCTTCAGGTAATGACAATATAGGTGCTGTAGTTAACTTTTTCTTCAACAATTGAAACGCTTTCTCTTATTCATCCTTCCATTCAAATTTCTTCCCTTTCTGCGTTAATGCAGTCAAGGGTTTTGCTATATTGGAAAAATCTTGGATGAATCTCCTGTAATAACCAGCTAGCCCTAAAAATTGGCGTATGTGTTTCGGAGTTTTTGAGGTTTCCCACTTTTCATCAGTTTCAATCTTTGCTGGATCTACCTGAATACCTTCTTTGTTCACTATATGACCGAGGAATTGAACTTCTTCTAACCAAAATGCACACTTTGAAAACTTAGCGTACAGTTCTTCATGCTCTTGGTCATTCTTTGAGTAAATAAGTATGTCATCGATGAAAACAATGACAAACTTGTCAAGGTATGGTCCACACACTCGGTTCATGAGGTCCATGAACACAGCTGGTGCGTTAGTCAACCCAAACGGCATAACCATAAACTCGTAATGACCGTAACGCGTCCTAAAAGCAGTCTTTGGAATATCATCCTCCTTCACCCGTATTTGATGATACCCGGAACGTAAATCAATCTTCGAATAAACCGACGAGCCTTGTACTTGATCAAATAAGCCATCCATTCTCGGTAGTGGGTAGCGGTTCTTGATGGTAAGTTTGTTCAACTCTTGGTAGTCGATACACAACCTAAATGTACCATCCTTCTTCTTGACAAATAAAACAGGAGCTCCCCACGGTGATGTGCTTGGTCGAATGAAACCACGCTCTAAAAGTTCATGTGACTGACTTTGTAATTCTTTCATTTTGCTAGGTGCGAGTCTGTATGGAGCACGAGCTATTGGTGCAGCTCCTGGTACAAAGTCTATTTGAAATTTAACGGATCGATGTGGGGGTAATCCCGTTAATTCTTTCGAAAATACATCGGGAAATTCTTTTGCGATGGGAACATCACTGATGTTCTTTTCTTCAGGTTTAACTTCCTTGATGTGTGCTAGAATGACGTAACAACCTTTTCTTATTAGTTTTTGATCCTTCAAACTACTAATAAGATTTAATTTCGCGTTGTTCTTTTCTCCATACACCATTAAAGGTTTTCCTTTTTCACGCGTAACGCGAATCGCATTTTTGTAACAAACGACCTCTGCTCTCACCTTTTTCAACCAGTCCATGCCAATTATTACATCAAAACTTGCTAACACGACTGGTATTAAATCAATTTTAAACGTTTCATCCCCCAGTTTAATTTCTCTATCCCAACATATATTATCTGCTGAAATTAATTTACCATTTGCTAATTCGAGTAAAAATTTACTATTCAAAGGCGTCAATGGGCAACTTAATTTAGCACAAAAATCTCTACTCATATAGCTTCTATCGGCACCCGAATCAAATAAAACATAAGCAGATTTATTGTCAATAAGAAACGTACCCGTAACAAGCTCTGAGTCTTCCTGCGCTTCTGTCGTATTAATATTGAAAACTCTTCCGCGGCCCTGCCCATTAGTATTCCCCTGATTCGGGCAATTACTTCTAATGTGACCCAGTTTTCCACATCCATAACAAACAAAGGCGGCATTACTTGTTTCGACACTATTTGTTCCTTTAGTTCTGTTAAACTTTGGTCCGTAGACCTCACACTTTCTCGCACCATGGCCAGTTCTTTTACACTTGGTGCAAAATGTCGTGCAGAACTCATTCTGGTGGTACTCTTCACACTTTGGCATTTTTGGTTTTTGTTGCCATTGTTGTTGTTGAGATTGTTGATGGGATTTTTATTGTTGTTGAAACGATTGTTGTAGTTGTTGTTGTTGTTGGGACGTTTGTTGTAGTTATTGTTAGGATTGCGGTTATTGTTGCGATTGTTGTTGCGGTTGTTATGATTGTTATTGTGATTATGGTTGTGATTGTTGTTGTTGTTGTATTGGTGACCCTTATCACTGGTTTCTTCCCACTTTCTATTGAGTTATTTCGTGTTGGCTTCTTCGTCCGCCTGCTCTTTAATTCTTCCCTCAATCTGATTTATGAGTTTATGAGCCATTCGACTTGCCTTTTGTATGGAAGCGGGCTCGTGTGAACTCACATCTTCTTGAATCCTTACTGGTAACCCTTTTACAAACGCGTCAATCTTCTCTTCTTCATCTTCGAACGCTCCCGAACACAATAGGCACAACTCTGTGAATCGTCGTTCATATGTGGTAATGTCGAACCCTTGTGTTCGTAACTGTAGTGACCCAAACTTTTCCATGTTTATATATATATTAAATGAAATTGTTATTTACATGATTAAGTCTTTTCAACATGTTAAGCAATCAAACTTGTTAAGACTTCATTAATTGAAATAGGTTTCATATAGACAATTGACCACCCATGTTGACCAGTGATTCACGAACGTTAAAACTTGTAAAAACTATACGATGACATATATATGGTTATATATATAGTTAACATGATTTTATTATAAGTATGTATCTCATTAGGTATTTTAACAATGAGTTATATACATAAAAATGAGACTATTAATTTAAGAAACTCGAAAACGATATATATAACGATTATCGTTATAACAACGTCTTACTAGGTACATATGAATCATATTAAGATATTGATACACTTGGTTAATTATGTTAAATGATAAGTAAATATATTATTAAGTGTATTAACAATGAAATACATATGTAAAAATAAGACTACTAACTTAATGATTTCGAAACGAGACATATATGTAACGATTATCGTTGTAACGACATTTAACTGTATATATATATATCATACTAAGATATATCATATATCATAATATCATGATAATATAACGATTTAACATCTCATTTGTTATAATAAACAATGGGTTAACAACATTCAACAAGATCGTTAACCTAAAGGTTTCAAAACAACATTTACATGTAACGACTAACGATGACTTAACGACTCAGTTAAAATGTATATACATGTAGTGTTTTAATATGTATTCATACACTTTTGAAAGACTTCAAGACACTTATCAAAATACTTCTACTTAACAAAAATGCTTACAATTACATTCTCGTTCAGTTTCATCAACAATTCTACTCGTATGCACCCGTATTCGTACTCGTACAACACACAGCTTTTAGATGTATGTACTATTGGTATATACACTCCAATGATCAGCTCTTAGCAGCCCATGTGAGTCACCTAACACATGTGGGAACCATCATTTATCAACTAGCATGAAATATCTCATAAAATTACAAAAATATGAGTAATCATTCATGACTTATTTACATGAAAACAAAATTACATATCCTTTATATCTAATCCATACACCAACGACTAAAAACACCTACAAACACTTTCATTCTTCAATTTTCTTCATCTAATTGATCTCTCTCAAGTTCTATCTTCAAGTTCTAAGTGTTCTTCATAAATTCCAAAAGTTCTAGTTTCATAAAATCAAGAATACTTCCAAGATTGCAAGTTTACTTCCAAGTTTTCTAAATCCATTCCAAGTAATCATCCAAGATCAAGAAACCTTTGTTACTTACAGTAGGTTATATTTCTAATACAAGGTAATAATCATATTCAAACTTTAATTCAATTTCTATAACTATAACAATCTTATTTCGAGTGGAAATCTTACTTGAAATTGTTTTCGTGTCATGATTCTGCTTCAAGAACTTTCAAGCCATCCAAGGATCCTTTGAAGCTAGATCTATTTTTCTCATTTCCAGTAGGTTTATCCAAGGAACTTGAGGTAGTAATGATGTTCATAACATCATTTGATTCATACATATAAAGCTATCTTATTTGAAGGTTTAAACTTGTAATCACTAGAACATAGTTTAGTTAATTCTAAACTTGTTCGCAAATAAAAGTTAATCCTTCTAACTTGACTTTTAAAATTAACTAAACACATTTTCTATATCTATATGATATGCTAACTTAATGATTTAAAACCTGGAAACATGAAAAACACCGTAAAACCGGATTTACGCCGTCGTAGTAACACCGCGGGCTGTTTTGGGTTAGTTAATTAAAAACTATGATAAAATTTGATTTAAAAGTTGTTATTCTGGGAAAATGATTTTTATTATGAACATGAAACTATATCCAAAAATTATGGTTATACTCAAAGTGGAAGTATGTTTTCTAAAATGGTCATCTAGACGTCGTTCTTTCGACTGAAATGACTACCTTTACAAAAACGACTTGTAACTTATTTTTCCGACTATAAACCTATACTTTTTCTGTTTAGATTCATAAAATAGAGTTCAATATGAAACCATAGCAATTTGATTCACTCAAAACGGATTTAAAATGAAGAAGTTATGGGTAAAACAAGATTGGATAATTTTTCTCATTTTAGCTACGTGAAAATTGGTAACAAATCTATTCCAACCATAACTTAATCAACTTGTATTGTATATTATGTAATCTTGAGATACCATAGACACGTATAAAATGTTTCGACCTATCATGTCGACACATCTATATATATTTCGGAACAACCATAGACACTCTATATGTGAATGTTGGAGTTAGCTATACAGGGTTGAGGTTGATTCCAAAATATATATAGTTTGAGTTGTGATCAATACTGAGATACGTATACACTGGGTCGTGGATTGATTCAAGATAATATTTATCGATTTATTTCTGTACATCTAACTGTGGACAACTAGTTGTAGGTTACTAACGAGGACAGCTGACTTAATAAACTTAAAACATCAAAATATATTAAAAGTGTTGTAAATATATTTTGAACATACTTTGATATATATGTATATATTGTTATAGGTTCGTGAATCAACCAGTGGCCAAGTCTTACTTCCCGACGAAGTAAAAATCTGTGAAAGTGAGTTATAGTCCCACTTTTAAAATCTAATATTTTGGGATGAGAATACATGCAGGTTTTATAAATGATTTACAAAATAGATACAAGTACGTGAAACTACATTCTATGGTTGAATTATCGAAATCGAATATGCCCCTTTTTATTAAGTCTGGTAATCTAAGAATTAGGGAACAGAGACCCTAATTGACGCGAACTCTAAAGATAGATCTATTGGGCCTAACAAACCCCATCCAAAGTACCGGATGCTTTAGTACTTCGAAATTTATATCATATCCGAAGGGTGTCCCGAAATGATGGGGATATTCTTATATATGCATCTTGTTAATGTCGGTTACCAGGTGTTCACCATATGAATGAATTTTATCTCTATGTATGGGATGTGTATTGAAATATGAAATCTTTTGGTCTATTGTTACGATTTGATATATATAGGTTAAACCTATAACTCACCAACATTTTTGTTGACGTTTAAAGCATGTTTATTCTCAGGTAAATACTAAGAGCTTCCGCTATTGCATACTAAAATAAGGACAAGATTTGGAGTCCATGTTTGTATGATATTGTGTAAAAATTGCATTCAAGAAACTGATTTCGATGTAACATATTTGTATTGTAAATCATTATGTAATGGTCGTGTGTAAACAGGATATTTTAGATTATCATTATTTGATAATCTACGCAAAGCTTTTTAAACCTTTATTTATGAAATAAAGGTTATGGTTTGTTTTAAAAATGAATGCAGTCTTTGAAAAACGTCTCATATAGAGGTCAAAACCTCGCAACGAAATCAATTAATATGGAACGTTTTTAATCAATAAGAACGGGACATTTCAGTTGGTATCAGAGCGTTGGTCTTAGAGAACCAGAAAATTTGCATTAATGTGTCTTATCGAGTTTGTTAGGATGCATTAGTGAGTCTGGACTTCGACCGTGTTTTCTTTAAAAATGATTGCTTAACATTTTTGTTGGAAACTATATATTATTAACATGTATATATTATGTGATATATTAATCTATTAACATGTTTGATATTGTGTGATAGATGTCTACCTCTAGCACAAATCCCATTGACTCACCTAATAATAACGAAGAGTCGAATATATATTGGACTGATTCACAAGTTCCCGAAGAAGAACCGGAAGAAGAATCAGAACCGGAAGAAGAATCAGAACCGGAAGAGGAGGAACCGAAGGAGGAAATAGAACCGGTGGTGGAAATAATAAAACGGTTAAGTAAAAGAAAATCCTCAACCAACCGACCAAGGTTAATTATGGTCAATGGTGTTTCCGCCAAGGAAGCAAAATATTGGGAGGATTACCAATTCTCCGATGAATCGGATTCCGACGAGAATTCCGATGATGTTATAGAAATTACCCCAACTGAATTTAAAAAGACAAAAGAAAATAATAAGGGAAAGGGCATAAAAATAGAGAAATCTAATTCCAACCCCGATGAACTTTATATGTATCGTCAACCCCCGAAGCCCTTAAGTTGTAACAATGACCCGGGAACCTCTAAACCACCAGGTTTTTCTAAATCGTTGTGGAAAACGACAGCTCGTATTAGGGGAACATCATATATCCCTAGAAACTTGGCAAAATGAACCAAAACCCAAGAAGAAGAAACGAGCAAGTCGGAATAAGATAGTTGTATTCGTGTGGTGTAATATATGTAATATAGTGTGCTTATGCTTTATGATATATGTAAAAATTGCTTGTATTAATAAGTATTTTCTTTTTATGAATCTAACTCTTGTCTATTTTACAGTATAAAAATACAAAATGGATAGACAACCCAATATTTTAAGAGACCTACCCGGAGACATGATTGATGAAATCTTGTCTAGAGTCGGTCAGAATTCTTCGGCACAACTATTTACGGCGAAATCAGTTTGTAAGACATTCGAAGAACGTTCCAAGAATGTCTTGGTTTATAAGAGACTTTCGTTTGAAAGATGGGGGATATCACATTGGGAAACCCATAAGTTACGATGTGTTTACTTTGACGCATATATTGCGGGGAACCCAAATGCTATTTTACGCAACGGGTTAAGAAATTATTTTGACTCAATGTATCCGAATATAGGACTTCATGATTTAGAAAAAGCAGCTAACATGCAACATAAAGAAGTATGTTATGCTTACGGGTTAGTAATGTTCGCTTCTCACCAAAGTGAGAAAAAGAACATCGGGCTACAACTATTAAACAAAACATTCCCACAAGCGACGGAGTCGGTAATTGGGGTAAGAAATGAGGTTTTTAGGTTATTACGAGACTGTTGGTCATTACGTAACCCTCGTCCCTTTGACGACGTTACAACATGCTGTCTTATCAACGGCCATAACGGTTATGTTCCACAAGACCAAGGATGGGAATTAGTCCTAGTAAAACCAGAATGCATGACTTGTTTCTGGACGTATGAATTACGTGTCTTTATTGCCTTTGCCGAACGACTTGTGTACTAGCTAGAATTATCTTCACAACTATCTTGTATCAAAGTAATTGTGTGCTATATTTCATGCTTTATGTAAAATAAGCGGTATTGTAAGTTTGTAAAATATTGTATAAAAGTTTGAACGCGAAATATTATTATAATCAGTTTTTCATATAGAATTGTAGTAGTTGAATTGTATATTAGCTACTAAGTATGAACTTAACGGGTAGGTACTACCCGAATTTAAACTTATAAAACGCTAATATGAAGAAAAAGTTTTTATAAATGAGTTCATATTATGCTACGAAATACTATTAATTACACTTAATATTCTGTATGATTAACTTGTTCCATTTGACTATTTTGAAGGAAATGGCACCGACTACTCGACACACCGTGAATATGAATGAAGAGGAATTCCGTACTTTTCTAGCTTCAAACATAGCCGCAGTACAGGCTGCGCTAAATACCAACAATAACCTTGGATCTAGCAGTACAGGAAATTGTGTAGGATGCACCTACAAAGAATTCACTGCCTGCAAACCTTTGGAATTTGATGGAACCGAAGGACCGATCGGATTGAAACGGTGGACCGAGAAGGTCGAATCGGTGTTTGCCATAAGTAAGTGTACTGAAGAGGACAAAGTGAAGTACGCTACGCATACCTTCACAGGTTATGCGTTAACATGGTGGAATACCTATCTAGAGCAAGTGGGACAAGATGATGCGTACGCACTACCGTGGTCAGCATTCAAGCACTTGATGAATGAGAAGTACCGTCCCAGAACTGAGGTCAATAAGCTCAAGACAGAACTTAGAGGGTTACGAACCCAAGGATTTGATATTACCACGTACGAAAGACGATTCACAGAATTGTGCCTATTGTGTCCGGGAGCGTTCGAAGATGAGGAAGAGAAGATCGACGCGTTTGTGAAAGGATTACCGGAAAGAATCCAAGAAGATATAAGTTCACACGAGCCCGCCTCCATACAACAGGCATGTAGAATGGCTCACAAACTAGTGAACCAGATTGAGGAAAGAATTAAAGAACAGACGGCTGAAGAGGCCAATGTGAAGCAAGTCAAAAGAAAGTGGGAGGAAAACGGTGATAAGAATCACCAATACAACAACAACAGCAATTACAATAATAATCGCAACAATTATCCCAACAATCGCAACATCAATCGCAACTACAACAAACGGCCCAACAACAATAACAACAACAACAATAACAACAACAACAACAACAACAACAGCAACTACAACAATCATCCCAACAACAATAACAACCGCAACAACAACAACAATCAGAAGCAGCTATGCCAAAGGTGTGAAAAGTATCACTCGGGGTTCTGTACCAAATTTTGCAACAAGTGTAAAAGAAATGGTCATAGCGCGGCGAAGTGTGAGGTCTACGGACCAGGGGTTAATAGAATAAAAGGAATAAATGGTGTCGGAACGAGTAATGGCGGAGCAAGTAGTGTCGGAGCAAGTTATGCCAATGTAGTTTGTTATAAATATGGAAAACCGGGCCACATTATTAGAAATTGTCCGAACCAGGAGAACACGAATGGACAAGGCCGCGGAAGAGTTTTCAATATTAATGCGGCAGAGGCACAGGAAGACCTGGAGCTTGTTACGAGTACGTTTCTTATTGACAATAAATCTGCTTACGTTTTATTTGATTCGAGTACGGATAGAAGCTATATGAGTAGAGATTTTTGTGCTAAATTAAGTTGTCCATTGACGCCGTTGGATAGTAAATTTTTACTCAAATTAGCAAACGGTAAATTAATTTCAGCAGATAATATATGCCGGAATCGAGAAATTAAACTGGGTAACGAAATATTTAAGATTGATTTGATACCAGTAGAGTTAGGGAGTTTTGATGTAATAGTTGGCATGGACTGGCTGAAGAAGGTGAAAGCAGAGATCGTATGTTATAAAAATGCAATTCGCATTGTACGAGAAGAAGGAGAACCCTTAATGGTGTACGAAGAAAAGGGCAACATGAAGCTACATCTTATTAGTAATTTGAAGGCACAAAAACTAATAAGAAAAGGTTGCTATGCTGTTCTAGCACACGTCGAGAAAGTACAAACTGAAGAAAAGAGCATCAATGATGTTCCCGTCGCAAAAGAATTTCTCGATGTATTTCCGAAGAATCACCGGGACTACCTCCACATCGATCTGTTGAATTTCAAATAGATCTTGTACCAGGAGCTGCACCAATAGCTCATGCTCCTTATAGACTCGCACCCAACGAGATGAAAGAACTGCAAAGCCAACTGCAAGAACTATTAGAACGTGGTTTCATTCGACCAAGCACATTACCATGGGGAGCTCCTGTTTTGTTTGTCAAGAAGAAGGATGATACATTTAGGTTGTGTATTGACTACAGAGAGTTGAACAAACTTGCCATCAAAAACCGTTATCCACTGCCGAGAATTGACGACTTATTTGATCAACTACAAGGCTCGTCGGTTTATTCGAAGATCTATTTACGTTCTGGATATCATCAAATGTGAGTAAAGGAGGATGATATTCCAAAAACTGCTTTTAGGACGCGTTATGGTCATTACGAGTTTATGGTTATGCCGTTTGGATTGACTAACGCACCAACTGTGTTCATGGACCTTATGAACCGAGTGTGTGGGCCATATCTTGACAAGTTTGTCATTGTTTTCATCGATGACATACTTATTTACTCAAAGAATGATCAAGAGCACGAAGAACATTTGAGAAAAGTGCTAGAAGTATTGAGGAAAGAAAAACTGTACGCTAAGTTTTCAAAGTGTGCATTTTGGTTGGAAGAAGTTCAATTCCTCAGTCACATAGTGAACAAAGAAGGTATCCAGGTGGACCCGGTAAAGATCGAAACCGTTGAAAAGTGGGAAACCCCAAAAACTCCGAAGCATATACGTCAATTTTTAGGATTGGCTGGTTACTACAGAAGATTCATCCAAGATTTTTCCAAAATAGCAAAACCCTTGACTGCATTAACGCATAAAGGGAAGAAATTTGAATGGAAGGATGAACAAGAGAAGGCGTTTCAATTATTAAAGAAAAAGCTAACTACGGCACCTATATTGTCATTGCCTGAAGGGAATGATGATTTTGTGATTTATTGTGACGCATCAAAGCAAGGTCTCGGTTGTGTATTAATGCAACAGACGAAGGTGATTGCTTATGCGTCTAGAAAATTGAAGATTCACGAGCAAAATTATACGACGCATGATTTGGAATTAGGCGCGGTTGTTTTTGCATTAAAGACTTGGAGTCACTACTTATATGGGGTCAAAAGTTTTATATATACTGACCACAAAAGTCTTCAACACATATTTAATCGGAAACAACTGAATATGAGGCAGCGTAGGTGGATTGAATTATTGAATGATTACGACTTTGAGATTCGTTACCACCCGGGGAAGGCAAATGTGGTAGCCGACACCTTGAGCAGAAAGGACAGAGAACCCATTCGAGTAAAATCTATGTATATAATGATTCACAGTAACCTTACTACTTAAATAAAGGAGGCGCAACAAGGAGTTTTAAAAGAGGAAAATTTAAAAGATGAAATACCCAAAGGATCGGAGAAGTATCTTAATATTCGGAAAGACAGAACCCGGTATAGGGCTGAAAGAATTTGGGTACCAAAATTTGGAGATATGAGAGAAATGGTACTTAGAGAAGCTCATAAAACCAGATACTCAATACATCCTGGAACGGGGAAGATGTACAAGGATCTTAAGAAACATTTTTGGTGGCCAGGTATGAAAGCCGATATTTCTAAATATGTAGGAGAATGTTTGACGTGTTCTAAGGTCAAAGCTGAAAATCAGAAACCATCAGGTCTACTACAACAACCTGAAATCCCGGAATGGAAATGGGAAAACATTACCATGGATATCATTACTAAATTGCCAAGGACTGCAAGTGGTTATGATACTATTTGGGTAATAGTTGATCGTATCACCAAGTCAGCACACTTCCTACCAATAAGAGAAGATGACAAGATGGAGAAGTTAGCACGACTGTATTTGAAGGAAGTCATCTCCAGACATGGAATACTAATCTCTATTATCTCTGATAGGGATGGCAGATTTATTTCAAGATTCTGGCAGACATTACAGCAAGCATTGGGAACTCGTCTAGACATGAGTACTGCCTATCATCCACAAACTGATGGGCAGAGCGAAAGGACGATACAAATGCTTGAAGACATGCTACGAGCTTGTGTTATTGATTTCGGAAACAGTTGGGATCGACATCTACCGTTAGCAGAATTTTCCTACAACAACAGCTACCATTCAAGCATTGAGATGGCGCCGTTTGAAGCACTTTATGGTAGAAAGTGCAGGTCTCCGATTTGTTGGAGTGAAGTGGGGGATAGACAGATTACGGGTCCGGAGATAATACAAGAAACTACCGAGAAAATCATCCAAATTCAACAAAGATTGAAAACCGCCCAGAGTCGACAAAAGAGCTACGCGGACAGTAAAAAAAAGATATAGAGTTTGAAATTGGAGATATGGTCATGCTTAAGGTTTCATCTTGGAAAGGCGTTGTTCGATTTGGTAAACGGGGGAAACTAAATCCAAGGTACATTGGACCATTCAAGATTATAGATCGTGTCGGACCAGTAGCTTACCAACTGGAGCTACCTCAACAACTCGCGGCTGTACATAACACTTTTCACGTCTCAAATTTGAAGAAATGTTTTGCTAAAGAAGATCTCACTATTCCGTTGGACGAAATCCAAATCAATGAAAAACTTCAATTCATTGAAGAACCCGTTGAAATAATGGATCGTGAGGTTAAGAGACTTAAACAAAACAAGATACCGATTGTTAAGGTTCGATGGAATGCTCGTAGAGGACCCGAGTTCACCTGGGAGCGTGAAGATCAGATGAAGAAGTAATACCCGCATTTATTTCCAGAAGATACGTCAACACCTCCAACTTAAATAAATTTCGGGACGAAATTTATTTAACGGGTAGGTACTGTAGTGACCCGAACTTTTCCATGTTTATATATATATTAAATGAAATTGTTATTTATGTGATTAAGTGTTTCCAACATGTTAAGCAATCAAACTTGTTAAGACTTGATTAATTGAAATAGGTTTCATATAGACAATTGACCACCCATGTTGACCGGTGATTCACGAACGTTAAAACTTGTAAAAACTATACGATGACATATATATGGTTATATATATAGTTAACATGATTTTATTATAAATATGTATCTCATTAGGTATTTTAACAATGAGTTATATACATAAAAATGAGACTATTAATTTAAGAAACTCGAAAACGATATATATAACGATTATCGTTATAACAACGTCTTACTAGGTACATATGAATCATATTAATATATTGATACACTTGGTTAATTATGTTAAATGATAAGTAAATATATTATTAAGTGTATTAACAATGAAATACATATGTAAAAATAAGACTACTAACTTAATGATTTCGAAACGAGACATATATGTAACGATTATCGTTGTAACGACATTTAACTGTATATATATATCATACTAAGATATATTATATATCATAATATCATGATAATATAACAATTTAACATCTCATTTGTTATAATAAACAATGGGTTAACAACATTCAACAAGATCGTTAACCTAAAGGTTTCAAAACAACATTTACATGTAACGACTAACGATGACTTAACGACTCAGTTAAAATGTATATACATGTAGTGTTTTAATATGTTTTCATACACTTTTGAAAGACTTCAAGACACTTATCAAAATACTTCTACTTAATAAAAATGCTTACAATTACATTCTCGTTCAGTTTCATCAACAATTCTACTCGTATGCACCCGTATTCGTACTCGTACAATACACAGCTTTTAGATGTATGTACTATTGGTATATACACTCCAATGATCAGCTCTTAGCAGCCCATGTGAGTCACCTAACACATGTGGGAACCATCATTTGGCAACTAGCATGAAATATCTCATAAAATTACAAAAATATGAGTAATCATTCATGACTTATTTACATGAAAACAAAATTACATATCCTTTATATCAAATCCATACACCAACGACCAAAAACACCTACAAACACTTTCATTCTTCAATTTTCTTCATCTAATTAATCTCTCTCAAGTTCTATCTTCAAGTTCTAAGTGTTCTTCATAAATTCCAAAAGTTCTAGTTTCATAAAATCAAGAATACTTCCAAGATTGCAAGTTTACTTCCAAGTTTTCTAAATCCATTCAAAGTAATCATCCAAGATCAAGAAATCTTTGTTACTTACAGTAGGTTATATTTCTAATACAAGGTAATAATCATATTCAAACTTTAATTCAATTTCTATAACTATAACAATCTTATTTCGAGTGGAAATCTTACTTGAAATTGTTTTCGTGTCATGATTCTGCTTCTAGAACTTTCAAGCCATCCAATGATCCTTTGAAGCTAGATATATTTTTCTCATTTCTAGTAGGTTTATCCAAGGAACTTAAGGTAGTAATGATGTTCATAACATCATTCGATTCATACATATAAAGCTATCTTATTCGAAGGTTTAAACTTGTAATCACTAGAACATAGTTTAGTTAATTCTAAACTTGTTCGCAAATAAAAGTTAATCCTTCTAACTTGACTTTTAAAATCAACTAAACACATGTTCTATATCTATTTTATATGCTAACTTAATAATTTAAAACCTGGAAACACGAAAAACACCGTAAAACCGGATTTACGCCGTCGTAGTAACACCGCGGGCTGTTTTGGGTTAGTTAATTAAAAACTATGATAAACTTTGATTTAAAAGTTGTTATTCTGGGAAAATTATTTTTATTATGAATGTGAAACTATATCCAAAAATTATGGCTAAACTCAAAGTGGAAGTATGTTTTCTAAAATGGTCATCTAGACGTCGTTCTTTCGACTGAAATGACTACCTTTACAAAAATGACTTGTAACTTATTTTTCCGACTATAAACCTATACTTTTTCTGTTTAGATTCATAAAATATAGTTCAATATGAAACCATAGCAATTTGATTCACTCAAAACGGATTTAAAATGAAGAAGTTATGGGTAAAACAAGATTGGATAATTTTTCTCATTTTAGCTACGTGAAAATTGGTAATAAATCTATTCCAACCATAAGTTAATCAACTTGTATTGTATATTATGTAATCTTGAGATACCATAGACACGTATACAATATTTCGACCTATCATGTCGACACATCTATATATATTTCGGAACAACCATAGACACTCTATATGTGAATGTTGGAGTTAGCTATACAGGGTTGAGGTTGATTCCAAAATATATATAGTTTGAGTTGTGATCAATACTGAGATACGTATACACTGGGTCGTGGATTGATTCAAGATAATATTTATCGATTTATTTCTGTACATCTAACTGTGGACAACTAGTTGTAGGTTACTAACGAGGACAGCTAACTTAATAAACTTAAAACATCAAAATATATTAAAAGTGTTGTAAATATATGTGAAGACCCGTCCTTATCCCCCTGGACGAAGTCATCAACATCTGGTCCCATTGCGATGATCGACTCCAAGTAATGTCCTTAAAATGAGCAAATGCACAGCGAAAGACTTAATTCGTACCTGAGAATAAACATGCTTAAAAGTGTCAACCAAAAGGTTGGTGAGTTCATAGGTTTATCGTAATAATCATTTCAATATGTTAATAGACCACAAGATTTCATATACATAAACGTTTTAATAATAATATTCTAAGTGGTTGAGCACTTGGTAACCATACTTAACATTTAATCAACGTCGCATATTCCCTTTATTATGAAATCTCACTACACCGTACCAAGTGTAGTCAAGAAACGAAGTACTGTGCAACCGTTGAATACTGGTCGTCCAGTCCGGTTGGGGTTGTCAGGCCCGATAGATCTATCAACAGGATTCGCGTTTACAATACCCATGTAAATAGTAGTTACTAAGCTACAGGGAAATATGCCAGTGGTACAACTCAACGTAGAATATATTTTTAAGTACTTGTGTCTATTTCGTAAACATTTATAAAAGCAGCGCATGTATTCTCAGCCCAAAAATATATATTGCAAAAGCAATTAAAAAGGGAGCAAATGAAACTCACTTTTGCCTTGAAGGTATTAAATTCGACTTGGTCTCCGATAGATATCACGAACCTAACCATATATATAATATATCAACATATTTTCTTTTTAAGTAATCGTTACATATATATATACTTTTAATACTTTTAATATTTTCTTAGTCCGTAGTTAGCAGTCCGATGTTAGTGGTCTACAATTAGTTGCTTAAATAAAATAAATAAAGACCCCATCGTATTCGTATTGATCAGAATTAATCTCGACCCATGGTACCATGTTGTCAAATGACGTGTTGCGTACATAAAGTACCGTGTTGTCAAATGACGTGTTGCGTACAATCATGAGCTCTTATGATTAATCTTCTCGTGTTGTTTACGGGTGGTCCTGAAATATATAAAATCAAATCATAAGTAAAAATATCATATTAATTAGAAAAGATATGATTAATTTACTTTTTCTCCAAATATTTTCGTAGCTAAACTAGCTTCGGATACCCAATCTTGTTTTAGTCGTAGTTTCTTCATTACAACTCCGTTTTTGTTGGTTCAACTTGCTACTTCCTTGGATCGAGTCAAATTTTAAGAATATGAACTGAAAATACCTTAATTTGTATTTGAAATCAAAGGTTATAGGTCAAAATTTGGTGAAACTTATGAAAGTGATCATTTTCCATCATAAAAACAACATTTAATGATCATTTTACTAAAAATACTTACACTTAGAGTTAAACCATGAAATTTTTATGTGTTAACATATTCATAAGAAATATCATTTTTCCAGAACATGAACTTCCAATTCAAAGTTCAAGATAGTTTTTAATTATCCAACCCAAAACAGCCTCCGGTTGCACTCCGACGACGTAGATTCAGTTTTTAAGATGTTCTTTGTAAAACCAAGTTATATCTTGTTAGGTTAGCATATCATTATGATATATTACAGGTATTGAAGTGTTTTAAAAGTCAAGTTGGAAGGATCTATTTAGTTTGTGAACAAGTTTGAAATCATTCAAACTATGTTCTTGTTGTTAAAATTTTATACCACAAAAAAAGATAGCTATATGAATATGAATTGAATAAGATTATGAACAAGGTTACTACCTCAAGTTACTTGGACAAAGTTACTGCAAAAGATAAGAAATAATCTTGGAATCAAAGAGTGGTGGAGTTAGATCAAAAGGTTGGAAGTAAACTTCTTCAAATGGGTGGTTATTTTGATATGTTCTTGAAAGAGTTTTCTTATGGTGTTTAAGGCTTGTAATTGAAGCTAAATGATGGGGAAAATGCTTGGAGATGATCAAGTATGAAGTTAGGAGTATTTTGAGAGATAAATGAGGGTGTAGATATGAGAAAATGGAGTGAAGAAATGGTGTTCATTTATAAAAACGTTTTTAGTTTATAAAGAAAGAAAAGGATTCCTAATTTTGTTTTCTTACTAATAATTCATACTACTTGACAAATCCTAGTTACCTCATATCTAGGGCAGTAATAATGTTGATTATGATGTTGATTTGATGTGTATATACCAATAGTAAATACGTATAGAAGCTGGGTATGATACGGGTACATATACCCTAGATATACGTATAGAAATCTTGAGGAAACGGAACGAGAATTGAAATATAGCTATCTTTTGTGAATATACTTATATTGTTTTATGTATTTAAGTCCTTAAAAAGTGATTAAATACATTATATATACGATACATGTATAAGCATTATAGATTATAACTATATATATCAAAGAATGTTACGTATAGTTATCGTTTTGAAAACTTAAGTTAGTAGTTTCAAAATATACTTATAACTCATTGTCATTAGTACACAATGAGATGTTAAACTATCCTTAGATCATGTTAAATATATATAAATACATATATATACACAAACGTATAATTATTGTTTGTTATATAGTTCGTGATATCATCGGTCATATTGGACGGTCAAACGTTGTGTAAAACTCTTTTCAAAAATACAAGTCTCAACAATTTGGATTGCTTATCATGTTGGTATAGTTTAATTTATGTAAATATTAATCTCATAAGTATAATTTGGTCGGAAAATTCCGGGTCATTACAATATATTTTGAACATACTTTGATATATATGTATATATTGTTATAGGTTCGTGAATCAACCAGTGGCCAAGTCTTACTTCCCGACGAAGTAAAAATCTGTGAAAGTGAGTTATAGTCCCACTTTTAAAATCTAATATTTTGGGATGAGAATACATGCAGGTTTTATAAATGATTTACAAAATAGACACAAGTACGTGAAACTACATTCTATGGTTGAATTATCGAAATCGAATATGCCCCTTTTTATTAAGTCTGGTAATCTAAGAATTAGGGAACAGACACCCTAATTGACGCGAACTCTAAAGATAGATCTATTGGGCCTAACAAACCCCATCCAAAGTACCAGATGCTTTAGTACTTCGAAATTTATATCATATCCGAAGGGTGTCCCGGAATGATGGGGATATTCTTATATATGCATCTTGTTAATGTCGGTTACCAGGTGCTCACCATATGAATGATTTTTATCTCTATGTATGGGATGTGTATTGAAATATGAAATCTTGTGGTCTATTGTTACTATTTGATATATATAGGTTAAACCTATAACTCACCAACATTTTTGTTGACGTTTAAAGCATGTTTATTCTCAGGTGAATACTAAGAGCTTCCGCTGTTGCATACTAAAATAAGGACAAGATTTGGAGTCCATGTTTGTATGATATTGTGTAAAAACTGCATTCAAGAAACTGATTTCGATGTAACATATTTGTATTGTAAACCATTATGTAATGGTCGTGTGTAAACAGGATATTTTAGATTATCATTATTTGATAATCTACGTAAAGCTTTTTAAACCTTTATTTATGAAATAAAGGTTATGGTTTGTTTTAAAAATGAATGCAGTCTTTGAAAAACGTCTCATATAGAGGTCAAAACCTCGCAACGAAATCAATTAATATGGAACGTTTTTAATCAATAAGAACGGGACATTTCAGTAACTCTCTAAGTTCTACCTTGAGCTTACTGACTTCGTTTCTAGGACGGTACTGCTCGTTCATCTAGTGCGTAAGCAGCATTTTGTCCTACCTGTTCAAGATAGGTGTTCCACCACGTTAACGCAGTACCTGTGAAGGTATGCGTAGCGTACTTAACTTTGTCCTCTTCAGTACACTTACTTATGGCAAACACCGATTCAACCTTCTCGGTCCACCATTTCAATCCAATTGGTCCTTCAGTTCCATCAAATTCCAAGGATTTGCAGGCAGTGAATTCTTTGTAGGAGCATCCTACACGATTTCTTATGGAATTAGTTCCACTGCTAGATCCAGAGTTATTGTTATTTTGCATCGCAGCCTGTACTGCGGCTATGTTCGCAGCAAGGAAAACACAGAAATCTTCCTCACTCATGTTCAAGTTCTGACGAGTCGTCAGTGCCATTTCCTTCAAAAAATAGCTAAAAGAATTGAGTTAATCATATAGAATTTAAGAGTAGTCAATAGTATTTCGTAGCATTATATGAACTTATTTATAAAAGCTTTTTCTTCGTATTAGCATTTTAGAGTTTTAATTAAGGTAGTACCTACCCGTTAAGTTCATACTTACTAGCTACTATACAACTCAACTACTACGCTTCTATATGAAAAACTTATTACAATAATATTTCGCGTTCAAACTTTATACAATATTTTACAAACTTACAATACCACTATTATACATATAGGATGAAATATAGCACATAATAACTTTACTACTCGGCAGCTATAAAGGCAATTTTAGTTAATACGCAAGTTGTTCAGCAAAAGAAATAAAGACACGTAATTCATAAGTCCAGAAACAAGTCATGCATTCTGGTTTTACTAAGACGACTTCCCATCCTTGGTCTTGTGGAAAGTAACCGTTATGACCATTGGCTATGCATCATGTTGTAATGTCGTCAAAAGGACGAGGGTTTCGTAATGTCCAACAGCCCCGTAATAATCTAAAAACCTTGTTTCTCACCCCAACTACTGAATCCGTCACTTGTGAGAAGGTTTTATTTAAAAGTTGTAATCCGATGTTCTTTTTCTCACTTTGGTAAGAAGCGAACATCACTAACCCATAAGTATAACATGCTTCTTTATGTTGCATGTTAGAAGCTCTTTCTAACTCACGAAATCCTATGTTGGGATATGTTGAGTCAAAATGGGTTCTTAACCCGTAGCATAAAATTGCATTTGGGTTCCCCGCATTTAACGATTTAAAGAAAACACGGCGTAACTTACGGTCTCCCCAATGTGATATACCCCATCTATCAAAGGAAAGCCTTTTATAAACTAAGGCATTTCTGGAAAGTCTTTCAAATGTTTGACAAGTTAATTTCACCATAACTAAATGTGCTGATGAATTCTGACCGACTCTAGACAAGATTTCCTCAATCATATCCTCTGGTAGGTCTTCTAAAATATTCGGTTGTCTACCCTTAATGTCCATTTTGTTTTTATACTGTAAAATAGACAAGGATTAGATTCGTAAAAGATAATTAACAAATAATACAAGCAATTTTTACATAGAACATAAAAGTACAAGCACACTACAATACATATAATACACAACATGATTACAACCCTCTAATCTGAATCACTGGTTTCTTTTTCTTCGGACTTGGTTCGTTTTCCTAATTTTCTAGGGATATATGGTGTTCCTCTAATACGAGCCGTCGTTTTCCACAATGGTTTAGAAAAACCTGGTGGTTTAAAGGTTCCCGGGTTATTGTTACAATTTAGGAAATACGAATTTTGCTGATACATATAAAGTTCATCGGGGTTGGAAACAGGTTTCTCTATTTTTATACCTTTTCCCTTATTATTTTCTTTTACTTTATTAAATTGGGTCGAGGTAATTTCTATAACATCATCGGAATCCTCATCGGGATCCTATTCATCGAAAAATTGGTAATCTTCCCAATATTTTGCTTCCTCGGCGGAAACAACATTGACCATTTTTAACTTTAGTCCGTTGGTTGAGGATTTTCTTTCATTTAATCGATTTACTGTAGGTATTAATATTTCTTCCTCCGGAACCTCTTCTTCTTCTGGTTCCTCCTCTTCCGGTTCCTCCTCTTCTGGTTCCTCTTCTTCCGGTTCCTCCTCTTCCGGATCCTCTTCGGGAATTTGTGAATCTTCCCAAAGTATATTCGACTCTTCATTATTATTAGGTGAGTTGATGGGATTTTTACTAGTGGTAGACATCTATCACACAATATCAAACACATTAAGAGGTTAATATATCACATAATAATTACATGTTAATAATATATAGTTTCCAACAAAAGTGTTAAGCAATTATTTTTAAAGAAAACACGGTCGAAGTCCAGACTCACTAATGTATCCTAACAAACTCGATAAGACACATTAATGCAAATTTCTGGTTCTCTAAGACCAACGCTCGGATACCAACTAAAATGACTCGTTCATATTGATTATAAACGTTCCATATTAATTGATTTCGTTGCGAGGTTTTGACCTCTATATGAGACGTTTTTCAAAGACTGCATTCGTTTTTAAAAACAAACCATAACCTTTATTTTATCGACAAGGTTAAAAGGACACCACCTAGATTATCCAGAAATGATAATCTAAAAATATCACACTTACACACTACCAATACATATTGGTTTACAATATTAATATGTTACAACAAAGTAAATCTCGAATGCAGTTTTAAACAATATTATACTGTAGTGACCTGAACTTTTCCATGATTATATATTAAATGAAATTGATATTTACATGATTAAATGTTTCCAAATGTTAAGCAATCAAACTTATTAAGACTTGATTATTTGAAATGAGTTTCATGTAGACAATTGACCACCCAGTTTGCCTGATGATTCACGAACGTCATAACTTGTGATAATTATATAATCGTTTTATTTTTTTATGATGTAAGTTTTTATTTTATATATATTTATATAAGAAGAAATATAATTAAATCAAAGATGTACAAGCAAAACACTATTTGCTACAGTAAAACACTATTTGCTACAGTAAATCAAAGTTTGCTACAGTAAAACACTATTTGCTACAATAAATTTTCGCTTTGCTACAGTAAAATACTACTTGCTACAGTAAAAACTATTGCTACAGTAAATACAATTTTGCTACAGTAAATACTATTTGCTACAGTAAAACACAATTTGGCAACCATCAATCCGTATTCGTACTCGTACAATACCCAGCCTCTAGACGTATATACTATTAGTATATACACTTTAATGATCAGCTCTTAGCAGCCTTAATGAGTTACCTAAACATGTGGCAACCATCATTTGGCAACTAGCATGAAATATCTAACAAAAATACAAACTAATGGAACCTTATATTCAAGGGTAGGATCACGTTTTTCTTCACCAACCATAACACTTTCATTTTTCAACTTTCATGCATCAAACTTATCTCTCTCTTGTTCTCTCTTGATGTTCTAAGTGTTCTTCATCACCTTCATCAAAATCTAGCTCAATCTAGCTCATAAATCCTAACCTAGATCAACTTACAAAACAACTACTCAAGAACACACCAAAAACACTTTCAAGTTTACTAGCTCACTTCTAATCTTGCAAATCCATTTCAAGTGATCATCTAATCTCAAGAAATCTTTCTTATTTATAGTAAGATATCTTTCTAATTCAAGGTAATACTCATATTCAAACTTTGATTCAATTTCTATAACTATAACAATCTTATTTCGAGTGGAAATCTTACTTGAACTTGTTTTCGTGTCATGATTCTGCTTCAAGAACTTTCAAGCCATCCAAGGATCCTTTGAAGCTAGATCTATATTTCTCATTTCCAGTAGGTTTACCTACTAAAATTAAGGTAGTAATGATGTTCATAACATCATTCGATTCATACATATAAAACCATCTTATTCGAAGATTTAAACTTGTAATCACTAGAACACAGTTTAGTTAATTCTATAATTGTTCGCAAATAAAGTTAATCCCTCTAATTTGACTTTTAAAATCGACTAAACACATGTTCTATATCTATATGATATGCTAACTTAATGATTTAAAACCTGGAAACACGATGAATACCGTAAAACCGGACATACGCCGTCGTAGTGAAACCGGGGGCTGTTTTGGGTTAGAAAAATAAACACTATCTTAATCTTTGATTTGGAAGTTTGTTTTCTGGAAAAATAATATTTCATATGAGCATGATACTATATCCAAAAATCATGGTTTAACTCAAAGTGGAAGTATGTTTTTCAAAATGGTTATCAAGATGTCGTTCTTTCGACGGAAATGACTACCTCTTTAGTAAATGACTTGTAACATGTATTTCTGACTATAAACTTATACTCTTTCTGTTTAGTTTCAGAAATTACAGTTCATTATGAAACCATAGCAACTTGAATCACTCAAAACGGATTTAAAATGAAGAAATTATGGGTAAAACAAAATTGGAAAATTTTACTTGTTGTAGCTACGAAAATTTTACAACAAATCTATACTAATCATATCCTAGCTAACTTATATTGTATTATACATGTATTCTAACATATATTATGTAATCTTGGGATACCATAGACACGTATACAATGTTTTGACATATCATATCGACCCATCTATATATATTGTTTGGAACAACCATAGACACTCTATATGCTGTAATGTTCGAGTTCGCTATACAGGGTTGAGGTTAATTCCGAAAATATATATACTTTGAGTTGTGATCTAGCCTGAGACGTGTATACACTGGGTCGTGGATTGATTCAAGATAATATATATTGATTTATTTCTGCACATCTAACTGTGGACAATTAGTTGTAGGTTACTAACTTGGACTGCTAACTTAACAAACTTAAATCATAAAAACGTAATTAAAAATATTGTGAATATATTTCAATCATACTTTGATATATATGTACACATTTATTATAGGTTCGTGAATCGACCAGTGGCCAAGTCTTATTTCCAATGAAGGAAAAATCTGTGAAAGTGAGTTATAGTCCCATTTTTTTTACTATCTAATATTTTTGGGATGAGAATACATGTAGTTTTATAAATGTTTTACAAAATAGACACAAGTACTTGAAACTACATTCTATGTTGGATTATGAATACCGAATATCGCCCTTTTTAGCTTGATAACCTAAGAATTAGGGAACAGTACCCCTAATTGACGCGAATCCTAAAGATAGATCTATGGGCCTAACAAACCCCATCCGAGGTACGGATGCTTTAGTACTTCGATTTTTATACAGACGAGAGGATTCTGTTATACAGATGAGAGGATTCTGTTTTGGGGATATTCTATATGCATCTTGTTAATGTCGGTTACCAGATGTTCATCATATGAATGATTTTACCTTAATGCAGATGAGAGGATTCTGCTTGAGGATTATGTTTATAAAATGAAATCTTGTGGTCTATTATTATTACAATTTGATATATATAGATTAAACCTATAACTCACCAACATTTTGTTGACGTTTTAAGCATGTTTATTCTCAGGTGATTATTAAGAGCTTCTGCTGTTGCATGCTAAATTAAGGACAAGAATTGGAGTCAGCATGCTTGTATAATATTGTTTAAAAAATTGCATTCGAAGACTTAAGTTATTGCGTAATATTATTGTAAACCATTATGTAATGGTCGAGTGAAAACGCTATATTTTAGATTATCATTATTTGATAATCTTCGTAATGTTTTAAACCTTTATCGATAAAATAAAGGTTATGGTTTGTTTTAAAAATGAATGCAGTCTTTGAAAAACGTCTCATATAGAGGTCAAAACCTCGCAACGAAACCAATTAATATGAAACGTTTATAATTGATATGAACGGGACATTTCAGTTGGTATCCGAGCGTTGGTCTTAGAGAACCAGAAATTTGCATTAGTGTGTCTTGTCAAGTTCGTTAGGATGCATTAGTGAGTCTGGAATTCGACCGTGTTTACTTGAAAAATGATTGCTTAACATTTTTTTGTTGGAAACTATATATTGTTAACATGTAAATATTATGTGATATATTAATCACTTAACGTGTTTGATATTGTGTGATAGATGTCTACCTCTAGTACAAATCTCATCGACTCACCTAATAATAATGAAGAGTCGAATATATATTGGGAAGATTCACAAATTCCCGAAGAGGAACCAGAAGAGAAGGAACCGGAAGAAGAGGAACCGGAAGAAGAGATTCCGGAGGGGGAAATATTAGGAACCACAGAAAAACAGATAAATAAAATAAAATCCTCAACCAATGGGCCAAAGTTAATAATGGTCAATGGTGTTTCCGCCAAGGAAGCAAAATATTGAGAAAATTACCAATTTTCTGATGAATTGGATTCCGATGAGGATTCCGATGATGTTATAGAAATTACCTCGACCCAATTTGAAAAAGCAAAAGAAAATAATAAGGGAAAGGGCATCAAAATAGAGAAACCTGATTTCAACCCCGATGAATTTTATATGTATCGTCAACACCCGTATTTCTTAAGTTGTAACAATAACCCGGGAACCTCTAAGCTATCAGGTTTTTCTAAACCATTTGTGAAAAAACGGCTCGTATTAGAGGAACATCATATATCCCTAGGAAATTAGCGAAACGAACCAAGTCCGAAGAGGAAGAAATGAGTGAGTCGGAATAAAGAGTTGTAATCATGTTGTGTAATATATGTATTGTAGTGTGCTTGTATTTTCATGTTATATGTAAAAATTGCTTGTATTGTTTGTTAATTATCTTTTACGAATCTAATCCTCGTCTATTTTACAGTATAAAAACACACAATGGACGTTAAGGATAGACAACCAAATATTTTAGAAGACCTACCCGGGGACATAATTGATGAAATCTTGTCTAAAGTCGGTCAGAATTCGTCAGCACAATTATTTATGGCAAAATTAGTTTGTAGAACATTTGAAGAACGTTCCAGGCATGCCTTAGTTTATAAAAGGCTTTCATTTGAAAGATGGGGTATATCACATTGGGGACACCGTAAGTTACGCCGTGTTTTCTTTAAAGCGTTAAATGCGAGGAACCCAAATGCAATTTTACGCTACGGGTTAAGAACCTATTTTGACTCAACATATCCCAACGTAGGACTTCGTGAGTTAGAAAGAGCTTCTTACATGCAACATAAAGAAGCATATTATGCTTACGGGTTAGTGATGTTCGCTTCTCACCAAAGTGAGAAAGAACATCGGATTACAACTTTTAAATAAAACCTTCCCATAAGTGACGGATTCAGTAGTTGGGGTGAGAAACAAGGTTTTTAGATTATTACGGGGCTGTTGGACATTACGAAACCCTCGTCCCTTTGACGACGTTACAACATGTTGTCTTGTCAATGGACACAACGGTTATGTTCCACAAGACCAAGGATGGGAAGTAGTCTTAGTAAAACCAGAATGCATGACTTGTTTCTGGACTTATGAATTACGTGTTTTTATTGCCTTTGCTGAACGACTTGCGTATTAACTAGGATTGTTGTCACAACTATTTTGTATCAAAGTTATTGTGTGCTATATTTCATGCTATATGTATAATAGCGGTATTGTAAGTTTGTAAAATATTGTATAAAAGTTTGAACGCAAAATATTGTTATAATCAGTTTTTCATATAGAATTGTAGTAGTTGAATTGTATGTTAGCTACTAAGTATGAACTTAACGGGTAGGTACTACCCGAAGTAAAAATTATAAAACGCTAATATGAAGAAAAAGCTTTTATAAATAAGTTCATATTATGCTAAGAAATACTATTGACTACTCTTAAAATTCTATATGATTAACTCAATTTTTTGGCTATTTTTGAAGAAAATGGCACCGACTACTCGTCAGAATTTGAATATGAGCGAGGAAGATTTTCGTGCATTCCTTGCCGCAAACATAACCGCAGTTCAGGCTGCGATGCAAAAAAACAACAATAACTCTGGGTCTGGCAGTGGAGTTAACTCCACAGGAAACCGTGTAGGATGCTCCTACAAGGCTTTCACTACCTGTAAACCTCTAGAATTTGATGGAACTGAAGGACCAGTCGGACTAAAATGATGGACCGAGAAGGTCGAATCTGTGTTTGCTATAAGTAAATCTGCCGAAGAAGACAGGGTTAAGTACGCCACGCATACCTTCATAGGTACTGCGTTAACATGGTGAAACACCTACCTCGAACAGGTGGGACAAGATGCTGCTTACGCACTACCGTGGCCAGCATTCAAACACTTGATGAATGAGTAGTATCGTCCCAGAAACAAAGTCAATAAGCTCAAGACAGAGCTTAGAGAATTTCGAGCGCAAGGATTCGATATTACCATATACGAACGACGATTCATAGAGTTGTGTTTATTGTGTCCAAGAGTGTTCGAAGATGAAGAAGTGCAGGTCGATGCGTTTGTAAAAGGGTTACCAGAGAGAATTCAGGAGGATGTGAGTGTGAGCGTGCCTACCTCAATGCAAAAGGCAAGTCGAATGGCTCACAAACTTATAAATCAGATCGAGGGGAGGATTAAAGAGCAGGGGGCCGAGGAGACCAAAATGAAACAAGTCAAGAGGAAGTTGGAAGAAAACCGTGACAAGGGTCACCAACACAACAACAGTAACTATCGCTCCAACAGTCAGCCCAACAATCACAACTACAATCGCACCATTTTTTGCAACAACAACCATCTCAACAACAACAACTACAACAACCGTTCCAATAATAATAACAACCACAACAACAACAATCTCAGCAATAACAACAAGGGCAGAAACCATGCCAGAGGTGTGAAGGATACCATCCGAATGGGTTCTGCACGACATTTTGCACCAAGTGTAAGAGAAATGGTCATAGTGCAATGAAGTGTAAAGTCTACGGACCAATGACCAACAAAATTAAAAGAACAAATAATGTCGGAACAAATAATGTCGGAACAAATAATGCCACCATTATTTGTTATGGATGTGGGAAACCAGGCCACTTCGGGACTAACTGCCCGAACTAAGGGAATACTAATGGGCAAGGCCATGGAAGAGTCTTCAATATTAATGCGGCAGAAGCACAGGAAGACCCGGAGCTTGTTACGGGTACGTTTCTTATTGATGAAAAACCTGCTTATGTTTTATTTGATTCGGGTGTGGATAGAAGCTATATGAGTAGAGATTTTTGTGCTAAATTGAATTGTCCATTAACGCCTTTGGATAATAAGTTTTTACTCGAATTAGCAAACGGTAAATTTATTAGAGCGGATAAAATATGTCAGAACCGAGAAATTAAATTAGTTGGCGAAACGTTTAAGATTAATTTGATACCAGTAGAGTTAGGGAGTATCGATGTGATAATTGGCATGGATTGGTTGAAAAAGGAGAGAGCAGAGGTTGTATGTTACAAAAACGCGATTCGTATTGTACGCGAAAAAGGAAAACTCTTAATGGTGTATGGAGAAAAGAGCAACGCGAAGTTAAATCTTATTAGTAGCTTGAAGGCGCAAAAACTAATAAGAAAAGGTTGCTATGTCATTTTAGCACACATCGAGGAAGTCAAAACTGAAAAAAAGAACATCAGTGATGTTCCCGTCGCAAAAGAATTTCCCGATGTATTTCCGAAAGAATTACCGAGACTACCTCCACATCGATCCGTTGAATTTCAAATAGATCTTATACCCGGAGCTGCACCAATAGCTCGTGCTCCATACAGACTCGCACCCAGTGAAATGAAGGAATTACAAAGCCAATTACAAGAACTTTTGGAACGTGGTTTCATTCGACCAAGCACATCACCATGGGGAGCTCTTGTTTTGTTTGTCAAGAAGAAAGATGGTACATTTAGATTGTGTATCGACTACCGAGAGTTTAACAAAGTTACCATCAAGAACCGTTATCCACTACCGAGAATCGACGACTTATTCGATCAACTGCAAGGTTCGTCAGTTTATTCGAAGATCGATTTACGTTCTGGGTATCATCAAATGCGGGTGAAGGAGGATGATATTCCAAAGACTGCATTTAGAACACGTTATGGTCATTGTGAGTTTATGGTTATGTCGTTTGGTTTAACTAACACACCAGCTGTGTTCATGGACCTCATGAACTGAGTGTGTGGACCATACCTTGATAATTTTGTCATTGTTTTCATCGATGACATACTCATTTACTCAAAGAATGATCAAGAGCACGAAGAACATTTGAGAAAAGTGCTAGAGTTGCTGAGGAAAGAAAAACTGTACGCTAAGTTTTCAAAGTGTGCATTTTGGTTGGAAGAAGTTCAATTCCTCGGTCACATAGTGAACAAAGAAGGTATTCAGGTGGATCCGGAAAAGATTGAAACCCCAAAAACTCCGAAGCATATACGTCAATTTTTAGGATTGGCTGGTTACTACAGAAGATTCATCCAAGATTTTTCCAAAATAGCAAAACCCTTGACTGCATTAACGCATAAAGAGAAGAAATTTGAATGGAAGGATGATCAGGAGAAAGCGTTTCAATTGTTGAAGAAAAAGTTAACTACGGCACCTATATTGTCATTGCCTGAAGGGAATGATGATTTTGTGCTATATAGTGACGCCTCAAAGCAAGGCCTCGGTTGTGTATTAATGCAACGAACAAAGGTAATTGCTTATGCGTCTAGACAATTGAAGATTCATGAGCAGAATTATACGACGCATGATTTGGAATTAGGCGCGGTTGTTTTTGCATTAAAAACTTGGAGGCACTATTTATATGGGGTCAAAAGTATTATATATACCGATCACAAAAGTCTCCAACACATATTTAATCAGAAACAACTAAACATGAGGCAGCGTAGGTGGATTGAATTGTTAAATGATTACGATTTGAGATTCGTTACCACCCGGGAAAGGCGAATGTGGTAGCCGACGCTTTCAGTAGAAAAGACAGAGAACCTATGCGGGTAAAAGCTATGAATATAATTATTCGTACTAACCTTACTACTCAAATAAAGGAGGCGCAACAGGGAGTTTTAAAAGAGGGAAATTAGAAGAATGAAATACCCAAAGGATCGGAAAAACATCTTAATATTCGGGAAGACGGAACTCGGTATAGGGCTGAAAGAATTTGGGTACCAAAATTTGGAGATGTGAGAGAAATGGTACTTAAGGAAGCACATAAAACCAGATATTCAATACATCCCAGAGCGAGAAAGATGTACAAAGATCTCAAGAAACACTTTTGGTGGCCGGGTATGAAAGCCGATATTGCTAAATACGTAGGAGAATGTTTGACGTGTTCTAAGGTCAAAGCTGAACATCAGAAACCATCAGGTCTACTTCAACAACCTGAAATTCCGGAATGGAAATGGGAAAACATTACCATGGATTTCATTACTAAATTGCCAAAGACTGCAAGTGGTTATGATACTATTTGGGTAATAGTCGATCGTCTCACCAAGTCAGCACACTTCCTGCCAATGAGAGAAGATGATAAAATGGAGAAGTTAGCACGACTATACTTGAAGGAAGTTGTCTCCAGACATGGAATACCAATCTCTATTATCTCTGATAGGGATGGCAGATTTGTCTCAAGGTTTTGGCAAACGTTACAAGAAGCATTGGGGACTCGTCTAGACATGAGTACTGCCTATCATCCACAAACTGATGGGCAAAGTGAAAGGATGATACAGACTCTTGAAGATATGCTACGAGCATGTGTTATTGATTTTGGAAACAGTTGGGATCGACATCTACCGTTAGCAGAATTTTCCTACAACAACAGTTACCACTCGAGTATTGAGATGGCACTGTTTGAGGCACTTTATGGCAGAAAGTGCGAGGTCTCCGATTTGTTGGAGTGAAGTGGGGGATAGACAAATTACGGGTCCAGAAATTATCCAAGAAACTACCTAGAAAATTATTCAAATTCAACAACGGTTGAAAATCGCTCAAAGTCGACAAAAGAGCTACGCGGGCATTAAAAGAAAGGATATAGAATTTGAAATTGGTGACATGGTCATGCTTAAGGTTTCACCTTGGAAAGGCGTTGTTCGATTTGGTAAACGGGAGAAATTAAATCCGAGGTACATTGGACCATTCAAGATTATTGATCGTATCGGACCAGTAGCTTACCAACTTGAGTTACCTCAACAACTCGCGGGTGTACATAATACCTTCCACATCTCGAATTTGAAGAAATGCTTTGCTAAAGAAGATCTCACCATTACATTAGACGAGATTACAATTAACGAAAAACTGCAATTCATTGAAGAACCCGTCGAAATAATGGATCG
Source organism: Rutidosis leptorrhynchoides (assembly GCF_046630445.1). Lineage (NCBI taxonomy): Eukaryota > Viridiplantae > Streptophyta > Magnoliopsida > Asterales > Asteraceae > Rutidosis > Rutidosis leptorrhynchoides. The sequence goes on along the minus strand of NC_092334.1, from coordinate 535,592,151 downwards.
TGAGGTTAAAAGACTTAAGCAAAATAAAATACCAATCGTTAAGGTTCGATGGAATGCTCTTAGAGGACCCGAGTTCACCTGGGAGCGTGAAGATCAAATGAAGCTGAAATACCCGCACCTATTTCCAGAAGATGCGTCAACACCTTCAACAACTTAAAATTTCGGGATGAAATTTATTTAACAGGTAGGTACTGTAGTGACCCGAACTTTTCCATGATTATATATTAAATGAAATTAATATTTACATGATTAAATGTTTCCAACATGTTAAGCAATCAAACTTGTTAAGACTTGATTATTTGAAATGAGTTTCATGTAGACAATTGACCACCCAGTTTGCCTGATGATTCACGAACGTCATAACTTGTGATAATTATATAATCATTTTATTTTTTTATGATGTAAATTTTTATTTTATATATATATTTATATAAGAAGAAATACAATTAAATCAAAGATGTACAAGTAAAACACTATTTGCTATAGTAAAACACAATTTGCTACAGTAAACACTATTTGCTACAGTAAAACACTATTTGCTACAGTAAACACTATTTGCTACAGTAAAACACTATTTGCTACAGTAAAATACTATTTGCTATAGTAAACACAATTTACTCGTATTCAATCTGTATTCGTACTCGTACAATACCCAGCCTCTAGACGTATATACTATTGGTATATACACTTCAATGATCAGCTCTTAGCAGCCTTAATGAGTCACCTAAACATGTGGGAACCATTATTTGGCAACTAGCATGAAATATCTAACAAAAATACAAACTAATGGAACCTTATATTCAAGGGTAGGATCACGTTTTTCTTCACTAATCATAACACTTTCATTTTTCAACTTTCATGCATCAAACTTATCCCTCTATTGTTCTCTCTTGATGTTCTAAGTGTTCTTCATCACCTTCATCAAAATCTAGCTCAATCTAGCTCATAAATCCTAACCTAGATCAACTTACAAAACAACTACTCAAGAACACACCAAAAACACTTTCAAGTTTACTAGCTTACTTCCAATCTTGCAAATCCATTTCAAGTGATCATCTAATCTCAAGAAATCTTTCTTATTTATAGTAAGATATCTTTCTAATTCAAGGTAATACTCATATTCAAACTTTGATTCAATTTCTATAACTATAACAATCTTATTTCGAGTGGAAATCTTACTTGAACTTGTTTTCGTGTCATGATTTTGCTTCAAGAACTTTCAAGCCACCCAAGGATCCTTTGAAGCTAGATCTATATTTCTCATTTCCAGTAGGTTTACCTACTAAAATTAAGGTAGTAATGATGTTCATAACATCATTCGATTCATACATATAAAACCATCTTATTCGAAGATTTAAACTTGTAATCACTAGAACATAGTTTAGTTAATTCTAAACTTGTTCGCAAATAAAGTTAATCCCTCTAATTTGACTTTAAAATCAACTAAACACATGTTATATATCTATATGATATGCTAACTTAATGATTTAAAACTTGGAAACACGATGAACACCGTAAAATCGGACAAACGCTGTCGTAGTGAAACCGGGTGCTGTTTTGGGTTAGAAAAATAAAAACTATCTTAATCTTTGAATTGGATGTTTGTTTTCTGGAAAAATGATATTTCATATGAACATGATACTATGTCCAAAAATCATGGTTAAACTCAAAGTGAAAGTATGTTTTTCAAAATGGTCATCAAGATGTCGTTCTTTCGACGGAAATGACTACCTCTTTAGTAAATGACTTATAACCTGTATTTTTGACTATAAACTTATACTCTTTCTGTTTAGTTTCATAAATTACAATTCATTATGAAACCATAGCAACTTGAATCACTCAAAATAGATTTAAAACGAAGAAATTATGGGTAAAACAAAATTGGAAAATTTTACTTGTTGTAGCTACGAAAATTTTACAACAAATCTACACTAATCATATCCTAGCTAACTTATATTGTATTATACATGTATTATAACATATATTATGTAATCTTGGGATACCATAGACACGTATACAATGTTTTGACATATCATATCGACCCATCTATATATATTGTTTGGAACAACCATAGACACTCTATATGCTGTAATGTTCGAGTTCGCTATACATGGTTGAGGTTAATTCCAAAAATATATATACTTTGAGTTGTGATCTAGCCTGAGACGTGTATACACTGGGTCGTGGATTGATTCAAGATAATATATATTGATTTATTTCTGTACATCTAACTGTGGACAATTAGTTGTAGGTTACTAACGAGGACTGCTAACTTAACAAACTTAAATCATAAAAACGTAATAAAAAATGTTGTGAATATATTTCAATCATACTTTGATATATATGTACACATTTATTATAGGTTCGTGAATCGACCAGTGGCCAAGTCTTATTTCCAACGAAGGAAAAATCTGTGAAAGTGAGTTATAGTCCCATTTTTTACTATCTAATATTTTTGGGATGAGAATACATGCAGTTTTATAAATATTTTACAAATTAGACACAAGTACTTGAAACTACATTCTATGTTGGATTATGAATACCGAATATGACCCTTTTTAGCTTGGTAACCTAAGAATTAGGGAACAGTACCCCTAATTGACGCGAATCCTAAAGACAGATCTATGGGCCTAACAAGCCCCATCCGAGGTACGGATGCTTTAGTACTTCGATTTTTATACAGACGAGAGGATTCTGTTATACAGACGAGAGGATTCTGTTTTGGGGATATTCTATATGCATCTTGTTAATGTCGGTTACCAGGTGTTCATCATATGAATGATTTTACCTTAATGCAGACGAGAGGATTCTGCTAGAGGATTATGTTTATAAAATGAAATCTTGTGGTCTATTATTATTACAATTTGATATATATAGATTAAACCTATAACTCACCAACATTTTGTTGACGTTTTAAGCATGTTTATTCTCCGGTGATTATTAAGAGCTTCCGCTGTTGCATGCTAAATTAAGGACAAGAATTGGAGTCAGCATTCTTGTATAATATTGTTTAAAAAACTGCATTCGAAGACTTAAGTTATTGTGTAATATTATTGTAAATCATTATGTAATGGTCGAGTGAAAACGCTATATTTTAGATTATCATTATTTGATAATCTTCGTAATGTTTTAAACCTTTATCGATAAAATAAAGGTTATGGTTTGTTTTAAAAACGAATGCAGTCTTTGAAAAACGTCTCATATAGAGGTTAAAACCTTGCAACAAAACCAATTAATATGAAACGTTTATAATTGATATGAACGGGACATTTCATATGGTGAACACCTGGTAACCGACATTAACAAGATGCATATAGAATATCCCCATCATTCCGGGACACCCATCGAACATGATAATTTCGAAGTACTAAAGCATTCCAAATTCCAGAATGGGGCTTGTTGGGCCCGATAGATCTATCTTTAGGATTCGCGTCAATTAGTAGATCGGTTTACTAATTCTTAGGCTACCAAGCTAAAAGGGGCATATTCGGCTTCGATCATTCACCCATATAATGTAGTTTCATTTACTTGTGTCTATTTCATAAAACATTTATAAAATTGCATGTATTCTCATCCCAAAATATTAGATTTTAAAAGTGGGACTATAACTCACTTTCACAGATTTTTACTTCGTCGAGAAGTAAGACTTGGCCACTGGTTGATTCACGAACCTATAACAAATATGTACATATATATCAAAGTATGTTCAAAATATATTTATAACATTTTTAATATGTTTTAATGTTTTAAGTTTATTAAGTCAGCTGTCCTCGTTAGTAACCTACAACTAGTTGTCCACAGTTAGATGTACAGAAATAAATCGGTATATATTATCTTGAATCAATCCATGACCCAGTGTATACACATCTCAGGCTAGATCACAACTCAAAGTATATATATTTTTGGAATCAACCTCAACCCTGTATAGCTAACTCAAACATTACTGCATATAGAGTGTCTATGGTTGTTCCAAATAATATATATACATGGGTCGATATGATATGTCAAAACATTTGCATACATGTCTATGGTATCCCAATATTACATAATATATTAGAATACATGTATAATACAATATAAGTTAGCTAGGATATGATTAATATAGATTTGTTACCAATTTTCACGTAGTTACAACAGGCAAAAATATCCAATCTTGTTTTACCCATAACTTCTTCGTTTTAAATCCGTTTTGAGTGATTTAAGTTGCTATGGTTTCATATTGAACTTAAGTTTATGAATCTAAAAAGAAAAAGTATAAGTTTATAGTCGGAAATACAAGTTACAAGTCATTTTTGTAAAGGTAGTCATTTCAGTCGAAAGAACGACGTCTAAATGACCATTTTGGAAAACATACTTCCACTTTGAGTTTAACCATGATTTTTGGATATAGTTTCATGTTCATAAGAAAAATCATTTTCTCAGAAGAACAACTTTTAAATCAAAGTTTATCATAGTTTTTAAATAACTATCCCAAAACAGCCCGCGGTGTTACTACGACGGCGTATATCTGGTTTTACGGTGTTTTTCATGTTTTTAGGTTTTAAATCATTAAGTTAGCATATCATATAGATATAGAACATGTGTTTATTTGATTTTAAAAGTCAAGTTATAAGGATTAACTTTTGTTTAAGAACAAGTTTAGAATTAACTAAACTATGTTCTAGTGATTTCAAGTTTAAACCTTCGAATAAGGTAGTTTTATATATATGAATCGAATGATGTTATGAACATCATTACTCCCTCAGGTTTTGTGGATAAACCTAATGAAAATGAGAAAAATAGATCTAGCTTCAAAGGATCCTTGGATGGCTTGAAAGTTCTTGAAGCAAAATCATGACACGAAAACAAGTTTAAGTAAGATTTCCACTCGAAATAAGATTGTTAAAGTTATAGAAATTGAATCAAAGTTTGAATATGAGTATTACCTTATATTAGAAAGATATCTTAATGTAAATAAGAAAGATTTCTTGAGGTTGGATGATCACTCAAAGTGGATTTGCAAGATTGAAAGTAAGCTAGCAAACTTGGAAGTGTTGTTGGTGTGTTCTCGAGTAGTTGTTTTATAACTTGGTTTATGTATGGATTTATGAACTAGATTGAGCTAGATTTTGATGAAGATGATGAAGAACACTTAGAACAATGGAAGAACACTTGAGAGAGATTAATTTGATTCAAGAAAATTGCAAAGTGAATGTGTTTGTGAGTATGCAAATTCACGTGGATATGGTGCTTCCATATAGGCTCCATTAGTTTGTAATTTTGTGAGATATTTCATGCTAGATGTTAAATGATGGTTCCCACATGGTTAGGTAACTCACATGGGCTACTAAGAGCTAATCATTGGAGTGTATATACCACTAGTAAATACATTTAGAAGCTGTGTATTGTACGAGTACAAATACGAGTGCATACGAGTAGAATTGTTGATGAAAATGAATGAGGATGTAATCGTAAGCATTTTTGTTAAGTAGAAGTACTTTGATAAGTGTCTTGAAGTCTTTCAAAATTGTATGAATACATATTGAAACACTACATGTATATACATTTTAACTGAGTCGTTAAGTCATCGTTAGTCGTTACATGTAAGTGTTGTTTTGAAACCTTTAGGTTAACGATCTTGGTAAATGTTGTTAACCCATTTTTTATTATATCTAAAGAAATGTTAAATTATTACATTATCATGATATTATGATGTATTAATATATCTTAATTTGATATATATACATTTAAATGTCGTTACAACGATAATCATTACATATATGCCTCGTTTCGAAATCCTTAAGTTAGTAGTCTTGTTTTTACATATGTAGTTCATTGTTAATATACTTAATGATATGTTTACTTATCATAATATCATGTTAACTGTATATATATCCATATATATGACATCATATAGTTTTTACAAGTTTTAACGTTCGTGAATCACCGGTCAACTTGGGGGGTCAATTGTCTATATGAAACCTATTTTAGTTAATCAAGTATTAACAAGTTTGATTGTTTAACATGTTGGAAACACTTAATCATGTAAATATCAATTTCATTTAATATATATAAACATGGAAAAGTTCGGGTCACTACATATCATCTATTTATCTCTATAATCCATATTACATATATTATTATTATTATTATTATTATTATTATTATTATTATTATTATTATTATTATTATTATTATTATTATTATTATTATTATTATTATTATTATTATTATTATTATTATTGTTAGTATTCTTGTATTATTATTATTATTATACATAAAATACTACGGCGGAGTTATACTCGGAGATTTTCAAAACGGGTTTCAAATGGTTTTTAGCTAAGGAAATTATGGGTATTGTTCGGGAATCAAAGGCTAAGTTTTCATTTGTCATCTCCGTTGCGTCTGCATACTTTTCCTACAATATTGAACCACAATATTGGTACGTGAGTTTATAGATCCCCTTTTAAATGCTTTAAATATTTTTGGGCTGAGAATACATGCACTTTATTTTATACGCAATGGACACAAGTACATACTTAATTCTACACTGAGTTTGAACCGAAAATCCCTTAGCTTTGGTAACTAGTAATTGCCGGTTATAAGAACTGGTGGGCGCGAGTAGTTGTATATGGATCCATATGTAAAGACCCGTCTTAATCCATAAGAACGAATACAATAACATATGATTACATCGCAAGGTACTTGACCTCTATATGATACATTTTACAAACATTGCATTCGTTTAAAAAAAAAAAAAAAAAAAACAAACTTTCTTTACATCCAAAGTTGATGGCATGCATACCATTTCATAATATATCCAACTATAATTGACTTAATAATAATCTTGATGAACTCAACGACTCGAATGCAACGTCTTTTGAAATATGCCATGAATGACTCTAAGTAATATCTCTAAAATGAGCAAATGCACAGTGGAAGATTTCTTTCATACATGAGAATAAACATGCTTTAAAGTGTCAACCAAAAGGTTGGTGAGTTCATTAGTTTATCATAAATAATCATTTCATAATTTTAATAGACCACAAGATTTCATATTTCCATTTCTCATAAACATCATGCATAAAAATCATTCATATGGATTGAACACCTGGTAACCGACATTAACAAGATGCATAAAAGAATATCCCCTATCATTCCGGGACATCCATCAGACATGATAAAACAACATCGAAGTACTAAAGTATCCGCTACAACAGATGGGGTTTGTTAGGTCTAATAGATCTATCTTTAGGATTCGCGTCAATTAGTAGATCAGTTTAGTAATTCTTAGGCTACCAAGCAAAAGGGGCATATTCAGTTTCGATAATTCAACCATAGAATGTAGTTTCGATTACTTGTGTCTATTTCGTCAAACATTTATAAAAACGCATGTATTCTCAGTCCCAAAAATATATATTGCAAAAACATTTAAAAAGGGAGCAAATGAAACTCACTCTACAATATTTTGTAGTAAAAATATTCATAAGACGGTACTGAACAATGCATGGTTGGCCTCGGATTCACGAACCTATATCATTTATGTATATATTAACACATATAATTGTATTCGAATAGATTTATATATTATATCTTAAATTATGTATTATATATATTTAATTTGTATATATACTTAAAATGATTAATATTTATATAGTTATATCAATATATCTATATATATGTATATATTAATAATACCTAATTTGCTAAAAATATTAATATGATTAGTACATACTTATATGTAATATTACTATAAGTATATTTTTATATCAATGATAATGTTAAAAACGAACATATATTTCATAGCATTATCCCTCAATAAAGACAAGCTTTTAGTTGAAATTGTTCTATTTACAAGCAATATTCGTTTAAATAATAAAAGGTGAAGACAAAAAGACAGATTCGACGAATTGAAGACGCAAACGACCAAAAAGCTCAAAAGTACAAAGTACAATCAAAGTGGTTCAAATTATTGGTGAGAAACGTCTCAAAATTACAAGAGTACAAGTCGCAAAACGCAAAATACAAGATATTAAATTGTACGCAAGGACGTTCGAAAATCCGGAACCGGGACCAGAGTCAACTCTCAACGCTCGACGCAACGGACTAAAAATTACAAGTCAACTATGTATATAAATATAATATAATATATAAATAATTCTTATAAATTATTTATATATTATATTATTTATTAAAAGTGTCGGCAAGCTAGGAGCCAAACTCACCTGAGCTGGAAAAAGAGGCCATGCGATCGCATGGCCTGGAGGTGAAAAACCCATGCGATCGCATGGTGAATAGTACCAGGCCACATCTTATAAAAAGCAACAAATTCGGTCGAATATCAATATCTTTACCATCTTTTTCTCTTCCTATCTATCAACGTATATATATTTATATTTATATTATAATTTTAATTTTAATTTTAAATTCTAATAATAAGGGTATGTTAGCAAATATTGTAAGGGTGTAAGTTGAAATTCTGTCCGTGTAACGCTACGCTATTTTTAATCATTGTAAGTTATGTTCAACCTTTTTAATTTAATGTCTCGTAGCTAAGTTATTATTATGCTTATTTAATGCCGAAGTAATCGTGATGTTGGGCTAAATATTAAAATTGGGTAATTGGGCTTTATACCATAATTGGGGTTTGGATAAAAGAACGACACTTGTAGAAATTAGACTATGGGCTATTAATGGGCTTTATATTAATTAACGATACCTCGTTAATTTAATATATAGACTTATAATTTGACGTATTTATATATAGCCACATACGCTTGACTGGGTACGGTGGGCGGGATATCTATAAATACCAATAATTGTTCATTTTACCGGACACGGAACTGGATTAATAGTTAATAGACTTGTTGAAACAGGGGTGGATTACATTCAAGGGTAATTGGTGTAATTGTTAACAAAGTATTAAAACCTTGGTTTACACGCAGACGATAACCTGGTGTATTCATTAAACAAAGTATTAAGACCTTGTTACAATTCGAATCCCCAATTAGTTGGAATATTTGACTTCGGGAATAAGAATAATTTGACGAAGACTTTCGCATTTTATAATTATGACTGATTGACTATTATGGACAAATCCGTATGGACATATTGAATAATCCAGGACAAAGGACAATTAACCCATGGTAATAAACTAAAATCAACGCATCAAACATCATGATTACGGAAGTTTAAATAAGCATAATTTCTTTATTTCATATTTAATTGCACTTTTAATTATCGCACTTTTATTTACTGTCATTTTATTTAATTGCACTTTTAATTATCGTATTTTTTAATTATCGCAATTTTATTTATTGTCATTTTATTTATCGCATTTTTATTTATCGCAATTTCATTATCGTTATTTACTTTACACTTAAAATTAAGTTATATTTATTTTTAATATTTTACATTAGGTTTTAACTGCGACTAAAGTTTTAAAATCGACAAATCGGTCATTAAACGGTAAAAACCCCCTTTTATAATAATACTACTACTTATATATATTTTTGTATTTTTACAATTATAAGTTAAAAATATAGCGTTAAACTTGGCTAGAGTTCCCTGTGGATGAACCGGACTTACTAAAAACTACACTACTGTACGATTAGGTACACTGCCTATAAGTGTTGTAGCAAGGTTTAGGTATATCCACTCTATAAATAAATAAATCATTTGTGTAAAATTGTATCGTATTTAATAGTATTTTGTATTAAAAATATAACTATTTCCTAGTACGCCTCGCACACATCAAGTATTTTTGGCGCCGCTGCCGGGGAAATTCTTGCTTAAACGCCGGAAGCACAACGCTATATAAAAAAAAGATTTTATTAGATTTTTATTAAGTTTTTATTAAAAATATACGTTTTTAAAAAAATATAAAAAAAATATACAAAAATATAAAAGAAAAATATCTATATATTTATTTTTAAGAGTTTGTTTAAAATATATAAAGTTAAAAAAGTATTTTTATTTCTATTTTAGTTTTTAAATATAAGTATTTTATTATTTTATATAAATATTTATTTATTTTAAAAACAGCAAAAAACAGAAAAAAGAAAAAAAATATATAAAAAGTACGAGGCCCGGTACTGTAGCAGCCCAGTTCTGGCCCGAAACCCTAATCCATGCGACCGCATGGAATTATAACGTAAAGACCATGCGATCGCATGACCAACCCTGACACGCCAGATTTGACTTCCTACTGCAATAATTACGGAGTAATAATAATAATTATTATTATTTAATTAAAACCCTAATTAGGGTTAGTGTTTTTAATTATTTAATTTTAGTTTTATTATTAATTTGTATTTTTAGTTTAATTAGTTTTATAAATATATAAAATTAATAGTTTTATAAAATAAATAATATAAAAATAATATTTTTATAAAAATTGTACTTTTTACAACTTTAAGTTTATTTTTATATTTTGTATCTTTTTATTTGTTTTAGCGTAATATTTGTATTTTTCGCTCGTATTTAGTTTTAAGTTAGAGTTTTTGCCATAGTTATTTTTATTTCTAGATTTTTAGGCTTTGCCGTAAAATCCCTTAAGTACTTTTTCTTTAGAATAAGATTTAGGTGCTTTAGAATTTTGCAACGCCGTTTTTATATTTTAGTACCTTTTTAAGTTATTGCCATTTGGGATATAGTATTTCTTTTAAGCTTTAATACCTTTAGACGTAACTTTTAATTCTTAGTTTTTAGTTCATTTTTAAGTTTCGACGCGCTACATTCTTTTTATTATTTTTCGACGCGCTCTTTTTCTTTCTTATTTTTCGCCACTCTAGTTTTTAGGACATAGAATTTTCTATTTATTCTCTAAAATTTCAACGAAAAATTATTTTAAGTGGTTAAATTGATAGACATCCAAATTTTCTGTTTCGTAGTAATAGTTGGATTTGTTAGTGGCTGAGTTGTGAGCTTCCGATTTAAAGGGTTCTGGCTCCCTGCTGCATCTATTGGCTATTCGAAACGTGGGCAAAAGCAGAAAAGTCTATTAATTTGATAACTTATATAATTTTTATCTTTTATAACTAATAGGATATTCAGTGAATGCACCGAGCAAAACGTTCACCACCTTTTGTACGTTCACCACCTGTAACTCGATCAAGACATCTAGCCAATATTGTCGCCGTTGATTTTTCTTTAGAATCGTTATCCAGTCGACCAAGTACTCCAATTCAAATTTCCGATAATCTATTTTTTGAACCCGACCTCACAATTGAGAATCCGGAGGATATTCAGAGACAATTCAGAGATCCTGAACCATTAATCTTTCCTCCGGAACCACCAATCATTCAAACAGAGATTGTCGAGGAACCAACCATTAAATCAGAATCCTCTAGTGATTCAGATTCAACAAATTCAATCATGGAAAATCTGGAACCTCTAAGTATGGAAGACCGAATGCGAGCTAAACGCACTGGCCAAGGTCACGCAATTACTCAACCTGACATTAATGCGCCAGATTATGAAATCAAAGGACAAATTCTACACATGGTAACTAATCAATGCCAATTTAGTGGTGCGCCGAAGGAAGATCCAAATGAACATCTTCGTACATTTAATAGGATCTGCATTCTATTTAAAATAAGAGAAGTGGAGGATGAACAGATCTATCTCATGTTATTTCCCTGGACTTTAAAAGGAGAAGCCAAAGATTAGTTAGAATCGTTACCTGAAGGGCGATTGATACATGGGACGTTTTAGTTGAAAATTTTCTTAAACAATTCTTTCTGGCATCTAAAGCCGTGAGACTTCAAGGAGAAATTGTTACGTTCACACAGAAACCAAATGAAACTTTATATGAAGCGTGGACCAGATTTGGAAAGTTATTGAGAGGATGTCCGTAACATGATTTAGACACTTGTCAAATAGTACAAATATTCTACCAAGGATGCGACATCACTACAAGGAAAGACATCGATATAGCAGCTGGTGGTTACATTATGAAGAAAACAGCAACTGACACTTACAAAATTATTGATAACACTGCTTCCCACTCACATGAGTGGCACCAAGAAAAAGATATCGTTAGATCATCTAAAGTAGCTAGGGCCGATTCTAGCCATGACTTCGATTCCATTTCTGCAAAGATAGATGCTGTCGAGAGACGAATGGAAAAGATGACTAAGGATATTCACTCAATACGAATTAGTTGTGAGCAGTGTGGAGGACCACATTTAACAAAAGATTGTCTCAGTATTGAACTAACAATGGAACAAAGAGAAAATGTTTCATACATAAACCAAAGGCCTGGAAATAATTATCAGAATAATTATCAACCGCCAAGACCAATCTGCAATCAAAACCAGAATTATAACCGAAATGTTCCATACAACAACCAACAAGGTCCAAGCAATCAACAAATATCCAATAATACTTACAATCAGCAAAGACATATTTTTCAAAATAAACCACCACAAACCGATGATAAAAAGCCAAATTTAGAAGATATGATGTCGAAGCTAGTTGAATCTCAAACGCAGTTTTTCACATCTCAGAAACAAACCAATGAACAAAATGCTCAAGCATTTAGAAATCAACACGCTTCTATTCAAAATTTGGAACAAGAAGTAAGCAACCTAGCAAGGTTGATAGGTGAAAGAAAACCGGGAAGTCTACCTAGTGATACAAATGCTAACCCCCGAAATAAAACAGCTAAAGCCATTACCACGAGAAGTGGTATTACACTTAAACCACCCGAAATACCTGTAATTTCTAATGAAGCTATTCCTACTCCACAAGAACCACAGTCTGAACAAGATAAGAAAAAAGAACCGGTAGTTGAAAAGGTTAATGAAGATAACATAGTTAAGGCAAAACCTTATGTTAAACCATACCAACCACCACTTCCTTATCCGAGTAAAATGAGAAAAGAAAGACTTGAAGCCGAGCAATCCAAATTCTTGGATATGTTTAAACAAATAAATGTAAATCTTCCTTTCATTGATGTGATTTCAGGAATGCCTAGATATGCTAAATTTCTGAAAGATCTAATCACAAATAGAAAGAAAATGGAAGAACTCTCGGCTGTTACTATGAATGCTAATTGCCCTGCAGTGCTGTTGAATAAGATACCAGAAAAATTATCAGATCCAGGAAGTTTCACAATTCCATATTTTCTGGGTAGTCTTAGTTCAATAGAAGCATTGGCAGATTTAGGTGCTAGTATAAATTTAATGCCGTATTCACTATACGCTAAACTAGACCTTGGAGAATTGAAACCAACGAGAATAAGTATACAACTAGCTGATCGATCAGTAAAATATCCTAGAGGGATAATGGAGAACATGCTAGTTAAAGTTGGTACTTTAGTATTTCCAGTAGATTTTATTATTTTGGACATGGAAGAAGATTCTCGAGTTCCTCTCATATTAGGAAGACCATTCTTAAACACGGCTAAAGCAATAATAGACGTGTTTGGTAAGAAATTGACCCTAAGTATAGAGGACGAGAGTGTTACCTTTTCTGTTGATAGAGCCATGCAACAACCACAATCTGCAGATGATATATGTTATTATATTCAAACTATAGATTCACATGCAGAATTGTTAGAAGAATTTCCAGAATTACAAGGAACAGGAGAATGTTCTTTAGGAGAAGGAACTGAACCAATTGATGAAACTAAAATGTTAGCTACACTTATGGCTAATGGATATGAACAAATAACAGAAGAAATTCAAATGCTAAAAAAAGAAGATAGATATCGATGTAAATCATCGATAGAAGAACCACCGACATTAGAGTTAAAGCCACTTCCAAACTATTTGGAATATGCTTATTTACATGGTGAATCTGAATTACCTGTAATAATATCGTCTTCTCTTACTAAAAATGAAAAATCACAACTCATTACTGTGCTAAAAGCTCATAAACCAGCTATTGAATGGAAAATTCATTATATTAAAGGAATAAGTCCTTCGTATTGCACACATAAAATCCTTATGGAAGAAGATCATAAAACGTATGTGTAACGCCAACAAAGACTAAATCCTAATATGCAAGATGTTGTTAAGAAAGAAATTATTAAACTGCTAGATGCAGGTTTAATTTATCCAATCTCTGATAGTCCATGGGTAAGCCCAGTTCAATGCGTACCTAAGAAGGGTGGCATGACTGTCATCACAAATGAAAAAAAATGAGCTTATTCCTACTAGGACTGTAACAGGATGGCGTGTTTGTATTGATTATAGAAAATTAAATGACGCCACCAGAAAAGATCACTTTCCCTTACCTTTCATTGATCAAATGTTGGAAAGATTAGCCGGAAATAGTTACTATTGTTTTCTTGATGGTTTTTCCGGATATTTTCAAATTCCAATAGCACCCGAGGACCAAGAGAAAACCACGTTCACGTGCCCTTATGGTACTTTTGCATACAAACGCATGCCATTTGGACTTTGCAACGCCCCTGCAACCTTTCAAAGGTGCATGATGGCGATTTTTCACGACATGATAGAAGAATGCATGGAAGTTTTCATGGATGACTTTTCAGTCTTCGATGATACATTTGAATCATGTCTAGCTAATCTTGAACGAATGCTTATTAGATGCGAAAAATCAAATCTAGTACTTAATTGGGAGAAATGCCATTTCATGGTTAAAGAAGGCATCGTTCTTGGTCATAAAATTTCAAAGGAAGGAATTGAAGTGGATAGAGCTAAAGTAGATGTAATTGCTAAACTTCCACATCCCACCAATGTTAGAGGAGTTAAGAGTTTTCTAGGGCATGCCGGTTTTTACCGACGTTTCATAAAAGATTTTTCTAAAATTGCCACTCCTATGAATAAACTCCTAGAAAAGGATGCTCCATTCATCTTTTCAGATGAATGTATCAAATCTTTTAATATTCTTAAAGAAAAACTCACTAATGCGCCGATTATGATAACTCCAAATTGGAATCTACCATTTGAACTAATGTGCGATGCAAGTGATTTTGCAATGGGAGCCGTTTTAGGATAAAGGATTGAAAAACGATTTCAACCTATTTATTATGCTAGTAAGACGTTACAAGGAGCACAAACGAACTACACAACTACTGAAAAAGAACTCCTTGCTATTGTCTTTTCTTTTGACAAATTTCGTTCTAGCTAAAACGGTGGTCTATACCGACCATTCTGCTCTTAGATACCTATTTTCGAAACAAGATGCTTAACCAAGATTAATCCGTTGGATCTTACTCTTACAAGAGTTTGATATTGAAATCTGAGATAAAAAGGGAGCAGAAAATCTCGCAGCTGATCATCTTTCTCGTTTTGAAAATCCCGAATTAGAAGTTCTAAATGAATCGGCCATACAAGACAACTTTCCTGATGAATATCTATTGAAGATAGATTATAATGAAATTCCATGGTTTGCAGACTATGCAAACTACTTAGTATGTGAATTCCTTGAAAAAGGGTTGTAGTACCAAAAATTAAATAAATTCTTTAGTGATATAAAACAATATTTCTGGGAAGATCCACATTTGTTTAAAAGTTGTCCCGATGGAATAATACGCCGATGTATATTCAGAGATGAAGCCAGTCAAATCTTAAACCATTATCACACAGGGCCAACAGGAGGGCATTATGGGCCTCAACTTACAGCAAGAAAAGTTTACGATGCTGGATTCTATTGGCCTACAATTTTCAAAGACGCACACCTTCTTTGCAAATCCTGTGATGCTTGTCAAAGGGCCGGAAAAATAAGTCAACGTGATGAAATGCCACAAAATGTCATTCAAGTATGTGAAGTATTTGACATTTGGGGTATTGACTTTATGGGTCCATTTCCAAAATCTCATAATAATCTCTACATTCTCGTAGCCATTGATTATGTATCTAAATGGGCGGAAGCACAAGCTCTCCCGACTAGCGATGCACGAGTTGTAGTTAACTTTTTAAAATGTCTTTTTGCAAGGTTTGGAACACCGAAAGCTTTAATAAGTGATCGGGGTACTCATTTTTGTAATAATCAACTTGAGAAAGTTCTCAAAAGATATGGAGTAACTCATAAAATCTCCACTGCTTATCATCCACAGACAAGTGAACAAGTTGAAAATACCAACCGAGCATTAAAACGTATTCTAGAGAAAACCGTAGGATCAAATCCGAAGGAATGGTCCATGAAATTGGAGGATGCACTCTGGGCTTTTAGAACAGCCTACAAAACTCCAATTGGAACCACACCTTTTAGACTCGTTTACAGAAAAGCATGTCATCTTCCAGTAGAAATTGAACATAAAGCATTTTGGACTTTGAAGACATGTAATCTTGATTTACATGAAGCCGGACGTCTACGATTAAGTCAACTAAACGAATTAGAAGAATTAAGAATTGAGGCATATGAAAATTCGTTAATCTATAAGGAAAGAACGAAGAAATGGCATGATAAAAGAATCAGAAGTTCAAAAGAATTTAAAGAAGGAGACAGAGTTCTTCTTTTCAATTCACGATTCAAGCTATTTCCTGGAAAATTGAAATCAAGATGGTTTGGACCATTTATCGTCAAAAGAGTTTTCTCATACGGAACAATAGAGTTAATAAATTCAAATGGGATTGAATTTAAAGTTAATGGTCACAGAGTTAAACATTACATACATGGTCCGATGGAAGTTGATAATGAAGTCAGTCATAATTTCACCACCCAAGAAAACCTTCAAAATGAAAACATAAATATGTTATCAACAACATATGAAAAATCAAAATTGAAAAATGAGGAGGATTCAAATTGGAGTGATGAAGAAGAATTCCTATATAAACCTCCCATTCCAAGAAATGAAGAAAAAGAAGTTCAAATAGAAGTGAAAGAACCAAGAAAAGAACACCCGAAAAAGGTTAACAAACCAACTCGACTTACTAAAGTAGGAGACCCGGGTGAATTTATCATTTCTTGCTTGCTTAATGATGGTGCTATATATAATGGACTCGCAGATTTAGGAGCAAGTGCAAATATTATGGCTCTTTCCTTATACAAAAGATTAGGTATCGGTAAATTAAAACCAACCAAAATAGGTGTTCAATCATTTGACCTAACCATTAAACACCCGGTTGGAATAGCAAATAATTTACTTGTTAACGTGGGAAGTTTGACCTTTGTTGCAAACTTCATAGTGATTAATATGGAGGAAAACCTTGATATTCCTCTAATTTTAGGTCGCCCATTTTTAGCAACCACCGAGGTGTTCATTGATGTAAGAGAAGGTAGAATGACACTTAGGGATGGTGATAAATCAATCACCTTTGTGAACCGAAAGTTTAGATCTCCACCAACCAAAACTGTTAGACCACTAAAAACACATAAGTGTGGGGAAGATGAAGAAACACTTAATGATGATTCGATCACAAAGAACCCCGTTGATGATACGAAATTAGATGATCCCGTTTTTAACAGTTCAACGAAGAAACTTTATAAACGGATTCACGATGCTAAGATTAAGGGAAACTTTAAGTTATGTAACCGATTAGTATCCAATTTATCACCAAAAGAAAAGGCAATGTTAGTTGAATTTGTGAAAGTTACGGAGGAAATCAACAAATGGATTGAAGCAAAAGTTAGAGATATACAAGTTGTTGATGATCCAATTGAAAATAACGTTAATCACAATTTCAACACCACATCTAACTAAGTGTGGGGAGGTTCGAATCTTTTTAGGGTAATATGTATTTCTGTTAGAGTTAGATATTCTGTTTTCGTGTAGTTCTCGAGAATGGAATCCGAATGGTCTTTCCCTAGCAGACCCTAAAGAACTAGTCTTCTCCCCCCATTCTGAATTTTTATTTTTTTTAGGTTTTACGAGATGAAGAATTCCTGTGAACTAAACCATGGTCTAATGCTACACGCATTGATCACTAAACGTAATAATGACACACTCCCGAGTGACCTGGTATCAGTAATAAGAGCCAAATTGGACGGAGTAAGAAAAGAACTCAGAAACGATCATAATAAGTTACATTTTGGTAAAGGAAAATCAAAATCCGCAGCGAAAAGAAGAGCACGACACCTTGAAAGATGTTACAAATGCGGAAAATGGTCACACGAAGGAAAATGCTCGACGAATCAGACATATTCCAATACCGAGTTCGTTACTTTATGTAGAGAAGGACCGTTCATATGTTTCGAAGAAAAATCGTTGAATGCTCGAGGTTACGCCTATGTAGCTATGGAAAACCAATTAGTCAGACTATCTTATGAGTGGGCTAAAGCAGGTCACTGAGAATTCTATCTCACAGGTAAGTTTGTACAGTTTTTATTTTTATTTTATTGCTTTTAGCCTTTTGATAATAAACACTAAATCGTTCGCTATAAAGTATTAATTTGGTATTCAATAAAATTAGGTTTTATGACCAAAATTATTGATATCATACAAAAATTTATTACATCACTGCGAAATTTACCGTTTATTCTTAAGGTATAAATATCTTTAATCAATCAACCCAAAATATTTCAAAAATTCGTCAGGAGTAAAACTAGGTAATATAGCCGAAATTACTTTACCGAAAAGAGGGGCGTATATTTTTGATAATATTTGATTGATTAAAGTGGGATAAAAGACCAAAAAGATTTTTAATTTTTATTTTTACTTTGTTTATAAATTATTATATTAATATTAAATTATTATTGTAAACTTTTAAAATCAATATATTTAAGTTTGTAAATATTTGAAAAATTAATATTTTTAATATAAGTTTGTATGTATAAAAACAAAAATATAATATAAATTTGGTATGAATTTTTAATAAAATGAATTTTTAATTTTATGCATTTTAAATTTAAGTTTGGTGTGAATTTAAAAACAAAAATTTACTTAATTTCGTTAAGTTAAAAATGTGATTTTTAAAATTCGTCGTGAGTTGAAAACTAGGTCGTTGAACCGAAATTGCTCTACCCAAGGGAGGGACGAGAAATTTTGTTATCATTAATTTTATTCTTATTGAATTAAAGTATGCCAAAAACATTAAAAAAACCCCAAAAATCCTTACTTTTAAAACCGCGCTTAAAAATGACAAAATTTTAAAATTTTGTTGAGGGACGGACTAGGACATCATTCCGAAATGCCCTCATCCTAAAAAGAAACAAAATTTTAATTTTTTTTATTAATTATATGTTTTATTAAGTATAAGGTTTTTATAAAATAAAAAAATAAAAAAAAGGGGGCTAAAAGTACTGTACCCGGACTCCATGCGATCGCATGGAGTTTGGCCTATGAAGCCATGCGATTGCATGGATAGAAAAATCTGGCCAGAATCAAAAGTTCCAGCGGGTCTGCTACTTCACCACAACACACACACATATCACGAAAATACCCCAAAATCCTCTCTAAAATTCGCAAATTTTCACCGTAATTCGTCAAATTTCTTGCTTTAATCATGCATAGGTTCGGATTCTTCAATAAAAAGGTAAAAATTACACCCCTAAACTCTTAAAGTTTCTAGTTTTTGTGATAATTACCAATATTTTACCTAATTTGATTTTGTTAATTTCTAGTGTAATTAGAGTTAAATTGTTAGTATATTATGCATGTATAACCTAGATTGATGCTATTTAACATGATTTGAAGCCAAAAACTTCAAACATTTTAGAAATCTAGGGTTTGTGTTCTTGAGCAATATGGGGCTTTTTGATATAAACAGGTTATGGCCGATTTTTGTCATGAATTATTGCTAAATTAAGTAGTGTAACATGTTTAGGTAGCTAAATGATCCAAACTTTGATCCTAAACATGATTTTTGAGAATTAAAGTGGACATTTTAGGTCCAAAATTCATGAACTTGATTAATTTGATATAATTGCCATTTGAGACTTGTTTAATTGCTAGTAATGACTATTTTGACATGTTATTTGAGTTAAATGCTTATGAACTTTGTATATATTTTCATATATGCTTATTTGAAAAAGTGTAGAATTGTAAAAATTGTGAAAATATGTATAAGTTTAATTTTGATTTAACATGTTATTGTGATTGTTTTAAGTTGTTAATTTGCTAACAATAATGCATATTTGGATGCATAAATTTGGTGTTTAATGTGTTTTGCAGAAATATACTGAAACTGAAGGTGCATCATCATCATATAGACAACCACAACCAGAACTTGAACTAGAATATGAGCCGTAATACGAGCCAGAACCCGAACAAGAACGACAACAGGAACAACAACATCAGCCTGATCAACACGTACCTTATTATGATCCGCTACAATTTGTTGATGCCTTCATAGTATTTCTGATGCATCCACCAGTAGAATACCCAACGATTCATGAACACACGTTGCATCTTAATCTAAGATTTGATAGAAGCTGGAGAGATTACCCAACATATCAAAGTAGCAAATTCAAACTGATACCGAAAAATGTAGAAGTGCCAAGGGTAATCAATTGGGATCCTTTGGAAAGGGTCGAACTAGCTAACTCAGTTAGGGAGCATCTGATCCAAAGGTATGACAGTTCTTCTTTTACCGATTGGGAACGTTTATTCACCATTCGTAGACCTGTATATAAGGAATGGTGCATTGAGCTTATGAGTACTATAGCATTAAATGCAGATGTAGATAGGTTAGATGATAGAAGTTTTCTTAGGTTTATACTTGGCCGTAGGATGTACAGGATGTCCATGCTGGACATGGTCAGGGCTTTGCAGATATATACTCCTAGTGAATTACTACTACCCGATTGTATGAATTTGATTTATCGTGGTGAAAGGGTAGATAGGAATTTTGACGCGAACGCCGTCTGGAGGCGTATGTCAGATTATAATATTTTTACGCTGGGAGGAAAACACTCCTACTTACATATTAACAAAGCCGAGCTTCGTATAATTCATAGATTTTTGGCTAACTCGATTACACAGAGAGGTCACAATAAGGAGAAAATGACCTTACATGATTTATTTTACCTAAAGTGTATTCGAGACCCAAGAGGCTTTGTTAATATCCCTTACTGTGTTGGTTTTTATTTGTCTAAAATGGTGCAAGGAATACAGGAAGGGGGAATAATAGGAGGAGGTATTTTTGTTACTCTCATTGGAGAGTATTTGGGTGTAGATAGGGACCAAGGGGGTCCACTTTTGGAATGTAGGGAACAGGTTGAGCCTTTAGGATTGAAGGTCTATCAGGGTGCTAAGGTATTAAAGAGCAGACGAAACCAGGCAGTACCCTATGAAGGTAGTCATCCACAGGTAGAGAGAGGATCAGATGAGGAAATGGAGGAAGCGGATGATATTAGGTGTGACGACCCGGAAATTTCCGACCAAATTTAAACTTAACCTTTATATGTTTCCGACACGATAAGCAGAATTTGTAATGTTGAATCTCAAAAAGTTTGGAACTACATTCATGTAATCAATTACCCTTTGACCGTGTTCGACGATTCACGAACAATTATGTGTATATAGATATGTATATATAATATATAATATTAACTAAAAACATTAACAAAGTATTAGATATATGATACTTTACATGAACGTATTTGTTTCGATATATTTATTGACAGAATTAAGAGATAATATCAAATGATTGAATTATCAGATACATTATGATATGATTACAGGCCTATGTTATGAGGTTCACTGTGATTTAAGAAATCTATTCTTTTTGATCACTCATTACTTAACCAGTATGATAAAAATAACGATATTTATATTTTATTTTATCAAATATATATATATAACAATTTAAATTAATATTATATATATTTATATGCGTATTATACGTACATAGTTTTATACTTTTACTATACTTTAACTTTACCTTTACTTTACTTTAACTTTACTTTAACTTTAATAATTCATACTTTAATAATTCACTTTAATAATTTATACTTTAATAATTCACTTTAATAATTCATACTTTAATAATTCACTTTAATAATTCATACTTTAATAATTCACTTTAATAATTCATACTTTAATAATTCACTTTAATAATTCAAAAATCTATTATAAATAGAATTCAATAGGTTTCATTATTTCATAGAAACTTGAAAATATATTTCTCTAAACTCTCTCAATCAAATTACACATATATATATATATATATATATATATATATATATATATATATATATATATATATATATATATATATATATATATATATATATATATATATATATATATATATATATTTACTTAGTATTATTTCAAGATATTATTAGTATACATAAGATACTACGACGGAGTTATATTCAGACGATTTCAAAATAATTTTTCAAACGGGATAGAGCTAAGGAAATTATGGGTTATAGCTATGGAGGTTATGGGTATTGATCGAGGGTATTGCTCGTGAGGTCAACCTAACGTTTATCATTTTTGTTGCGTCTACGTACTTTCCTGCAATATTGAATCACAATATTGATACGTGAGCATTCATATCTTATCTTTTATATATTAATAGTGTATCACTGACTAGTGCTCGAGTATATATGATTATGCATGTTTGTATGCTTAGTTTCATCGTTAAATAGTTTATGATAAATCACGAATTTGATACATATGCTACTGAGATAAGGTATATGATATGCATGTCATTGAAAAGATGAAGAAAAATTAATAACTTTTCATTTAGAAATTGTGTGGTTTCGATGAACGGATTAAAAGATATGGTCAACTGAATTATCATTCATTTTAATATTATTATTAAAACGATTATTATAATTGTTATTAGTTGATGTTATTACTAAAATTATCTTTATTACTAAAAATTAATATTTTTATTGAAACTATCATTTTATTATTTTTATCATTATTATTATTATCAATATTATTTTATCAAATAATATGCGTACAAAGATATTTTTACCACACGTAATATAATTACATTAATAATACATACCACTATATTTTTATGATATTAAGTGAATTTTATAAATTTTATTACTTGAGATATATAAAACTATATTTTTATCATATAAGAATTTTAATATAAATTTTTATTTATTAATAAATGACTTGTATTATTTAGTATAATAAGATCTGATAAATATATTTAAATATATAAAACGACTATATATAAGTTATATAATAAACATGTATAGATTTTGGAAGTCATTTTGGGTCAAGTTGACTTTTGTTGACTTTTGCATGTCGGTCTCGAGCGTTAGGATTGTGATACACTACGACTTGACCTAAATTGTTAGACAGATATTGACCAACATATAAATATATATACTTAATATAGGTTCGTGAATCTGAGACAAACCCTGCACTTGTTCAATGCCGTCATATACATAATTGCTACGAAATACAGTATTGTGAGTATCATTACTCCCTTTTTATATATATTTTTGGGCTGAGAATACATGCGTTGTTTTATAAATGTTTTACGAAATAGGCACAAGTACTAAAACTAATTCTATGTGGGTTAAACCAGAAATATACCCTTAGCTTGATAACATTAAACTACTTGTCTATGTACGGTAGGCGCGAATCCTAAAGATAGATCTGTTGGGTCTGACAAACCCCATCCTGACTATGGGATGCTTTAGTACTTCGAGGTTATTTTAAACACACCTGATCTGGTGTACTTCAGAGGGTAAAACATGAACGTTAAGGCTTGTTACCGGGTGCCTACAACTTATAGAATACTTTTATACACTTGCGAGTGTACGGATATTTATAGAAACTGAAATCTTGTGGTCTATTACTATTACAAAAATGATTGATTATGATAAACTAATGAACTCACCAACCTTTTGGTTGACACTTTAAAGCATGTTTATTCTCAGGTATTAAAGAAATCTTCCGCTGTGCATTAGCTCATTTTAAGGATATTACTTGGAGTCATTCATGACATACTTTGAAAGACGTTGCATTCGAGTCGTTGAGTTCATCAAGATTAATATTAAGCCAATTATAGTTGGATGTAATATGAAATGGTATGCATGCCGTCAATTTTTGATGTAAAGAAAGTTTGTCTTTTAAAAACGAATGCAATGTTTGTAAAACGTATAATATAGAGGTCAAATACCTCGCGATGTAGTCAACTATTGTGAATCGTTTATAATGTATATGAACGGATCCTTTCAGTTGGTATCAGAGCGGTGGTCTTAGCAAACCAGGTCTTGCATTAGTGTGTCTAACTGATAGTTGTTAAGATGCATTAGTGAGTCTGGACTTCGACCGTGTCTGCATGTCAAAAGTTTTGCTTATCATTTTTAGTCGGAAATCATCTACTTACCATCCTTAGGAAATTACCTGCTTATCATTCTTAAGTCTAGGCGCGTTTTCCTACATTTATTGCATAATAATGTATAGACGAATTCTTATCTTAGCATATCTGTTACTGTGAACTTTGACTGACATCTTTCAAAGATTCCTCCGTAATTTATGGGATTTTGGTATTATATATACATATGTAAATTATGTATTGAAGAATACCAAATCTAAATTCTACAATCTATTTCATACCAAAAATTCTTTCCCTGATCATACAAGATGGATTCCTCAACCAGTTCGAGTTCTTCAGATTCCGACAGCTATGCCGATATGGATTTCCACATGAGCTCCGAAAGCAGCGTGACCGGAATGGATCAACCAATTAGCCATCATCTATTTTGGATGAATTGGGGATGGGTTCGTAATCTACTTAACCATTAGAGACAAGAAGAAGGTGATCCCTTTCATCCACCACATTTCCCTCTTGGCAATGAACCTGAAGCACTTACCGGCGAACCTGTCCGAAACACCATTTTCTCTCTCATTTCCAGAGTATCTCGTCATGGTTATATACTACACTAAATTCTAGATCTTATTTATCCGCTCGTTCGATCCGACAATCACCTCGGTGTAATAGAAGAAGTCAACGAGCTTCGCGCTCGGGTAGTGGCTTTGGAGAATATGGTGCAAAGGTTACAAACACCAGCAGCAGCACCAGCAGTATAACCAGTACCACCATCAACAACATCAACAGTACCATTACCACCACCAACAACAATCGCATTGTAAACCTCAACTTCACAATCTGTCCCATGAGCATCGACGTCATACGCCATGTAGATACCAAGGAATACCACAACGATGAAGTATTGATTCATAACTTCATTGGGGAAACATTCTACGATGATTATGTAATTTCTAAAGTTTAGAAATTATCTATCCTAGCCTTAACCATAAATAAAATGAGTTTAATTTAATATTAACTCATTAAATCTATATTACATCTGAAGAAATATACACATATATATTTCCATAAAGACTGTAATAAAATTCTTTTGTACAAAATATTAATTGTGAAATTTTTTTTTTAACGGGTAGGTAATACCCGAGAGATATATAAATTCATAATTAATATGTTACATTCTTCGAATCTGATTCAGCAAATCATCCATTATACTCCCTACTTTCACAACAATATACATTCTTTTATAGAAATCAAAACAACCATACTCATTCAAAATCTAATTACATATTCTGATTTTGAAATCTCAGAATTCGATTCAAGATATCACCGAAATCATCACTCTTAGATTCCTACATCTTTCAAAACTATACTTTGACTTCAAAACTGTCCTAGAACCTCATTTCTATTCATGGAACTCACAAAAATATTTGTATCATTCAAAATCTTAGAACATCATATGTATATTAACAATTACAATATGTGTTCAAACACTTCGAAATTCTTAAAGACATGCGAGATGATGATCCAATCACACATTACCCACTGTCATGCACCTGAAAAGCTCTCGAAACCAAAGTTATAGTTTAACATGTATTCGTGTCATATCCTTTGATATTTATTACCAAATATAATTTTTCAATCTCTTTCCAAAATAGACAGTTTTGTCACAGCTGCAAATCACCTTCATTTGTTTATATGAATAAACCTTATTATAACAATTACCCCTTCATCATTGTTACCGGCGAACCTTTCATATCTCGCCACATTAACAGTAAACTTATCAACAACTTCATTAACCTTCGACTTAAGCCTCTCCGAAAAGCCACTATACTTATTCATTAAAACCCCATCATGTACTCACCTGCATCCTGTAACAATAATTGTCACACCAACTACTGGGAATTAGCAATCAGTATTTTGAATTTCACGACAATTTTACGTCAAAAGTTATATGTATACATATAACGTCTATCTCCTAGACTTACATACTTCGAATATGAATTTTCTGAAAAACATCCCAAACTATGAACTAGTTCTTCGAAATTGGAAAAATGATGAAGCAGCAAAAACTGTAAACAACTTTAACAGTCAAAAGTTTGATGATAAAGAATAGTATGGTGGTAAAGCTGAGAAAAAGAGAAGGTTTGAAACTGGAAAACGAATTGAGCAGACCATGAAGGAGGCTATGGACAAATCACAAAGACTAAACCTGCCCTCAAAGGATCCAAATGATTCAGTGTCTACTGAAATTATTAACAAACACCTTACTTCTTATTCTAAACCTTCACAGACAAATCTTCTTCATCATCCATCTATGTTAAGAATTCTAAGATATCATTGTAACTTTTATTATAAATATCTTCGATATTCCTGAAGATATTTTCACAACTATTCTTATCCGAAATCTTCTATCTATTCGCAATATCTGCGTTACAACATAAAAAGAAACTGTGTTAGTTTCTAAATTCTGAAGAAAAAAAATTTGAATTTAAAATAGGAATGTTTTTGAAGTAGTGTTGGGAACTGAAACATGAGTTAGTATAATATAATGACACTTGATCAATGTGATTATATTACAGTAAGTTATACTGAGTTTCTAATGGAACGTGATGATTCACAGAACATACCGTCATCATGTACTATTTACACAACTCTTACATTCTACACAATTTCCAAACATATTAAGAACATATCATCTTAATAGCTCTATATTTTTGGATATTCTGGTAATTTGCCAAATTAAGATCGTGCCATTACAATTTTCTTCTTGGAACATTAACTATATTCATCCAAAAATTCATATCTACAAATTCTGGACCATTATCCGCTTGACTTAAGGTTGGGAAGAGAAAACGAAAGCATGAAGCTCCGAAATATAATGGAGAATATAAAGCCCGATAACAACCCCGAAATTACAAACCATGTATATCAATGCGTATAGCAATATAAAGACACGGGAGAATAAAAAACACAATAACCCCAAGGTAATGGTAGAAGAAAATAACTTCCTCCGGTGGTAGATGAAAAAGAAGAATGACATATATGAAAGTTAAGAGTATATCAAGAATCAATACTGGATGAAGCATATTAACGAATGCTTTAAAATATGAATTGGGGAGAAAGACTAGAAGGTGTGAGCTATGGAAATAAAGAAACGAAGGGGGTTGATTTATAGTAAAATATCAGATAGAGAAATCGAGACAGATTATCGCATTTAATCAAATAAGATCCTGATTTCCTTAATCGCCGAAGAACCAAATCTTATTGCAAAGATTTTCTTTAAATCCCATGAATTCCGGAAATCAATCATAACTTCGTCATCGGTTAAACGAATATACGTTTACTCTTTTCATTCTTTTGCGATAGCTTCACTTATACTCTTCGCGTAATCAAATTGTTTAATCTATATTACTCAATGATGATAAAACTCTATTTATCAACTCATATTCGTCATGAAAACATTTTTAAAGTTAGCCATGACGACCTCGATCAAATTTCGGGACGAAATTTCTTTAACGGGTAGGTACTGTGACGACCCAAAAATTTCCGACCAAATTTAAACTTAACCTTTATATATTTCCGACACGATAAGCAGAATTTGTAATGTTGAATCTCAAAAAGTTTGGAACTACATTCATGTAATCAATTACCCTTTGACCGTGTTCGACGATTCACGAACAATTATGTGTATATAGATATGTATATATAATATATAATATTAACTGAAAACATTAACAAAGTATTAGATATATGATACTTTACATGAACATATTTGTTTCAATATATTTATTGACAGAATTAAGAGATAATATCAAATGATTGAATTATCAGATACATTATGATATGATTACGGGCCTATGTTATGAGGTCCACTGTGATTTAAGAAATCTATTCTTTTTGACCACTCATTATTTAACCAGTATGATAAAAATAACGATATTTATATTTTATTTTATCAAATATATATAACGATTTAAATTAATATTATATATATTTATACGCGTATTATACGTACATAGTTTTATACTTTTACTATACTTTAACTTTACCTTTACTTTACTTTAACTTTAATAATTCATACTTTAATAATTCACTTTAATAATTCATACTTTAATAATACATACTTTAATAATTCACTTTAATAATTCAAAAATCTATTATAAATAGAATTCAATAGGTTTCATTATTTCATAGAAACTTGAAAATATATTTCTCTAAACTCTCTCAATCGAATTATATATATATATATATATATATATATATATATATATATATATATATATATATATATATATATACACTTAGTATTATTTCAAGATATTATTAGTATACATAAAATACTACGACGGAGTTATATTCAGACGATTTCAAAATAAGTTTTCAAACAGGATAGAGCTAAGGAAATTATGGGTTATAGCTATGGAGGTTATGGGTATTGATCGAGGGTATTGCTCGTGAGGTCAACCTAATGTTTATCATTTTCGTTGCGTCTACGTACTTTCCTGCAATATTGAATCACAATATTGATACGTGAGCATTCATATCTTATCTTTTATATATTAATAGTGTATCCCTGACTAGTGCTCGAGTATATATGATTATGCATGTTTGTATGCTTAGTTTCATCGTTAAATAGTTTATGATAAATCACGAATTTGATACATATGCTACTGAGATAAGGTATATGATATGCATGTCATTGAAAAGATGAAGAAAAATTAATAACTTTTCAATTAGAAATCGTGTGGTTTCGATGAACGGATTAAAAGATATGGTCAACTGAATTATCATTAATTTTAATATTATTATTAAAACGATTATTATAATTGTTATTAGTTGATGTTATTACTAAAATTATCTTTATTACTAAAAATTAATATTTTTATTGAAACTATCATTTTATTATTTTTATCATTATTATTATTATCAATATTATTTTATCAAATAAATATGCGTACAAAGATATTTTTACCACACGTAATATAATTACATTAATAATACATACCACTATATTTTTATGATATTAAGTGAATTTTATAAATTTTATTACTTGAGATATATAAAAGTATATTTTTATCATATATGAATTTTAATATAAATTTTTATTTATTAATAAATGACTTGTATTATTTAGTATAATAAGATCTGATAAATATATTTAAATATATAAAACGACTATATATAAGTTATATAATAAACATGTATAGATTTTGGAAGTCATTTTGGGTCAAGTTGACTTTTGTTGACTTTTGTTGACTTTTGTTGACTTTTGCATGTCGGTCTCGAGCATTAGGATTGTGATACACTATGACTTGACCTAAATTGTTAGACAGATATTGACCAACATATAAATATATATACTTAATATAGGTTCGTGAATCCGAGACAAACCCTGCACTTGTTCAGTGCCGTCATATACATAATTGCTACGAAATACAGTATTGTGAGTATCATTACTCCCTTTTTATATATATTTTTGGGCTGAGAATACATGCGCTGTTTTATAAATGTTTTATGAAATAGGCACAAGTACTAAAACTAATTTTATGTGGGTTAAACCAAAAATATACCCTTAGCTTGGTAACATTAAACTACTTGTCTATGTACGGTAGGCGCGAATCCAAAAGATAGATCTGTTGGGTCTGACAAACCCCACCCTGACTATGGGATGCTTTTTGTGACGATCGCTCCAAATCCATATGGACGAACACGTCATTCATTGATTTCATTGCGAGGTATTTGACCTCTATATGATACATTTTGTAAACATTGCATTATTTTGAAAAGGCACACCATAAATGAATATTTAAATCAAAGGTTTTCGACATCTGATGATTTCTACATATAGACAATCACCATAAATAATAGTTTACAACAGTACTTCCGTTGACAATGCAGTCAAAATAAGATACATGGTGATGATTTGGTGAATGCAACGTTTCCTTGAAAAATATGTCATGTAAGACTCCATGCACATAGCTTGTCTAACATCTAAGCAAATAGCGGAACACTTCTAGGAAACCTGAGAATAAACATGCTAACAAGTGTCAACACAAAGGTTGGTGAGTTCATGTAGTGACCCGAACTTTTCCATGAAGAAGTAGAACCGGTGGGGGAAATAATAAAACGGTTAAGTAAAAGAAAATCCTCAACCAACCGACCAAGGTTAATTATGGTCAATGGTGTTTCTGCCAAGGAAGCAAAATATTGGGAGGATTACAAATTCTCCGATGAATCGAATTCCGACGAGAATTCCGATGATGTTATAGAAATTACCCCAACTGAATTTAAAAAGACAAAAGAAAATAATAAGAGAAAGGGCATAAAAATAGAGAAATCTAATTCCAATCCCGATGAACTTTATATGTATCGTCAACCCCCGAAGTCCTTAAGTTGTAACAATGACCCGGGAACCTCTAAACCACCAGGTTTTTCTAAACCGTTGTGGAAAACGACAGTTAGTATTAGGGGAACATCATATATCCCTAGAAACTTGGCAAAACGAACCAAAACCGAAGAAGAAGAAACGAGCGAGTCGGAATAAGATAGTTGTATTCGTGTGGTGTAATATATGTAATATAGTGTGCTTATGCTTTATGATATATGTAAAAATTGCTTGTATTAATAAGTATTTTTTTATGAATCTAACTCTTGTCTATTTTACAGTTTAAAAACACAAAATGGATAGACAACCCAATATTTTAAGAGACCTACCCGGAGACATGATTGATGAAATCTTGTCTAGAGTCGGTCAGAATTCCTTGGCACAACTATTTAAGGCGAGATCAGTTTGTAAGACATTCGAAGAACGTTCCAAGAATGTCTTGGTTTATAAGAGACTTTCGTTTGAAAGATGGGGGATATCACATTGGGAAACCCATAAGTTACGATGTGTTTACTTTGACGCATATATTGCGGGGAACCCAAATGCTATTTTACGCAACGGGTTAAGAAATTATTTTGACTCAATATATTCGAATATTGGACTTCGTGATTTAGAAAAAGCAGCTAACATGCAACATAAAGAAGCATGTTATGCTTACGGATTAGTAATGTTCGCTTCTCACCAAAGTGAGAACAAGAAAATCGGGCTACAACTATTAAACAAAACGTTCCCACAAGTGACGGAGTCGGTAATTGGGGTAAGAAATGAGGTTTTTAGATTGTTACGGGACTGTTGGACATTACGTAACCCTCGTCCCTTTGACGACGTTACAACACGCTGTCTTATCAACGGCCATAACGGTTATGTTCCACAAGACCAAGGATGGGAAGTAATCCTAGTAAAACCAGAATGCATGACTTGTTTCTGGACGTATGAATTACGTGTCTTTATTGCCTTTGCTGAACGACTTGTGTACTAGCTAGAATTATCTTCACAACCATCTTGTATCAAATTTATTGTGTGCTATATTTCATGCTATATGTAAAATAAGCAGTATTGTAAGTTTGTAAAATATTGTGTAAAAGTTTGAACGCGAAATATTATTATAATCAGTTTTTCATATAGAATTGTAGTAGTTGAATTGTATATTAGCTACTAAGTATGAACTTAACGGGTAGGTACTACCCGAATTTAAACTTATAAAATGCTAATATGAAGAAAAAGCTTTTATAAATGAGTTCATATTATGCTACGAAATACTATTAACTACTCTTAATATTCTGTATGATTAACTTGTTCCATTTGACTATTTTGAAGGAAATGGCACCGACTACTCGACACACCGTGAATATGAATGAAGAGGAATTCCGTACTTTTCTAGCTTCAAACATAGCCGCAGTACAGGCTGCGCTATATACCAACAATAACCTTGGATCTAGCAGTACAGGAAATCGTGTAGGATGCACCTACAAAGAATTCACTGCCTGCAAACCTTTGGAATTTGATGGAACCGAAGGACCGATCGGATTGAAACGGTGGACCGAGAATGAAATGTCCAGTTCTTATTGATTAAAAACGTTCCATATTAATTGATTTCGTTGCGAGGTTTTGACCTCTATATGAGACGTTTTTCAAAGACTGCATTCATTTTAAAACAAACCATAACCTTTATTTCATCAATAAAGGTTTAAAAAGCTTTACGTAGATTATCAAATAATGATAATCTAAAATATCCTGTTTACACACGACCATTACATAATGGTTTACACTACAAATATGTTACAAAAAAATAAGTTTCTTGAATGCAGTTTTTACACAATATCATACAAGCATGGACTCCAAATCTCGTCCTTATTTAAGTATGCGACAGCGGAAGCTCTTAATAATCACCTGAGAATAAACATGCTTAAAACGTCAACAAAAATGTTGGTGAGTTATAGGTTTAACCTATATATATCAAATCATAATAATAGACCACAAGATTTCATATTTCAATACACATCCCATACATAGAGATAAAAATCATTCATATGGTGAACACCTGGTAACCGACATTAACAAGATGCATATATAAGAATATCCCCATCATTCCGGGACACCCTTCGGATATGATATAAATTTCGAAGTACTAAAGCATCCGGTACTTTGGATGGGGCTTGTTAGGCCCAATAGATCTATCTTTAGGATTCGCGTCAATTAGGGTGTCTGTTCCCTAATTCTTAGATTACCAGATTAATAAAAAGGGGCATATTCGATTTCGATAATTCAACCATAGAATGTAGTTTCACGTACTTGTGTCTATTTTGTAAATCATTTATAAAACCTGCATGTATTCTCATCCCAAAAATATTAGATTTTAAAAGTGGGACTATAACTCACTTTCACAGATTTTTACTTCGTCGGGAAGTAAGACTTGGCCACTGGTTGATTCACGAACCTATAACAATATATACATATATATCAAAGTATGTTCAAAATATATTTACAACACTTTTAATATATTTTGATGTTTTAAGTTTATTAAGTCAGCTGTCCTTGTTAGTAACCTACAACTAGTTGTCCACAGTTAGATGTATAGAAATAACTCGATAAATATTATCTTGAATCAATCCACGACCCAGTGTATACGTATCTCAGTATTGATCACAACTCAAACTATATATATTTTGGAATCAACCTCAACCCTGTATAGCTAACTCCAACATTCACATATAGAGTGTCTATGGTTGTTCCGAAATATATATAGATGTGTCGACATGATAGGTCGAAACATTGTATACGTGTCTATGGTATCTCAAGATTACATAATATACAATACAAGTTGATTAAGTTATGGTTGGAATAGATTTGTTACCAATTTTCACGTAGCTAAAATGAGAAAAATTATCCAATCTTGTTTTACCCATAACTTCTTCATTTTAAATCCGTTTTGAGTGAATCAAATTGCTATGGTTTCATATTGAACTCTATTTTATGAATCTAAACAGAAAAAGTATAGGTTTATAGTCGGAAAAATAAGTTACAAGTCATTTTTGTAAAGGTAGTCATTTCAGTCGAAAGAACGACGTCTAGATGACCATTTTAGAAAACATACTTCCACTTTGAGTTTAACCATAATTTTTGGATATAGTTTCACGTTCATAATAAAAATCATTTTCTCAGAATAACAACTTTTAAATCAAAGTTTATCATAGTTTTTAATTAACTAACCCAAAACAGCCCGCGGTGTTACTACGACGGCGTAAATCCGGTTTTACGGTGTTTTTCGTGTTTCCAGGTTTTAAATCATTTAGTTAGCATATCATATAGATATAGAACATGTGTTTAGTTTATTTTAAAAGTCAAGTTAGAAGGATTAACTTTTGTTTGTGAACAAGTTTAGAATTAACTAAACTATGTTCTAGTGATTACAAGTTTAAACCTTCGAATAAGATAGCTTTATATGTATGAATCGAATGATGTTATGAACATCATTACTACCTTAATTTCCTTGGATAAACCTACTGGAAGAGAGAAAAATGGATCTAGCTTCAATGGATCCTTGGATGGCTCGAAGTTCTTGAAGCAGAATCATGACACGAAAACAAGTTCAAGTAAGATCATCACTTGAAATAAGATTGTTATAGTTATAGAAATTGAACCAAAGTTTGAATATGATTATTACCTTGTATTAGAATTATAACCTACTGTAAGAAACAAAGATTTCTTGAGGTTGGATGATCACCTTACAAGATTGGAAGTGAGCTAGCAAACTTGAAAGTATTCTTGATTTTATGAAACTAGAACTTTTGGAATTTATGAAGAACACTTAGAACTTGAAGATAGAACTTGAGAGAAATCAATTAGATGAAGAAAATTGAAGAATGAAAGTGTTTGTAGGTGTTTTTGGTCGTTGGTGTATGGATTAGATATAAAGGATATGTAATTTTGTTTTCATGTAAATAAGTCATGAATGATTACTCATATTTTTGTAATTTTATGAGATATTTCATGCTAGTTGCCAAATGATGGTTCCCACATGTGTTAGGTGACTCACATGGGCTGCTAAGAGCTGATCATTGGAGTGTATATACCAATAGTACATACATCTAAAAGCTGTGTATTGTACAAGTACGAATACGGGTGCATACGAGTAGAATTGTTGATGAAACTGAACGAGGATGTAATTGTAAGCATTTTTGTTAAGTAGAAGTATTTTGATAAGTGTCTTGAAGTCTTTCAAAAGTGTATGAATACATATTAAAACACTACATGTATATACATTTTAACTGAGTCGTTAAGTCATCGTTAGTCGTTACATGTAAATGTTGTTTTGAAACCTTTAGGTTAACGATCTTGTTGAATGTTGTTAACCCATTGTTTATTATAACAAATGAGATGTTAAATTATTATATTATCATGATATTATGATATATAATATATCTTAGTATGATGTATATACAGTAAATGTCGTTACAACGATAATCGTTACATATATGTCTCGTTTCGAAATCATTAAGTTAGTAGCCTTATTTTTACATATGTATTTCATTGTTAATACACTTAATAATATATTTACTTATCATTTAACATAATTAACCAAGTGTATCAATATCTTAATATGATTCATATGTACCTAGTAAGACGTTGTTATAACGATAATCGTTATATATATCGTTTTCGAGTTTCTTAAATTAATAGTCTCATTTTTATGTATATAACTCATTGTTAAAATACCTAATGAGATACATACTTATAATAAAAACATGTTAACTATATATATAACCATATATATGTCATCGTATAGTTTTTATAAGTTTTAACGTTCGTGAATCACCGGTCAACTTGGGTGGTCAATTGTCTATATGAAACATATTTCAATTAATCAAGTCTTAACAAGTTTGATTGCTTAACATGTTGGAAACATTTAATCATGTAAATATCAATCTTAATTAATTTATATAAACATGGAAAAGTTCGGGTCACTACAGTACCTACCCGTTAAATAAATTTCGTCCCGAAATTTTAAGCTGTTGAAGGTGTTGACGAATCTTCTGGAAATAGATGCGGGTATTTCTTCTTCATCTGATCTTCACGCTCCCAGGTGAACTCGGGTCCTCTATGAGCATTCCTTCGAACCTTAACAATTGGTATCTTGTTTTGCTTAAGTCTTTTAACCTCACGATCCATTATTTCGACGGGTTCTTCGATGAATTGAAGTTTTTCGTTGATTTGGATTTAATCTAACGGAATAGTGAGATCTTCTTTAGCAAAACATTTCTTCTAATTCGAGACGTGGAAAGTGTTATGTACAGCCGCGAGTTGTTGAGGTAACTCAAGTCGGTAAGCTACTGGTCCGACACGATCAATAATCTTGAATGGTCCAATATACCTTGGATTTAATTTCCCTCGTTTACCAAATCGAACAACGCCTTTCCAAGGTGCAACTTTAAGCATGACCATCTCTCCAATTTCAAATTCTATATCTTTTCTTTTAATGTCAGCGTAGCTCTTTTGTCGACTTTGGGCGGTTTTCAACCGTTGTTGAATTTGGATGATCTTCTCGGTAGTTTCTTGTATAATCTCCGGACCCGTAATCTGTCTATCCCCCACTTCACTACAACAAATCGGAGACCTGCACTTTCTACCATAAAGTGCTTCAAACGGCGCCATCTCAATGCTTGAATGGTAGCTGTTGTTGTAGGAAAATTCTGCTAACG
Organism: Rutidosis leptorrhynchoides; assembly: GCF_046630445.1. NCBI lineage: Eukaryota > Viridiplantae > Streptophyta > Magnoliopsida > Asterales > Asteraceae > Rutidosis > Rutidosis leptorrhynchoides. Next base: position 535,555,981 of record NC_092334.1, on the reverse strand, counting down.
GTAGATGTCGATCCCAACTGTTTCCGAAATCAATAACACATGCTCGTAGCATGTCTTCAAGCGTTTGTATCGTCCTTTCGCTCTGCCCATCAGTTTGTGGATGATAGGCAGTACTCATGTCTAGACGAGTTCCTAATGCTTGCTGTAATGTCTGCCAGAATCTTGAAATAAATCTGCCATCCCTATCAGAGATAATAGAGATTGGTATTCCATGTCTGGAGACGACTTCCTTCAAATACAGTCGTGCTAACTTCTCCATCTTGTCATCTTCTCTTATTGGCAGGAAGTGTGCTGATTTGGTGAGACGATCAACTATTACCCAAATAGTATCAAAACCACTTGCAGTCCTTGGCAATTTAGTGATGAAATCCATTGTAATGTTTTCCCATTTCCATTCTGGGATTTCGGGTTGTTGAAGTAGACCTGATGGTTTCTGATGCTCAGCTTTGACCTTAGAACACGTCAAACATTCTCCTACGTATTTAGCAACATCGGCTTTCATACCCGGCCACCAAAAATGTTTCTTGAGATCCTTGTACATCTTCCCCGTTCCAGGATGTATTGAGTATCTGGTTTTATGAGCTTCTCAAAGTACCATTTCTCTCATATCTCCAAATTTTGGTACCCAAATCCTTTCAGCCCTATACCGGGTTCCGTCTTCCCGAATATTAAGATGCTTCTCCGATTCTTTGGGTATTTCATCCTTTAAATTTCCCTCTTTTAAAACTCCTTGTTGCGCCTCCTTTATTTGAGTAGTAAGGTTATTATGAATCATTATATTCATAGATTTTACTCGAATGGGTTCTCTGTCCTTCCTACTCAAGGCATCGGCTACCACATTTGCCTTCCCCGGGTGGTAACGAATCTCAAAGTCGTAATCATTCAATAATTCAATCCACCTACGCTGCCTCATATTCAGTTGTTTCTGATTAAATATGTGTTGAAGACTTTTGTGGTCAGTATATATAATACTTTTGACCCCATATAAGTAGTGCCTCCAAGTCTTTAATGCAAAAACAACTGCGCCTAATTCCAAATCATGCGTCGTATAATTTTGCTCGTGAATCTTCAATTGTCTAGATGCATAAGCAATCACCTTCGTTCGTTGCATTAATACACAACCGAGACCTTGCTTTGATGCGTCACAATAAATCACAAAATCATCATTCCCTGCAGGCAATGACAATATAGGTGCCGTAGTTAGCTTTTTCTTCAATAACTGAAACGCTTTCTCTTGTTCATCCTTCCATTCAAATTTCTTCCCTTTATGCGTTAATGCAGTCAAGGGTTTTGCTATTCTGGAAAAGTCTTGGATGAACCTTCTGTAGTAACCAGCTAGTCCTAAAAACTGGCGTATGTGTTTCGGAGTTTTCGGGGTTTCCCACTTTTCAACAGTTTCTATCTTTGCCGGATCCACCTTAATACCTTCTTTGTTCACTATGTGACCGAGGAATTGAACTTCTTCCAACCAAAATGCACACTTTGAAAACTTAGCGTACAATTCTTCCTTCCTCAATACTTCTAACACCTTTCTCAAATGTTCACCGTGTTCTTGGTCATTCTTTGAGTAAATAAGTATGTCATCAATGAAAACAATGACAAACTTGTCAAGGTATGGTCCACACACTCGGTTCATAAGGTCCATGAACACAGCTGGTGCATTAGTTAAACCAAATGGCATGACCATAAACTCGTAATGACCGTAACGTGTTCTGAAAGCAGTCTTTGGAATATCATCTTCTTTCACCCGCATTTGATGATACCCGGAACGTAAGTCAATCTTTGAATAAACAGACGAGCCTTGTAGTTGATCAAATAAGTCATCGATTCTCGGTAGTGGGTAGCGGTTCTTGATGGTAAGTTTGTTCAACTCTCGATAGTCGATACACAACCTGAATGTACCATCTTTCTTCTTGACAAACAAAACAGGAGCTCCCCACGGTGATGTGCTTGGTTGAATGAAACCACGCTATAAAAGTTCTTGTAATTGGCTTTGTAGTTCTTTCATCTCACTGGGTGCGAGTCTGTAAGGAGCATGAGCTATTGGTGCAGCTCCTGGTACAAGATCTATTTGAAATTCAACGGATCGATGTGGGGGTAATCCCGGTAATTCTTTCGGAAATACATCGGGAAATTCTTTTGCAATGGGAACATCATTGATGCTCTTTTCTTCAGTTTGTACTTTCTCGACGTGTGCTAGAACAGCATAGCAACCTTTTCTTATTAGTTTTTGTGCCTTCAAATTACTAATAAGATGTAGCTTCGTGTTGCCCTTTTCTCCGTACACCATTAAGGGTTTTCCTTTTTCTCGTATAATGCGAATTGCATTTTTGTAACAAACGATCTCTGCTTTCACTTCTTTCAACCAGTCCATACCGATTATCACATCAAAACTCCCTAACTCTACTGGTATCAAATCAATCTTAAATGTTTCGCTAACCAGTTTAATTTCTCGATTCCGACATATATTATCTGCTGAAATTAATTTACCATTTGCTAATTCGAGTAAAAATTTACTATCCAAAGGCGTCAATGGACAACTTAATTTAGCACAAAAATCTCTACTCATATAGCTTCTATCCGCACCCGAATCAAATAAAACGTAAGCAGATTTATTGTCAATAAGAAACGTACCCGTAACAAGCTCCGGGTCTTCCTGTGCCTCTGCCGCATTAATATTGAAAACTCTTCCGCGGCCTTGTCCATTCGTGTTCTCCTGGTTCGGGCAATTTCTAATAATGTGGCCCGGTTTTCCACATTTATAACAAACTACATTGGCATAACTTACTCCGACACTACTTGCTCCGCCATTACTCGTTCCGACACCATTTGTTCCTTTCGTTCTGTTAACCCCTGGTCCGTAGACATCACACTTCGCCGCGCTATGACCATTTCTTTTACACTTGTTGCAAAATTTGGTGCAGAACCCCGAGTGATACTTTTCACACCTTTGGCATAGCTGCTTCTGATTGTTGTTGTTGTTGCGGTTATTATTGTTGTTGGGATGATTGTTGTAGCTGTTGTTGTTGTTGTTGTTATTGTTGTTGTTGGGCCGTTTGTTGTAGTTGCGATTGATGTTGCGATTGTTGGGATAATTGTTGCGATTATTGTTGTAATTACTGTTGTTGTTGTATTGGTGATTCTTATCACCGTTTTCCTCCCACTTTCTTTTGACTTGCTTCACATTGGCCTCTTCAGCAGTCTGTTCTTTAATTCTTTCTTCAATCTGGTTCACTAGTTTGTGAGCCATTCTACATGCATGTTGTATGGAGGCGGGCTCGTGTGAACTTATATCTTCTTGGATTCTTTCCGGTAATCCTTTCACAAACGCGTCGATCTTCTCTTCCTCATCTTCGAATGCTCCCGGACACAATAGGCACAATTCTGTGAATCGTCTTTCGTACGTGGTAATATCAAATCCTTGGGTTCGTAACCCTCTAAGTTCTGTCTTGAGCTTATTGACCTCGGTTCTGGGACGGTACTTCTCGTTCATCAAGTGCTTGAATGCTGACCACGGTAGTGCGTACGCATCGTCTTGTCCCACTTGCTCTAGATAGGTATTCCACCATGTTAACGCAGAACCTGTGAAGGTATGCGTAGCGTACTTCACTTTGTCCTCTTCAGTACACTTACTTATGGCAAACACCGATTCAACCTTCTCGGTCCACCGTTTCAATCCGATCGGTCCTTCGGTTCCATCAAATTCCAAAGGTTTGCAGGCAGTGAATTCTTTGTAGGTGCATCCTACACGATTTCCTGTACTGCTAGATCCAAGGTTATTGTTGGTATGTAGCGCAGCCTGTACTGCGGCTATGTTTGAAGCTAGAAAAGTACGGAATTCCTCTTCATTCATATTCACGGTGTGTCGAGTAGTCGGTGCCATTTCCTTCAAAATAGTTAAATGGAACAAGTTAATCTTACAGAATATTAAGAGTAGTTAATAGTATTTCGTAGCATAATATGAACTCATTTATAAAAGCTTTTTCTTCATATTAGCGTTTTATAAGTTTAAATTCGGGTAGTACCTACCCGTTAAGTTCATACTTAGTAGCTAATATACAATTCAACTACTACAATTCTATATGAAAAACTGATTATAATAATATTTTGCGTTCAAACTTTTATACAATATTTTACAAACTTACAATACCGCTTATTTTACATAAAGCATGAAATATAGCACACAATAACTTTGATACAAGATAGTTGTGAAGATAATTCTAGCTAGTACACAAGTCGTTCAGCAAAGGCAATAAAGACACGTAATTCATACGTCCAGAAACAAGTCATGCATTCTGGTTTTACTAGGACTACTTCCCATCCTTGGTCTTGTGGAACATAACCGTTATGGCCGTTGATAAGACAGCGTGTTGTAACGTCGTCAAAGGGACGAGGGTTACGTAATGTCCAACAGTCCCGTAACAATCTAAAAACCTCATTTCTTACCCCAATTACCGACTCCGTCACTTGTGGAAACGTTTTGTTTAATAGTTGTAGCCCGATGTTCTTGTTCTCAATTTGGTGAGAAGCGAACATTACTAATCCGTAAGCATAACATGCTTCTTTATGTTGCATGTTAGCCGCTTTTTCTAAATCACGAAGTCCAATATTCGGATATATTGAGTCAAAATAATTTCTTAACCCGTTGCGTAAAATAGCATTTGGGTTCCCCGCAATATATGCGTCAAAGTAAACACATCGTAACTTATGGGTTTCCCAATGTGATATCCCCCATCTTTCAAATGAAAGTCTCTTATAAACCAAGACATTCTTGGAACGTTCTTCGAATGTCTTACAAACTGATCTCGCCTTAAATAGTTGTGCCGAAGAATTCTGACCGACTTTAGACAAGATTTCATCAATCATGTCTCCGGGTAGGTCTCTTAAAATATTGGGTTGTCTATCCATTTTGTGTTTTTATACTGTAAAATAGACAAGAGTTAGATTCATAAAAAAAAATACTTATTAATACAAGCAATTTTTACATATATCATAAAGCATAAGCACACTATATTACATATATTACACCACACGAATACAACTATCTTATTCCGACTCGCTTGTTTCTTCTTCTTCGGTTTTGGTTCGTTTTGCCAAGTTTCTAGGGATATATAATGTTCCCCTAATACGAGTCGTCGTTATCCACATTGGTTTAGAAAAACCTGGTGGTTTAGAGGTTCCCGGGTCATTGTTACAACTTAAGGACTTCGGGGGTTGACGATACATATAAAGTTCATCGGGGATGGAATTAGATTTCTCTATTTTTATGCCCTTTCCCTTATTATTTTCTTTTGCCTTTTTAAATTCAGTTGGGGTAATTTCTATAACATCATCGGAATTCTCGTCAGAATCCGATTCATCGGAGAATTGGTAATCCTCCCAATATTTTGCTTCCTTGGCGGAAACACCATTGACCATAATTAACCTTGGTCGGTTGGTTGAGGATTTTATTTTACTTAACCGTTTTATTATTTCCCCCACCGGTTCTACTTCTTCATCCGGTTCAGATTCTTCTTCCGGTTCCGATTCTTCTTCCGGTTCCGACTCTTCTTTCGGTTCCTCTTCGGGAACTTGTGAATCAGTCCACGAATCATTCCAATTTACATTTAACTCTTCATTATTATTAGGTGAGTCAATGGGACTTGTTCTAGAGGTAGACATCTATCACATAATATCAAACGCGTTAAGAGATTAATATATCACATAATATTCACATGTTAAAAATATATAGTTTCCAACAAAATTTGTTAAGCAATCATTTTTCAAGTAAACACGGTCGAAGTCCAGACTTACTAATGCATCCTTACAAACTCGATAAGACACACTAATACAAAATTCTGGTTCTCTAAGACCAACGCTCGGATACCAACTGAAATGTCCCGTTCTTATTGATTAAAAACGTTCCATATTAATTGATTTCGTTGCGAGGTTTTGACCTCTATTTGAGACGTTTTTCAAAGACTGCATTCATTTTAAAACAAACCATAACCTTTATTTCATCAATAAAGGTTTAAAAAGCTTTACGTAGATTATCAAATAATGATAATCTAAAATATCCTGTTTACACACGACCATTACATAATGGTTTACACTACAAATATGTTACAACAAAATAAGTTTCTTGAATGCAGTTTTTACACAATATCATACAAGCATGGACTCCAAATCTCGTCCTTATTTAAGTATGCGACAGCGGAAGCTCTTAATAATCACCTGAGAATAAACATGCTTAAAACGTCAACAAAAATGTTGGTGAGTTATAGGTTTAACCTATATATATCAAATCATAATAATAGACCACAAGATTTCATATTTCAATACACATCCCATACATAGAGATAAAAATCATTCATATGGTGAACACCTGGTAACCGACATTAACAAGATGCATATATAAGAATATCCCCATCATTCCGGGACACCCTTCGGATATGATATAAATTTCGAAGTACTAAAGCATCCGGTACTTTGGATGGGGCTTGTTAGGCCCAATAGATCTATCTTTAGGATTCGCGTCAATTAGGGTGTCTGTTCCCTAATTCTTAGATTACCAGACTTAATAAAAAGGGGCATATTCGATTTCGATAATTCAACCATAGAATGTAGTTTCACGTACTTGTGTCTATTTTGTAAATCATTTATAAAACCTGCATGTATTCTCATCCCAAAAATATTAGATTTTAAAAGTGGGACTATAACTCACTTTCACAGATTTTTACTTCGTCGGGAAGTAAAACTTGGCCACTGGTTGATTCACGAACCTATAACAATATATACATATATATCAAAGTATGTTCAAAATATATTTACAACACTTTTAATATATTTTGATGTTTTAAGTTTATTAAGTCAGCTGTCCTTGTTAGTAACCTACAACTAGTTGTCCACAGTTAGATGTACAGAAATAACTCGATAAATATTATCTTGAATCAATCCACGACCCAGTGTATACGTATCTCAGTATTGATCACAACTCAAACTATATATATTTTGAAATCAACCTCAACCCTGTATAGCTAACTCCAACATTCACATATAGAGTGTCTATGGTTGTTCCGAAATATATATAGATGTGTCGACATGATAGGTCGAAACATTGTATACGTGTCTATGGTATCTCAAGATTACATAATATACAATACAAGTTGATTAAGTTATGGTTGGAATAGATTTGTTACCAATTTTCACGTAGCTAAAATGAGAAAAATTATCCAATCTTGTTTTACCCATAACTTCTTCATTTTAAATCCGTTTTGAGTGAATCAAATTGCTATGTTTTCATATTGAACTCTATTTTATGAATCTAAACAGAAAAAGTATAGGTTTATTGTCGGAAAAATAAGTGACAAGTCATTTTTGTAAAGGTAGTCATTTCAGTCGAAAGAACGACGTCTAGATGACCATTTTAGAAAACATACTTCCACTTTGAGTTTAACCATAATTTTTGGATATAGTTTCATGTTCATAATAAAAATCATTTTCTCAGAATAACAACTTTTAAATCAAAGTTTATCATAGTTTTTAATTAACTAACCCAAAACAGCCCGCGGTGTTACTACGACGGCGTAAATCCGGTTTTACGGTGTTTTTCGTGTTTCCAGGTTTTAAATCATTAAGTTAGCATATCATATAGATATAGAACATGTGTTTAGTTGATTTTAAAAGTCAAGTTAGAAGGATTAACTTTTGTTTGCGAACAAATTTAGAATTAACTAAACTATGTTCTAGTGATTACAAGTTTAAACCTTCGAATAAGATAGCTTTATATGTATGAATCGAATGATGTTATGAACATCATTACAACCTTAATTTCCTTGGATAAACCTACTGGAAGAGAGAAAAATGGATCTAGCTTCAATGGATCCTTGGATGGCTCGAAGTTCTTGAAGCAGAATCATGACACGAAAACAAGTTCAAGTAAGATCATCACTTGAAATAAGATTGTTATAGTTATAGAAATTGAACCAAAGTTTGAATATGATTATTACCTTGTATTAGAATGATAACCTACTGTAAGAAACAAAGATTTCTTGAGGTTGGATGATCACCTTACAAGATTGGAAGTGAGCTAGCAAACTTGAAAGTATTCTTGATTTTATGAAACTAGAACTTTTGGAATTTATGAAGAACACTTAGAACTTGAAGATAGAACTTGAGAGAAATCAATTAGATGAAGAAAATTGAAGAATGAAAGTGTTTGTAGGTGTTTTTGGTCGTTGGTGTATGGATTAGATATAAAGGATATGTAATTTTGTTTTCATGTAAATAAGTCATGAATGATTACTCATATTTTTGTAATTTTATGAGATATTTCATGCTAGTTGCCAAATGATGGTTCCCACATGTGTTAGGTGACTCACATGGGCTGCTAAGAGCTGATCATTGGAGTGTATATACCAATAGTACATACATCTAAAAGCTATGTATTGTACGAGTACGAATACGGGTGCATACGAGTAGAATTGTTGATGAAACTGAACGAGGATGTAATTGTAAGCATTTTTGTTAAGTAGAAGTATTTTGATAAGTGTCTTGAAGTCTTTCAAAAGTGTATGAATACATATTAAAACACTACATGTATATACATTTTAACTGAGTCGTTAAGTCATCGTTAGTCGTTACATGTAAATGTTGTTTTGAAACCTTTAGGTTAACGATCTTGTTGAATGTTGTTAACCCATTGTTTATTATAACAAATGAGATGTTAAATTATTATATTATCATGATATTATGATATATAATATATCTTAGTATGATGTATATACAGTAAATGTCGTTACAACGATAATCGTTACATATATGTCTCGTTTCGAAATCATTAAGTTAGTAGCCTTATTTTTACATATGTATTTCATTGTTAATACATTTAATAATATATTTACTTATCATTTAACATAATTAACCAAGTGTATCAATATCTTAATATGATTCATATGTACCTAGTAAGACATTGTTATAACGATAATCGTTATATATATCGTTTTCGAGTTTCTTAAATTAATAGTCTCATTTTTATGTATATAACTCATTGTTAAAATACCTAATGAGATACATACTTATAATAAAAACATGTTAACTATATATATAACCATATATATGTCATCGTATAGTTTTTATAAGTTTTAACGTTCGTGAATCACCGGTCAACTTGGGTGGTCAATTGTCTATATGAAACATATTTCAATTAATCAAGTCTTAACAAGTTTGATTGCTTAACATGTTGGAAACATTTAATCATGTAAATATCAATCTTAATTAATTTATATAAACATGGAAAAGTTCGGGTCACTACAGAGAAGGTCGAATCGGTGTTTGCCATAAGTAAGTGTACTGAAGAGGACAAAGTGAAGTACGCTACGCATACCTTCACAGGTTCTGCGTTAACATGGTGGAATACCTATCTAGAGCAAGTGGGACAAGACGATGCGTACGCACTACCGTGGTCAGCATTCAAACACTTGATGAACGAGAAGTACCGTCCCAGAACCGAGGTCAATAAGCTCAAGACAGAACTTAGAGGGTTACGAACCCAAGGATTTGATATTACCACGTACGAAAGACGATTCACAGAATTGTGCCTATTGTGTCCGGGAGCATTCGAAGATGAGGAAGAGAAGATCGACGCATTTGTGAAAGGATTACCGGAAAGAATCCAAGAAGATATAAGTTCACACGAGCCCGCCTCCATACAACAGGCATGTAGAATGGCTCACAAACTAGTGAACCAGATTGAAGAAAGAATTAAAGAACAGACTGCTGAAGAGGCCAATGTGAAGCAAGTCAAAAGAAAGTGGGAGGAAAACGGTGATAAGAATCACCAATACAACAACAACAGCAATTACAACAATAATCGCAACAATTATCCCAACAATCGCAACATCAATCGCAACTACAACAAACGGCCCAACAACAACAACAACAACAACAACAACAACAACAACAACAACAACTACAACAATCATCCCAACAACAATAATAACCGCAACAACAACAACAATCAGAAGCAGCTATGCCAAAGGTGTGAAAAGTATCACTCGGGGTTCTGCACCAAATTTTGCAACAAGTGTAAAATAAATGGTCATAGCGCGGCGAAGTGTGAGGTCTACGGACCAGGGGTTAATAGAACGAAAGGAACAAATGGTGTTGGAACGAGTAATGGCGGAGCAAGTAGTGTCGGAGCAAGTTATGCCAATGTAGTTTGTTATAAATGTGGAAAACCGGGCCACATTATTAGAAATTGCCTGAACCAGGAGAACACGAATGGACAAGGCCGCGGAAGAGTTTTCAATATTAATGCGGCAGAGGCACAGGAAGACCCGGAGCTTGTTACAGGTACGTTTCTTATTGACAATAAATCTGCTTACGTTTTATTTGATTCGGGTGCGGATAGAAGCTATATGAGTAGAGATTTTTGTGCTAAATTAAGTTGTCCATTGACGCCTTTGGATAGTAAATTTTTACTCGAATTAGCAAATGGTAAATTAATTTCAGCAGATAATATATGTCGGAATCGAGAAATTAAACTGGTTAGCGAAACATTTAAGATTGATTTGATACCAGTAGAGTTAGGGAGTTTTGATGTGATAATCGGTATGGACTGATTAAAAGAAGTGAAAGCAGAGATCGTTTGTTACAAAAATGCAATTCGCATTATACGAGAAATAGGAAAACCCTTAATGGTGTACGGAGAAAAGGGCAACACGAAGCTACATCTTATTAGTAATTTGAAGGCACAAAAACTAATAAGAAAAGGTTGCTATGCTGTTCTAGCACATGTCGAGAAAGTACAAACTGAAGAAAATAGCATCATTGATGTTCCCATTGCAAAAGAATTTCCCGATGTATTTTTGAAAGAATTACCGGGATTACCCCCACATTGATCCGTTGAATTTCAAATAGATCTTGTACCAGGAGCTGCACCAATAGCTCGTGCTCCTTACAGACTCGCACCCAGCGAGATGAAAGAACTGCAAAGCCAATTACAAGAACTTTTAGAGCGTGGTTTCATTCGACCAAGCACATCACCGTGGGGAGCTCCTGTTTTGTTTGTCAAGAAGAAAGATGGTACATTCAGGTTGTGTATCGACTACCGAGAGTTGAACAAACTTACCATCAAGAACCGCTACCCACTACCGAGAATCGACGACTTATTTGATCAACTACAAGGCTCGTCTGTTTATTCAAAGATTGACTTACGTTCCGGGTATCATCAAATGCGGGTAAAAGAAGATGATATTTCAAAGACTGCTTTCAGAACACGTTACGGTCATTACGAGTTTATGGTCATGCCGTTTGGTTTAACTAATGCACCAGCTGTGTACATGGACCTTATGAACCGAGTGTGTGGACCATACCTTGACAAGTTTGTCATTGTTTTCATTGATGACATACTTATTTACTCAAAGAATGACCAAGAACACGGTGAACATTTGAGAAAGGTGTTAGAAGTATTGCGGAAGGAAGAATTGTACGCTAAGTTTTCAAAGTGTGCATTTTGGATGGAAGAAGTTCAATTCCTCGGTCACATAGTAAACAAAGAAGGTATTAAGGTGGATCCGGCAAAGATAGAAACTGTTGAAAAGTGGGAAACCCCGAAAAATCCGAAACACATACGCCAGTTTTTAGGACTAGCTGGTTACTACAGAAGGTTCATCCAAGACTTTTCCAGAATAGCAAAACCCTTGACTGCATTAACGCATAAAGGGAAGAAATTTGAATGGAATGATGAACAAGAGAAAGCGTTTCAGTTATTGAAGAAAAAGCTAACTACGGCACCTATATTGTCATTGCCTGAAGGGAATGATGATTTTGTGATTTATTGTGACGCATCAAAGCAAGGTCTCGGTTGTGTATTAATGCAACGAACGAAGTTGATTGCTTATGCGTCTAGACAATTGAAGATTCACGAACAAAATTATATGACGCATGATTTGGAATTAGGCGCGGTTGTTTTTGCATTAAAGACTTGGAGGCACTACTTATATGGGGTCAAAAGTATTATATATACCGACCACAAAAGTCTTCAACACATATTTAATCAGAAACAACTGAATATGAGGCAGCGTAGGTGGATTGAATTATTGAATGATTACGACTTTGAGATTCGTTACCACCCGGGGAAGGCAAATGTGGTAGCCGATGCCTTGAGCAGGAAGGACAGAGAACCCATTCGAGTAAAATCTATGAATATAATGATTCATAATAACCTTACTACTCAAATAAAGGAGGCGCAACAAGGAGTTTTAAAAGAGGGAAATTTAAAGGATGAAATACCCAAAGGATCGGAGAAGCATCTTAATATTCGGGAAGACGGAACCCGATATAGGGCTGAAAGAATTTGGGTACCAAAATTTGGAGATATGAGAGAAATGGTACTTAGAGAAGCTCATAAAACCAGATACTCAATACATCCTGGAACGGGGAAGATGTACAAGGATCTCAAGAAACATTTTTGGTGGCCGGGTATGAAAGCCGATGTTGCTAAATATGTAGGAGAATGTTTGACGTGTTCTAAGGTCAAAGCTGAGCATCAGAAACCATCAGGTCTACTTCAACAACCCGAAATCCCGAAATGGAAATGGGAAAACATTACCATGGATTTCATCACTAAAGTGCCAAGGACTGCAAGTGGTTTTGATACTAATTAGGTAATAGTTGATCGTCTCACCAAATCAGCACACTTCCTGCCAATAAGAGAAGATGACAAGATGGAGAAGTTAGCATGACTGTATTTGAAGGAAGTCGTCTCCAGACATGGAATACCAATCTCTATTATCTCTGATAGGGATGGCAGATTTATTTCAAGATTCTGGCAGACATTACAGCAAGCATTAGGAACTCGTCTAGACATGAGTACTGCCTATCATCCACAAACTGATGGGCAGAGCGAAAGGACGATACAAACGCTTGAAGACATGCTACGAGCATGTGTTATTGATTTCGAAAACAGTTGGGATCGACATCTACCATTAGCAGAATTTTCCTACAACAACAGCTACCATTCAAGCATTGAGATGGCGCCGTTTGAAGCACTTTATGGTAGAAAGTGCAGGTCTCCGATTTGTTGGAGTGAAGTGGGGGATAGACAGATTACGGGTCCGGAGATTATACAAGAAACTACCGAGAAGATCATCCAAATTCAACAACGATTGAAAACCGCCCAAAGTCGACAAAAGAGCTACGCTGACATTAAAAGAAAAGATATAGAATTTGAAATTGGAGAGATGGTCATGCTTAAAGTTGCACCTTGGAAAGGCGTTGTTCGATTTGGTAAATGAGGGAAATTAAATCCAAGGTATATTGGACCATTCAAGATTATTGATCGTGTCGGACCAGTAGCTTACCGACTTGAGTTACCTCAACAACTCGCGGTTGTACATAACACTTTCCACGTCTCGAATTTGAAGAAATGTTTTGCTAAAGAAGATCTCACTATTCCGTTAGATGAAATCCAAATCAACGAAAAACTCCAATTCATCGAAGAACCCGTCGAAATAATGGATCGTGAGGTTAAAAGACTTAAGCAAAACAAGATACCAATTATTAAGGTTCGATGGAATGCTCGTAGAGGACCCGAGTTCACCTGGGAGTGTGAAGATCAGATGAAGAAGAAATACCCGCATCTATTTCCAGAAGATTCGTCAACACCTTCAACAGCTTAAAATTTCGGGACGAAATTTATTTAACGGGTAGGTACTGTAGTGACCCGAACTTTTCCATGTTTATATATATTAATTGAGATTGATATTTACATGATTAAATGTTTCCAACATGTTAAGCAATCAAACTTGTTAAGACTTGATTAATTGAAATAGGTTTCATATAGACAATTGACCACCCAAGTTGACCGGTGATTCACGAACGTTAAAACTTGTAAAAACTATATGATGACATATATATGGTTATATATATAGTTAACATTATATTATGATAATTAAACATATCATTAAGTATATTAACAATGAACTACATATGTAAAAACAAGACTACTAACTTAATGATTTTGAAACGAGACATATATGTAACGATTATCGTTGTAACGACATTTAATGTATATATATCATATTAAGAGATATTCGTACATCATAATATCATGATAATATAATAATTTAAAATCTCTTTTGATATTATAAACATTGGGTTAACAACATTTAACAAGATCGTTAACCTAAAGGTTTCAAAACAACATTTACATGTAACGACTAACGATGACTTAACGACTCAGTTAAAATGTATATACATGTAGTGTTTTAATATGTATTTATACACTTTTGAAAGACTTCAATACACTTATCAAAATACTTCTACTTAACAAAAATGCTTACAATTACATCCTCGTTCAGTTTCATCAACAATTCTACTCGTATGCACCCGTATTCGTACTCGTACCATACACAGCTTTTAGATGTATTTACTATTGGTATATACACTCCAATGATCAGCTCTTAGCAGCCCATGTGAGTCACCTAACACATGTGGGAACCATCATTTGGCAACTAGCATGAAATATCTCATAAAATTACAAAAATATGAGTAATCATTCATGACTTATTTACATGAAAACAAAATTACATACCCTTTATATCTAATCCATACACCAACGACCAAAAACACCTACAAACACTTTTATTCTTCAATTTTCTTCATCTAATTGATCTCTCTCAAGTTCTATCTTCAAGTTCTAAGTGTTCTTCATATATTCTACAAGTTCTAGTTACATAAAATCAAGAATACTTTCAAGTTTGCTAGCTCACTTCCAATCTTGGAAGGTGATCATCCAACCTCAAGAAATATTTGTTTCTTACAGTAGGTTATCATTCTAATACAAGGTAATAATCATATTCAAACTTTGGTTCAATTTCTATAACTATAACAATCTTATTTCAAGTGATGATCTTACTTAAACTTGTTTTCGTGTCATGATTCTGCTTCAAGAACTTCGAGCCATCCAAGGATCCGTTGAAGCTAGATCCATTTTTCTCTTTTCCAGTAGGTTTATCCAAGGAACTTAAGGTAGTAATGATGTTCATAACATCATTCGATTCATACATATAAAGCTATCTTATTCGAAGGTTTAAACTTGTAATCACTAGAACATAGTTTAGTTAATTCTAAACTTGTTCGCAAACAAAAGTTAATCCTTCTAACTTGACTTTTAAAATCAACTAAACACATGTTCTATATCTATATGATATGCTAACTTAATGATTTAAAACCTGGAAACACGAAAAACACCGTAAAACCGGATTTACGCCGTCGTAGTAACACCGCGGGCTGTTTTGGGTTAGTTAATTAAAAACTATGGTAAACTTTGATTTAAAAGTTGTTATTCTGAGAAAATGATTTTTATTATGAACATGAAACTATATCCAAAAATTATGGTTAAACTCAAAGTGGAAGTATGTTTTCTAAAATGGTCATCTAGACGTCGTTCTTTCGACTGAAATGACTACCTTTACAAAAACGACTTGTAACTTATTTTTCCGACAATAAACCTATACTTTTTCTGTTTATATTCATAAAATAGAGTTCAATATGAAACCATAGCAATTTGATTCACTCAAAACGGATTTAAAATGAAGAAGTTATGGGTAAAACAAGATTGGATAATTTTTCTCATTTTAGCTACGTGAAAATTGGTAACAAATCTATTCCAACCATAACTTAATCAACTTGTATTGTATATTATGTAATCTTTAGATACCATAGACACGTATACAATGTTTCGACCTATCATGTCGACACATCTATATATATTTCGGAACAACCATAGACACTCTATATGTGAATGTTGGAGTTAGCTATACAGGGTTGAGGTTGATTCCAAAATATATATAGTTTGAGTTGTGATCAATACTGAGATACGTATATACTGGGTCGTGGATTGATTCAAGATAATATTTATCAATTTATTTCTGTACATCTAATTGTGGACAATTAGTTGTAGGTTACTAACGAGGACAGCTGACTTAATAAACTTAAAACATCAAAATATATTAAAAGTATTGTAAATATATTTTGAACATACTTTGATATATATGTATATATTGTTATAGGTTCGTGAATCAACCAGTGGCCAAGTCTTACTTCCCGACGAAGTAAAAATCTGTGAAAGTGAGTTATAGTCCCACTTTTAAAATCTAATATTTTTGGGATGAGAATACATGCAAGTTTTATAAATGATTTACAAAATAGACACAAGTACGTGAAACTACATTCTATGGTTGAATTATCAAAATCGAATATGCCCCTTTTTATTAAGTCTGGTAATCTAAGAATTAGGGAACAGACACCCTAATTGACGCGAATCCTAAAGATAGATCTATTGGGCCCAACAAGTCCCATCCAAAGTACCGGATGCTTTAGTACTTCGAAATTTATATCATATCCGAAGGGTGTCCCGGAATGATGGGGATATTCTTATATATGCATCTTGTTAATGTCGGTTACCAGGTGTTCACCATATGAATGCTTTTTATCTCTATGTATGGGGTGTGTATTGAAATATGAAATCTTGTGGTCTATTATTATGATTTGATATATATAGGTTAAACCTATAACTCACCAACATTTTTGTTGACGTTTTAAGCATGTTTATTCTCAGGTGATTATTAAGAGCTTCCGCTGTCGCATACTTAAATAAGGACGAGATTTGGAGTCCATGCTTGTATGATATTGTGTAAAAACTGCATTCAAGAAACTTATTTTGTTGTAACATATTTGTATTGTAAACCATTATGTAATGGTCGTGTGTAAACAGGATATTTTAGATTATCATTATTTGATAATCTACGTAAAGCTTTTTAAACCTTTATTGATGAAATAAAGGTTATGGTTTGTTTTAAAATGAATGCAGTCTTTGAAAAACGTCTCATATAGAGGTCAAAACCTCGCAACGAAATCAATTAATATAGAACGTTTTTAATCACTAAGAACGGGACATTTCAGTTCATAGTTTTAATGTTGCGCATAATCTGTATATAAAGGTGGATCACAAGATTTCAGTTGTTCAATCCAGAAACGTTTATCAAAATATTCTACAAAATTGAGCACCCTGGTAACTAAACTTAACGTATATAATTTATACCCTTTGTATATGTTGGGATTTAACAAGTTTCATAATACTTATAATCATTCAAGAAATAAGATTTGCGGAAGCATATAAAGTACAATTTTAAAACTTGTAAATCTTTAACCATTTAAAGTTAAATCCCAAAAAGGATCAAGTTGTGAAACATACTTACAAACTAAGAGTGGGTTTAGAGTTTATACCTCCTCAAGCTTGTTGAGGGTAGTTTACAAATGTGCAAGATGATGATGAAGATGAAGGCAAGAAAGCTTCTAACTTGAAGCCTCAAGTGTGTAATACCCCAAGCTTTTGATGCACCAACAAAACCTTCAAATTGGTTAGGATTTAGAACACTTAATCACTTGATTTTACAAGCAAAATGCTCCCTTTTTTTGTTAAAACAGTTCAGCCAGAAATGCCCAAAAAAATGAGCTGAATGCAGTTTTTTTTATCACTTATGTGTACTACAACTTGAGTCAAGCCTTGGTTTTAAGACCCTTGCATGTACATAAGGAATATTGTGTTAAAAGTAACAAAATAGGCATGGGTGTGTCATCCTTGGAGACACAAAATTCTGCACATGTTTAATAAAATAACAATGTCTTAATAAATATAAAACTTGTTATATTTATATAAAACCATGTATTTTATTAAGTTACTTGCTTATTTTATAAACCTTTTATAAAATATAACACAATATAATTATTTAAACCTATAAATAATTAAATATAAATTATCCAAATAATTTATCTCAAGTGATAATATTTTAGAAAACCGATTTTCTAAAGTTCAAGTTACGTATTTATTTAACGATCCAACCGTTGAGATTAAAAACATATAGAGTGTCGGTAAGCTTGTTATTGGGTATGACCCGACTTGGGGTCATAACGTATTAGCCACATTAATTTAATATGTCTCTTGGGCATAAGAAAAACCTACAATCTCCCACTTGCACGAGAACATAAGAAATTAATGCAAGTGACGGATACCACCTAACGACCGTCCATTACCCCCAATATGTTATGACTATGTGCCATTCAATAACATCATCCCTTTAGAGTTTCCATCTCAAATATGAATAGGTGAATCTTTCATCACATCCTTTCGTCCTAGATGTCATGTTAAATCCAAGAGACACAGAGTGATCACTCTCTTTTAGATTTAACTTTATCAGGTCTTAGACATCTGACTCTCAATGAATAAGAGGGACAAATTCCATCTTGATTACATACGTCCTAGATATATACTTTGTATTACACCTGAGCTCTTCCTTATGAACTACCATATTTCAGAATAGCGAAGGAAAGAATCAAGGCATAATACTTAGTGAATATCCGAACCCAATATGTATCTCAGGTCAGAGGATACAATGATATTCGCCTTTACTCAAGATTACATGTGATCAACCACAAAGGCTCCATTTAGTAAGTCTTGAGGGCGGGTCTTCCAATATTTGTGTCCCACAAATATCTGTGAACCTTGGTTGCAACCTTGCCCCACATTCATCCCGTGAATGTATACCAATCCAAGTTCACAATAGTCTAAACCTCACATTTGCTCCCACAAATGTGATCGACTACGGAATTTAGAATAATTACTTATTCATGGATAAAATATGCAAAATAGGAACATAACTCAAAATAAATTAATACCATAATTATATTAATGAGTTTGAACAATTTCGTTCCGTTACAATACTTAAAACAGATCATGACCAATCACTAGAATATCGAAGCCCTAATGCACTAACATGCCCTTGATGTTTTGCACCATGTAAGAGTTTCGTGAGTGGATCCACTATATTAAGATCTGTGTGAACTTTGCGAATACATATCTTTCCCTTTTCAACTTCATCCCTTATGTAGTTGAATCTCCGCTCAATGTGACGGGTCTTTTGGTGAGCACGAGGTTCCTTGATTTGAGCAATCGCACCCTCGTTGTCACAAAAGATCTCAAGAGGGTCCTGAATGGAAGGGACTACTCCTAAGTCGTCGATGAATTTCTTCATCCATGCAGCTTCCTGAGCTGCCAATTGAAATGTCCCGTTCTTATTGATTAAAAACGTTCCATATTAATTGATTTCGTTGCGAGGTTTTGACCTCTATATGAGACGTTTTTCAAAGACTGCATTCATTTTAAAACAAACCATAACCTTTATTTCATCAATAAAGGTTTAAAAAGCTTTACGTAGATTATCAAATAATGATAATCTAAAATATCCTGTTTACACACGACCATTACATAATGGTTTACAATACAAATATGTTACAACAAAATAAGTTTCTTGAATGCAGTTTTTACACAATATCATACAAGCATGGACTCCAAATCTCGTCCTTATTTAAGTATGCGACAGCGGAAGCTCTTAATAATCACCTGAGAATAAACATGCTTAAAACGTCAACAAAAATGTTGGTGAGTTATAGGTTTAACCTATATATATCAAATCGTAACAATAGACCACAAGATTTCATATTTCAATACACATCCCATACATAGAGATAAAAATCATTCATATGGTGAACACCTGGTAACCGACAATAACAAGATGCATATTTAAGAATATCCCCATCATTCCGGGACACCCTTCGGATATGATATAAATTTCGAAGTACTAAAGCATCCGGTACTTTGGATGGGGTTTGTTAGGCCCAATAGATCTATCTTTAGGATTCGCGTCAATTAGGGTGTCTGTTCCCTAATTCTTAGATTACCAGACTTAATAAAAAGGGGCATATTCGATTTCGATAATTCAACCATAGAATGTAGTTTCACGTACTTGTGTCTATTTTGTAAATCATTTATAAAACCTGCATGTATTCTCATCCCAAAAATATTAGATTTTAAAAGTGGGACTATAACTCACTTTCACAGATTTTTACTTCGTCGGGAAGTAAGACTTGGCCACTGGTTGATTCACGAACCTATAACAATATATACATATATATCAAAGTATGTTCAAAATATATTTACAACACTTTTAATATATTTTGATGTTTTAAGTTTATTAAGTCAGCTGTCCTCGTTAGTAACCTACAACTAGTTGTCCACAGTTAGATGTACAGAAATAAATCGATAAATATTATCTTGAATCAATCCACGACCCAGTGTATACGTATCTCAGTATTGATCACAACTCAAACTATATATATTTTGGAATCAACCTCAACCCTGTATAGCTAACTCCAACATTCACATATAGAGTGTCTATGGTTGTTCCGAAATATATATAGATGTGTCGACATGATAGGTCGAAACATTGTATACGTGTCTATGGTATCTCAAGATTACATAATATATAATACAAGTTGATTAAGTTATGGTTGGAATATATTTGTTACCAATTTTCACGTAGCTAAAATGAGAAAAATTATCCAATCTTGTTTTACCCATAACTTCTTCATTTTAAATCCGTTTTGAGTGAATCAAATTGCTATGGTTTCATATTGAACTCTATTTTATGAATCTAAACAAAAAAAGTATAGGTTTCTAGTCGGAAAAATAAGTTACAAGTCGTTTTTGTAAAGGTAGTCATTTCAGTCGAAAGAACGACGTCTAGATGACCATTTTAGAAAACATACTTCCACTTTGAGTTTAACCATAATTTTTGGATATAGTTTCATGTTCATAATAAAAATCATTTTCTCAGAATAACAACTTTTAAATCAAAGTTTATCATACTTTTTAATTAACTAACCCAAAACAGCCCGCGGTGTTACTACGACGGCGTAAATCCGGTTTTACGGTGTTTTTCGTGTTTCCAGGTTTTAAATCATTAAGTTAGCATATCATATAGATATAGAACATGTGTTTAGTTGATTTTAAAAGTCAAGTTAGAAGGATTAACTTTTGTTTGCGAACAAGTTTAGAATTAACTAAACTATGTTCTAGTGATTACAAGTTTAAACCTTCGAATAAGATAGCTTTATATGTATGAATCGAATGATGTTATGAACATCATTACTACCTTAAGTTCCTTGGATGAACCTACTGGAAAAGAGAAAAATGGATCTAGCTTCAATGGATCCTTGGATGGCTCAAAGTTCTTGAAGCAAAATCATGACACGAAAACAAGTTCAAGTAAGATCATCACTTGAAATAAGATTGTTATAGTTATAGAAATTGAACCAAAGTTTGAATATGATTATTACCTTGTATTAGAATGATAACCTACTGTAAGAAACAAAGATTTCTTGAGGTTGGATGATCACCTTACAAGATTGGAAGTGAGCTAGCAAACTTGAAAGTATTCTTGATTTTATGAAACTAGAACTTTTGGAATTTATGAAGAACACTTAGAACTTGAAGATAGAACTTGAGAGAGTTCAATTAGATGAAGAAAATTGAAGAATGAAAGTGTTTGTAGGTGTTTTTGGTCGTTGGTGTATGGATTAGATATAAAGGATATGTAATTTTGTTTTCATGTAAATAAGTCATGAATGATTACTCATATTTTTGTAATCTTATGAGATATTTCATGCTAGTTGCCAAATGAAGGTTCCCACATGTGTTAGGTGACTCACATGGGCTGCTAAGAGCTGATCATTGGAGTGTATATACCAATAGTACATACATCTAAAAGCTGTGTATTGTACGAGTACGAATACGGGTGCATACGAGTAGAATTGTTGATGAAACTGAACGAGAATGTAATTGTAAGCATTTTTGTTAAGTAGAAGTATTTTGATAAGTGTATTGAAGTCTTTCAAAAGTGTATAAATACATATTAAAACACTACATGTATATACATTTTAACTGAGTCGTTAAGTCATCGTTAGTCGTTACATGTAAGTGTTGTTTTGAAACCTTTAGGTTAACGATCTTGTTAAATGTTGTTAACCCAATGTTTATAATATCAAAAGAGATTTTAAATTATTATATTATCATGATATTATGATGTACGAATATCTCTTAATATGATATATATACATTAAATGTCGTTACAACGATAAACGTTACATATATGTCTCGTTTCAAAATCATTAAGTTAGTAGTCTTGTTTTTACATATGTAGTTCATTGTTAATATAATTAATGATATTTTTACTTATCATAATATCATGTTAACTATATATATAACCATATATATGTCATCATATAGTTTTTTTACAAGTTTTAACGTTCGTGAATCACCGGTCAACTTGGGTGGTCAATTGTCTATATGAAACCTATTTCAATTAATCAAGTCTTAACAAGTTTGATTGCTTAACATGTTGGAAACATTTAATCATGTAAATATAAATCTCAATTAATATATATAAACATGGAAAAGTTCGGGTCACTACAGTACCTACCCGTTAAATAAATTTCGTCCCGAAATTTTAAGCTGTTGAAGGTGTTGACGAATCTTCTGGAAAGAGATGCGGGTATTTCTTCTTCATCTGATCTTCACGCTCCCAGGTGAACTCGGGTCCTCTACGAGCATTCCATCGAACCTTAACAATTGGTATCTTATTTTGCTTAAGTCTTTTAACCTCACGATCCATTATTTCGACGGGTTCTTCGATGAATTGAAGTTTTTCGTTGATTTGGATTTCATCTAACGGAATAGTGAGATCTTCTTTAGCAAAACATTTCTTTAAATTCGAGACGTGGAAAGTGTTATGTACAGCCGCGAGTTGTTGAGGTAACTCTAGTCGGTAAGCTACTGGTCCGACACGATCAATAATCTTGAATGGTCCAATATACCTTGGATTTAATTTCCCTCGTTTACCAAATCGAACAACGCCTTTCCAAGGTGCAACTTTAAGCATGACCATCTCTCCAATTTCAAATTCTATATCTTTTCTTTTAATGTCAGCGTAGCTCTTTTGTCGACTTTGGGCGGTTTTCAACCGTTGTTGAATTTGGATGATCTTCTCGGTAGTTTCTTGTATAATCTCCGGATCCGTAATCTGTCTATCCCCCACTTTACTCCAACAAATCGGAGACCTGCACTTTCTACCATAAAGTGCTTCAAACGGCGCCATCTCAATGCTTGAATGGTAGCTGTTGTTGTAGGAAAATTCTGCTAACGGTAGATGTCGATCCCAACTGTTTCCGAAATCAATAACACATGCTCGTAGCATGTCTTCAAGCGTTTGTATCGTCCTTTCGCTCTGCCCATCAGTTTGTGGATGATAGGCAGTACTCATGTCTAGACGAGTTCCTAATGCTTGCTGTAATGTCTGCCAAAATCTTGAAATAAATCTGCCATCCCTATCAGAGATAATAGAGATTGGTATTCCATGTCTGGAGACGACTTCCTTCAAATACAGTCGTGCTAACTTCTCCATCTTGTCATCTTCTCTTATTGGTAGGAAGTGTGCTAATTTGGTGAGACGATCAACTATTACCCAAATAGTATCAAAACCACTTGCAGTCCTTGGCAATTTAGTGATGAAATCCATGGTAATGTTTTCCCATTTCCATTCCGGGATTTCGGGTTGTTGAAGTAGACCTGATGGTTTCTGATGCTCAGCTTTAACCTTAGAACACGTCAAACATTCTCCTACGTATTTAGCAACATCGGCTTTCATACCCGGCCACCAAAAATGTTTCTTGAGATCCTTGTACATCTTCCCCGTTCCAGGATGTATTGAGTATCTGGTTTTATGAGCTTCTCTAAGTACCATTTCTCTCATATCTCCAAATTTTGGTACCCAAATCCTTTCAGCCCTATACCGGGTTCCGTCTTCCCGAATATTAAGATGTTTCTCCGATCCTTTGGGTATTTCATCCTTTAAATTTCCCTCTTTTAAAACTCCTTGTTGCGCCTCCTTTATTTGAGTAGTAAGGTTATTATGAATCATTATATTCATAGATTTTACTCGAATGGGTTCTCTGTCCTTCCTGCTCAAGGCATCGGCTACCACATTTGCCTTCCCCGGGTGGTAACGAATCTCAAAGTCGTAATCATTCAATAATTCAATCCACCTACGCTGCCTCATATTCAGTTGTTTCTGATTAAATATGTGTTGAAGACTTTTGTGGTCGGTATATATAATACTTTTGACCCCATATAAGTAGTGCCTCCAAGTCTTTAATGCAAAAACAACCGCGCCTAATTCCAAATCATGCGTCGTATAATTTTGTTCGTGAATCTTCAATTGTCTAGACGCATAAGCAATCACCTTCGTTCGTTGCATTAATACACAACCGAGACCTTGCTTTGATGCGTCACAATAAATCACAAAATCATCATTCCCTTCAGGCAATGACAATATAGGTGCCGTAGTTAGCTTTTTCTTCAATAACTGAAACGCTTTCTCTTGTTCATCATTCCATTCAAATTTCTTCCCTTTATGCGTTAATGCAGTCAAGGGTTTTGCTATTCTGGAAAAGTCTTGGATGAACCTTCTGTAGTAACCAGCTAGTCCTAAAAACTGGCGTATGTGTTTCGGAGTTTTCGGGGTTTCCCACTTTTCAACAGTTTCTATCTTTGCCGGATCCACCTTAATACCTTCTTTGTTCACTATGTGACCGAGGAATTGAACTTCTTCCAACCAAAATGCACACTTTGAAAACTTAGCGTACAATTCTTCCTTCCTCAATACTTCTAACACCTTTCTCAAATGTTCACCGTGTTCTTGGTCATTCTTTGAGTAAATAAGTATGTCATCAATGAAAACAATGACAAACTTGTCAAGGTATGGTCCACACACTCGGTTCATAAGGTCCATGAACACAGCTGGTGCATTAGTTAAACCAAACGGCATGACCATAAACTCGTAATGACCGTAACGTGTTCTGAAAGCAGTCTTTGGAATATCATCTTCTTTCACCCGCATTTGATGATACCCGGAACGTAAGTCAATCTTTGAATAAACAGACGAGCCTTGTAGTTGATCAAATAAGTCGTCGATTCTCGGTAGTGGGTAGCGGTTCTTGATGGTAAGTTTGTTCAACTCTCGGTAGTCGATACACAACCTGAATGTACCATCTTTCTTCTTGACAAACAAAACAGGAGCTCCCCACGGTGATGTGCTTGGTCGAATGAAACCACGCTCTAAAAGTTCTTGTAATTGTCTTTGCAGTTCTTTCATCTCGCTGGGTGCGAGTCTGTAAGGAGCACGAGCTATTGGTGCAGCTCCTGGTACAAGATCTATTTGAAATTCAACGGATCGATGTGGGGGTAATCCCGGTAATTCTTTCGGAAATACATCGGGAAATTCTTTTGCAATGGGAACATCATTGATGCTCTTTTCTTCAGTTTGTACTTTCTCGACGTGTGCTAGAACAGTATAGCAACATTTTCTTATTAGTTTTTGTGCCTTCAAATTACTAATAAGATGTAGCTTCGTGTTGCCCTTTTCTCCGTACACCATTAAGGGTTTTCCTTTTTCTCGTATAATGCGAATTGCATTTTTGTAACAGACGATCTCTGCTTTCACTTCTTTCAACCAGTCCATACCGATTATCACATCAAAACTCCCTAACTCTACTGGTATCAAATCAATCTTAAATGTTTCGCTAACCAGTTTAATTTCTCGATTCCGACATATATTATCTGCTGAAATTAATTTACCATTTGCTAATTCGAGTAAAAATTTACTATCCAAAGGCGTCAATGGACAACTTAATTTAGCACAAAAATCTCTACTCATATAGCTTCTATCCGCACCCGAATCAAATAAAACGTAAGCAGATTTATTGTCAATAAGAAACGTACCCGTAACAAGCTCCGGGTCTTCCTGTGCCTCTGCCGCATTAATATTGAAAACTCTTCCGCGGCCTTGTCCATTCGTGTTCTCCTGGTTCGGGCAATTTCTAATAATGTGGCCCGGTTTTCCACATTTATAACAAACTACATTGGCATAACTTGCTCCGACACTACTTGCTCCGCCATTACTCGTTCCGACACCATTTGTTCCTTTCGTTCTATTAACCCCTGGTCCGTAGACCTCACACTTCGCCGCGCTATGACCATTTCTTTTACACTTGTTGCAAAATTTGGTGCAGAACCCCGAGTGATTCTTTTCACACCTTTGGCATAGCTGCTTCTGATTATTGTTGTTGTTGCGGTTATTATTGTTGTTGGGATGATTGTTGTAGTTGCTGTTGTTGTTGTTGTTGTTGTTGTTGGGCCGTTTGTTGTAGTTTCGATTGATGTTGCGATTGTTGGGATAATTGTTGCGATTATTGTTGTAATTGCTGTTGTTGTTGTATTGGTGATTCTTATCACCGTTTTCCTCCCACTTTCTTTTGACTTGCTTCACATTGGCCTCTTCAGCAGTCTGTTCTTTAATTCTTTCTTCAATCTGGTTCACTAGTTTGTGAGCCATTCTACATGCCTGTTGTATGGAGGCGGGCTCGTGTGAACTTATATCTTCTTGGATTCTTTCCGGTAATCCTTTCACAAACGCGTCGATCTTCTCTTCCTCATCTTCGAATGCTCCCGGACACAATAGGCACAATTCTGTGAATCGTCTTTCGTACGTGGTAATATCAAATCCTTGGGTTCGTAACCCTCTAAGTTCTGTCTTGAGCTTATTGACCTCGGTTCTGGGACGGTACTTCTCGTTCATCAAGTGCTTGAATGCTGACCACGGTAGTGCGTACGCATCATCTTGTCCCACTTGCTCTAGATAGGTATTCCACCATGTTAACGCAGAACCTGTGAAGGTATGTGTAGCGTACTTCACTTTGTCCTCTTCAGTACACTTACTTATGGCAAACACCGATTCAACCTTCTCGGTCCACCGTTTCAATCCGATCGGTCCTTCGGTTCCATCAAATTCCAAAGGTTTGCAGGCAGTGAATTCTTTGTAGGTGCATCCTACACGATTTCCTGTACTGCTAGATCCAAGGTTATTGTTGGTATGTAGCGCAGCCTGTACTGCGGCTATGTTTGAAGCTAGAAAAGTACGGAATTCCTCTTCATTCATATTCACAGTGTGTCGAGTAGTCGGTGCCATTTCCTTCAAAATAGTTAAATGGAACAAGTTAATCATACAGAATATTAAGAGTAGTTAATAGTATTTCGTAGCAAAATATGAACTCATTTATAAAAGCTTTTTCTTCATATTAGCGTTTTATAAGTTTAAATTCGGGTAGTACCTACCCGTTAAGTTCATACTTAGTAGCTAATATACAATTCAACTACTACAATTCTATATGAAAAACTGATTATAATAATATTTCGCGTTCAAACTTTTATACAATATTTTACAAACTTACAATACCGCTTATTTTACATAAAGCATGAAATATAGCACACAATAACTTTGATACAAGATAGTTGTGAAGACAATTCTAGCTAGTACACAAGTCGTTCAGCAAAGACAATAAAGACACGTAATTCATACGTCCAGAAACAAGTCATGCATTCTGGTTTTACTAGGACTACTTCCCATCCTTGGTCTTGTGCAACATAACCGTTATGGCCGTTGATAAGACAGCGTGTTGTAACGTCATCAAAGGGACGAGGGTTACGTAATGTCCAACAGTCCCGTAACAATCTAAAAACCTCATTTCTTACCCCAATTACCGACTCCGTCACTTGTGGAAACGTTTTGTTTAATAGTTGTAGCCCGATGTTCTTGTTCTCACTTTGGTGAGAAGCGAACATTACTAATCCGTAAGCATAACATGCTTCTTTATGTTGCATGTTAGCCGCTTTTTCTAAATCACGAAGTCCAATATTCGGATATATTGAGTCAAAATAATTTCTTAACCCGTTGCGTAAAATAGCATTTAGGTTCCCCGCAATATATGCGTCAAAGTAAAGACATCGTAACTTATGGGTTTCCCAATGTGATATCCCCCATCTTTCAAACGAAAGTCTCTTATAAACCAAGACATTCTTGGAACGTTCTTCGAATGTCTTACAAACTGATCTCGCCTTAAATAGTTGTGCCGAGGAATTCTGGCCGACTCTAGACAAGATTTCATCAATCATGTCTCCGGGTAGGTCTCTTAAAATATTGGGTTGTCTATCCATTTTGTGTTTTTAAACTGTAAAATAGACAAGAGTTAGATTCATAAAAAAATACTTATTAATACAAGCAATTTTTACATATATCATAAAGCATAAGAACACTATATTACAAATATTACACCACACGAATACAACTATCTTATTCCGACTCGCTCGTTTCTTCTTCTTCGGTTTTGGTTCGTTTTGCCAAGTTTCTAGGGATATATGATGTTCCCCTAATACGAGCCGTCGTGATCCACATTGGTTTAGAAAAACCTGGTGGTTTAGAGGTTCCCGGGTCATTGTTACAACTTAAGGACTTCGGGGGTTGACGATACATATAAAGTTCATCGGGGTTGGAATTAGATTTCTCTATTTTTATGCCCTTTTCCCTTATTATTTTCTTTTGCCTTTTTAAATTCAGTTGGGGTAATTTCTATAACATCATCGGAATTCTCGTCGGAATCCGATTCATCGGAGAATTGGTAATCCTCCCAATATTTTGCTTCCTTGGCGGAAACACCATTGACCATAATTAACTTTGGTCGGTTGGTTGAGGATTTTCTTTTACTTAACCGTTTTATTATTTCCCCCACCGGTTCTATTTCTTCATCCGGTTCCGATTCTTCTTCCGGTTCCGATTCTTCTTCCGGTTCCGACTCTTCTTCCGGTTCCTCTTCGGGAACTTGTGAATCAGTCCACAAATCATTCCAATTTACATTTGACTCTTCATTATTATTAGGTGAGTCAATGGGACTTGTTCTAGAGGTAGACATCTATCACATAATATCAAACACGTTAAGAGATTAATATATCACATAATATTCATATGTTAAAAATATATAGTTTCCAACAAAAATGTTAAGCAATCATTTTTAAAGAAAACACGGTCGAAGTCCAGACTCACTAATGCATCCTAACAAACTCGATAAGACACACTAATGCAAATTTTCTGGTTCTCTAAGACCAACGCTCTGATACCAACTGAAATGTCCCGTTCTTATTGATTAAAAACGTTCCATATTAATTGATTTCGTTGCGAGGTTTTGACCTCTATATGAGACGTTTTTCAAAGACTGCATTCATTTTAAAACAAACCATAACCTTTATTTCATCAATAAAGGTTTAAAAAGCTTTACGTAGATTATCAAATAATGATAATCTAAAATATCCTGTCTACACACGACCATTACATAATGGTTTACAATACAAATATGTTACAACAAAATAAGTTTCTTGAATGCAGTTTTTACACAATATCATACAAGCATGGACTCCAAATCTCGTCCTTATTTAAGTATGCGACAGCGGAAGCTCTTAATAATCACCTGAGAATAAACATGCTTAAAACGTCAACAAAAATGTTGGTGAGTTATAGGTTTAACCTATATATATCAAATCGTAACAATAGACCACAAGATTTCATATTTCAATACACATCCCATACATAGAGATAAAAATCATTCATATGGTGAACACCTGGTAACCGACAATAACAAGATGCATATTTAAGAATATCCCCATCATTCCGGGACACCCTTCGGATATGATATAAATTTCGAAGTACTAAAGCATCCGGTACTTTGGATGGGGTTTGTTAGGCCCAATAGATCTATCTTTAGGATTCGCGTCAATTAGGGTGTCTGTTCCCTAATTCTTAGATTACCAGACTTAATAAAAAGGGGCATATTCGATTTCGATAATTCAACCATAGAATGTAGTTTCACGTACTTGTGTCTATTTTGTAAATCATTTATAAAACCTGCATGTATTCTCATCCCAAAAATATTAGATTTTAAAAGTGGGACTATAACTCACTTTCACAGATTTTTACTTCGTCGGGAAGTAAGACTTGGCCACTGGTTGATTCACGAACCTATAACAATATATACATATATATCAAAGTATGTTCAAAATATATTTACAACACTTTTAATATATTTTGATGTTTTAAGTTTATTAAGTCAGCTGTCCTCGTTAGTAACCTACAACTAGTTGTCCACAGTTAGATGTACAGAAATAAATCGATAAATATTATCTTGAATCAATCCACGACCCAGTGTATACGTATCTCAGTATTGATCACAACTCAAACTATATATATTTTGGAATCAACCTCAACCCTGTATAGCTAACTCCAACATTCACATATAGAGTGTCTATGGTTGTTCCGAAATATATATAGATGTGTCGACATGATAGGTCGAAACATTGTATACGTGTCTATGGTATCTCAAGATTACATAATATATAATACAAGTTGATTAAGTTATGGTTGGAATATATTTGTTACCAATTTTCACGTAGCTAAAATGAGAAAAATTATCCAATCTTGTTTTACCCATAACTTCTTCATTTTAAATCCGTTTTGAGTGAATCAAATTGCTATGGTTTCATATTGAACTATATTTTATGAATCTAAACAAAAAAAGTATAGGTTTCTAGTCGGAAAAATAAGTTACAAGTCGTTTTTGTAAAGGTAGTCATTTCAGTCGAAAGAACGACGTCTAGATGACCATTTTAGAAAACATACTTCCACTTTGAGTTTAACCATAATTTTTGGATATAGTTTCATGTTCATAATAAAAATCATTTTCTCAGAATAACAACTTTTAAATCAAAGTTTATCATACTTTTTAATTAACTAACCCAAAACAGCCCGCGGTGTTACTACGACGGCGTAAATCCGGTTTTACGGTGTTTTTCGTGTTTCCAGGTTTTAAATCATTAAGTTAGCATATCATATAGATATAGAACATGTGTTTAGTTGATTTTAAAAGTCAAGTTAGAAGGATTAACTTTTGTTTGCGAACAAGTTTAGAATTAACTAAACTATGTTCTAGTGATTACAAGTTTAAACCTTCGAATAAGATAGCTTTATATGTATGAATCGAATGATGTTATGAACATCATTACTACCTTAAGTTCCTTGGATGAACCTACTGGAAAAGAGAAAAATGGATCTAGCTTCAATGGATCCTTGGATGGCTCAAAGTTCTTGAAGCAAAATCATGACACGAAAACAAGTTCAAGTAAGATCATCACTTGAAATAAGATTGTTATAGTTATAGAAATTGAACCAAAGTTTGAATATGATTATTACCTTGTATTAGAATGATAACCTACTGTAAGAAATAAAGATTTCTTGAGGTTGGATGATCACCTTACAAGATTGGAAGTGAGCTAGCAAACTTGAAAGTATTCTTGATTTTATGAAACTAGAACTTTTGGAATTTATGAAGAACACTTAGAACTTGAAGATAGAACTTGAGAGAGTTCAATTAGATGAAGAAAATTGAAGAATGAAAGTGTTTGTAGGTGTTTTTGGTCGTTGGTGTATGGATTAGATATAAAGGATATGTAATTTTGTTTTCATGTAAATAAGTCATGAATGATTACTCATATTTTTGTAATCTTATGAGATATTTCATGCTAGTTGCCAAATGAAGGTTCCCACATGTGTTAGGTGACTCACATGGGCTGCTAAGAGCTGATCATTGGAGTGTATATACCAATAGTACATACATCTAAAAGCTGTGTATTGTACGAGTACGAATACGGGTGCATACGAGTAGAATTGTTGATGAAACTGAACGAGAATGTAATTGTAAGCATTTTTGTTAAGTAGAAGTATTTTGATAAGTGTATTGAAGTCTTTCAAAAGTGTATAAATACATATTAAAACACTACATGTATATACATTTTAACTGAGTCGTTAAGTCATCGTTAGTCGTTACATGTAAGTGTTGTTTTGAAACCTTTAGGTTAACGATCTTGTTAAATGTTGTTAACCCAATATTTATAATATCAAAAGAGATTTTAAATTATTATATTATCATGATATTATGATGTACGAATATCTCTTAATATGATATATATACATTAAATGTCGTTACAACGATAAACGTTACATATATGTCTCGTTTCAAAATCATTAAGTTAGTAGTCTTGTTTTTACATATGTAGTTCATTGTTAATATAATTAATGATATTTTTACTTATCATAATATCATGTTAACTATATATATAACCATATATATGTCATCATATAGTTTTTTTACAAGTTTTAACGTTCGTGAATCACCGGTCAACTTGGGTAGTCAATTGTCTATATGAAACCTATTTCAATTAATCAAGTCTTAACAAGTTTGATTGCTTAACATGTTGGAAACATTTAATCATGTAAATATAAATCTCAATTAATATATATAAACATGGAAAAGTTCGGGTCACTACAGTACCTACCCGTTAAATAAATTTCGTCCCGAAATTTTAAGCTGTTGAAGGTGTTGACGAATCTTCTGGAAAGAGATGCGGGTATTTCTTCTTCATCTGATCTTCACGCTCCCAGGTGAACTCGGGTCCTCTACGAGCATTCCATCGAACCTTAACAATTGGTATCTTATTTTGCTTAAGTCTTTTAACCTCACGATCCATTATTTCGACGGGTTCTTCGATGAATTGAAGTTTTTCGTTGATTTGGATTTCATCTAACGGAATAGTGAGATCTTCTTTAGCAAAACATTTCTTTAAATTCGAGACGTGGAAAGTGTTATGTACAGCCGCGAGTTGTTGAGGTAACTCTAGTCGGTAAGCTACTGGTCCGACACGATCAATAATCTTGAATGGTCCAATATACCTTGGATTTAATTTCCCTCGTTTACCAAATCGAACAACGCCTTTCCAAGGTGCAACTTTAAGCATGACCATCTCTCCAATTTCAAATTCTATATCTTTTCTTTTAATGTCAGCGTAGCTCTTTTGTCGACTTTGGGCGGTTTTCAACCGTTGTTGAATTTGGATGATCTTCTCGGTAGTTTCTTGTATAATCTCCGGACCCGTAATCTGTCTATCCCCCACTTCACTCTAACAAATCGGAGACCTGCACTTTCTACCATAAAGTGCTTCAAACGGCGCCATCTCAATGCTTGAATGGTAGCTGTTGTTGTAGGAAAATTCTGCTAACGGTAGATGTCGATCCCAACTGTTTCCGAAATCAATAACACATGCTCGTAGCATGTCTTCAAGCGTTTGTATCGTCCTTTCGCTCTGCCCATCAGTTTGTGGATGATAGGCAGTACTCATGTCTAGACGAGTTCCTAATGCTTGCTGTAATGTCTGCCAAAATCTTGAAATAAATCTGCCATCCCTATCAGAGATAATAGAGATTGGTATTCCATGTCTGGAGACGACTTCCTTCAAATACAGTCGTGCTAACTTCTCCATCTTGTCATCTTCTCTTATTGGTAGGAAGTGTGCTGATTTGGTGAGACGATCAACTATTACCCAAATAGTATCAAAACCACTTGCAGTCCTTGGCAATTTAGTGATGAAATCCATGGTAATGTTTTCCCATTTCCATTCCGGGATTTCGGGTTGTTGAAGTAGACCTGATGGTTTCTGATGCTCAGCTTTAACCTTAGAACACGTCAAACATTCTCCTACGTATTTAGCAACATCGGCTTTCATACCCGGCCACCAAAAATGTTTCTTGAGATCCTTGTACATCTTCCCCGTTCCAGGATGTATTGAGTATCTGGTTTTATGAGCTTCTCTAAGTACCATTTCTCTCATATCTCCAAATTTTGGTACCCAAATCCTTTCAGCCCTATACCGGGTTCCGTCTTCCCGAATATTAAGATGTTTCTCCGATCCTTTGGGTATTTCATCCTTTAAATTTCCCTCTTTTAAAACTCCTTGTTGCGCCTCCTTTATTTGAGTAGTAAGGTTATTATGAATCATTATATTCATAGATTTTACTCGAATGGGTTCTCTGTCCTTCCTGCTCAAGGCATCGGCTACCACATTTGCCTTCCCCGGGTGGTAACGAATCTCAAAGTCGTAATCATTCAATAATTCAATCCACCTACGCTGCCTCATATTCAGTTGTTTCTGATTAAATATGTGTTGAAGACTTTTGTGGTCGGTATATATAATACTTTTGACCCCATATAAGTAGTGCCTCCAAGTCTTTAATGCAAAAACAACCGCGCCTAATTCCAAATCATGCGTCGTATAATTTTGTTCGTGAATCTTCAATTGTCTAGACGCATAAGCAATCACCTTCGTTCGTTGCATTAATACACAACCGAGACCTTGCTTTGATGCGTCACAATAAATCACAAAATCATCATTCCCTTCAGGCAATGACAATATAGGTGCCGTAGTTAGCTTTTTCTTCAATAACTGAAACGCTTTCTCTTGTTCATCATTCCATTCAAATTTCTTCCCTTTATGCGTTAATGCAGTCAAGGGTTTTGCTATTCTGGAAAAGTCTTGGATGAACCTTCTGTAGTAACCAGCTAGTCCTAAAAACTGGCGTATGTGTTTCGGAGTTTTCGGGGTTTCCCACTTTTCAACAGTTTCTATCTTTGCCGGATCCACCTTAATACCTTCTTTGTTCACTATGTGACCGAGGAATTGAACTTCTTCCAACCAAAATGCACACTTTGAAAACTTAGCGTACAATTCTTCCTTCCTCAATACTTCTAACACCTTTCTCAAATGTTCACCGTGTTCTTGGTCATTCTTTGAGTAAATAAGTATGTCATCAATGAAAACAATGACAAACTTGTCAAGGTATGGTCCACACACTCGGTTCATAAGGTCCATGAACACAGCTGGTGCATTAGTTAAACCAAACGGCATGACCATAAACTCGTAATGACCGTAACGTGTTCTGAAAGCAGTCTTTGGAATATCATCTTCTTTCACCCGCATTTGATGATACCCGGAACGTAAGTCAATCTTTGAATAAACAGACGAGCCTTGTAGTTGATCAAATAAGTCGTCGATTCTCGGTAGTGGGTAGCGGTTCTTGATGGTAAGTTTGTTCAACTCTCGGTAGTCGATACACAACCTGAATGTACCATCTTTCTTCTTGACAAACAAAACAGGAGCTCCCCACGGTGATGTGCTTGGTCGAATGAAACCACGCTCTAAAAGTTCTTGTAATTGGCTTTGCAGTTCTTTCATCTCGCTGGGTGCGAGTCTGTAAGGAGCACGAGCTATTGGTGCAGCTCCTGGTACAAGATCTATTTGAAATTCAACGGATCGATGTGGGGGTAATCCCGGTAATTCTTTCGGAAATACATCGGGAAATTCTTTTGCAATGGGAACATCATTGATGCTCTTTTCTTCAGTTTGTACTTTCTCGACGTGTGCTAGAACAGTATAGCAACCTTTTCTTATTAGTTTTTGTGCCTTCAAATTACTAATAAGATGTAGCTTCGTGTTGCCCTTTTCTCCGTACACCATTAAGGGTTTTCCTTTTTCTCGTATAATGCGAATTGCATTTTTGTAACAGACGATCTCTGCTTTCACTTCTTTCAACCAGTCCATACCGATTATCACATCAAAACTCCCTAACTCTACTGGTATCAAATCAATCTTAAATGTTTCGCTAACCAGTTTAATTTCTCGATTCCGACATATATTATCTGCTGAAATTAATTTACCATTTGCTAATTCGAGTAAAAATTTACTATCCAAAGGCGTCAATGGACAACTTAATTTAGCACAAAAATCTCTACTCATATAGCTTCTATCCGCACCCGAATCAAATAAAACGTAAGCAGATTTATTGTCAATAAGAAACGTACCCGTAACAAGCTCCGGGTCTTCCTGTGCCTCTGCCGCATTAATATTGAAAACTCTTCCGCGGCCTTGTCCATTCGTGTTCTCCTGGTTCGGGCAATTTCTAATAATGTGGCCCGGTTTTCCACATTTATAACAAACTACATTGGCATAACTTGCTCCGACACTACTTGCTCCGCCATTACTCGTTCCGACACCATTTGTTCCTTTCGTTCTATTAACCCCTGGTCCGTAGACCTCACACTTCGCCGCGCTATGACCATTTCTTTTACACTTGTTGCAAAATTTGGTGCAGAACCCCGAGTGATTCTTTTCACACCTTTGGCATAGCTGCTTCTGATTATTGTTGTTGTTGAGGTTATTATTGTTGTTGGGATGATTGTTGTAGTTGCTGTTGTTGTTGTTGTTGTTGTTGTTGGGCCGTTTGTTGTAGTTGCGATTGATGTTGCGATTGTTGGGATAATTGTTGCGATTATTGTTGTAATTGCTGTTGTTGTTGTATTGGTGATTCTTATCACCGTTTTCCTCCCACTTTCTTTTGACTTGCTTCACATTGGCCTCTTCAGCAGTCTGTTCTTTAATTCTTTCTTCAATCTGGTTCACTAGTTTGTGAGCCATTCTACATGCCTGTTGTATGGAGGCGGGCTCGTGTGAACTTATATCTTCTTGGATTCTTTCCGGTAATCCTTTCACAAACGCGTCGATCTTCTCT
The DNA here is from genome assembly GCF_046630445.1 of Rutidosis leptorrhynchoides. NCBI lineage: Eukaryota > Viridiplantae > Streptophyta > Magnoliopsida > Asterales > Asteraceae > Rutidosis > Rutidosis leptorrhynchoides. The sequence continues at coordinate 535,519,709 of NC_092334.1, read as the reverse complement.
TCCTCATCTTCGAATGCTCCCGGACACAATAGGCACAATTCTGTGAATCGTCTTTCGTACGTGGTAATATCAAATCCTTGGGTTCGTAACCCTCTAAGTTCTGTCTTGAGCTTATTGACCTCGGTTCTGGGACGGTACTTCTCGTTCATCAAGTGCTTGAATGCTGACCACGGTAGTGCGTACGCATCATCTTGTCCCACTTGCTCTAGATAGGTATTCCACCATGTTAACGCAGAACCTGTGAAGGTATGTGTAGCGTACTTCACTTTGTCCTCTTCAGTACACTTACTTATGGCAAACACCGATTCAACCTTCTCGGTCCACCGTTTCAATCCGATCGGTCCTTCGGTTCCATCTAATTCCAAAGGTTTGCAGGCAGTGAATTCTTTGTAGGTGCATCCTACACGATTTCCTGTACTGCTAGATCCAAGGTTATTGTTGGTATGTAGCGCAGCCTGTACTGCGGCTATGTTTGAAGCTAGAAAAGTACGGAATTCCTCTTCATTCATATTCACAGTGTGTCGAGTAGTCGGTGCCATTTCCTTCAAAATAGTTAAATGGAACAAGTTAATCATACAGAATATTAAGAGTAGTTAATAGTATTTCGTAGCAAAATATGAACTCATTTATAAAAGCTTTTTCTTCATATTAGCGTTTTATAAGTTTAAATTCGGGTAGTACCTACCCGTTAAGTTCATACTTAGTAGCTAATATACAATTCAACTACTACAATTCTATATGAAAAACTGATTATAATAATATTTCGCGTTCAAACTTTTATACAATATTTTACAAACTTACAATACCGCTTATTTTACATAAAGCATGAAATATAGCACACAATAACTTTGATACAAGATAGTTGTGAAGACAATTCTAGCTAGTACACAAGTCGTTCAGCAAAGACAATAAAGACACGTAATTCATACGTCCAGAAACAAGTCATGCATTCTGGTTTTACTAGGACTACTTCCCATCCTTGGTCTTGTGCAACATAACCGTTATGGCCGTTGATAAGACAGCGTGTTGTAACGTCATCAAAGGGACGAGGGTTACGTAATGTCCAACAGTCCCGTAACAATCTAAAAACCTCATTTCTTACCCCAATTACCGACTCCGTCACTTGTGGAAACGTTTTGTTTAATAGTTGTAGCCCGATGTTCTTGTTCTCACTTTGGTGAGAAGCGAACATTACTAATCCGTAAGCATAACATGCTTCTTTATGTTGCATGTTAGCCGCTTTTTCTAAATCACGAAGTCCAATATTCGGATATATTGAGTCAAAATAATTTCTTAACCCGTTGCGTAAAATAGCATTTAGGTTCCCCGCAATATATGCGTCAAAGTAAACACATCGTAACTTATGGGTTTCCCAATGTGATATCCCCCATCTTTCAAACGAAAGTCTCTTATAAACCAAGACATTCTTGGAACGTTCTTCGAATGTCTTACAAACTGATCTCGCCTTAAATAGTTGTGCCGAGGAATTCTGGCCGACTCTAGACAAGATTTCATCAATCATGTCTCCGGGTAGGTCTCTTAAAATATTGGGTTGTCTATCCATTTTGTGTTTTTAAACTGTAAAATAGACAAGAGTTAGATTCATAAAAAAATACTTATTAATACAAGCAATTTTTACATATATCATAAAGCATAAGAACACTATATTACAAATATTACACCACACGAATACAACTATCTTATTCCGACTCGCTCGTTTCTTCTTCTTCGGTTTTGGTTCGTTTTGCCAAGTTTCTAGGGATATATGATGTTCCCCTAATACGAGCCGTCGTGATCCACATTGGTTTAGAAAAACCTGGTGGTTTAGAGGTTCCCGGGTCATTGTTACAACTTAAGGACTTCGGGGGTTGACGATACATATAAAGTTCATCGGGGTTGGAATTAGATTTCTCTATTTTTATGCCCTTTTCCCTTATTATTTTCTTTTGCCTTTTTAAATTCAGTTGGGGTAATTTCTATAACATCATCGGAATTCTCGTCGGAATCCGATTCATCGGAGAATTGGTAATCCTCCCAATATTTTGCTTCCTTGGCGGAAACACCATTGACCATAATTAACTTTGGTCGGTTGGTTGAGGATTTTCTTTTACTTAACCGTTTTATTATTTCCCCCACCGGTTCTATTTCTTCATCCGGTTCCGATTCTTCTTCCGGTTCCGATTCTTCTTCCGGTTCCGACTCTTCTTCCGGTTCCTCTTCGGGAACTTGTGAATCAGTCCACAAATCATTCCAATTTACATTTGACTCTTCATTATTATTAGGTGAGTCAATGGGACTTGTTCTAGAGGTAGACATCTATCACATAATATCAAACACGTTAAGAGATTAATATATCACATAATATTCATATGTTAAAAATATATAGTTTCCAACAAAAATGTTAAGCAATCATTTTTAAAGAAAACACGGTCGAAGTCCAGACTCACTAATGCATCCTAACAAACTCGATAAGACACACTAATGCAAATTTTCTGGTTCTCTAAGACCAACGCTCTGATACCAACTGAAATGTCCCGTTCTTATTGATTAAAAACGTTCCATATTAATTGATTTCGTTGCGAGGTTTTGACCTCTATATGAGACGTTTTTCAAAGACTGCATTCATTTTAAAACAAACCATAACCTTTATTTCATCAATAAAGGTTTAAAAAGCTTTACGTAGATTATCAAATAATGATAATCTAAAATATCCTGTTTACACACGACCATTACATAATGGTTTACAATACAAATATGTTACAACAAAATAAGTTTCTTGAATGCAGTTTTTACACAATATCATACAAGCATGGACTCCAAATCTCGTCCTTATTTAAGTATGCGACAGCGGAAGCTCTTAATAATCACCTGAGAATAAACATGCTTAAAACGTCAACAAAAATGTTGGTGAGTTATAGGTTTAACCTATATATATCAAATCGTAACAATAGACCACAAGATTTCATATTTCAATACACATCCCATACATAGAGATAAAAATCATTCATATGGTGAACACCTGGTAACCGACAATAACAAGATGCATATTTAAGAATATCCCCATCATTCCGGGACACCCTTCGGATATGATATAAATTTCGAAGTACTAAAGCATCCGGTACTTTGGATGGGGTTTGTTAGGCCCAATAGATCTATCTTTAGGATTCGCGTCAATTAGGGTGTCTGTTCCCTAATTCTTAGATTACCAGACTTAATAAAAAGGGGCATATTCGATTTCGATAATTCAACCATAGAATGTAGTTTCACGTACTTGTGTCTATTTTGTAAATCATTTATAAAACCTGCATGTATTCTCATCCCAAAAATATTAGATTTTAAAAGTGGGACTATAACTCACTTTCACAGATTTTTACTTCGTCGGGAAGTAAGACTTGGCCACTGGTTGATTCACGAACCTATAACAATATATACATATATATCAAAGTATGTTCAAAATATATTTACAACACTTTTAATATATTTTGATGTTTTAAGTTTATTAAGTCAGCTGTCCTCGTTAGTAACCTACAACTAGTTGTCCACAGTTAGATGTACAGAAATAAATCGATAAATATTATCTTGAATCAATCCACGACCCAGTGTATACGTATCTCAGTATTGATCACAACTCAAACTATATATATTTTGGAATCAACCTCAACCCTGTATAGCTAACTCCAACATTCACATATAGAGTGTCTATGGTTGTTCCGAAATATATATAGATGTGTCGACATGATAGGTCGAAACATTGTATACGTGTCTATGGTATCTCAAGATTACATAATATATAATACAAGTTGATTAAGTTATGGTTGGAATATATTTGTTACCAATTTTCACGTAGCTAAAATGAGAAAAATTATCCAATCTTGTTTTACCCATAACTTCTTCATTTTAAATCCGTTTTGAGTGAATCAAATTGCTATGGTTTCATATTGAACTCTATTTTATGAATCTAAACAAAAAAAGTATAGGTTTCTAGTCGGAAAAATAAGTTACAAGTCGTTTTTGTAAAGGTAGTCATTTCAGTCGAAAGAACGACGTCTAGATGACCATTTTAGAAAACATACTTCCACTTTGAGTTTAACCATAATTTTTGGATATAGTTTCATGTTCATAATAAAAATCATTTTCTCAGAATAACAACTTTTAAATCAAAGTTTATCATACTTTTTAATTAACTAACCCAAAACAGCCCGCGGTGTTACTACGACGGCGTAAATCCGGTTTTACGGTGTTTTTCGTGTTTCCAGGTTTTAAATCATTAAGTTAGCATATCATATAGATATAGAACATGTGTTTATTTGATTTTAAAAGTCAAGTTAGAAGGATTAACTTTTGTTTGCGAACAAGTTTAGAATTAACTAAACTATGTTCTAGTGATTACAAGTTTAAACCTTCGAATAAGATAGCTTTATATGTATGAATCGAATGATGTTATGAACATCATTACTACCTTAAGTTCCTTGGATGAACCTACTGGAAAAGAGAAAAATGGATCTAGCTTCAATGGATCCTTGGATGGCTCAAAGTTCTTGAAGCAAAATCATGACACGAAAACAAGTTCAAGTAAGATCATCACTTGAAATAAGATTGTTATAGTTATAGAAATTGAACCAAAGTTTGAATATGATTATTACCTTGTATTAGAATGATAACCTACTGTAAGAAACAAAGATTTCTTGAGGTTGGATGATCACCTTACAAGATTGGAAGTGAGCTAGCAAACTTGAAAGTATTCTTGATTTTATGAAACTAGAACTTTTGGAATTTATGAAGAACACTTAGAACTTGAAGATAGAACTTGAGAGAGTTCAATTAGATGAAGAAAATTGAAGAATGAAAGTGTTTGTAGGTGTTTTTGGTCGTTGGTGTATGGATTAGATATAAAGGATATGTAATTTTGTTTTCATGTAAATAAGTCATGAATGATTACTCATATTTTTGTAATCTTATGAGATATTTCATGCTAGTTGCCAAATGAAGGTTCCCACATGTGTTAGGTGACTCACATGGGCTGCTAAGAGCTGATCATTGGAGTGTATATACCAATAGTACATACATCTAAAAGCTGTGTATTGTACGAGTACGAATACGGGTGCATACGAGTAGAATTGTTGATGAAACTGAACGAGAATGTAATTGTAAGCATTTTTGTTAAGTAGAAGTATTTTGATAAGTGTATTGAAGTCTTTCAAAAGTGTATAAATACATATTAAAACACTACATGTATATACATTTTAACTGAGTCGTTAAGTCATCGTTAGTCGTTACATGTAAGTGTTGTTTTGAAACCTTTAGGTTAACGATCTTGTTAAATGTTGTTAACCCAATGTTTATAATATCAAAAGAGATTTTAAATTATTATATTATCATGATATTATGATGTACGAATATCTCTTAATATGATATATATACATTAAATGTCGTTACAACGATAAACGTTACATATATGTCTCGTTTCAAAATCATTAAGTTAGTAGTCTTGTTTTTACATATGTAGTTCATTGTTAATATAATTAATGATATTTTTACTTATCATAATATCATGTTAACTATATATATAACCATATATATGTCATCATATAGTTTTTTTACAAGTTTTAACGTTCGTGAATCACCGGTCAACTTGGGTGGTCAATTGTCTATATGAAACCTATTTCAATTAATCAAGTCTTAACAAGTTTGATTGCTTAACATGTTGGAAACATTTAATCATGTAAATATAAATCTCAATTAATATATATAAACATGGAAAAGTTCGGGTCACTACACCAATGATGCGGCGATGTACTCCGACTCTGTAGTGGATAGAGTAACAACATCATGTTTTGAACTCTTCCAAGAGACCTCACCTCCATTTAATGTGAAGACATAGCCGGATTGTGATCTCAGCGTTCATGGCTTCCTGCCATTTATCCTTATCAATCCTTGATAAAGCATCTTGGTAGTTTATTGGTTCATCCAAATCAACCACATAGCAACCATCTATGAGAAACCCATATCTCTCAGAAGGATTACTAATCCTACCAGATCTGCGAACGTCTTGTGTATTTTGATCATCCATTTGATCACTCTCAACATTTTCATGTTGAGTGCTAGTGTCAACCAATTGTGTATCATCTACTTGATCTTGAACCTCTTCAAGATCTATCTTCCTTTCACTATTTCCTTCCATTAGGAACTTAGTTTCAAGGAATTCAGCCTTTCGAGCAACAAATACATTCTGCTCGGATGGATCATAGAAATAATATCCCATATCATCCTTGGGATATCCTATGAAGATACACTTCGTGGATTGAGCATTCAACTTATTAGGGACATAACGCTTAGGGTAAGCTTCACATCCCCATACCTTTAAGTATGATAGAGATGGAGGTTTTCCAAACCACATCTCATGAGGAGTTCGTTCCACTTTCTTGGTTGGGGCCATATTTAGAATACGAGCCGCGGAGCATAGACAATAACCCCAGAATGATAGAGGTAAGGAGCTTCTAGCCATCATAGATTGAACCATATCCATTAAGGTTCGGTTCCTCCTTTCGGATACACCATTAAGCTGTGGTGTCCCGGGTGGAGTAAGTCGTGAGATAATCCCACAACTTCTAAGATGATCTTGGAAAGCATCGCTTAGGTATTCACCTCCTCTATCGGTACGAAGTACCTTGATTGTCTTATTGAGTTGATTTTGTACTTCGTTTTGATATTCTTTGAATGCTTCAAAAGTTTCGTCCTTATGTCTTAACAAGTAGACATATCCGAAACGACTGAAGTCATCAATGAAAGTAACGAAGTATCTTTCACCATTCCTAGTTACGGGCTTAAAGGGTCCACATACATCCGAATGTATTAATCCCAATAAGTCCTTAGACCTTTCATAGGTCCCTTTGAAAGGTGCTTTAGTCATTTTGCCTTGTAAACAAGATTCACATACATCAAACGAGTCTAGTTCATTTGATTTCAAAAGGCCATTCTTTTGAAGTGTATGCATTCGATTCTTGTTTATGTGACCAAGGCGACAATGCCATAAGTAGGAATCACTCAAATCCCTTTTGAGTTTCTTGGTGCTAGTATGGTATATTGAGCTACTAGATGATGTGTCATCATGAACCAATTCATAAATTCCATTTGAAGGCGAAGCCTTAAAATAGAATACATTATCTAAATAAACGTAGATATCATCATTAACAAAATTAAGATAAAAACCACATTGTTTTAAACGGGAAACTGAAATAATGTTTCGACATAAATCCGGTGCATACAAAACATTGTTCAAAATAAGTTCCAAACCACTTGGAAGCTTTAATACAAAGTCTCCTTGAGCCTTCACTTGTACTTTGGCTCCATTACCCATAAAAAGACTTGATGTTCCCGTTTGCTTGCTACTTCTTTTGAACCCCTGCAAAGAATTACAAATGTGAGTTCCACATCCAGTGTCTAATACCCATGCATTAGAAGAAGTAATACTAAGCTCTATATATACCATATATATATTACCTGAGGTTTGCCCCGCATCCCTCTTTTCCTTCAACTCCTTAAGGTAGACCGGGCAGTTTCGTTTCCAGTGACCCATTTCACCGCAACCGAAGCACGGGTCTTCCTTGGGGTTTGCTTGTCCGGCAACCTTTTGCTTCTTGTTCTTGTTTTTGGTTGGGGTAACCATCCTCCCCTTTCCCTTGCCTTGATGGGCGGGTCCTTTCCTCTTAGCCGCCTTTAGCTTAGAGGTGTTATTACCTTTGGACCCACCATCATTGATCATTAGCACTGATGAAGCCCTCTTACCCATGATAGTTTCTGCTGTCCTAAGCATGCCATGAAGTTCACCAATGGTCTTATCCATCCCATTCATATTGTAATTAATTACAAATTGGTCAAACCTCTTTGACAAGGAGTTTAGGATAAGATCCGTGGCTAGCTCATTAGATATGTTGAGATTAAGACGGTTTGCGCGATCAATGAGGCTTTTCATCTTAAGGACATAAGATGAAACGGATTGGGAGTCGTCCATATGACATGCATGAAGCGCTCGGACCGTTTCAAAGCGCTCGACACGAGCTTGTTGAAGGAACATCTCCTTCAATTGCGTGATCATGTCGTATGCAGTATGATGCTCGAAATCCTTTTGGAGTTCGGGTATCATAGTCCCAAGCATTAGGCAAGCGACTTGCACCGAATCGGCGCAATACTTATCCCAATAAGCCATGCCTTCCGTATCATCCTCTTCGGGTTGATCGAGAATGGGGTCTTCCAACACATACGCCTTATCCTCAAGTTTGAGGACAATCCTAAGATTGCGGAACCAATCCATAAAGTTCGTATGGTTGAGTTTGTCTTTCTCGAGGAGAGACCTTAACGATAGGTTGTTCAAGTTAATAGGTGCGTTTTGCATGTTGTTGTTATTGGCGGCCATCTACAAAATTTAACAAAGTTCATTTAAGTATCGATTTTAAATTTAACAATCAATACCCTTTAAATCCAATTGATATATATTAAATTTTAGAATCCAACGGTAAACCAAATTTTGGTTAGGTGACCTTTATCCCGTCATTTGATTTAGCTAGGTAGTCATTATATGACAATTGCAATCCTTTTGCAACTTCTAAGTTATGGGATCATGCAATCCTTTTGCATGACATATTATCCCATCAACGCCTATTTGTTCATCATGCTTCGGTGACCCTAAGTTCATGATTTCCAAATCAAGTCGTCCTACTTGTTTAGACATGTAAACTTAACATACAAGTGGTTAGGTGACCTTTATCCCACAAGTGTGCGAAATTTACCTTAATCATATTAGTTTGCTCATAACGGTTAGGTGACCTTTATCCCATTATAAGTTCCTTAATACGTCTAAGTGTCATACAATAGGATGGCGTTTAAACCTGTTAACCTAGTGTGTTAAAGGGATTTCAAGTTTTCATTATTTCTAGTTTGAGAAAACTTTTATGCCATACACCAACATGCATTTAGTGTATGGTTCTTATGAAAATCCATTTTCATGTCTATAAACCATTTTATATATATGATCCTAATCATGTTCTTAATAACCATTTATTAATGTCCTTTTAGCCATTTTTAATTTAACCAATTAAATTGTCGTTTTGCATGTCGTTAATTAATGTATAATTTAACCAATTAAATTGCCATTTTGCTTGTTGTTAACTTGTGTGATTAACTTGTAGTATACAAACATACAATCCACAATCATACAATAAACAATCATGCATGCAAAACAAATATGTTCACAATCAAGCCATTTTGGTAGACATTTGTTTAGCCGAAAACAAATGCCACTGGATAAGGGGTAATTACACAAAGTAGGAGATTTAAAATCTCCTACTTAACCTTGCATCCAAATGCTTCTTCATGTGTTCTTCAAGTCTTCATCATTCTTCATCATTTTACAAAATATATCTTAATACATTTTGTCTAAAAAATGAAATTACAACCTAATCTATTTTACATACCAAATATAAAATAAATTACATAATCAAATGAATTATTACATGCCAAATGAATAAATATTATTACAAACCAATTGAATAAATATCAATCAACCATGCATGTAACCAAACACAAGGTCAAGGCTTAGATTGTGAACTTTAACTACATAAGAGATAGGCAATACAGAATCACAAGTGATTGGCAGTACAGAATCACAAGTGATTGGCAGTACAGAATGACAAGTGATTGGCAGTACAGAATCACAAGTGATTGGCAATACAGAATGCAGAATCACAAGTGATTTTGGCAAAAATGACAAACCACCCAAAACCGAAAATTTTACATTCTACTTCATGCATGTTCATAGAATGCAAAATTATAGTGGGTTTAATAACCATCTCGAAGCATATTTCAACAACTTAGGCTCTAGATACCATTGTTGGGATTTAACAAGTTTCATAATACTTATAATCATTCAAGAAATAAGATTTGCGGAAGCGTATAAATTACCATTTTAAAACTTGTAAATCTTTAACCATTTAAAGTTAAATCCCAAAAAGGATCAAGTTGTGAAACATACTTACAAACTAAGAGTGGGTTTAGAGTTTATACCTCCTCAAGCTTGTTAAGGATAGTTTACAAATGTGCAAGATGATGATGAAGATGAAGGCAAGAAAGCTTCTAACTTGAAGCCTCAAGTGTGTAATACCCCAAGCTTTTGATGCACCAACAAAACCTTCAAATTGGTTAGGATTTAGAACACTTAATCACTTGATTTTACAAGCAAAATTCTCCCTTTTTTTGTTAAAACAGTTCAGCCAGAAATGCCCAAAAAAAAAATGAGCTGAATGCAGTTTTTTTTGATCACTTATGTGTACTACAACTTGAGTCAAGCCTTGGTTTTAAGACCCTTGCATGTACATAAGGACTATTGTGTTAAAAGTAACAAAATAGGCATGGGTGTGTCATCCGTGGAGACACAAAATTCTGCACATGTTTAATAAAATAACAATGTCTTAATATATATAAAACTTGTTATATTTATATAAAACCATGTATTTTATTAAGTTACTTGCTTATTTTATAAACCTTTTATAAAATATAACACAATATAATTATTTAAACCTATAAATAATTAAATATAAATTATCCAAATAATTTATCTCAAGTGATAATATTTTAGAAAACCGATTTTCTAAAGTTCAAGTGTTACTTATTTATTTAACGATCCAACCGTTGAGATTAAATACATATAGAGTGTCGGTAAGCTTGTTATTGGGTATGACCCGACTTGGGGTCATAACGTATTAGCCACATTAATTTAATATGTCTCTTAGGCATAAAAAAAACTACAGTATAATCATCTTAATAATACACGCAAACCAACGTGTACGCTTCTTAATTAGCATACGTCCGTTAAAAGGCTAGTGCTCTAGCTCGGACGGGGATATCAAGCCCTATGGATCCATATACTACTACTCGCGCCCACCAGTTCTTATAACCGGCAGTTACTAGTTACCAAAGCTAAGGGATTTTCGGTTCAAACTCGGTGTAGAATTTAGTATGTACTTGTATCCATTGCGTTTAAAATAAAGTGCATGTATTCTCAGCCCAAAAATATAGATTGCAAAAGCAATTAAAAAGGGAGCAAATGAAACTCACGCATATAAATATTGTATATCGGTTAATAAAGCATTTGCATGTATTCTCAGCCCAAAAATGTAGAGAGTAAAAGGGATCTTATGAAACTCATCTTAGCAGTACATAAAGTTGTTCATCGTAATGTGACCGAAACTCGGATTACCAAAAAATCGTAGATCTCAACGTATCAATATTGTGATTCAATATTTCAGAAAAGTACGTAGACATAACGGAGATGATAAACACTAGGTTTATTTCATAAATATACCCCCGAACATTACGCATAATTTCCTTAGCTCTATCCCGCTTGAAAACCATTTTTGAAATCGTTTGGACATAACCTCGTGGTAGTATTTTATGTATATACTAATAATAATAATAAGATTAATAATAATATTAATCTTAATAATAATAATAATAATAATAATAATAATAATAATAATAATAATAATAATAATAATAATAATATTAATAATAATATTAATAATAATAATAATATATAGAGAGAGAGATATCGATATAGATTAGAAAATGAAACAGAAATCGATCAATTTATAGGAACATTTCTGTCCCAGCACCTCATGCGATCGCATGAGGTTTGTATGGGATTCTCATGCGATCGCATGAGCCCCTCAGCCAGCTCACAATCGTTTGTATTTTTGCTTATCGACATGATTATTTAATATAAATATAAATATAATATATTTAATTTATATAATTAATTATATATTATATTATATTCACGTGCATAGTTAACTTGTAATTTTTGTTCTGATAAGTCATACGTCGTTACTCGACTTATGTCCCGGTTCCGGTTTTTCGAACGTCCTATCGTATACTGAGAAAACTTGTACTTTACGTTTCGTGAATCGTACCTTTGTCAAAATATAGTCTTAAATCATCCATAAACTATACCACTCGAGGTATAACTTATACATTTGAGTGTTTTGGTCATTTACTTCTATAAATCATTGTCTCGCTATTTGTTAATATATATATATATATATATAAAATACATAAAGTTTCATTTTGAAATAGTGTTTTACTGTAGCAAAGTTACTGTAGCAAAGTTAATTTTTACTGTAGCAATTCACTGTAGTAAAGTCAATTTTACTGTAGCAAATAGTGATTTTCGAAAACACTGTAGCATTTTGGGTACTGTAGCAATTTGAAAATACTGTAGCAAATTAGTGTTTTACTGGTTCATCTTAAACGCTTTAGTTAACTTATCTAAATATCAATCGAATCAATAAACGAATGTTACTATCATTTACTAAATAACTTTAAATTATATATATATGTATATATCTTTTTAATATACATAAATCAGTTTTTAAATACACATTGGAAGTTATTTATAAATAAATTTTAATAATAAATATTTCAACTTATCATATATATTCAAATAGATATTTAAACCAATAAGTTTAATATACGGTATCAAACAATTAATACATTGTTACCTTTTTAAGTTATAGTATATATGTATCTATTTACATATAATTGTTCGCGAATCGTCGAAAACAACTGAATGGTATTTAAATATATAAAAGTAGTTCAAAAATTTTACAAATACAGTTTTACAGACTTTGCTTATCGTGTCGGAAATATTAATCATACAAAGATTAAGTTTAAATTTGGTCAGAAATTTCCGGGTCATCACAGTACCTACCCGTTAAAGAAATTTCGTCCCGAAATTTGAGTGAGGTTGTCATGGCTAACAATAAAAATATTTTAATGAAGAATATGAGTTGATAATAGAGTTTTATCTATGTTTGAATAATATGGATAAAATAATCCAATTACTCGAAGCGTATGAGAGAAGTTATCGTAATCAAGTGAAATGGAGAATAGAGATGCGTCTTATCTCTTGATATAGTAACGATTGATTTCCGGATTTTAAGGAATAGAAAATCTTCATAATTTAAATAAGATTTGATTTTTCGAAATTTACGAAAATAGGATTTTCTTTGATTAAATGCGTAATCTGCCTCTATTGCTGCGTCCGATATTTTGCTATAAATTGACCTCTTCCATTTCATTATTTTCACCACTCCTACATCTTCTTCCTCATTTCATACTTTCAAAAGATTTGTGAAAATGCTTCATCCAGTTCTGATTCTTGATATTTTCTTGGCTATCATATCATTCATTCTTCTTTTTCATCTACCACCAGAGGAGGTTATTTTCTTCTACTATTACCTTGGGGTTATATTGTTTTTCATTCTCCCGTGTCTTTATATTGCTATACGCATTGATATACACGGTTTGTAATTTCGGGGTTGTTTTTGGGCTTTATATTTTCCATTATATTTCGGAGCTTCATGCTTTCGTTTTCTCTTCCCGACTTTAAGTCAAGCGAATAATAGTCCAGAATTCGTAGGTATGAAATTCGGAATAAACATAATTAATGTTCTAAGAAAGAAACGGTAATGGCACAATCTAACTTATCAAATTACCAGAATATCCGAAAAAGACCGAATCATCAAGAAATATATTTTCTTGATATATTTAGAGATTATATAGAATGAAAGAGTTATGTAACATGGTTTATGATGAGGGTATGATATGTGAACCTTTATCACATTCCATTAGAAACTCAGCATGACTTACTGTAATATAATCACATTGATCAAGTGTCATTATATTATACTAACCCATGCTTCAATTCCCAATATTACTTCAAAACATTTATATTTTAAACTTGAAAGTTTCAGAATTTAGAAACTAAAATAGTTTCTTTTATGGTGTAACACAGATATTGTAAGGAGAAAATTGATTTCCGAAAAGAATGATTATGGAATTATCTCCAGAAATATGGAGGATATTTATAATGAAAGATACGATGATATCTTAGAATTTCTAATATCAGAGGATGATGAAGAATATTGTCCGCAAGGGTTTAGATTCGGAAGCAAGGTATTCGTTAATGGCTTCAGCAGATACTGAATCATTTGGATTCTTTGAAGACAAATTTCGTCCTTGTGATTTATCCACAGCCTCTTTCATACTTTGCTCAATCCGTTTTCCAGTTCCAAACTTTCTCTTTTTCTGAGCTTTGCCAACACACTATTCTTTATCATCAAAATTTTTACCGTTAAGGTCGTTTACAGTTTTTGCTGCTTCATCAGTACTTTTCAAAATTTCGAGAACTAGTTCATAATTTGGGATGTTTTTCAGAAACTTCACATTCGAAGTATGTAAGTCCAGAAGATAAATGTTATCTATATATAACTGTTGTCGTAGAAAATGCTGCGAGATTCAAAATACTGATTGCTAATTCCCGGTGGTTGGTATGGCAATTATTGTTACAAGATGTGGATGAGTACATGATACGGTTTTAATGAGTATAAGGATTTTTCGGAATGTCAAAGATCAATGAAGTTGTTGGTAAATTTACTGCTAATGTGGTGGAACATGAAAGGTTCCCCAGTAACGAAAACGTATATGCCAAAATTACAAGTCTGAAAGGTCGTCGTTGACTGGTTGAATGGTTGATAATACTGGATACTTTGAAAAGGAATTCCAAGGTTATTTTTGGTAAAAACAATACCAAAGGATCTTTCACAGTTTTGAAGTCAAAGTATAGCTTTGAAAGATGTAGAAATCTAAGAATGATTTCACCGGTTCAGAGTTATGACTTGGATTCTGATCCGTCAATATCAGAATATGTAATTGAATTTGTATGAAAACGATTGTATATCGCTGTGAGCATAGTTAATAATTTTTTAATCAAAGTTGAAGAATGTACAATATAACATATTAATTGTGAACTTATATATTTCCCGAGTATTACCTACCCGTTAAAGATTTCACAATTAATACTTTGTACAAAAGAATTTTTATTGTCGTTTTTATGAAAATATATGTATGTATATTTTCTTCAGATGCAATACAGATTTAATGAGTTAATATCATATTAAGCTCATTTGATTTTCGGCTTGAATTAGAAATGAATAATCTCTAAAATATTAAAGATTACATAATCTTTGCGGAGTATTTCGCTAATGAAATCAATACTTCATTATTTATTCTTTTTGATATTCCTTGGTGAAGGGTGTTGATATTCGTGGAATTCTTGCAAACTTCGCAAGGTGCAAATGATGTTTTCTAGAAAGTTTCGAGTGCATCGAAGATTAAAGTGTAAAATCAACCATATTATTGAATAATACACTTGGTTTATTATGAAACAGAATTCTTTGGATTGAAACAGAGATTGTAGTTAACGAAGGTTAAGTTGTTAACGAAGGATGTACATCATAGCATATTAGTAATTTAACCGAGTAGTGTTTACCCTTTTTCAATTCATACTTAATAGCTTAGTACGAAAATATTTATGATGGTTTTAAAATATAAATATAAGATATACATATAAATTCTTCAGAGGGAATGAGTTAATATTTCATAACTCGTTGATACAAATATACGCGTTGTTGACTTGTAATAATATCCACGGTGCTTTCTTGAACTGGCGGAGCTTGTGATGTTAGAGGTGCTGATGATTCTAATGATGTTGACAGCACTAACTGTGCTGGTGAGGCTAAGGGTACTATTGATGTTATTGGTAAAACAAGTCTAGCTTGTACCTTATGCATCATTCTTGTCAGGGTTTCTATTCTTCCTTCTATTTATCTGATTTAAGGTTAGAACTGGGATAAATAATCTCTAAGATTTTAGAGATTACATAATCACCGTAGAATATTTCTTCGATGAAGTTATGAATCAGTACTTCATCATTTATTGTTGTTGGCACTCCTTGGTATCTACAGTGCGTATGATGTTGATATTTGAAGTACAGTTTTTAGATGTGATATTGAGGTGTGGGATGCGGATGTGGTTGTTGGTGGTGGTAATGGTACTGTTGTTGTTGATGATGGTGGTACTGGTTATGCTGCTGGTGCTGCTGTTGGTGTTTGTAACCTTCGCACCATATTCTCCAAAGCCACTACTCGAGCGCGAAGCTCATTGACTTCTTCTATTATACCGGGATGATCGGTGGTTCGGACGAGCGGACGAATAAGATTTAGAATGTGAGATAGTATATAATCATGACTAGATACTCTGGAAATGAGAGAGAAAATGGTATTACGAACAGGTTCGCCGGTAAGTGCTTCAGGTTCTTCGCCAAGAGGGCAATGTGGTGGATGGAAGGGATCGCCTTCTTCTTGTCTCCAATAATTAAGTAGGCTACGAACCCATCCCCAATTCATCCAGAATAGATGATGGCTAATTGGTTGATCCATTCTGGTTACACTGTCTTCGGAATTCTGGTGAATATCCATATCGGAATAGCTGTCAGAGTTTAAGGAATTTGAATTGGATACGGGATCCATCTTGTATAATTAGATATATGATTTTTGATATGAAATAGATTATAGAATTTAGATTGGTACTCTTCAATACATAATTTACATATGTATATATAATACCAAAATTCCGTAAATTACGGAGAAATTTTCGAAAGATGGCAGTCAAAGTTTATAGTAACAGATACGCAAAGATATGAATTTTGTCTATACACTATTCATGTAATCAATGCAGTAAAACGTGTATAGACTTAAGAATGATAAGCATGTAATTTTCGACAAGAAATGATAAGCAAAACTTTTAACATGCAGATACGGTCAAAGTCCAGACTTACTAATGCATACTAACAACTATCAGTTAGACACACTTATGCAAGACCTTGTTCACTAGGACCAACGCTCTGATACCAACTGTGACGATCGCTCCAAATCCATATGGATGAACACGTCATTCATTGATTTCATTGCGAGGTATTTGACCTCTATATGATACGTTTTGTAAACATTGCATTCTTTTGAAAAGGCACACCATAAATGAATATTTAAATCAAAGGTTTTCGACATCTGATGATTTCTAAATATAGACAATCACCATAAATAATAGTTTACAACAGTACTTTCGTTGACAATGCAGTCAAAATAAGATACATGGTGATGATTTGGTGAATGCAACGTTTCCTTGAAAAATATGTCATGTAAGACTCCATGCACATAGCTTGTCTAACATCTAAGCAAACAGCGGAAGACTTCTAGGAAACCTGAGAATAAACATGCTAACAAGTGTCAACATAAAGGTTGGTGAGTTCATAGTTTTAATGTTGCGCATAATCTGTATATAAAGGTGGATCACAAGATTTTAGTTGTTCAATCCAGAAACGTTTATCAAAATATTCTACAAAATTGAGCACCCTGGTAACTAAACTTAACGTATATAATTTATACCCTTTGTATAATCATCTTAATAATACACGCAAACCAACGTGTACGCTTCTCAAATAGCATACGTCCGTTAAAAGGCTAGTGCTCTAGCTCGGACGGGGATATCAAGCCCTATGGATCCATATACTACTACTGATAATGCTAAAAACGAACATATATTCCATAGCATTATTCCTCAAGAAAGACAAGCTTTTAGTTGCAATTGTTCTATTTACAAGTGATATTCGTTTAAATAATAAAAGGTGAAGACAAAAGACAGATTCGACGAATTGAAGACGCAAACGACCAAAAAGCTCAAAAGTACAAAAGACAATCAAAAAGGTTCCAATTATTGATAAGAAACGTCTCGAAATTACAAAAGTACAAGATTCAAAATGCAAAGTACAAGATATTAAATTGTACGCAAGGACGTTCGAAAATCCGGAACCGGGACCAGAGTCAACTCTTAACGCTCGACGCAACGGACTAAAAATTACAAGTTAACTATGTATATAAATATAATATAATATATAATTAATTATATTAATTATATATATATTATATTTATAAATAAAAAACCGTCGGCAGAGAAAACTCCAAGGACTGAGCTGTAAAAGTAACCTCCGCGACTCGCGGAGTTTGAAGAGGTTTTCACCGCGAGTCGCGGAGCCCCAAATTTCAACTCTGGCTATAAAGCAAACCGAATTCTGATCATTTTTGATATTCTATTTTCTCTCATCTCTCTATCTATACGATATATATATATATATATATATATATATATATATATATATATATATATATAAATTATATTTTTATTTTAATTTTAATTATAATTCTAATAATAAGGGTATGTTAGCGAATGTTGTAAGGGTGTAAGTCGAAATTCTGTCCGTGTAACGCTACGCTATTTTTAATCATTGTAAGTTATGTTCAACCTTTTTATATTAATGTCTCGTAGCTAAGTTATTATTATGCTTATTTAAAACGAAGTAATCATGATGTTGGGCTAATTACTAAAATTGGGTAATTGGGCTTTGTACCATAATTGGGGTTTGGACAAAAGAACGACACTTGTGGAAATTAGACTATGGGCTATTAATGGGCTTTATATTTGTTTAACTAAATGATAGTTTGTTAATGTTAATATAAAGATTTACAATTGGGCGTCCTTATAAATTACCATATACACTCGATCGGACACGATGGGCGGGGTATTTATATGTACGAATAATCGTTCATTTAACCGGACACGGGAATGGATTAATAGCCACTAGAATAATTAAAACAGGGGTGAAATTACATTCAAGGGTAATTGGTGTAATTGTTAACAAAGTAGTAAAACCTTGGTTTACACGCAGTCGATAACCTGGTGTATTCATTAAACAAAGTATTAAAACCTTGTTACAATTCGAATCCCCAATTAGTTGGAATATTTAACTTCGGGTATAAGAATAATTTGATGAGGACACTCGCACTTTATATTTATGACTGATGGACTGTTATGGACAAAAACCAGACGGACATATTAAATAATCCAGGACAAAGGACAATTAACCCATGGGCATAAAACTAAAATTAACACGTCAAACATCATGATTACGGAAGTTTAAATAAGCATAATTCTTTTATTTCATATTTAATTTCCTTTATTTTATATTTAATTGCACTTCTAATTATCGCACTTTTATTTATTGTTATTTAATCGCACTTTTAATTATCGTACTTTTTAATTATCGCAAGTTTATTTTATCGCACTTTTATTATTCGCAATTTCATTATCGTTATTTACTTTACGCTTTAAATTAAGTCTTGTATTTATTTTATATTTTACATTAGGTTTTAACTGTGACTAAAGTCTTAAAATCGACAAACCGGTCATTAAACGGTAAAAACCCCCCTTTATAATAATAATATTACTTATATATATATTTCTATTTTTTATAAAAGTAAACTAATATAGCGTTGAGCTTTGTTTAAAGATTTCCCTGTGGAACGAACCGGACTTACTAAAAACTACACTACTGTACGATTAGGTACACTGCCTATAAGTGTTGTAGCAAGGTTTAAGTATATCCATTCTATAAATAAATAAATATCTTGTGTAAAATTGTATCGTATTTAATAGTATTTCCTGCTAAAATTAATAACTATTTTATATACACCTCGCATAACATCAAGCATTTTTGGCGCCGCTGCCGGGGAACTTACTCTTAAACGCCGGAAGCGCAACGCTAATATAAAAAAAAAGATTTTTTGTTTACTTTTATTAAAATTCGCTTTTGTAAAAATACGTTTTAATTATTCAAAAATATAAAAAGAAAAACAAAAATATAAGTATTTTTTTTTTAAGATTTTGTTAAATATTTAAGTTTTATAAGTTTCTTTATTTTTATTTTAGTTTATAAAAATATAAGTTTAATTTTAATATCTTTTATTTATATAAAAATTAAAAACAGAAAATAAAATAAATAAATAAAGAAAAACGCGTTGAAGATAAAACCTGTCAGCTGAAATTCTGAACCCCGCGACTCGCGGGGTTTTCTTTATAAATTACCGCAACTCGCGAAGGCTACCTGACACACGGACAAAAACCCTAAACCAGCATTAATTACGAATTATTATTAATTATTAATAATATAAACCCTAATTATTATTATTATTATTATTAGTTTTATTTTAAGATTTACTTTTTATTTAATTTGTTTTATTTTGTTTAAATTAGTTTTATTAAATTGTAAAATTAGTAGTTTTATAAAATAAATAATATAAAAATAATATTTTTATAAAAATTGTACTTTTTACAACTTTTTATATATTTTTATATTTTGTCCCTTTTTAATCGTTGTAGCGTAATATTTGTATTTTTTAGCTCATATTTAATTTTAAACTTAGTATTTGCTATAGTCATTTTTACTCCTAGATTTTTAGGCTTTGCCATAGAATTCCTTAAGTGCTTTTTCTTTAGACTAAGATTTAGGTACTTTAGAATTTTGCGACGCCTTTTTAAGTTTTAGTTTCTTTTTAAGTTATTTTCATTTGGGATTTAGTTTTTCCTTGTAAGCTTTAATAATTTTAGACCTTTTACTATGTATCAATTATCATTCCAATTAGTAATTTCAATTTGCGATTATAATTTTAAGTTAGTTGTAGTAATAAGGTTAGGTTAGTTAAGTATTTTTAAGTTTTTATAAGTTTCTTTTATTTTTCCGTCACCTTTTATTTTTCAACCATTTTTTCTTTTTCGACCTTTTTCGATGAACTCTTTTTTCTTTCTCATTTCTCGCCATTCTAGTTTTTAGGACATAGATTTTTATTCTACTTCTTATCTAAATTTCTTAAAATTACGAAAATTTATTTTAAGTGGTTAAATTAATAGACATCAAAATTTTCTGGTTCGTAGTAATAGTTGGATTTGTACGTGGACCGGGTTATTGGAGCCAAACAGTCCTCAATTATATTGAGACCAAACGAATCCTGCCCCTCTGCTGCATCTTTTGGCTATTCGAAACGTGGGCAAAATCAGAAAAGTCTATTAATTGGATAACTTATTATAATTTTTCTTTCCTTTTAAAAACTAATAGGATATTCAGTGAATGCACCGAGCAAGACGTTCATCACCTTTTGTACGTTCACCACCTGTAACTAGATCAAGACATTTAGCAAATATAACCGCCGTTGATTTTTCTTTAGAATCGTCATCCAGTAGACCAAGTACTTCAGTTCAAATTTCCGATAATCCATTTTTTGAACCCAACCTCACAATTGAGAATCCGGAGAATATTCAGGAACGGTTCGTAGATCCTGAACCACTAAACTTTCCTCCGGAACCACCAATCATTCAAACAGAGATTGTCGAGGAACGAACCATTAAATCAGAATCATCTAGTGATACCGATTCAACAAATTCAATTATGGAGAATCTGGAACCTTTAAGTATGGAAGACCGAATGAGAGCTAAACGCACTGGCCAAGGTCACGCAATTACTCATCCAGACATTAATGAGCCAGATTATGAAATCAAAGGACAAATTCTACACATGGTGACTAATCAATGCCAATTTAGTGGTGCGCTGAAGGAAGATCCAAATGAACATCTACGTACCTTTAATAGAATCTGCACACTATTTAAAATACGAGAAGTGGAGGATGAACAGATATATCTCATGTTATTTCCCTGGACTTTAAAGGGAGAAGCTAAAGATTGGTTGGAATCGTTACCTGAAGGGGCGATCGATACATGGGACGTTTTAGTTGACAAATTTCTTAAACAATTCTTTCCTGCATCTAAAGCCGTAAGACTTCAAGCAGAAATTGTTACGTTCACACAGAAGCCAAATGAAACTCTATATGAGGCGTGGACAAGATATGGAAAGTTATTAAGAGGATGTCCGCAACATGGTTTAGACACCTGTCAAATAGTACAAATATTCTACCAAGGATGCGACATCACTACAAGAAAAGACATAGATATAGCAGCTGGTGGTTCTATTATGAAGAAAACCGAAACTGATGCTTACAAAATTATTGATAACACTGCTTCCCACTCACATGAGTGGCACCAAGAAAAAGATATCATTTGATCATCTAAAGCAGCTAGAGTCGATTCTAGCCATGACTTAGATTCCATTTCCGCAAAGATAGATGCTGTGGAGAGACGAATGGAAAAGATGACTAAGGATATTCACTCAATACGAATTAGTTGTGAGCAGTGTGGAGGACCACATTTGACAAAAGATTGTCTCAGTATTGAATTAACAATGGAACAAAGAGAGAATATTTCATACATAAACCAAAGGCCTGGAAATAATTATCAGAATAATTATCAACCGCCAAGACCGATTTACAATCAAAACCAGAATTATAACCGAAATATTCCATACAACAACCAACAAGGTCCTAGCAATCAACAAGTATCCAATAATACTTACAATCAGCAAAGACCTAATTTTCAAAACAAACCACCACAACAAACCGATGATAAAAAACCGAATTTAGAAGATATGATGACGAAGCTAGTTGAAACTCAAACACAGTTTTTCACATCTCAAAAACAAACTAATGAACAAAATGCTCAAGCATTTAGAAATCAACAAGCTTCTATTCAAAATCTGGAACAAGAAGTATGTAACCTAGCAAGGTTAATAGGTGAAAGAAAACCGGGAAGTCTACCTAGTGATACAAATGCTAACCCCCGGAATGAAACAGTTAAAGCTATTACCACAAGAAGTGGTACAACACTTAAACCACCTGAAATACCTGTAACTTCTGATGAAACTATTCCTACTCCACCAGAACCACAACCTGATCAAGATAAGGAAAAAGAACCGATAGTTGAAAAGGATAATGAAGATAACACAGTTAAGGATAAACCTTATGTTAAACCATACCAACCACCACTTCCTTACCCGAGTAAAATGAAGAAAGAAAAACTTGAAGCCGAGCAATCCAAATTTTTGGATATGTTTAAACAGATAAATGTAAATCTTCCTTTCATTGATGTGATTTCAGGAATGCCTAGATATGCTAAATTCTTGAAAGATCTAATCTCAAATAGAAAGAAAATGGAAGAACTCTCGGCTGTTACTATGAATGCTAATTGTTCAGCAGTGCTGTTGAATAAGATACCAGAAAAACTATCTGATCCAGGAAGTTTCACAATTCCATGTTTTCTGGGTAGTCTTAGTTCAATAGAAGCATTGGCAGACTTAGGTGCTAGTATAAATCTAATGCCGTATTCACTATACGCTAAACTAGACCTTGGAGAATTGAAACCAACCAGAATAAGCATACAACTAGCCGATAGATCAATAAAATATCCTAGAGGGATAATGGAGAACATGCTAGTTAAAGTTGGTACTTTAGTATTTCCAGTAGATTTTGTTGTTCTGGACATGGAAGAAGATTCTCAAGTTCCTCTCATATTAGGAAGACCATTCTTAAACACGGCTAAAGCAATGATAGACGTGTTCGGTAAGAAACTGACCCTAAGTATAGAGGATGAGAGTGTTACCTTTTCAGTTGATAGAGCAATGCAACAACCACAATCTGCAGATGATACATGTTATTATATTCAAACTATAGATGCACATGCAGAATTATTAGAAGAATTTCCAGAATTACAAGGAACAGGAGAATGTTCTTTAGGAGAAGGTAATGAACCAATTGATGAAGCTGAAATGTTAGCTACACTTATAGCTAATGGATATGAACCAACAACAGAAGAAATTCAAATGCTAAAAGAAGAAGACAGATATCGATATAAATCATCGATAGAAGAACCTCCAAAATTAGAGTTAAAGCCACTTCCAAACCATTTGGAATACGCTTATTTACATGGTGAATCTGAATTACCTGTAATAATATCGTCTTCTCTTACTGAAAATGAGAAATCACAACTCATTTCTGTGTTGAAAGCTCATAAACCAGCCATTGCATGGAAGATTCATGATATTAAAGGAATAAGTCCTTCGTATTGCACACATAAAATCCTTATGGAAGAAGGTCATAAAACGTATGTGCAACGCCAACGAAGACTAAATCCTAATATGCAAGATGTGGTTAAGAAAGAAATTATTAAACTGCTAGATGCAGGTTTGATATATCCAATTTCTGATAGTCCATGGGTAAGCCCAGTTCAATGCGTGCCTAAGAAGGGTGGCATGACTGTCATTACAAATGAGAAAAATGAGCTTATTCCTACTAGGACTGTAACAGGATGGCGTGTATGTATTGATTATAGAAAATTAAATGACGCCACCAGAAAAGATCACTTTCCCTTACCTTTCATAGATCAAATGTTGGAAAGATTAGCCGGAAATAGTTACTATTGTTTTCTAGATGGATTTTCCGGATATTTTCAAATTCCAATAGCACCCGAGGACCAAGAGAAAACCACTTTCACGTGCCCTTATGGTACTTTTGCTTACAAACGCATGCCATTTGGACTTTGTAACGCCCCTGCAACCTTTCAAAGGTGCATGATGGCAATTTTTCACGACATGATAGAAGAATGCATGGAAGTTTTCATGGATGACTTTTCAGTCTTCGGTGATACATTTAAATCATGTCTAGTTAATCTGGAACGAATGCTAATTAGATGCGAAAAATCAAATCTAGTACTTAATTGGGAGAAATGCCATTTCATGGTTAAAGAAGGCATCGTTCTTGGACATAAAATTTCAAAAGAAGGATTTGAAGTGGATAGAGCTAAAGTAGATGTAATTGCTAAACTTCCACATCCCACCAATGTTAGAGGAGTTAGGAGTTTTCTAGGGCATGCCGGTTTTTACCGACGTTTCATAAAAGTTTTTTCTAAAATTGCCACTCCTATGAATAAACTCCTAGAAAAGGATGCTCCATTCATCTTTTTGGATGAGTGTATCAAATCTTTTAATATTCTTAAAGAAAAACTCACCAATGCGCCGATCATGATAACACCAAATTGGAATCTACCATTTGAACTAATGTGCGATGCAAGTGATTTTGCAATGGGAGCCGTTTTAGGACAAAGGATTGAAAAACGATTTCAACCTATATATTATGCTAGTAAGACGTTACAAGGAGCACAAACAAACTATACAACTACTGAAAAAGAACTCCTTGCTATTGTCTTTGCTTTTGACAAATTTCGATCATATCTCGTTCTAGCAAAAACGGTGGTCTATACCGACCATTCTGCTCTTAGATACCTATTTTCAAAACAAGATGCTAAACCAAGATTAATCCGTTGGATCTTACTCTTACAAGAGTTTGATATTGAAATCCGAGATAAAAGAGGAGCAGAAAATCTCGCCGCTGATCATCTTTCTCGTCTTGAAAATCCCGAATTAGAAGTTCTAAATGAATCGGCCATACAAGACAACTTTCCTGATGAATATCTATTGAAGATAGATTATAAAGAAATCCCATGGTTTGCAGACTATGTAAACTACTTAGTTTGTGGATTCCTTGAAAAAGGATTATCGTACCAAAGACGAAAGAAATTCTTCAGTGATATAAAACACTATTTCTGGGAAGATCCACATCTGTTTAAAAGTTGTCCCGATGGAATAATACGCCGATGTGTATTTGGGGATGAAGCTAGTAAAATTTTAAACCATTGTCACACAGGACCAACAGGAGGGCATTATGGGCCTCAACTAACAGCAAGAAAAGTTTATGAAGCTGGATTCTATTGGCCTACAATTTACAAAGACACACACCTTCTTTGCAAATCCTGTGATGCATGTCAAAGGGCCGGAAAAATAAGTCAACGTGATGAAATGCCACAAAATGTCATCCAAGTATGTGAAGTATTTGACATTTGGGGTATTGACTTTATGGGTCCATTTCCAAAATTTCATAATAATCTATATATACTCGTAGCCATTGATTATGTATCTAAATGGGCGGAAGCACAAGCTCTCCCAACTAACGATGCACGAGTTGTAGTCAACTTTTTAAAACGTCTTTTTGCAAGGTTTGGAACACCGAAAGCTTTAATAAGTGATCGGGGTACTCATTTCTGTAATAATCAACTTGAGAAAGTTCTCAAACGTTATGGAGTAACTCATAAAATCTCAACCGCATATCATCCACAAACAAGTGGACAAGTTGAAAATACCAACCGAGCTTTAAAACGTATTCTAGAGAAAACCGTAGGATCAAATTCGAAGGAATGGTCCATTAAATTGGAGGATGCACTCTGGGCTTTTAGAACAGCCTACAAAACTCCAATTGGAACCACACCTTTTAGACTTGTTTATGGAAAAGCATGTCATCTTCCAGTAGAAATTGAACACAAAGCATTTTGGGCTTTGAAGACATGTAATCTTGATTTACATGAAGCTGGACGTCTACGATTAAGTCAACTAAATGAATTAGAAGAATTAAGACATGAAGCATAAGAAAATTCGTTAATCTATAAAGAAAGAACGAAGAAATGGCATGATAAAAGAATCAGAAGTTCAAAAGAATTTAAAGAAGGAGACAGAGTTCTTCTTTTCAATTCACGATTCAAGCTATTTCCTGGAAAATTGAAATCAAGATGGTCTGGACCATTCATAGTCAAAAGATTTTTCCCATACGGAACGATAGAATTAATAAATTCAAATGGGATGGAATTTAAAGTTAATGGTCACAGAGTTAAACATTACATACATGGTCCGATGGAAGTCGACAACGAAGTTAATCACAATTTCGACACCACAGCTAACTAAGTGTGGGGAGAATCAAGTCTTTAAAGGATAATATGTATTTCTGTTAGAGTTAGATTGTCTGTTTTTGTGTAGTTCTCGAAAATGGAACACGTATGGTCTTTCCCTAGCAGACCCTAAAGAACTAGTCTTCTCCCCCCATTCTGAATTTTTATTTTTTTTTAGGTTTTTACAAAATGAAGACTGCCTGTGAACTAAACCATGGTCTAATGCTACACGCTTTGATCACTAAACGTAATAATGACATACTACCGAGCGAATTAGTATCAGTAATCAGAGAAAGAATGGACGGGGTTAGAAAAGAATCCAGATGCGAAGATAATAAGTTACAATTTGGTAAAGGAAAATCAAAATCCGCAGCGAAAAGAAGAGCACGACACCTAGAACGATGTCACAAATGCAGAAAATGGTCACATGGAGGTAAATGTTCAAATAATCAAACCTATTCAAATACCGAATTTGTTACTTTATGCAGAGACGGACCGTTCATATGTTTAGAAGAAAAGACACTGAATGCTCGAGGTTACGCCTATGTAGCCATGGAAAACCAATTAAACCGACTATCTTATGAATGGGATAGATCATATAACTAAGAAATCTATTTCACAGGTATGTCTGTACAGTTTTTATTTTTATTTTTATTTTTAACCTTTTGATAATAAACGCTAATTTGTTCACTAAAAAGTATTAAATTGGTATTGAATAAAATTAGGTTTGGCGACCGAAATTATTGATATCATTCAAAAATTTATTACATCACTGCGAAATTTAACGTTTATTCTTAAGGTATAAATATCTTTAATCAATCAACCCAAAATATTTCAAAAATTCGTCATGAGTTAAATTAGGTCTTGGAACCGAAATTACTTTACCGAAAAGAGGGGCGCATATTTTTGATAATATTTGATTGATTAAAGTGGGATAAAAAGACAAAAAGATTTTTAATTTTATTTTTACCATATTTTTAAAATTAATATTTAAATCTTAAATTAATATTGTAAACTTTGTAAAAACAATATATTTAAAATTGTAAATATTTGAAAAATTAATATAAGTTTGATATGAATTTATAAATTTTTAAATTAAGTTTGGTGTGAATTTTTAATTTTTAAAATATAAATTTTTAATTTTATGCATTTCAAATTTTAAGTTTGGTGTGAATTTTTAATATTAATTTTGAATTTCATATTTAAGTTGTGTGAATTTAAAAACAAAAATTTACTTTATCTCATTAAGTTAAGAATATGATTTTTAAAATTCGTCGTAAGTTGAAGACTAGGTCTTTGAACCGAAATTGCTTTACCCGAGGGAGGGACGAGAACTTTTATTATCATTATTTTTAATCTTGTTGAATTAAAGTATGCCAAAAACATTGAAAAAACCCAAAAATCTTAGCTTTTAAAACAATCGCTACAAAAAGACAAATTTTAAAATTTTGTCGAAGGACGGACTAGGACATCGATCCGAAACGACCTCGTCCTAAATAACAAGGAAAACAAAATTTTAAAATTAAATACTTAATTGTTTTATAAGTTAAAGATTATAAAAAAAAAAAAAAAAAAAAAAAAAAGAGCAAACTCCGCGACTCGCGGAGTTTGGAGCTTAAATCTCCGCGAGTCGCGGAGAGACTAAAAACCGGAAAAAAAATATAACTGCAGAACAGATCAGTCCCCAACCCAAAACAACAAAAACACAGCGAATTCTGCACCCGAAAAACCCGAAAAACACCCCCAAAAATCCCAATTTTTAACCATTAATCACCAAATTTTTTGCTAAAATCATGTTGAGAAGGATGCTATCTAAGAATTACTCAAGAAAAACGGTAAATTTCTACACCTAAACACCATTTAATTCGAAATTTGGTGTTCTTGAGCAAATTTTTCCCCAATTTGATTTTGATGCTTTTTAGTGTAATTAGGCTTAAATTGTTTATGTATTATGCTTGTATAACCTAGATTGATGCTGTTTAACATGATTAGAAGCCTTAAACTTCAAATTTTGAGTAATCTAGGGTTTGTGTTCTTGAGCAAATTTGGGGCTTTTTGATATAAACAGGTTATGGCCGATTTTTGTCATGAATTGTTGCTAAATTGAGTAGTGTAACATGTCTAGGTAGTTAAATGATCCAAACTTTGAGCCTAAACATGATTTTGAGAATTAAAGTGGACTTTTTCAAGTCTAAAATTCATGAACTTGATTTTGAAAGATAATGCCATTTGAGACTTGTTTAATTGCTAGTAATGATTATTTTGACATGTTATTTGAGTTGAATGTTTATGAACTTGGCGAACATTTTCGTATATGCTTATTTGAAAAAGTGTAGATTTGATAAAAATGTGAAAATGAGCTTAAGTTTGATATAAATTGATAATGTCATTGTAATTATTTTGATTGATGATTTTGCTGACACTAATGCATATTTGGATGCACAAAAATTGTGTTTGATGTGTTTTGCAGAATGAAAGGGGTGAATCTTCATCCCAAGCCTGCAATGCTCCTGCTGAAAATTTGGAACAACAGGAGGTGGATAACTACTACAAGCAGGATGTACCTCATCCAGTCATGACCTTTTCCGATATGCACTTGGAAGAGTTGCACCCGAACCTGAGATTTGACAGACTTTGGATAGATTATCCAAAATATCAACGGGGTTTGCATACTCTTCATTCTAAGGTTGTTGAGGTACCGAGGGTCATAGAATGGGGACCCTTAGAAGCTGTAGAATTGGCCGGGCCAATTAGGGAATTACTTGTACAGAGGTATGGTAATTCTTCTTTTAATGACTGGATATGTTTATTCACCATACGTAGACCTGTATATAAAGTATGGTGTGAAGAATTGTTATGTAGTATAGAGTTGAATGATCGGGTAGCTAGTTTAACCGATCGTTCTTTTATTAGATTTTTGTTAGGCGGTTCGATGCGCCACATGTCTTTACTGGACATGGCTCAGGCTTTACGTATATATACGCCTGAGGAGTTAGCGTCTGCCGATTGTAGAGGATTGATACTAAACGGTAGAAAGATAGATGAGAATTTTGATACACACGGTGTGTGGAGTCAAATGACAAGCCATCATCGTTTCAAAGGGGGAAATTACTCTTATTTGGATATAGATAGAGCCGAATTAAGAGTGATACATAGGTTTTTAGCTAATTCAATTACACAAAGGGGTAAAAACAAAGAAAAGGTAAATGAACAAGATTTGTTTTACCATATGTGTATTTGAGACCCACAAAGCGCTGTAAGTATACCATATTGTGTGGGTTATTATTTATCAGCTATGGTTCGGGGGATGCGACCACATAGCATAATAGGAGGTGGTATTTTTATTACTTTGATTGGTGAATATCTCGGTGTGGATATAAGTCGGGGGGGATTATTACTAGAAGAGCCGGAACCCCGCGATACTATAGGTTTAAATGTATACCATGGTGCGAAAGTTTTGAAGAGGCAAAATAACGCCGCAGTACGATACCATGGTAGACATCCACAGGTGGAGAGAAACCAGCAGCAAGGTAATATAGGAGGGGGGAATGAGATGCAAGAAATGCATAGGTTTATAGCTTCTCAGGAATACGAAAATGCTAGACAGAGAGCATTTGAAGATTGGCAAGTTCATCAGAACCAGATCATAGCTCATTGCTAACATATAGGTAGAAACTATATTCCTACACCGAAACCCATCTTCCCTCCTTGGTCGATAGAGATGCAGCCACCATATCCTACGTATGACCCTGCCGAAGCATTCTATAGCACTTATGGTTATGCCTGGAACCCCTATTGGTACCAATATCATCCTTAGTTTACTTATTATTTTTTATTATTTTGTAATTTGTAATTATTGATACGTTTAATACTTTTGTTAATATTGTAATCATTTTTATAATTATCTAACTTTTATTCTTAGACTTTAATAATTTTTGAATGTGGGGTAATATACCAAACTTCAAAAATATGTATATATGTTTGCAGTTTATCTTATGTACACAACAGGGTAAAACAACGCATTTTCAAAGACTGGCATTAAGTTCAGCAAAAGCAACTAATTTTGACGACAAGATGCAAAATATATGTGAAATAACAACAAGACGGAATGAACAAATGATGTGCACCATTTATCATTCAGCAAACAAACGCCAATATATTTGGAAACTTTGGTAAAATTTAATCATTTTCACACAAATCACCCTCAATAATTTAAATTGTTACTGATTTCTTGCAAATAAGGGCATTGCAAGATCTTAAGTGTGGGAAGGGGTTAAATTCTTTCGGATTTTAAAATTTTTATATTAAACCCTTGGTTACCATTAAAAATACTAGTAAAGCAGTAGTTGTATTAGAATCTAGTGCTCTCTGATAAAAAAGAACAGCCCTAGTCTTATATACTGACTACCCAATTCTAGTAAAATTTTTCAAAATTTTCAATTAAATGAATTCAAAATCATGTTTATACATATTTATGAACGATAAAACTAGGTTTTAACACCGAAATTATTGTTACCTCGGAAAGGACATAAATTAAGAAACAAACTAAAATGTTAAAATTCATTTAAAATGGAATAGAGGACGATAAAAAGGAAAATAAAAACCAAGTGTGGGAAAATTTACCAAGTTATTTTAAACATATGTCACATATATCTGTAACAAATAACTGAAAATACTTTTACTTTGGACTAAACTAAACTGTTTTACCCGATGAAAGAAAAGAAGAGATGGATCTACACGATGAATCAATTCCATCATTAAAAGGAAGTAAAGTCTTCCAAAAAAGACACGCGCTTCTTGATTTAGGTCATGAAGTTGTCGTCCAGACCAGCTGTAGGTTGACGAAAAATCTAGAAAAGTCATCACTAAAATCAGCAGGAAATCCACGGACCTCAGCATTAAACAGGGTCGCCAAGTGGTCAGATTTATCCTAACCATGAGAAGGATTTATCTCGTACAATGGGGGGGGCACCATGCAAATTAGCTGGATAAGACTAATGAATCAGATCCCCAGAAAGGATAATCTCCTTAAAGATTAAAAATCAGCTTTTAAGACTGATATTACTCAATCCTAGAGATTGACCTTAAAGATTGAGAATTACAAACTCATGGAATTCGATGATATCTAAACTCGAGCTTAAACGAGAAAATATTTTGATCAAAATTATAAACCGATTTGTTTTCTGAAAACCCTATTTTCAATGCGTTCATTACCATTGAACGTAAAATCCTAGGAATTCACCTGGAATTCATTAGGTCATCTGAACTAAATCGGGTGTCAACCGTAAGAACGGTGGTTGCATAGCATGGTCAAAGACAGGACCTTGTGCCAGGCCGAAAAATTATAAGGGTGAGCTTTACTATTGCTCCTACCAAGGATAGTAATTGCGTCCGACACGTTATAGACCATAATCAAAAGCATGTCACGGGACATTGCCTTAACAGTTGCTTGTTCAACGCTTTCCTTTCAACCGGACGGTAGTTTACCGAAAGGTAATATACGGGACAAGTAAACTGGACGTGTTGCTTTCCAAATACAAGGTTATCAAGTGGGTGACACAAAACCGTAAGTTTTGAGCTAAAATTTTCAAATCTGAAACCCACCAAACCCACAAAAATATTTTGCAAACACCGGTAAAGGGTTATTCCGGAAAACTTATCTAGGGTAAAAACTAGATTTAATTTTCAAAAGATCAAATGTTTTCATAAAGATCCAATTTCCTTAATGGATCTAAATTTTTATAGTCATGTGGGACTGTAAACCATATCGTTACTACCATTGTTTATACCGCCGTATAAAAATCACTGATGTACAAAGTGTGAAGAATAAAGAAGTGATTCTAGTATTTCAAGTACGCTCAAGTGTGGGAATATTTGATAATGCTAAAAACGAACATATATTTCATAGCATTATTCCTCAAGAAAGACAAGCTTTTAGTTGCAATTGTTCTATTTACAAGTGATATTCGTTTAAATAATAAAAGGTGAAGACAAAAGACAGATTCGACGAATTGAAGACGCAAACGACCAAAAAGCTCAAAAGTACAAAAGACAATCAAAAAGGTTCCAATTATTGATAAGAAACGTCTCGAAATTACAAAAGTACAAGATTCAAAACGCAAAGTACAAGATATTAAATTGTACGCAAGGACGTTCGAAAATCCGGAACCGGGACCAGAGTCAACTCTTAACGCTCGACGCAACGGACTAAAAATTACAAGTTAACTATGTATAT
This sequence comes from Rutidosis leptorrhynchoides, assembly GCF_046630445.1. NCBI lineage: Eukaryota > Viridiplantae > Streptophyta > Magnoliopsida > Asterales > Asteraceae > Rutidosis > Rutidosis leptorrhynchoides. The sequence continues at coordinate 535,486,978 of NC_092334.1, read as the reverse complement.
AAATATAATATAATATATAATTAATTATATTAATTATATATATATTATATTTATAAATAAAAAACCGTCGGCAGAGAAAACTCCAAGGACTGAGCTGTAAAAGTAACCTCCGCGACTCGCGGAGTTTGAAGAGGTTTTCACCGCGAGTCGCGGAGCCCCAAATTTCAACTCTGGCTATAAAGCAAACCGAATTCTGATCATTTTTGATATTCTATTTTCTCTCATCTCTCTATCTATACGATATATATATATATATATAATTTATATTTTAATTTTAATTTTAATTATAATTCTAATAATAAGGGTATGTTAGCGAATGTTGTAAGGGTGTAAGTCGAAATTCTGTCCGTGTAACGCTACGCTATTTTTAATCATTGTAAGTTATGTTCAACCTTTTTATATTAATGTCTCGTAGCTAAGTTATTATTATGCTTATTTAAAACGAAGTAATCATGATGTTGGGCTAATTACTAAAATTGGGTAATTGGGCTTTGTACCATAATTGGGGTTTGGACAAAAGAACGACACTTGTGGAAATTAGACTATGGGCTATTAATGGGCTTTATATTTGTTTAACTAAATGATAGTTTGTTAATGTTAATATAAAGATTTACAATTGGGCGTCCTTATAAATTACCATATACACTCGATCGGACACGATGGGCGGGGTATTTATATGTACGAATAATCGTTCATTTAACCGGACACGGGAATGGATTAATAGCCACTAGAATAATTAAAACAGGGGTGAAATTACATTCAAGGGTAATTGGTGTAATTGTTAACAAAGTAGTAAAACCTTGGTTTACACGCAGTCGATAACCTGGTGTATTCATTAAACAAAGTATTAAAACCTTGTTACAATTCGAATCCCCAATTAGTTGGAATATTTAACTTCGGGTATAAGAATAATTTGATGAGGACACTCGCACTTTATATTTATGACTGATGGACTGTTATGGACAAAAACCAGACGGACATATTAAATAATCCAGGACAAAGGACAATTAACCCATGGGCATAAAACTAAAATTAACACGTCAAACATCATGATTACGGAAGTTTAAATAAGCATAATTCTTTTATTTCATATTTAATTTCCTTTATTTTATATTTAATTGCACTTCTAATTATCGCACTTTTATTTATTGTTATTTAATCGCACTTTTAATTATCGTACTTTTTAATTATCGCAAGTTTATTTTATCGCACTTTTATTATTCGCAATTTCATTATCGTTATTTACTTTACGCTTTAAATTAAGTCTTGTATTTATTTTATATTTTACATTAGGTTTTAACTGTGACTAAAGTCTTAAAATCGACAAACCGGTCATTAAACGGTAAAAACCCCCCTTTATAATAATAATATTACTTATATATATATTTCTATTTTTTATAAAAGTAAACTAATATAGCGTTGAGCTTTGTTTAAAGATTTCCCTGTGGAACGAACCGGACTTACTAAAAACTACACTACTGTACGATTAGGTACACTGCCTATAAGTGTTGTAGCAAGGTTTAAGTATATCCATTCTATAAATAAATAAATATCTTGTGTAAAATTGTATCGTATTTAATAGTATTTCCTGCTAAAATTAATAACTATTTTATATACACCTCGCATAACATCAACTACTCGCGCCCACCAGTTCTTATAACCGGCAGTTACTAGTTACCCAAGGTTGGAGAACTCGGATCTCGGGGAGATCTCGTTTGGACATTTTTGAGGAGATCTCGGCATCTCGGAAAAATCTCGGGGAGATCTCGGACGTTGACTTGTGTTGACTTTCTAGTTTTTTTTAATATAAATATGTATAAATATATAAATATATGTATATTTATATGGATTTTTACGAGAAAATTTGAGAAATGAGCGAAAAATTAGAAGAAAATCCGAGAAAATGCGAGAAAATCCGAGAAATTACGAGAAAATCCGAGATCTCACCGAGAAAATCCGAGAAATCTTGACGTTGACCGAGATTTTAACCGTTGACCGAGAAATCTCAACGAGATGGGAAAATATTCTCGGCTGAGTTTTGAAACCGAGATCTCCCCGAGATCTCGCCGAGAAATTCCGAGATCTACAACACTGTAGTTACCAAAGCTAAGGGATTTTCGGTTCAAACTCGGTGTAGAATTTAGTATGTACTTATATCCATTGCGTTTAAAATAAAGTGCATGTATTCTCAGCCCCAAAAATATAGATTGCAAAAGCAATTAAAAAGGGAGCAAATGAAACTCACACATATAAATATTGTATATCAGTTAATAAAGCATTTGCATGTATTCTCAGCCCAAAAATGTAGAGAGTAAAAGGGATCTTATGAAACTCACCTTAGCAGCACATAAAGTTGTTCATTGTAATGTGACCGAAACTCGGATTACCAAATAATCGTAGATCTCAACGTATCAATATTGTGATTCAATATTTCAGAAAAGTACGTAGACGTAAGGAGATGATAAACAGTAGGTTTGATTCATAAATATACCCCCGAACATTACCCATAATTTTCTTAGCTCTATCCCGCTTGAAAACCATTTTTGAAATCGTTTGGACATAACCTCGTCGTAGTATTTTATGTATATACTAATAATAATAATAAGATTAATAATAATATTAATCTTAATAATAATAATAATAATAATAATAATAATAATAATAATAATAATAATAATATTAATAATAATAATAATAATATTAATATTAATAATAATAATAATATTAATAATAATAATAATAATAATAATATATATATAGAGAGAGATATCGATATAGATTAGAAAATGAAACAGAAATCGATCAATTTATAGGAACATTTCTGTCCCAGCACCTCATGTGATCGCATGAGGTTTGTATGGGATTCTCATGCGATCGCATGAGCCCCTCAGCCAGCTCACAATCGTTTGTATTTTTGCTTGTCGACATGATTATTTAATATAAATGTAAATATAATATATTTAATTTATATAATTAATTATATATTATATTATATTCACGTGCATAGTTAACTTGTAATTTTTGTTCCGATAAGTCGTACGTCGTTACTCGACTTATGTCCCGGTTCCGGTTTTTCGAACGTCCTATCGTATACTGAGAAAACTTGTACTTTACGTTTTGTAAATCGTACCTTTGTCAAAATATAGTCTTAAATCATCCATAAATTATACCACTCGAGGTATAACTTATACATTTGAGTGTTTTGGTCATTTACTTCTATAAATCATCATCTCGCTATTTGTTAATATATATATATATATAATACATACAGTTTCATTTTAAAATAGTGTTTTACTGTAGCAAAGTTACTGTAGCAAATAGTGATTTTCGAAAACACTGTAGCATTTTGGGTACTGTAGCAATTTGAAAATACTGTAGCAAATTAGTGTTTTACTGGTTCATCTTAAACGCTTTAGTTAACTTATCTAAATATCAATCGAATCAATAAACGAATGTTACTATCGTTTACTAAATAACTTTAAATTATATATATGTATATATCTTTTTAATATACATAAATTAGTTTTTAAATACACATTGGAAGTTATTTATAAATAAATTTTAATAATAAATATTTCAACTTATCATATATATTCAAATAGATATTTAAACCAATAAGTTTAATGTACGGTATCAAACAATTAATACATTGTTACCTTTTTAAGTTATAGTATATATGTATCTATTTACATATAATTGTTCGTGAATCGTCGAAAACAACCGAATGGTATTTAAATATATAAAAGTAGTTCAAAAATTTTACAAATACAGTTTTACAGATTTTGCTTATCGTGTCGGAAATGTTAATCATACAAAGATTAAGTTTAAATTTGGTCAGAAATTTCCGGGTCATCACACTTTTGTACTTCGAGGTTATTTTAAACACACCTGATCTGGTGTACTTCATAGGGTAAAACATGAACGTTAAGGCTTGTTACCGGGTGCCTACAACTTATAGAATACTTTTATACACTTGCGAGTGTACGGATATTTATAGAAACTGAATCTTGTGGTCTATTACTATTACGGAAATGATTGATTATGATAAACTAATGAACTCACCAACCTTTTGGTTGACACTTTAAAGCATGTTTATTCTCAGGTATTATAGAAATCTTCCGCTGTGCATTAGCTCATTTTAAGGATATTACTTGGAGTCATTCATGACATACTTTGAAAGACGTTGCATTCGAGTCGTTGAGTTCATCAAGATTAATACTAAGTCAATTATAGTTAGATGTAATATGAAATGGTATGCATGCTGTCAATTTTTTATGTAAAGAAAGTTTGTCTTTTAAAAATGAATGCAATGTTTGTAAAACGTATCATATAGAGGTCAAATACCTCGCGATGTAGTCAACTATTATGAATCGTTTATAATGTATATAAACGGATCCTTTCATTAGGGATGTCATTAGGGAGGCTATGACTGACGTCTACCAGCGTGTAGATGAGGTAGATATGACAAACGGGGAGAGATTTAGTCGGAAGGAGTAGTGGCAAGCCCGGAATGATTACGAGCATTCCAGGCAACGACAGCATGATAGATGGGACTATCATCAGCGTCAGATTATGAGCCGGCTGTCACCTCAGGATCACTATGTACCGACCCGACCCGCTTACTATCCTCCACACCAGCCCGAGATGAGACCACCATATACTCTCTACGACCCTAACCAGGCCTACCAGTACACCTATCACCAACCATGGAACCCGAACGACGACATGAACTGGAACCCCTATCCAGATTGATATAGTTCCTATTGGTGATTTTTATGATTTTTATCTTTTTATTATTTTTATTTATTTATGTTTAAACATATGATATTGTGATACATTAATGTATTGTTTAAAATTTTTATTATTTTGTACTAATATTTCATATTTGATTTGAAAGTGGGATTTTAAGTCCCATTTCAAATTACCATGCATGTTTATATTTGTATGTATGTATATTGTCAATTGTACACAACAGGGTAAAACAGCGTATTTTCAAAGACTGTCATTAAGTTCAGCAAAAGCTACTGATTTTGACGACAAAATGAAAAACAAATGTGATGTAACAACAAGATGGAATGAACAAATGATGTGCACCATTTATCATTCAGCAAACAAACGCCAATATGTTTGGAAACTTTAGTAAAATTTAATCATTTTTCAACGCTAATCACCCTCAATAATTTAAATTGTTACTGATTTCTTGCAAATGAGGGCATTGCAAGATCTTAAGTGTGCGAAGGGGTTAAATTCTTTCGGATTTTTAAAAAATTTAACTTATACACTTGGTTACCATTAAAAATACTAGTAACGCAGTAGTTGTATTAGAATCTAGTGCTCTCTGATAATAAAGAACAGCCCTAGTCTTATATACTGACTACCCAATTCTAGTAAAAATTTTCAAAATTTTCAATTAAATAAACTCAAAATCATGTTTATACATATTTATGAGCGATAAAACTAGGTATTAACACCGAAATTATTGTTACCTCGGAAAGGACATAAATTGAGAAACAATCAAAAATGTTAGAATTCAATTAATCAAGTCTTAACAAGTTTGATTGCTTAACATGTTGGAAACACTTAATCATGTAAATATCAATTTCATTTAATATATATAAACATGGAAAAGTTTGGGTCACTACACATATCATCTATTTATCTCTATAATCCATATTACATATATTATTATTATTATTATTATTATTATTATTATTATTATTATTATTATTATTATTATTATTATTATTATTATTATTATTATTATTATTATTATTATTATTGTTAGTATTCTTATATTATTATTATTATACATAAAATAATACGACCAAGTTATACTCGGAGATTTTCAAAACGGGTTTCAAATGGTTTTTAGCTAAGGAAATTATGGGTATTGTTCGGGAATCAAAGGCTAAGTTTTCATTTGTAATCTCCGTTGCGTCTGCATACTTTTCCTACAATATTGAACCACAATATTGGTACGTGAGTTTATAGATCCCCTTTTAAATGCTTTAAATATTTTTGGGCTGAGAATACATGCACTTTATTTTATACGCAATGGACAAAAGTACATACTTAATTCTACACTGAGTTTGAACCGAAAATCCCTTAGCTTTGGTAACTAGTAATTGCCGGTTATAAGAAATGGTGGGTACGAGTAGTTGTATATAGATCCATATGTAAAGACCCGTCCTAATCCATAAGAACGAATACAATAACATATGATTACATCGCGAGGTACTTGACCTCTATATGATACATTTTACAAACATTGCATTCGTTTTAAAAAAAAAAAAACTTTCTTTACATCCAAAGTTGATGGCATGCATACCATTTCATAATATATCCAACTATAATTGACTTAATAATAATCTTGATGAACTCAACGACTCGAATGCAACGTCTTTTGAAATATGCCATGAATGACTCCAAGTAATATCTCTAAAATGAGCAAATGCACAGTGGAAGATTTCTTTCATACATGAGAATAAACATGCTTTAAAGTGTCAACCAAAAGGTTGGTGAGTTCATTAGTTTATCATAAATAATCATTTCATAATTTTAATAGACCACAAGATTTCATATTTTCATTTCTCATAAACATCATGCATAAAAATCATTCATATGGATTGAACACCTGGTAACCGACATTAACAAGATGCATATAAGAATATCCCCTATCATTCCGGGACATCCATCAGACATGATAAAACAACATCGAAGTACTAAAGCATATGCTACAACGGATGGGGTTTGTTAGGCCCAATAGATCTATCTTTAGGATTCGCGTTAATTAGTAGATTGGTTTACTAATTCTTAGGCTACCAAGCAAAAGGGGCATATTCAGCTTCGATCATTCAACCATAGAATGTAGTTTCGATTACTTGTGTCTATTTCGTCAAACATTTATAAAAACACATGTATTCTCAGTCCCAAAAATATATATTGCAAAAGCATTTAAAAGGGAGCAAATGAAACTCACTCTACAATATTTTGTAGTAAAAATATTCATACGACGGTACTGAACAATGCATGGTTGGCCTCGGATTCACGAACCTATATCATTTATGTATATATTAACACATATAATTGTAATCGAATAGATTTATATATTATATCTTAAATTATGTATTATATATATATTTAATTTGAATATATACTTAAAATGATTAATATTTATATAGTTATATCAATATATCTATATATATGTATATATTAATAATACCTAATTTGTTAAAAATGTTAATATGATTAGTACATACTTATATGTAATATTACTATAAGTATATTTTTATATCAATGATAATGTTAAAAACGAACATATATTTTATAGCATTATCCCTCAAGAAAGACAAGCTTTTAGTTAAAATTGTTCTATTTACAAGCAATATTCGTTTAAATAATAAAAGGTGAAGACAAAAAGACAGATTCGACGAATTGAAGACGCAAATGACCAAAAAGCTCAAAAGTACAAAGTACAATCAAAGTGGTTCAAATTATTGGTGAGAAACGTCTCAAAATTACAAGAGTACAAGTCGCAAAACGCAAAATACAAGATATTAAATTGGACGCAAGGACGTTCGAAAATCCGGAACCGGGACCAGAGTCAACTCTCAACGCTCGATGCAACGGACTAAAAATTACAAGTCAACTATGCATATAAATATAATATAATATATAAATAATTCTTATAAATTATTTATATATTATATTATTTATTAAAAGTGTCGGCAAGCTAGGAGCCAAACTCACCTGAGCTGGAAAAAGAGGCCATGCGATCGCATGGCCTGGAGGTGAAAAACCCATGCGATCGCATGGTGAATAGTACCAGGCCACATCCTATAAAAAGCAACGAATTCGGTCGAATATCAATATCTTTACCATCTTTTTCTCTTCCTATCTATCAACGTATATATATTTATATTTATATTATAATTTTAATTTTAATTTTAAATTCTAATAATAAGGGTATGTTAGCGAATATTGTAAGGGTGTAAGTTGAAATTCTGTCCGTGTAACGCTATGCTATTTTTAATCATTGTAAGTTATGTTCAACCTTTTTAATTTAATGTCTCATAGCTAAGTTATTATTATGCTTATTTAATGCCAAAGTAATCGTGATGTTGGGCTAAATATCAAAATTGGGTAATTGGGCTTTGTACCATAATTGGGGTTTGGATAAAAGAACGACACTTGTAGAAATTAGACTATGGGCTACTAATGGGCTTTATATTAAATAAATGATACCTCGTTAATTTAATATATAGACTTATAATTTGACGTATTTATATATAACCACATACGCTTGACTGGGTACGGTGGGCAGGATATCTATAAATACCAATAATTGTTCATTTTACCGAACACGGAACTCCATTAATAGTTAATAGACTTATTGAAACAGGGGTGGATTACATTCAAGGGTTATTGGTGTAATTGTAAACAAAGTATTAAAACCTTGGTTTACACGCAGTCGATAACCTGGTGTATTTATTAAACAAAGTATTAAGACCTTGTTACAATTCGAATCCCCAATTAATTGGAATATTTGACTTCGGGAATAAGAATAATTTGACGAAGACTTCTGCATTTTATGATTATGACTGATGGACTATTATGGACAAATCCATATGGACATATTGAATAATCCAGGACAAAGGACAATTAACCCATGGTAATAAACTAAAATCAACACGTCAAACATCATGATTACGAAAGTTTAAATAAGCATAATTTCTTTATTTCATATTTAATTGCACTTTTAATTATTGCACTTTTATTTACTGTCATTTTATTTAATTGCACTTTTAATTATCGTATTTTTTAATTATCGTAATTTTATTTATTGTCATTTTATTTATCGCATTTTTATTTATCGTAATTTCATTATCGTTATTTACTTTAAGCTTAAAATTAAGTTATATTTATTTTTAATATTTTACATTAGGTTTTAACTGCGACTAAAGTTTTAAAATCGACAAACCGGTCATTAAACGGTAAAAACCCCCTTTTATAATAATAATACTACTTATATATATTTTTGTATTTTTACAATTATAAGTTAAAAATATAGCGTTAAACTTGGCTAGAGTTCCCTGTAGATGAACTGGACTTACTAAAAACTACACTACTGTACGATTAGGTACGCTGCCTATAAGTGTTGTAGCAAGGTTTAGGTATATCCACTCTATAAATAAATAAATCACTTGTGTAAAATTGTATCGTATTTAATAGTATTTTGTAGTAAAAATATAACTATTTCCTAGTACGCCTCGCACACATCAATCAATAATAGTAACAAAGGTTGTATTCGATTATAATGATAATGTTAATAATAATAAAAATATTTATTATAGTAATAATAATAATAATAATAATAATAATAATAATAATAATAATAATAATAATAATAATAATAATAATAATAATAATAATAATAATAATAATAATGATAAAAATAATAATAATGTCTCTAAAAATAATACTAATAATAATAGTGATAATAATAATAATCTTAATAGTAATAAAAATGATAATTTTACTAAAAATGTTATTTTTAATAATTTTGATAATAATAATTTTTAATAAAATAATACTTTTACTACAAGGATACTTTTCATAATAATGCTAATAATGATGTTATAATAATAATGATAATAATCATAAAAATATTGGTTTTAATCATAATGATACTAATAATAATAATAATAATAATAATAATAATAATAATAATAATAATAATAATACAAATAATAATAATAATAATAATAATAAAATAAAAATAGAGTACAACCTTTGAAGAACAATCTTTCAAAAAAAATGCCATAGACCGGGCTCGAACCTGCGACCTCTAATTAACCCTAAACAACACCCAGTCACTCCTCCGATTCATTATTTCTGATTTATGTAAGATTTTAAATCATCTTAAACACGATTTTCCTGTCATCTTCTTCTCACTAGTATCGTCATTCGTATTTTACTATAATCATCATCATCTTATCATAATCAACATCATCTTTATGATATCATTCGTATCATCATCAACATCACACGTTCATAATTATCGTCATCATTTTCGATCATCATCATCATCATCAATACTTATATGTATCATCACCATCCTAACTCATCATCATCATCATGCATCATCATACAACCTCACTAAGAATCATCATCTTTGTTGTTGATTAATAGAAATAAGGTAACTGCGTGTAGCAGTAAAAACAGAAGCATCATCACCTATATTATTCTCACTATTATTTTGATCATCCTCCTCATTTACTCTTTGGCCCAACAGGAACCGAAACTGGGTCTCAGCCCATTAACACAAATACGGCCCAAGTATTAAAAGATAAGCTCCAACAAAGAATTACTAAACCTCTTTTAATTAAACCCAATACCTAGCAGCCTAAGTAATTTTCCAGTTTGTAAATCATAAATGGAACAGAAATCATATACATAATTAGTGGAAATTGAGTCATCATCCATATCTATATTATATTAACCATCATCATAATTCTTATCCGTCATCAACTTAGCATCACGACATCTACTAATCATCATCAAGGTTACTTTTAAAAAATATATATATATAAAGTGAAACGTCCCTTTTTGAGTGACTCCCTTTTGTCTGCCATGAGGTTCCTCTTTTAGTTCCATAGGCATAATTGAATTACTTTTTATAATATACAATATTATCAAGTTGATAAAGCCTCAATAATATTTAAAGCTATGTTCGGTTAGGTCCTGGTTTGCGAGCAAACTAGCAACGAAACAGCAATAAAGGAGCATCAAAGCAATAGCAGTTTTCAAAAGGGAACGGTTGGGGTGGTTTTGAGGGTGATGGTTACTTTAATGGTGGTTATATGTGGCTGTAAATAGAAACAGATGCAGCAGAAAGTTGTGTGGTAGCTGTAAAAACCGAATACAAAATGGCAGTGGTGTTTACAATCAAGGGAGAGAGAGAGACAAGAGAGAGATAGAGGAAGAAAGGTGGTGTTATAGTTATTTCATGAAAGAAGGAAGAGTGATAACTAGGTGTTTGATCAAGAAAAGGATGAAGGTAGTGGTGATGGGTTTGGTTTGGTGGGTTTTATGGGTCGGTTGATCTAAAACAGAAAATAGAAGTAGATGGTTCACAGCAACGGTGTCAACAAGAACAATAACTCGGATAGAAGGTGGTGTTGGGGTTCAATGGTGGTGGATTGATTAAAGATTCGGAGAAGGGTTAGTTCACAGAACAAGAAAGAAAGAGGCAAACAATAGTTTCAAGTAGGTTTAAGCGTTGATGAAGGTGGTGGTTTGTATGATGATAATTAAAGTGGAAATCTGAGTTATGTTCGTTTATAATCAAAACAGAAAAAATATATAATGAAGGATGGTGGTTACATGGTGGTCGTAAAACAGGGAATAATAGCCGTAGCAACCAGCGATTCAGCAGTCTTAGGTGGCTTCTTGTAGGTGGCGATGGTGTGTGATCTTTGAATGAAAACAGAAAACATGATTCAAATTGGGTCCGTGATGGTGATGAAGCGTTCATGGGTTTCAATAGACATAGTGGGTTTCCTGTAGATGAAGTGGTAGTTTATTAACAAAGCAAAACAGAAAATAAAGTCGAGCAAGTGGTGATGATTCTCGATTTTTAAGATAGGAGAGGGAGATGTTAATGGAGAAAGAGAAGAAGAAAGATGAAGTAAAGACTTGTTTATGCTTCGGTATGCATGTATAATGCCATATAGATATGTTAAAAAGTTAGATGATGAATGGAAGCAATAATTCCTCGACTATATCACGGAAGTATTATTGTTTGTAAAGTGGATTATGATTAGTTGAAGTCGTACAAATTAACAGACATGAATCTTCAATCATAAAGAACAAACAAAACAAATAAAATAAAAATTAAATCACATAGTGATGGTGGTGGTGTTAGATCATATGATGGAAGTGGGTTTGGAGACGTATGTATCTCTTTCATATATATATATATACATATATATATACATATATATATATATATATACATATATATATATATATATACATATATATATATATATATATATATACATATATATATATATATGTATATATATATATGTATATATATATATATATATACATATATATATATATATATATATAATTAAGTAGATAGATGAATTGAAACAAAAAAAAATAGTAAAGTTACATAACTAAGTTCACGGATAAATTGAAATGCAAGTGGTGTTTGTTTGAGTCTTCAGTCATATAAAGCATAAATATAATCTTATATATTTAATCAAATGAAAACATGTAAAATTATCTTAGCCATAGAATTATCATAGCCATCATGCACTGTTTATAAGTCGACATGATTTTCTATTTATTTAGATTTCAGATTTTCACGAACAGGATCTCGTGCTCTGTTATTAAACGTGACGGTTAAAAGTCTTCAGAAGAATTCCAAAATTTTATAATTAAATATATATATATATATATATATATATATATATATATATATATATATATATATATATATATATATATATATATGTATCTATTTACAAATAGTTGTTCGTTAATCGTCGAGAACAGTCGAAGGTTAACTGGATTCATGTAAACAGTTCAAATTTTTTTTTTAAGACTCCACATTACAGACTTTGCTTATCGTGTCGAAAACATATAAAGATTAAGTTTAAATTTGGTCGGAAATTCCCGGGTCGTCACAGTACCTACCCGTTAAAGAAATTTCGTCCCGAAATTTGAGTGAGGTGGTCATGGCTAACAATAAAAATGTTTTCATGACGAATATGAGTTGATAAATAGAGTTTTATCATCATTGAGTAATATGGATAAAATAATTTGATTATTCGAAGAGTACGAATGAAGCTATCACAAAAGAGTGAAATGAGTAAATAAAGTTTCGTCATTTCTTTTGACATGGATAGGGTTGATTTCCAGAGTTCGAGGGATTTTGAGAAAATCTTCGCAATAAGATTTGGTTCTTCAATAATTAAGGAAATTAAGATCTTCTTTGATTAAATACGATGATCTGTCCGGATTGCTCTGTCGGATATGTCACTATAAATCCATTCTCTTCTTTTCCGTATTTCCACAACTCACACTTTATATTCTTTCTACCTCAATTCATACTTTTGTTTCCTCTTCCCGATTTTAAGTCAAGCGAATAATGGTCCAGAATTCGTAGATATGAAGTTTCGAATGAACATGACTAACGTTCTAAGAGAGAAATTGTAATAGCACGATCTTGATTGGTTAAATTACCAGAATTTAGAGAAAAGATAGAACTATCAAGAGAATATGTTCTTGATATATTTGAAGATTAGGTAGAATGTAAGAGTCGTGTAACATGACACATGTTGACGTTATGGTCTGTGAATCATCTCGTTCCATTAGAAACTCAGCATGACTTTCTGTAATATAATCACGTTGATCAAGTGTCATTATATTATACTAACTCATGCATCAGTTCCCAACACTACTTCAAAAACATTCATATTTTAAATTCGAATTTTTCAGAATTTAGAAACTGATATAACACAGATAAGGTGAATAAATGAATAATTTCAAATAAGAATAGTTATGAAAATATCTTTAGAAGTATCAAGGATATTAATAAAGAAAGATAGGATGATATCTTAGAATTTCATAATCAAATTGAGAAGAAGAAATTCATTCACGGTGATTTAGAGTGATTAAGGAGTAAGGTATTCGCTAAAGATTTCATCAGAAACAGAATCATCATGATTCTCTGAAGGCAGGATTAGTCTTTGTGATTTGTCCATAGCCTCTTTAATGGTTTGCTCAATCCGTATTCCAGTTCCAAATTTTCCATTAAGTGTTTCCAACACTTCATTTTTTTATTATCAAACTTTTGGCTGTTAACGTCGTTTATAGTTTTTGTTGCTTCATTCAACTTTTCAAAATTCAGAGTATTGATTCGCAGACTGGGTGCTTTTCAGAATTTCAGAATGGAAAATCATAGTTCTAAGAGATAAATGTTATATGTATACATATAACTGTTGATGTAGACATGCTGCGAGATTTCAAAATACTGATTGCTGACTCTCGGTATTTGGTACGGCAATTCTCGTTATCAGATGCAGATGAGTAGATGATAGGGTTTCAATGAATATAATAACTTTTCATAAAGTCAAAGATCAATGAAGTTGCTGGTAAGTTTACTACTAATGTGGTGGGATATAAACGGTTCTTCGGTAACAATGACGAAGAGCAAGCGTATATATCAAAGTTATAATAAGGCTTATTCAAATAAAAAGTCGAAATTTGATTTGCTGAAGCTGTGAAAAAATTGACTACTTTGGAAAGGGATTGCAAAGTTATTTTCGGTAATAACACGCTAAAGGAGCTAGCACAGATACGTGTTAAACGTTTACTCAAGTTCCGAGTGTTTTCAGGTACATAACTATATGCATCAATCTTTTCTTCTGTAGATGAAGTGCGGTTGGTTAATCCTCTCGATTAAGGTGTTTTCAAAAATTATGAAAGGTTTGAACGCAGATTATAATCGTCAAGATACAAATGAGGTTTAAGATGAAATCAAGTGGCAGCTTGAAGAGATGTTTAGTTTCATATGTTATAATCAATATTTTAATTCATTTTAATTGTCCAATGTTGGTAGTCCACAGTTAGTAATTCAATAATTCATACACAGTTTAATATATAATATTCGAATTAATTAATACGTATCGTGACCCATTGTATACATGTCTCAGACTCGATCACAACTCAAAGTATATATATTATTGTAGAATCAACCTCAACCCTGTATAGCTAACTCAAGCATTACTGCATATAGAGTGTATATGGTTATTCCAAATAATATATATAGATGCGTCAATATGATATGTCAAAACCTTGTATACGTGTCCCGATATTTAAAGTGCTTAAATAACAGTATTTAAATGACGATAAATAAAGTGCGTAAAATAAATAACAGAAATTAAATGACGATAAATAAAATTGCGAGAATTAAATTGCGATAAAATAAATTGCGATAATTAAAATGTAATGAGGAATTAGCAGTTAGCTAGGAACAGTTAGCTAGGATTTTGTTAGCGTGGATTCTTAACAAAATTTCTCATAGTTAATTTATTTGTTTCTAACAAATTTTATTTTGTCCAATGTTTTCTTCATTATGCCACTTGTTGGATTCTGGTACGTCAAAATCCAAATATAAAATTGAATGAAAATGGTTATTCTGTGGTGAACGAATTCGTATATCTGTGGATGTAAGTAGGATAGTAAATGACTGTTGAATCAGATTCGAAGAATGTATAGTGCAACTTATTAATGTGAAATCTAAATATTCCTCTGGTATTACCTACCCGTTAAAATATTCTCATCATTAACAGTTTGTACAAAAGAATTTTCAATTACAATCTTTATAAAAATATATATACATATATATTTTCTTCAGATGTAATCATGGATTTAATGAGTCAATGTGATATTAAACTCATCTGGTTTACTATTAGAACTAGAATACATAATCTCTAAAACATTAGAGATTACATAATCACCATGTAGAACGAAGGTAAATGATGTAGAACGATATGTAGTATATAACAACCCTCATATTTCCATACCTGAATTGACTAATTTGACTATAGGGTTGTTATCCATACGTAATATATAATTAAATTTGACATTGATCAAATATTTATTTTTAGTCGACACTTTTTGTTAACTAAAGTTTACACTAATTATATAAAATAACTTTAGTTAATATTAATATTAATGCGTATTATATTTAAAACTATATGAAACATAATTATTAATTAAATGATAAGTTATTTTAATCATTATATATATATTTTTAGTTTATAAAAAAAGAGATTTTTTTTATAAATTAAATAATGAGCCCATGAATTTTGACTAAATATTTTCAAAAACAAAAACTTATTAAAAACATTTTTAACATGTTTTTATTTTTTGTCAAAATTGGCACCTTTATTTTATTTATATTTTTTCTTTTCACCAACCATTTTTTTTCTATAAATACTCACTTCCATTTCATAAAAAACTTGTATCAAATCTTTGGAAAAACTCTCTCACAAACTTGGGAAAGTACTTGAGGTATTTTCTATATTTTTTATCGAATTGCTTTTATTTTTTTGTATATTCTTTAAAAATTCGAATTTAATATATATAAATTATTTTTACATGTTATAATTAGTATTATAAGTATTATGATGTATAAACATAATTTTGATAATTTATAGAATATTATTTATAATTAAATACGAATTATGTAGTATTTAAACATAAAAACAATATAAAATTCGTAATAAAATATTAAACAGTAATAAAAATCATTATAATTTTTTTTTGAGATTATTATACTTTTATAAACAAGTAAAAATTATAAAAATTAAATAAATGGAACGATTAGTATTTAAAAAGAATTTACTTTTGCATTATTCTAAACCGAGAGAAATAATAAAGAAAATACAAAATAAATACAAACGTGTATTAAATATTTTTATAAAAATTTTATATGATTAGTAGCATCACTAGATACTTTAAAAAAATATAAAAATTAATTTTAAATTATTTTTCCTATTTATTTAATTATAGGTCGATTACAATGGTTAAATAATTAGAAAACATTAAATAAATAATATTTTGATATAAAATTTGATTTAATAATTTTTATAACATTTTTACAGAATATAGAACCTGTAAAAAATATAAAATTATTTATTTAGGTCGATTTAATATTTATTACCTAATTAACTTTGATTAATATAAACTTAGTATATATATAAAGAAAAGTGAGAAATAAATACAAAAACTTGATAAAATTATTTTTATAAAATATCCTACTGAATTGTATAATTAACTAAGTTTATAAAAATTATAAATATAATATTTAATGAATTAATATTTGAATTAACATATATTAGTATAATTTTCGATTAACATAAGTATATTACATATACTAAATTAATATTATTATTATAACTTACGGTTAATAACTAAGTATACTATATAATAAAGTATAATGCTTATAATGTAAGTTAATAACAATACATTATTAATAAACACTTATTTTATAACTATACTAATTTAATAATAATAACTTATAGTATATAATATAAGATAATCAAATTGTTAATACATTAATAAATATAATATAACATATATAATAACATATAAACCTAAAGTGAAGGTTAATAAAAGATAATGTACAATTCATGTGAACTTCATCGCTACTCACGGTCGTAAGTGAATGATGTCTAGGTTGCCGTTTATAGGTAAGCTTGTGGATCTCGAATGCCATGACTTAGATTCTGGTCAAGAGTCCTGGGCCCCCGATTACATCTGGTCATTCCTGACTTATTTGATAGCAACGAAGTTTGAGTAAAGTTGTACAACGTCTTGCTAAAGAGTAACCCGAACTTTCTAAAATTAGAAATTTACTATAAGTGGAAACTTTCCATAAATAGTAACCTTCCGAAAATGGAAATTCTTTAGTGAACCATTACTATCAATATAGTACTATATACTATTGTTTGTTAGGCAATGTCTGATCATACGTTCTATCTCTAGGTTGAGATCTCGGTCATGTCCTTCCGTTCAATTCTTTCGTGGAATACTCTTTTGTGCTACTAAGGTGAACTTCATAGCCCCACTTTTTACTGTTTCATAACTGTTTTACAACTTTTGGGGTGAGACACATGCTTGCTTTATAACTGTTTTACGCTTAGACACAAGTACTAAATTGTTAACTATGCTGTCATGCTTTGATTCATGCTAAATCCCTACCGTAATATCGTTAATTGCTACGTTTAAATGCAAACTTAATTATTGTGAGTAGGCCTATTGAGAGTAACGTCTCTAACCATTCGACCATTGGTCTTTGGTTACATAATAATGATTCCACGACACAGACAGTACAAGGTGTCATAGGGTAAACTTGTTTAGTAGCGATATTACAAAATGCAGCAACACTTTTAGATTGATATTTCTATATCAATCAACTTTAAACTAAATCTTGTGGTCTAAAACTTTGGATATTATTTATAAACCTGTGAATTTCACTCAACCTTTTTGGTTGACACTTTAAGCATGTTTTGTCTCAGGTGATGATTGAGCTAGCTGTTTGCAACTTTGTGATGATAGATTTGATGCTTGCATGGAGTCCACATCGCATATTATATTTTAGTTCATAAACATTTATTTTACGTTTTAATAATAATGTAAACATGTATTACTGCTTCCGCTGTTTTATTAACAAAGGTTTTATTTAAAAAGTCTCATATAAATTCGTTCTCGTTTATACAACTGTGTTATGATATGATTGGTCACAATTACCCCTGGTCCATTTTGGGGGTGTGACATATTGGTATCAGAGCAGTGCTGTTGTAGAGAACCAGGATTACATTTTAAGTGTGCCTTATACAATTAGGTACCTTAGCAATGTATGACTACAACTTTCCTTGACTATAGTGCCTTTAATTGTTGTCTTTAATTGTTAAATGCTACACTATACTTTAGAAACTTTACTTATCTTAGAATGCCAAGTCAATCTAAGAATTCTGTTCACTTTTCTAAGTACTATCCAATTACGCCACCGCGTTTAAATGCGACACAAAGATTTCTAAAATTCTTGACATTCCTAAGTCATCTATCATGGTTTGTGTATTACATATGTATTACATGAAATATTATCCATGAATTTTGAAACTCCTATATTTATTACTATTCATACTCAAACGTATATAACTCCCTGTTATATCACGTACCTATATGCCTTATGCCTTTATGCATCGGTTTGCGAACCAGAAAATGTTATTGAGTTATCAAGAATCTCAAAGACATTATAATGTCATCACTATTCATATTCATTACTTTCTTTGCTTTCTTGTTGTTTTGATCATTGAATTTTCCTGACGGATGACGTCTACGAAACTATAGAATAGAAAGCGTTTGGATTACTGATTTAAAGGATCCTATAGCTCAAGCCCCTGGACCTGAATAGGACATTATGAATTGAAAATCTTTAATCAAAAGATTATCAGATTACGTACTTATCATCTAAAATCCCATAAGTTACGGAGGAATCTACGGAAGCTGTCAGGCAAAGGTAACAATAACAGATACGCTAAGATATGAATTTATCTATACACTGTCTATACAATAGAGGCAGTATGACGTGTCTAGACTTTAAGGATGATAAGCAAATAATTTTCGACACTAAATGATAAGCAAAACTTTTGACATGCAGACACGGTCGAAGTCCAGACTCACTAATGCATCTAAACAACTATCAGTTAGACACACTAATGCAAGACCTGGTTCGCTAAGACCACCGCTCTGATACCACATGTAAAAACCCGTCCTAATCCATAAGAACGAATACAATAACATATGATTACATCGCGAGGTACTTGACCTCTATATGATACATTTTACAAACATTGCATTCGTTTTAAAAAAAACAAACTTTCTTTACATTCAAAGTTGACGGCATGCATACTATTTCATAATATATCCAACTATAATTGACTTAATAATAATCTTGATGAACTCAATGACTCGAATGCAACGTCTTTTGAAATATGCCATGAATGACTCCAAGTAATATCTCTAAAATGAGCAAATACACAGCGGAAGATTTCTTTCATACCTGAGAATAAACATGCTTTAAAGTGTCAACCAAAAGGTTGGTGAGTTCATTAGTTTATCATAAATAATCATTTCATAATTTTAATAGACCACAAGATTTCATATTTCCATTTCTCATAAACATCATGCATAAAAATCATTCATATGGATTGAACACCTGGTAACCGACATTAACAAGATGCATATAAGAATATCCCCTATCATTCCGGGACATCCATCGGACATGATAAAACAACATCGAAGTACTAAAGCATCCGCTACAACGGATGGGGTTTGTTAGGCCCAATAGATCTATCTTTAGGATTCGCGTCAATTAGTAGATCGGTTTACTAATTCTTAGGCTACCAAGCAAAAGGGGCATATTCAGCTTCGATCATTCAACCATAGAATGTAGTTTCGATTACTTGTGTCTATTTCGTCAAACATTTATAAAAACGCATGTATTCTCAGTCCCAAAAATATATATTGCAAAAGCATTTAAAAATGGAGCAAATGAAACTCACTCTACAATATTTTGTAGTAAAAATATTCATACGACGATACTGAACAATGCAGGGTTGGCCTCAGATTCACGAACCTATATCATTTATATATATATTAACACATATAATTGTAATCGAATAGATTTATATATTATATCTTAAATTATGTATTATATATATATATATTTAATTTGTATATATACTTAAAATGATTAATATTTATATAGCTATATCAATATATATATATATATATATATATATATATATATATATATATATATATATATATATATATATATATATATATATATATATATATATATATATATATATATATATATATATATATATATATATTAATAATACCTAATTTGTTAAAAATGTTAATCTGATTAGTACATACTTATATGTAATATTACTATAAGTATATTTTTATATCAATAATAGTAACAAAGGTTGTATTCGATTATAATGATAATGTAAATAATAATAATAAAAATATTAATTATAGTAATAATAATAATAATCGTGAATAATAATAATAATGTCTCTAAAAATAATACTAATAATAATATTGATAATAATAATAATCCTAATAGTAATAAAAATGATAATTTTACTAAAAATGTTATTTTTAATAATTTTGATAATAATAATTTTTAATAAAATAATACTTTTACTACAAGGATACTTTTCACAATAATGCTAATAATGATAGTTTTAGAAATAATGATGTTATAATAATAATGATAATAATCATAACAATATTGGTTTTAATCATAATGATACTAATAATAATAATTATAATAATTATAATAATAATAATAATAATAATAATAATAATAATAATAATAATAATAATAATAATAATAATAATAATAATAATAATAATAATAATATAAATGATAATAATAATAATAATAATAATAATAATAATAATAATAATAATAATAATAATAATAATAATAATAATAATAATAATAATAATAATAGAGTACAACCTTTGAAGAACAATCTTAAAAAAAAAAATGCCATAGACCGGGCTCGAACCCGCGACCTCTAATTAACCCTAAACAACACCTAGTCACTCCTCCTATTCATTATTTCTGATTTATGTAAGATTTTAAATCATCTTAAACACGATTTTCCTGTCGTCTTCTTCTCACTAGTATCGTCATTCGTATTTTACTATAATCATCATCATCTTATCATTATCAACATCATCTTTATGATATCATTCGTATCATCATCAACGTCACACGTTCATAATTATCGTCATCATTTTCGATCATCATCATCATCAATACTTCTATGTATCATCACCATCCTAACTCGTCATCATCATGCATCATCATACAACCTCACCAAGAATCATCATCTTTGTTGTTGATTAATAGAAATAAGGTAACTGCGTGTAGCAGTAAAAACAGAAGCATCATCACCCATATTATTCTCACTATTATTTTGATCATCCTTCTCATTTACTCTTTGGCCCAACAGGAACCGAAACTGAGTCTCAGCCCATTAACACAAATACGGCCTAAGTATTAAAAGATAAGCTCCAACAAAGAATTACTAAACCTCTTTTAATTAAGCCCAATACGGCCCAAGTTTGTGAAACGTGTAGAGCCAAAAACGGCATAAATTTCCACACTTTTTAGTATATATAGAGTTAATATTAATAACTCTATATTAATAATAACTAGTTGTTGAACCCGAAGCGAGGGGGTTCGATTTTCAATTATTTTATTGCGTTTAGTTTGTAAATATATTTCGTGGCTAAAGAATGAGGTCGTTGAAGCGCAACTCGAGTCGAACTAAAAGGTATAACCCGTGAAAAATTTAAATGTTATTTTAAATTAACAATATATGTCCATCTCCGCGTTTAGCTATGTAATTATCGAATTTTAAAAATTTAACGCAAAATCAACGTGTATGAAAAGTACCCCAAATATTTAGCGTTTTTTAAAAAGCGTCTGTTTTGCGTATAGTTAATGACATTGTGTTCCTAAAATTATTTCGAATTTAACGATGATGTCGGAAAAATTTAACTCGTTGCGAGTGAGAAGATATGACCCGTTGAATATTTGGGTGGAGTTTATTTAAGATTTTTTATGAAAATAGTTATTTGACACTTTATCCCCCTGTTTGTGGGGCCGATTTAAATATTTGAAAAAAGTGTGGGTCTTTGTTGGTGTAATGAAATTTAATTAGATGTAAAAAAAGTGAAATGATGAAAATATCCCTAATTACTATTCACCATTTTTGTCTATTAGATTGTCTATTAGATAATATAGTAATAGTAATAATAACGGAGGGAGTAAGATTTTACGAAAGGAGTAATATCATAAAAAACACACACCGCACATAAAAACACACTTTTAAAATGTTCTATATGTATATATACTCCGTATGACAAGTTAGGGGGAGATATGCTCTCTCAACTCTCTGAACCTCTCAATCTACCTCAATCTTCATATTTCAATATTCATTTCCTTATAATCTCTAGTTTGCAATACACTTTCCTTAATAAACACATCGATCCTTTTCATTTCTATTTTAGAATTCCCACAAAAAAGTGATTAGTCTAAATAAATTAATATCGTTATTATTCGCGTGTACCGGTTCTGTTTATTATAAGTTTCTACCATTTAAAGTTAATGTAAGTGAAGATTATTGTAAGTCGTATCATTTAAATTAACGCTTTCGTTATTATTATGCTTATGTTTATTATTGTCATTATTGTACCATGTCCACTTTATATAATAATGCGCAATTCACCCGCTACCAGGTCTCGTGCTTTGAAGGCTTGATTACCCGAGGTTTTACCTTCTATGGCGGAGCTAATGTGCTCGTTCATAGGAGGGTTTCATCGCTTACAAAAAAAAATGGATTGAATCATTTATAATATTGCAATGTAACTTTGACTAATTTTAACATTTAGTTTAATCACCGATCCATTGTTATATAATTTAATATTTTCACCATATCACATAATTTATTAAATTGATAACGAAAGTTAATTTAATTTATATAAATTGTGCTTCAACACTTTTGTGATCTAGACGGATATATGGACAAATTATTGACAACAATTTAGAAATATGATTCGGTGGTTTGGGTAATATTATAGCTTATATAATCGTGTAACTATAAAAAGAGAAACTGTTATAATTTTTGTTTTAACGAAAGTTAAAAATGGATTAAATCTCAATTTAAATAATCGGGGTATAGTTTTGAAAGGATCCGTTTGAAAGGACCCGTTCATATACATTATAAATGATTCACAATAGTTGATTACATTGCGAGGTATTTGACCTCTATATGATACATTTTACAAACATTGCATTCGTTTTTAAAAGACAAACTTTCTTTACATTGAAAATTGACAAGCATGCATACCATTTCATAATATCCACTATCCAACTATAAATTGATTTAATAATAATCTTTGATGAACTCAATGACTCGAATGCAACGTTCTTCGAAATATGCTATGAAAGACTCCAAGTAATATCTTTAAAATGAGAAAATGCACAGCGGAAGATTTCTTTAACACCTGAGAATAAACATGCTTTAAAGTGTCAACCAAAAGGTTGGTGAGTTCATTAGTTTATCATAATCATTTATTTCCATCATTTTAATAGACCACAAGAATTTCATTTCCAGTTCTCATAAATATACGTCCCATGCATAGAGACAAAAATAATCATTAATATGATGAACACCTGGTAACCGACATTAACTAGATACATATAAGAATATCCCCTATCATTCCGGGATCCTCCTTCGGACATGATATAAATTTCGAAGTACTAAAGCATCCGGTACTTTAGATGGGGTTTGTTAGGCCCAATAGATCTATCTTTAGGATTCGCGTCAATTAGGGTGTCTGTTCCCTAATTCTTAGATTACCAGACTTTAATAAAAAGGGGCATATTCGATTTCGATAATTCAACCATAGAATGTAGTTTCAATTACTTGTGTCTATTTCGTCAAACATTTATAAAAGCGCATGTATTCTCAGTCCTAAAAATATAAAGGGTAAAAAGGTAAATGAAACTCACCATACTGTATTTCGTAGTAAAAATACATATAACGTCATTGAACAAGTGCAAGGTTGGCCTCGGATTCACGAACCTAAATTAATTATATATATTTATGTGTTGGTCAATATTTGTCTAACAAATTAGGTCAAGTCATAGTGTACCACAATCCTAATGCTCGAGACTAATATGCAAAAGTCAACAAAAGTAAATTTGACTCAAAATAATTTCCAAAAATCTATACAAAATAATTTCCAAAAATCTATACATGATTAATATATAGTTTAAATATCGTCGTTTTATATTTTTAAATATTTTTAAAAGATTTATTAGAGTAAATAATATAATTTATTTATTAATAAATAAAATTTTATATTAAATTTATATAATAAAATATACTTTTATATATATTAAGTAATAAAATTTATAGGGTTCATTTAATATCATAAAGATAATATGATAGGTATTATTAAAGTAAGTTATTACACGTAGTAAAATATGTTTGTATCACATATTTATTTGATAAAATAATATCTATAATGATAGTAAGTAAAAGTTGTATTATTTTGTAATAATAAATATTATTATAAAAATATCAATATTTATAATTACTAAGATGACATTATGATAAAACGATAATTCTAATTATGATAAATTTAATATTTACGATAATTTTTAATATTATCTTTAAAATAATAATTCTATTTAAAATAATAACAATAATGATATTTTATAGTAACAATGACATTTCTATTAAAATGATAATTTTTGTTAAAATGATAGTTTTAATACTAACGATACTTTTAATAATAATAGTAATGATAAAAAATAATAAGAACGATAATTTTATCTAAATCAATATCTTATAATATTATAATTTCATCATGATACTCTTACTCATTATTTCCTAATCGTTTCGTTTAATAGCTTTTAATCGTCTTTTATATCGTGTTCATAATAATGATAATAATAGTAATCAAAATAATTAGGTGTTACAAATATTTGTTTTAGTTACACTAATATTAATAATGATAGTTACTATAACATTACTAACAATAATACTAATAATTATCTTAATGATAATATAGTAATAATAATAATAACAATAACAATAACCATTTTTAAATAATGATATATATATTAATAATGGTAATAATAATAATAATACTAATAATAATAATTATAATAATAATAATAATAATAATAATAATAATAATAATAATAATAATAATAATAATAATAATAATAATAATTGGATAATAATAATAATACTAATTATAACTTTAACGATAATAACGATAGTAATAATAAAAAAATATAACAATTTTTAATGATAAATCCCTTTTATTGATAAAGATAATAATAATGATAATAATAAGATAAAATTGGAACGACGATAAAAACGACGATAATAATAATCATTTTTAATAAAAATATCGAAAATTCAATTGATTATAACTTCTAATCCGTTCATCGAAACCATTCGATATCTAAAGGAAAAGTTCTTAATTTTTCGCTAGCTTTTCAAGAACATGCATATCTTATACCTTATCTCAACCGCAAGAGTAACTAATTCAAGATTCAACCTAACCTGTCTAAGGGCAATATCAAAAGTACAAGCATGCATAATCCTAAATACTCGAGCACTAGTCAGGGATACACTATTAGTATGTAAAAGTTAAATTATGAGTACTCACGTATCAATATTGTGATTCAATATTGCAGGAAAGGTACGTAGATGCAACGGAAATGATAAACACTATATTGACCTCACGAGCATACCCATGAACCATACTCAATCACCTCCATAGCTATAACGCATAATTTCCTTAATCCTATCCTACTCGAAAAACAATTTCGAAATCACTCGAACAGCACTCCGTCGTAATATTTTATGTATACTAATAATATCTTGAAATAATACGGAGTAAATATATATATGTAAATCGATTGAGAGAGTTTAGAGAAAAATATTTTCAAGTTTTTATGAAAAAATGAAACCTATTGAATTCTATTTATAATAGATTTTTGAATTATTAAAGTGAATTATTAAAGTGAATTATTAAAGTATGAATTATTAAAGTGAATTATTAAAGTATGAATTATTAAAGTGAATTATTAAAGTATGAATTATTAAAGTAAATTATTAAACTATGAATTATTAAAGTGAATTATTAAAGTTAAAGTAAAGTAAAAATAAAGTAAATGTAAAGTTTAAGTATAGTAAAAGTATAAAACTATGTACGTATAATACGCGTATAAATATATATAATATTAATTTGAATCGTTATATATATATAATAAAATAAAATATAAATATCGTTATCTTTATCATTCTAGTTAAGTAATGAGTTGTCAAAAGTGGTTCTAGATATTTATAAAAGTTATATACGTTTTAATAATAAAGTTCTTTTTAAACTGAAAACGTTTTTGTACGTTTGAAACTAAATAGATCAATCGAGTCTTTATGAGATTCAATCTTCCACTATCCTTTGTCTAGTTCTCAATGATTGACAATTTGTTCTTATTTATAAATCACTTTACCATTTATTGTTAAAATGGAAAGATTTCTCAAATCAACGTGGGCCTTTCAACAGAGACGTGTAATCATAATATAATATATCTGATAATTCAATCATTTGATCTTATCTTCTAATTCCATTGATAAACATTTTGAAACAGATACAATCATGTAAAGTATTTAATCTAATATTTTGTTTACGTTTCAAGTTATAATATATATACACATATACATATATAATCATATTCGTTTAATGGTTCGTGAATCGTTGGAACTTGGTCGAGGTTGAATGAATGTATGAACATAGTTTAAAATTCTTGAAATTTAACTTAACAAATATTGCTTATCGTGTCGGAAACATATATAGATTAAAGTTTAAATTTGGTTGGAAATTTCCGGGTTGTCACAGTACTTACCCGTTAAAGAAATTTCGTCAGTGGAAAGGTCATGAATGATAATAAGTATGTTTTCATGATGCATACGGGCTGAAAATTAGAGTTTTATCATCAGCGAATAATTTGGATAAACAATCCATTTATATGAAGAGTACGAATGAAGCTAACATAGAAGAGTGAAATGAGTAAGTGTAGATTCATCTTATCATTTGACGTAGATATGATTGATTCCCAGATTTCAAGGGATTTGAAGAAAATCTTCTTAATAAGATTTGACTATCCGGTAATCAAGGGAATTAGGATCCGCTTTAAATGCGATCGTCCATTTTAATTGTTCTGTTGGAGATTTTCTTATAAATTCACCTCCTTCGTTTCCTTACAACTCACACCTCCTGTTGATGCATTTTATGCAAGTCCCTAGACATCTACCCTCGTCCATTGCAGGTACAACAGTTTACAGGCCACCATGATTGCTCGTTATTTTTCTATCCGTGTTTGTATGTGGTTACAGGAACGGCAGGAACGAGATTTAGATGTTTGACTGTGTTAGACTTAGTCAGAGGTACGAGTGAAGCCTCACTAGTACGGCTGACAGGCTCATACGCACGGTTGATGCTGAGCTAAGTCACAATTACAACCTAAATGAGAAGACATGAGTGAGTGATCACCCGTACGGCTGATGAAGCAAACTCGTACGTGTGATGAATGAATCGTATGGGTGAGTCAACAGTAGGGGTATATAAAGTCTTATGTTCTTAATTTTAGGTTAAGCCTCTCATTTGTTACACACACTCAGATCTAGTGAGCTCCTCCGATTCTCTCTCAGTCCAAATCACCCAGGTGGTGAATAATAGCTCTAGGTGTTGATCTAATCACACTTGATTTAGTTGTGGTTTGACTAAATTAATCAAAAAAAACTTAACCTATTCACTAGAGGGTTTGATTCACTTATTCCGCCATTGTGTGAGTTAAATCTGTTGATTTCTAAGTTCCTAGTCATGTTTCATCACCTTCTATTCTTTCCCCCTCAACTCATATTTTAAAGTATTCATCAATATGCTCCATCCAGTTCTGATTCTCGATATACTTCTTGTAGTGACCCGAACTTTTCCATGTTTATATATATATTAAATGAAATTGTTATTTACATGATTAAGTGTTTCCAACATGTTAAGCAATCAAACTTGTTAAGACTTGATTAATTGAAATAGGTTTCATATAGACAATTGACCACCCAAGTTGACCGGTGATTCACGAACGTTAAAACTTGTAAAAACTATACG
Source organism: Rutidosis leptorrhynchoides (assembly GCF_046630445.1). Classification (NCBI taxonomy): domain Eukaryota; kingdom Viridiplantae; phylum Streptophyta; class Magnoliopsida; order Asterales; family Asteraceae; genus Rutidosis; species Rutidosis leptorrhynchoides. The sequence continues at coordinate 535,458,601 of NC_092334.1, read as the reverse complement.
ATGACATATATATGGTTATATATATAGTTAACATGATTTTATTATAAGTATGTATCTCATTAGGTATTTTAACAATGAGTTATATACATAAAAATGAGACTATTAATTTAAGAAACTCGAAAATGATATATATAACGATTATCGTTATAACAACGTCTTACTAGGTACATATGAATCATATTAAGATATTGATACACTTGGTTAATTATGTTAAATGATAAGTAAATATATTATTAAGTGTATCAACAATGAAATACATATGTAAAAATAAGACTACTAACTTAATGATTTCGAAACAAGACATATATGTAACGATTATCGTTGTAATGACATTTAACTGTATATACATCATACTAAGATATATTATATATCATAATATCATGATAATATAACAATTTAACATCTCATTTGTTATAATAAACAATGGATTAACAACATTCAACAAGATCGTTAACCTAAAGGTTTCAAAACAACATTTACATGTAACGACTAACGATGACTTAACGACTCAGTTAAAATGTATATACATGTAGTGTTTTAATATGTATTCATACACTTTTGAAAGACTTCAAGACACTTATCAAAATACTTCTACTTAACAAAAATGCTTACAATTACATCCTCGTTCAATTTCATCAACAATTCTACTCGTATGCACCCGTATTCGTACTCGTACAATACACAGCTTTTAGATGTATGTACTATTGGTATATACACTCCAATGATCAGCTCTTAGCAGCCCATGTGAGTCACCTAATACATGTGGGAACCATCATTTGGCAACTAGCATGAAATATCTCATAAAATTACAAAAATATGAGTAATCATTCATGGCTTATTTACATGAAAACAAAATTACATATCCTTTATATCTAATCCATACACCAACGACCAAAAACACCTACAAACACTTTCATTCTTCAATTTTCTTCATCTAATTGATCTCTCTCAAGTTCTATCTTCAAGTTCTAAGTGTTCTTCATATATTCTACAAGTTCTAGTTACATGAAATCAAGAATACTTTCAAGTTTGCTAGCTCACTTCCAATCTTGTAAGGTGATCATCCAACCTCAAGAAATCTTTGTTTCTTACAGTAGGTTATTATTCTAATACAAGGTAATAATCATATTCAAACTTTGGTTCAATTTCTATAACTATAACAATCTTATTTCAAGTGATGATCTTACTTGAACTTGTTTTCGTGTCATGATTCTGCTTCAAGAACTTCGAGCCATCCAAGGATCCGTTGAAGCTAGATCCATTTTTCTCTTTTCCAGTAGGTTTATCCAAGGAACTTAAGGTAGTAATGATGTTCATAACATCATTCTATTCATACATATAAAGCTATCTTATTCGAAGGTTTAAACTTGTAATCACTAGAACATAGTTTAGTTAATTCTAAACTTGTTCGCAAACAAAAGTTAATCCTTCTAACTTGACTTTTAAAATCAACTAAAAACATGTTCTATATCTATATGATATGCTAACTTAATGATTTAAAACCTGGAAACACGAAAAACACCGTAAAACCGGATTTACGCCGTCGTAGTAACACCGCGGGCTGTTTTGGGTTAGTTAATTAAAAACTATGATAAACTTTGATTTAAAAGTTGTTATTCTGAAAAAATGATTTTTATTATGAACATGAAACTATATCCAAAAATTATGGTTAAACTCGAAGTGGAAGTATGTTTTCTAAAATGGTCATCTAGACGTCGTTCTTTCGACTGAAATGACTACCTTTACAAAAACGACTTGTAACTTATTTTTCCGACTATAAACCTATACTTTTTATGTTTAGATTCATAAAATAGAGTTCAATATGAAACCATAGCAATTTTATTCACTCAAAACGGATTTAAAATGAAGAAGTTATGGGTAAAACAAGATTGGATAATTTTTCTCATTTTAGCTACGTGAAAATTGGTAACAAATCTATTCCAACCATAACTTAATCAACTTGTATTGTATATTATGTAATCTTGAGATACCATAGACACGTATACAAAGTTTCGACCTATCATGTCGACACATCTATATATATTTCGGAACAACCATAGACACTCTATATGTGAATGTTGGAGTTAGCTATTGTAGTGACCCGAACTTTTCCATGTTTATATATATATATTAAATGAAATTGTTATTTACATGATTAAGTGTTTCCAACATGTTAAGCAATCAAACTTGTTAAGACTTGATTAATTGAAATAGGTTTCATATAGACAATTGACCACCCAAGTTGACCGGTGATTCATGAAAGTTAAAACTTGTAAAAACTATATGATGACATATATATGGTTATATATATAGTTAACATGATATTATGATAAGTAAACATATCATTAAGTATATTAACAATGAACTACATATGTATAAACAAGACTACTAACTTAATGATTTTGAAACGAGACATATATGTAACGATTATCGTTGTAACGACATTTAATGTATATATATCATATTAAGAGATATTCGTACATCATAATATCATGATAATATAATAATTTAAAATCTCTTTTGATATTATAAACATTGGGTTAACAACATTTAACAAGATCGTTAACCTAAAGGTTTCAAAACAACATTTACATGTAACGACTAACGATGACTTAACGACTCAGTTAAAATGTATATACATGTAGTGTTTTAATATGTATTCATACAGTTTTGAAAGACTTCAAGACACTTATCAAAATACTTCTACTTAACAAAAATGCTTACAATTACATCCTCGTTCAGTTTCATTAACAATTCTACTCGTATGCACCCGTATTCGTACTCGTACAATACACAGCTTTTAGATGTATGTACTATTGGTATATACACTCCAATGATCAGCTATTAGCAGCCCATGTGAGTCACCTAACACATGTGGGAACCATCATTTGGCAACTAGCATGAAATATCTCATAAAATTACAAAAATATGAGTAATCATTCATGACTTATTTACATGAAAATAAAATTACATATCCTTTATATCTAATCCATACACCAACGACCAAAAACACCTACAAATACTTTCATTCTTCAATTTTCTTCATCTAATTGATCTCTCTCAAGTTCTATCTTCAAGTTCTAAGTGTTCTTCATAAATTCCAAAAGTTCTAGTTTCATAAAATCAAGAATACTTTCAAGTTTGCTAGCTCACTTCCAATCTTGTAAGGTGATCATCCAACCTCAAGAAATCTTTGTTTCTTACAGTAGGTTATCATTCTAATACAAGTTAATAATCATATTCAAACTTTGGTTCAATTTCTATAACTATAACAATCTTATTTCAAGTGATGATCTTACTTGAACTTGTTTTCGTGTCATGATTTTGCTTCAAGAACTTCGAGCCATCCAAGGATCCATTGAAGCTAGATCCATTTTTCTCTTTTCCAGTAGGTTTATCCAAGGAACTTAAGGTAGTAATGATGTTCATAACATCATTCGATTCATACATATAAAGCTATCTTATTCGAAGGTTTAAACTTGTAATCACTAGAACATAGTTTAGTTAATTCTAAACTAGTTCGCAAACAAAAGTTAATCCTTCTAACTTGACTTTTAAAATCAACTAAACACATGTTCTATATCTATATGATATGCTAACTTAATGATTTAAAACCTGGAAACACAAAAAACACCGTAAAACCGGATTTACGCCGTCGTAGTAACACCGCGGGCTGTTTTGGGTTAGTTAATTAAAAACTATGATAAACTTTGATTTAAAAGTTGTTATTCTGAGAAAATGATTTTTATTATGAACATGAAACTATATCCAAAAATTATGGTTAAACTCAAAGTGGAAGTATGTTTTCTAAAATGGTCATCTAGACGTCGTTCTTTCGACTGAAATGACTACCTTTACAAAAATGACTTGTAACTTATTTTTCCGACTATAAACCTATACTTTTCTGTTTAGATTCATAAAATAGAGTTCAATATGAAACCATAGCAATTTGATTCACTCAAAACGGATTTAAAATGAAGAAGTTATGGGTAAAACAAGATTGGATAATTTTTCTCATTTTAGCTACGTGAAAATTGGTAACAAATCTATTCCAACCATAACTTAATCAACTTGTATTGTATATTATGTAATCTTGAGATACCATAGACACGTATACAATGTTTCGACCTATCATGTCGACACATCTATATATATTTCGGAACAACCATAGACACTCTATATGTGAATGTTGGAGTTAGCTATACAGGGTTGAGGTTGATTCCAAAATATATATAGTTTGAGTTGTGATCAATACTGAGATACGTATACACTGGGTCGTGGATTGATTCAAGATAATATTTATCAATTTATTTCTGTACATCTAACTGTGGATAACTAGTTGTAGGTTACTAACGAGGACAGCTGACTTAATAAACTTAAAACATCAAAATATATTAAAAGTGTTGTAAATATATTTTGAACATACTTTGATATATATGTATATACTGTTATAGGTTCGTGAATCAACCAGTGGCCAAGTCTTACTTCCCGATGAAGTAAAAATCTGTGAAAGTGAGTTATAGTCCCACTTTTAAAATCTAATATTTTTGGGATGAGAATACATGCAGGTTTTATAAATGATTTACAAAATAGACACAAGTACGTGAAACTACATTCTATGGTTGAATTATCGAAATCGAATATGCCCCTTTTTATTAAGTCTGGTAATCTAAGAATTAGGGAACAGACACCCTAATTGACGCGAATCCTAAAGATAGATCTATCGGGCCCAACAAGCCCCATCCAAAGTACCGGATGCTTTAGTACTTCGAAATTTATATCATATCCGAAGGGTGTCCCGGAATGATGGGGATATTCTTATATATGCATCTTGTTAATGTCGGTTACCAGGTGTTCACCATATGAATGATTTTTATCTCTATGTATGGGATGTGTATTGAAATATGAAATCTTGTGGTCTATTATTATGATTTGATATATATAGGTTAAACCTATAACTCACCAACATTTTTGTTGACGTTTTAAGCATGTTTATTCTCAGGTGATTATTAAGAGCTTCCGCTGTCGCATACTTAAATAAGGACGAGATTTGGAGTCCATGCTTGTATGATATTGTGTAAAAACTGCATTCAAGAAACTTATTTTGTTGTAACATATTTGTATTGTAAACCATTATGTAATGGTGGTGTGTAAACAGGATATTTTAGATTATCATTATTTGATAATCTACGTAAAGCTTTTTAAACCTTTATTGATGAAATAAAGGTTATGGTTTGTTTTAAAATGAATGCAGTCTTTGAAAAACGTCTCATATATAGGTCAAAACCTCGCAACGAAATCAATTAATATGGAACGTTTTTAATCAATAAGAACGGGACATTTCAGTTGGTATCCGAGCGTTGGTCTTAGAGAACCAGAATTTTGCATTAGTGTGTCTTATCGAGTTTGTTAGGATGCATTAGTGAGTCTGGACTTCGACCGTGTTTACTTGAAAAATGATTGCTTAACAAATTTTGTTGGAAACTATATATTTTTAACATGTGAATATTATGTGATATATTAATCTCTTAACGCGTTTGATATTATGTGATAGATGTCTACCTCTAGAACAAGTCCCATTGACTCACCTAATAATAATGAAGAGTCAAATGTAAATTGGAATGATTCGTGGACTGATTCACAAGTTCCCGAAGAGGAACCGGAAGAAGAGTCGGAACCGGAAGAAGAATCGGAACCGGAAGAAGAATCGGAACCGGATGAAGAAATAGAACCGGTGGGGGAAATAATAAAACGGTTAAGTAAAAGAAAATCCTCAACCAACCGACCAAGGTTAATTATGGTCAATGGTGTTTCCGCCAAGGAAGCAAAATATTGGGAGGATTACCAATTCTCCGATGAATCGGATTCCGACGAGAATTCCGATGATGTTATAGAAATTACCCCAACTGAATTTAAAAAGGCAAAAGAAAATAATAAGGGAAAGGGCATAAAAATAGAGAAATCTAATTCCAACCCCGATGAACTTTATATGTATCGTCAACCCCCGAAGTCCTTAAGTTGTAACAATGACCCGGGAACCTCTAAACCACCAGGTTTTTCTAAACCAATGTGGACAACGACGGCTCGTATTAGGGGAACATCATATATCCCTAGAAACTTGGCAAAACAAACCAAAACTGAACAAGAAGAAACGAGCGAGTCAGAATAAGATAGTTGTATTCGTGTGGTGTAATATATGTAATATAGTGTGCTTATGATTTATGATATATGTAAAAATTGCTTGTATTAATAAGTATTTTTTTTATGAATCTAACTCTTGTCTATTTTACAGTATAAAAACACAAAATGGATAGACAACCCAATATTTTAAGAGACCTACCCGGAGACATGATTGATGAAATCTTGTCTAGAGTCGGTCAGAATTCCTCGGCACAACTATTTAAGGCGAGATCAGTTTGTAAGACATTCGAAGAACATTCCAAGAATGCCTTGGTTTATAAAAGGCTTTCGTTCGAAAGATGGGGGATATCACATTGGGAAATCCATAAGTTACGATGTGTTTACTTTGACGCATATATTGCGGGGAACCCAAATGCTATTTTACGCAACTGGTTAAGAAATTATTTTGACTCAGTATATCCGAATATAGGACTTCGTGATTTAGAAAAAGCGGCTAACATGCAACATAAAGAAGCATGTTATGCTTACGGGTTAGTAATGTTCGCTTCTCACCAAAGTGAGAACAAGAACATCGGGCTACAACTATTAAACAAAACGTTCCAACAAGTGACGGAGTCGGTAATTGGGGTAAGAAATGAGGTTTTTAGATTGTTACGGGACTGTTGGACATTACGTAACCCTTGTCCCTTTGACGACGTTACAACACGCTGTTTTATCAACGGCCATAACAGTTATGTTCCACAAGACCAAGGATGGGAAGTAATCCTAGTAAAACCAGAATGCATGACTTGTTTCTGGACGTATGAATTACGTGTCTTTATTGCCTTTGCTGAACGACTTGTGTACTAGCTAGAATTATCTTCACAACCATCTTGTATCAAATTTATTGTGTGCTATATTTCATGCTATATGTAAAATAAGCGGTATTGTAAGTTTGTAAAATATTGTGTAAAAGTTTGAACGCGAAATATTATTATAATCAGTTTTTCATATAGAATTGTAGTAGTTGAATTGTATATTAACTACTAAGTATGAACTTAACGGGTAGGTACTACCCGAATTTAAACTTATAAAACGCTAATATGAAGAAAAAGCTTTTATAAATGAGTTCATATTATGCTACGAAATACTATTAACTACTCTTAATATTCTGTATGATTAACTTGTTCCATTTGACTATTTTGAAGGAAATGGCACCAACTACTCGACACACCGTGAATATGAATGAAGAGGAATTCCGTACTTTTCTAGCTTCAAACATAGCCGCAGTACAGGCTGCACTACATACCAACAATAACCTTGGATCTAGCAGTACAGGAAATCATGTAGGATGCACCTACAAAGAATTCACTGCCTGCAAACCTTTGGAATTTGATGGAACCGAAGGACCGATCGGATTGAAACGGTGGACCGAGAAGGTCGAATCGGTGTTTGCCATAAGTAAGTGTACTGAAGAGGACAAAGTGAAGTACGCTACGCATACCTTCACAGGTTCTGCGTTAACATGGTGGAATACCTATCTAGAGCAAGTGGGACAAGATGATGCTTACGCACTACCGTGGTCAGCATTCAAGCACTTGATGAACGAGAAGTATCGTCCCAGAACCGAGGTCAATAAGCTCAAGACAGAACTTAGAGGGTTACGAACCCAAGGATTTGATATTACCACGTACGAAAGACGATTCACAGAATTGTGCCTATTGTGTCCGGGAGCATTCGAAGATGAGGAAGAGAAGATCGACGCGTTTGTGAAAGGATTACCGGAAAGAATCCAAGAAGATATAAGTTCACACGAGCCCGCCTCCATACAACAGGCATGTAGAATGGCTCACAAACTAGTGAACCAGATTGAAGAAAGAATTAAAGAACAGACTGCTGAAGAGGCCAATGTGAAGCAAGTCAAAAGAAAGTGGGAGGAAAACGGTGATAAGAATCACCAATACAACAACAACAGCAATTACAACAATAATCGCAACAATTATCCCAACAATCGCAACATCAATCGCAACTACAACAAATGGCCCAACAACAACAACAACAACAACTACAACTACAACAATCATCCCAACAACAATAATAACCGCAATAACAACAACAATCAGAAGCAGCTATGCCAAAGGTGTGAAAAGTATCACTCGGGGTTCTGCACCAAATTTTGCAACAAGTGTAAAAGAAATGGTCATAGCGCGGCGAAGTGTGAGGTCTACGGACCAGGGGTTAATAGAACGAAAGGAACAAATGGTGTCAGAACGAGTAATGGCGGAGCAAGTAGTGTCGGAGCAAGTTATGCCAATGTAGTTTGTTATAAATGTGGAAAACCGGGCCACATTATTAGAAATTGCCCAAACCAGGAGAACATGAATGGACAAGGCCGCGGAAGAGATTTCAATATTAATGCGGCAGAGGCACAGGAAGACCCGGAGCTTGTTACGGGTACATTTCCTATTGACAATAAATCTGCTTACGTTTTATTTGATTCGGGTGTGGATAGAAGCTATATGAGTAGAGATTTTTGTGCTAAATTAAGTTGTCCATTGACGCCTTTGGATAGTAAATTTTTACTCGAATTAGCAAATGGTAAATTAATTTTAGCAGATAATATATGTCGAAATCGAGAAATTAAACTGGTTAGCGAAACATTTAAGATTGATTTGATACCAGTAGAGTTAGGGAGTTTTGATGTGATAATCGGTATGGACTGGTTGAAAGAAGTGAAAGCAGAGATCGTTTGTTACAAAAATGCAATTCGCATTATACGAGAAAAAGGAAAACCCTTAATGGTGTACGGAGAAAAGGGCAACACGAAGCTACATCTTATTAGTAATTTGAAGGCACAAAAACTAATAAGAAAAGGTTGCTATGCTGTTCTAGCACACGTCGAGAAAGTACAAACTGAAGAAAAGAGCATCAATGATGTTCCCGTCGCAAAAGAATTTCCCGATGTATTTCCGAAAGAATTACCGGGATTACCCCCACATCGATTCGTTGAATTTCAAATAGATCTTGTACCAGGAGCTGCACCAATAGCTCGTGCTCCTTACAGACTCGCACCCAACGAGATGAAAGAACTGCAAAGCTAATTACAAGAACTTTTAGAGCGTGGTTTCATTCGACCAAGCACATCACCGTGGGGAGCTCCTGTTTTGTTTATCAAGAAGAAAGATGGTACATTCAGGTTGTGTATCGACTATCGAGAGTTGAACAAACTTACCATCAAGAACCGCTACCCACTACCGAGAATCGACGACTTATTTGATCAACTACAAGGCTCATCTATTTATTCAAAGATTGACTTACGTTCCGGATATCATCAAATGCGGGTGAAAGAAGATGATATTCCAAAGACTGCTTTCAGAACACGTTACGGTCATTACGAGTTTATGGTCATGCCGTTTGGTTTAACTAATGCACCAGCTGTGTTCATGGACCTTATGAACCGAGTGTGTGGACCATACCTTGACAAGTTTGTCATTGTTTTCATTGATGACTTACTTATTTACTCAAAGAATGACCAAGAACACGGTGAACATTTGAGAAAGGTGTTAGAAGTATTGAGGAAGGAAGAATTGTATGCTAAGTTTTCAAAGTGTGCATTTTGGTTGGAAGAAGTTCAATTCCTCGGTCACATAGTGAACAAAGAAGGTATTAAGGTGGATCCGGCAAAGATAGAAACTGTTGAAAAGTGGGAAACCCCAAAAACTCCGAAACACATACGCCAGTTTTTAGGACTAGCTGGTTACTACAGAAGGTTCATCCAAGACTTTTCCAGAATAGCAAAACCCTTGACTGCATTAACGCATAAAGGGAAAAAATTTGAATGGAATGATGAACAAGAGAAAGCGTTTCAGTTATTGAAGAAAAAGCTAACTACGGCACCTATATTGTCATTGCCTGAAGGGAACGATGATTTTGTGATTTATTGTGATGCATCAAAGCAAGGTCTCGGTTGTGTATTAATGCAACGAATGAAGGTGATTGCTTATGCGTCTAGACAATTGAAGATTCACGAACAAAATTATACGACGCATGATTTGGAATTAGGCGCGGTTATTTTTGCATTAAAGACTTGGAGGCACTACTTATATGGGGTCAAAAGTATTATATATACTGACCACAAAAGTCTTCAACACATATTTAATCAGAAACAACTGAATATGAGGCAGCGTAGGTGGATTGAATTGTTGAATGATTACGACTTTGAGATTCGTTACCACCCGGGGAAGGCAAATGTGGTAGCCGATGCCTTGAGCAGGAAGGACAGAGAACCCATTCGAGTAAAATCTATGAATATAATGATTCATAATAACCTTACTACTCAAATAAGGGAGGCGCAACAAGGAGTTTTAAAAGAGGGAAATTTAAAGGATGAAATACCCAAAGGATCGGAGAAGCATCTTAATATTCGGGAAGACGGAACCCGGTATAGGGCTGAAAGGATTTGGGTACCAAAATTTGGAGATATGAGAGAAATGGTACTTAGAGAAGCTCATAAAACCAGATACTCAATACATCCTGGAACGGGGAAGATGTACAAGGATCTCAAGAAACATTTTTGGTGGCCGGGTATGAAAGCCGATGTTGCTAAATACGTAGGAGAATGTTTGATGTGTTCTAAGGTCAAAGCTGAGCATCAGAAACCATCAGGTCTACTTCAACAACCCGAAATCCCGGAATGGAAATGGGAAAACATTACCATGGATTTCATCACTAAATTGCCAAGGACTGCAAGTGGTTTTGATACTATTTGGGTAATAGTTGATCGTCTCACCAAATCAGCACACTTCCTGCCAATACGAGAAGATGACAAGATGGAGAAGTTAGCACGACTGTATTTGAAGGAAGTCGTCTCCAGACATGGAATACCAATCTCTATTATCTCTGATAGGGATGGCAGATTTATTTCAAGATTCTGGCAGACATTACAGCAAGCATTAGGAACTCGTCTAGACATGAGTACTGCCTATCATCCACAAACTGATGGGCAGAGCGAAAGGACGATACAAACGCTTGAAGACATGCTACGAGCATGTGTTATTGATTTCGGAAACAGTTGGGATCGACATCTACCGTTAGCAGAATTTTCCTACAACAACAGCTACCATTCAAGCATTGAGATGGCGCCATTTGAAGCACTTTATGGTAGAAAGTGCAGGTCTCCAATTTTTTGGAGTGAAGTGGGGGATAGACAGATTACGGGTCCGGAGATTATACAAGAAACTACCGAGAAGATCATCCAAATTCAACAACGGTTGAAAACCGCCCAAAGTCGACAAAAGAGCTACGCTGACATTAAAAGAAAAGATATAGAATTTGAAATTGGAGAGATGGTCATGCTTAAAGTTGCACCTTGGAAAGGCGTTGTTCGATTTGGTAAACGAGGGAAATTAAATCCAAGGTATATTGGACCATTCAAGATTATTGATCGTGTCGGACCAGTAGCTTACCGACTTGAGTTACCTCAACAACTCGCGGCTGTACATAACACTTTCCACGTCTCGAATTTGAAGAAATGTTTTGCTAAAGAAGATCTCACTATTCCGTTAGATGAAATCCAAATCAACGAAAAACTTCAATTCATCGAAGAACCCGTCGAAATAATGGATCGTGAGGTTAAAAGACTTAAGCAAAACAAGATACCAATTGTTAAGGTTCGATGGAATGCTCGTAGAGGACCCGAGTTCACCTGGGAGCGTGAAGATCAGATGAAGAAGAAATACCCGCATTTATTTCAAGAAGATACGTCAACACCTCCAACTGCTTAAAATTTCGGGACGAAATTTATTTAACGGGTTGGTACTGTAGTGACCCGAACTTTTCCATGTTTATATATATATTAAATGAAATTGTTATTTACATGATTAAGTGTTTCCAACATGTTAAGCAATCAAACTTGTTAAGACTTGATTAATTGAAATAGGTTTCATATAGACAATTGACCACCCAAGTTGACCGGTGATTCACGAAAGTTAAAACTTGTAAAAACTATATGATGACATATATATGGTTATATATATAGTTAACATGATATTATGATAAGTAAACATATCATTAAGTATATTAACAATGAACTACATATGTAAAAACAAGACTACTAACTTAATGATTTTGAAACGAGACATATATGTAACGATTATCGTTGTAACGACATTTAATGTATATATATCATATTAAGAGATATTCGTACATCATAATATCATGATAATATAATAATTTAAAATCTCTTTTGATATTATAAACATTGGGTTAACAATATTTAACAAGATCGTTAACCTAAAGGTTTCAAAACAACATTTACATGTAACGACTAACGATGACTTAACAACTCAGTTAAAATGTATATACATGTAGTATTTTAATATGTATTCATACAGTTTTGAAAGACTTCAAGACACTTATCAAAATACTTCTACTTAACAAAAATGCTTACAATTACATCCTCGTTCAGTTTCATCAACAATTCTACTCGTATGCACCCGTATTCGTACTCGTACAATACACAGCTTTTAGATGTATGTACTATTAGTATATACACTCCAATGATCAGCTATTAGCAGCCCATTTGAGTCACCTAACACATGTGGGAACCATCATTTGGCAACTAGCATGAAATATCTCATAAAATTACAAAAATATGAGTAATCATTCATGACTTATTTACATGAAAACAAAATTACATATCCTTTATATCTAATCCATACACCAACGACCAAAAACACCTACAAACACTTTCATTCTTCAATTTTCTTCATCTAATTGATCTCTCTCAAGTTCTATCTTCAAGTTATAAGTGTTCTTCATAAATTCCAAAAGTTCTAGTTTCATAAAATCAAGAATACTTTCAAGTTTGCTAGCTCACTTTCAATCTTGTAAGGTGATCATCCAACCTCAAGAAATCTTTGTTTCTTACAGTAGGTTATCATTCTAATACAAGGTAATAATCATATTCAAACTTTGGTTCAATTTCTATAACTATAACAATCTTATTTCAAGTGATGATCTTACTTGAACTTGTTTTCGTGTCATGATTTTGCTTCAAGAACTTCGAGCCATCCAAGGATCCATTGAAGCTAGATCCATTTTTCTCTTTTCTAGTAGGTTTATCCAAGGAACTTAAGGTAGTAATGATGTTCATAACATCATTCGATTCATACATATAAAGCTATCTTATTCGAAGGTTTAAACTTGTAATCACTAGAACATAGTTTAGTTAATTCTAAACTTGTTCGCAAACAAAAGTTAATCCTTCTAACTTGACTTTTAAAATCAACTAAACACATGTTCTATATCTATATGATATGCTAACTTAATGATTTAAAACCTGGAAACACAAAAAACACCGTAAAACCGGATTTACGCCGTCGTAGTAACACCGCGGGCTGTTTTGGGTTAGTTAATTAAAAACTATGATAAACTTTGATTTAAAAGTTGTTATTCTGAGAAAATGATTTTTATTATGAACATGAAACTATATCCAAAAATTATGGTTAAAATCAAAGTGGAAGTATGTTTTCTAAAATGGTCATCTAGACGTCGTTCTTTCGACTGAAATGACTACCTTTACAAAAATGACTTGTAACTTATTTTTCCGACTATAAACCTATACTTTTCTGTTTAGATTCATAAAATAGAGTTCAATATGAAACCATAGCAATTTGATTCACTCAAAACGGATTTAAAATGAAGAAGTTATGGGTAAAACAAGATTGGATAATTTTTCTCATTTTAGCTACGTGAAAATTGGTAACAAATCTATTCCAACCATAACTTAATCAACTTGTATTGTATATTATGTAATCTTGAGATACCATAGACACGTATACAATATTTCGACCTATCATGTCGACACATCTATATATATTTCGGAACAACCATAGACACTCTATATGTGAATGTTGGAGTTAGCTATACAGGGTTGAGGTTGATTCCAAAATATATATAGTTTGAGTTGTGATCAATACTGAGATACGTATACACTGGGTCGTGGATTGATTCTAGATAATATTTATCAATTTATTTCTGTACATCTAACTGTGGACAACTAGTTGTAGGTTACTAACGAGGACAGCTGACTTAATAAACTTAAAACATCAAAATATATTAAAAGTGTTGTAAATATATTTTGAACATACTTTGATATATATGTATATACTGTTATAGGTTCGTGAATCAACCAGTGGCCAAGTCTTACTTCCCGACGAAGTAAAAAACTGTGAAAGTGAGTTATAGTCCCACTTTTAAAATCTAATATTTTTGGAATGAGAATACATGCAGGTTTTATAAATGATTTACAAAATAGACACAAGTACGTGAAACTACATTCTATGGTTGAATTATCGAAATCGAATATGCCCCTTTTTATTAAGTCTGGTAATCTAAGAATTAGGGAACAGACACCCTAATTGACGCGAATCCTAAAGATAGATCTATCGGGCCCAACAAGCCCCATCCAAAGTACCGGATGCTTTAGTACTTTGAAATTTATATCATATCCGAAGGGTGTCCCGGAATGATGGGGATATTCTTATATATGCATCTTGTTAATGTCGGTTACCGGGTGTTCACCATATGAATGATTTTTATCTCTATGTATGGGATGTGTATTGAAATATGAAATCTTATGGTCTATTATTATGATTTGATATATATAGGTTAAACCTATAACTCACCAACATTTTTGTTGACGTTTTAAGCATGTTTATTCTCAGGTGATTATTAAGAGATTCCGCTGTCGCATACTTAAATAAGGACGAGATTTGGAGTCCATGCATGTATGATATTGTGTAAAAACTGCATTCAAGAAACTTATTTTGTTGTAACATATTTGTATTGTAAACCATTATGTAATGGTCGTGTGTAAACAGGATATTTTAGATTATCATTATTTGATAATCTACGTAAAGCTTTTTAAACCTTTATTGATGAAATAAAGGTTATGGTTTGTTTTAAAATGAATGCAGTCTTTGAAAAACGTCTCATATAGAGGTCAAAACCTCGCAACGAAATCAATTAATATGGAACGTTTTTAATCAATAAGAACGGGACATTTCAGCTATACAGGGTTGAGGTTGATTCCAAAATATATATAGTTTGAGTTGTGATCAATACTGAGATACGTATACACTGGGTCGTGGATTGATTCAAGATAATATTTATCGATTTATTTCTGTACATCTAACTGTGGACAACTAGTTGTAGGTTACTAACGAGGACAGCTGACTTAATAAACTTAAAACATCAAAATATATTAAAAGTGTTGTAAATATATTTTGAACATACTTTGATATATATGTATATATTGTTATAGGTTCGTGAATCAACCAGTGGCCAAGTCTTACTTCCCGACGAAGTAAAAATCTGTGAAAGTGAGTTATAGTCCCACTTTTAAAATGTAATATTTTTGGGATGAGAATACATGCAGGTTTTATAAATGATTTACAAAATAGACACAAGTACGTGAAACTACATTCTATGGTTGAATTATCGAAATCGAATATGCCCCTTTTTATTAAGTCTGGTAATCTAAGAATTAGGGAACAGACACCCTAATTGACACGAATCCTAAAGATAGATCTATTGGGCCTAACAAACCCCATCCAAAGTACCGGATGCTTTAGTACTTCGAAATTTATATCATATCCGAAGGGTGTCCCGGAATGATGGGGATATTCTTATATATGCATCTTGTTAATGTCGGTTACCAGGTGTTCACCATATGAATGATTTTTATCTCTATGTATGGGATGTGTATTGAAATATGAAATCTTGTGGTCTATTATTATGATTTGATATATATAGGTTAAACCTATAACTCACCAACATTTTTGTTGACGTTTTAAGCATGTTTATTCTCAGGTGATTATTAAGAGCTTCCGCTGTCGCATACTTAAATAAGGACGAGATTTGGAGTCCATGCTTGTATGATATTGTGTAAAAACTGCATTCAAGAAACTTATTTTGTTGTAACATATTTGTATTGTAAACCATTATGTAATGGTCGTGTGTAAACAGGATATTTTAGATTATCATTATTTGATAATCTACGTAAAGCTTTTTAAACCTTTATTGATGAAATAAAGGTTATGGTTTGTTTTAAAATGAATGCAATCTTTGAAAAGCGTCTCATATAGAGGTCAAAACCTCGCAACGAAATCAATTAATATGGAACGTTTTTAATCAATAAGAACGGGACATTTCAGTTGGTATCCGAGCGTTGGTCTTAGAGAACCAGAATTTTGCATTAGTGTGTCTTATCGAATTTGTTAGGATGCATTAGTGAGTCTAGACTTCGACCGTGTTTACTTGAAAAATGATTGCTTAACAAATTTTGTTGGAAATTATATATTTTTAACATGTGAATATTATGTGATATATTAATCTCTTAACGTGTTTGATATTATGTGATAGATGTCTACCTCTAGAACAAGTCCCATTGACTCACCTAATAATAATGAAGAGTCAAATGTAAATTGGAATGATTCGTGGACTGATTCACAAGTTCCCGAAGAGGAACCGGAAGAAGAGTCAGAACCGGAAGAAGAATCGGAACCGGAAGAAGAATCGGAACCGGATGAAGAAATAGAACCGGTGGGGGAAATAATAAAACGGTTAAGTAAAAGAAAATTCTCAACCAACTGACCAAGGTTAATTATGGTCAATGGTGTTTCCGTCAAGGAAGCAAAATATTGGGAGGATTACCAATTCTCCGATGAATCGGATTCCGACGAGAATTCCGATGATGGTATAGAAATTACCCCAACTGAATTTAAAAAGGCAAAAGAAAATAATAAGGGAAAGGGCATAAAAATAGAGAAATCTAATTCCAACCCCGATGAACTTTATATGTATCGTCAACCCCCGAAGTCCTTAAGTTGTAACAATGACCCGGGAACCTCTAAACCACCAGGTTTTTCTAAACCAATGTGGAAAACGACGGTTCGTATTAGGGGAACATCATATATCCCTAAAAACTTGGCAAAATGAACCAAAACCGAAGAAGAAGAAACAAGCGAGTCGGAATAAGATAGTTGTATTAGTGTGGTGTAATATATGTAATATAGTGTGCTTATGCTTTATGATATATGTAAAAATTGCTTGTATTAATAAGTTTTTTTTTTATGAATCTAACTCTTGTCTATTTTACAGTATAAAAACACAAAATGGATAGACAACCCAATATTTTAAGAGACCTACCAGGAGACATGATTGATGAAATCTTGTCTAGAGTCGGTCAGAATTCTTAGGCACAACTATTTAAGGCGAGATCAGTCTGTAAGACATTCGAAGAACGTTCCAAGAATTCCTTGGTTTATAAAAGGCTTTCGTTCGAAAGATGGGGGATATCACATTGGAAAATCCATAAGTTACGATGTGTTTACTTTGACGCATATATTGCGGGGAACCCAAATGCTATTTTACGCAATGGGTTAAGAAATTATTTTGACTCAATATATCCGAATATTGGACTTCGTGATTTAGAAAAAGCGGCTAACATGCAACATAAAGAAGCATGTTATGCTTACGGATTAGTAATGTTCGCTTCTCACCAAAGTGAGAACAAGAACATCGGGCTACAACTATTAAACAAAACGTTCCCACAAGTGACGGAGTCGGTAATTGGGGTAAGAAATGAGGTTTTTAGATTGTTACGGGACTGTTGGACATTACGTAACCCTCGTCCCTTTGACGACGTTACAACACGTTGTCTTATCAACAGCCATAACGGTTATGTTCCACAAGACCAAGGATGGGAAGTAATCCTAGTAAAACCAGAATGCATGACTTGTTTCTGGACATATAAATTACGTGTCTTTATTGCCTTTGCTGAACGACTTGTGTACTAGCTAGAATTATCTTCACAACCATCTTGTATCAAATTTATTGTGTGCTATATTTCATGCTATATGTAAAATAAGCGGTATTGTAAGTTTGTAAAATATTGTGTAAAAGTTTGAACACGAAATATTATTATAATCAGTTTTTCATATAGAATTATAGTAGTTGAATTGTATATTAGCTACTAAGTATGAACTTAACGGGTAGGTACTACCCGAATTTAAACTTATAAAACGCTAATATGAAGAAAAAGCTTTTATAAATAAGTTCATATTATGCTACGAAATACTATTAACTACTCTTAATATTCTGTATGATTAACTTGTTCCATTTGACTATTTTGAAGGAAATGGCACCGACTACTCGACACACCGTGAATATGAATGAAGAGGAATTCCGTACTTTTCTAGCTTCAAACATAGCCGCAGTACAGGCTGCGCTACATACCAACAATAACCTTGGATCTATCAGTACAAGAAATCGTGTAGGATGCACCTACAAAGAATTCACTGCCTGCAAACCTTTGGAATTTGATGGAACCGAAGGACCGATCGGATTGAAACGGTGGACCGAGAAGGTCGAATCGGTGTTTGCCATAAGTAAGTGTACTGAAGAGGACAAAGTGAAGTACGCTATGCATACCTTCACAGGTTCTGTGTTAACATGGTGGAATACCTATCTAGAGCAAGTGGGACAAGATGATGCGTACGCACTACCGTGGTTAACATTCAAGCACTTGATGAACGAGAAGTACCGTCCCAGAACCGAGGTCAATAAGCTCAAGACAGAACTTAGAGGGTTACGAACCCAAGGATTTGATATTAACACGTACGAAAGACGATTCACAGAATTGTGTCTATTGTGTCCGGGAGCGTTCGAAGATGAGGAAGAGAAGATCGACGCGTTTGTGAAAGGATTACCGGAAAGAATCCAAGAAGATATAAGTTCACACGAGCCCGCCTCCATACAACAGGCATGTAGAATGGCTCACAAACTAGTGAACCAGATTGAGGAAAGAATTAAAGAACAGACGGCTGAAGAGGCCAATGTGAAGCAAGTCAAAAGAAAGTGGGAGGAAAACGGTGATAAGAATCACCAATACAACAACAGCAATTATAATAATAATCGCAACAATTATCCCAACAATCGCAACATCAATCGCAACTACAACAAACGGCCCAACAACAACAACAACAACAACAACAACAACTACAACAATCATCCCAACAACAATAACAACCGCAACAACAACAACAATCAGAAGCAGCTATGCCAAAGGTGTGAAAAGTATCACTCGGGGTTCTGCACCAAATTTTGCAACAAGTGTAAAAGAAATGGTCATAGCGCGGCGAAGTGTGAGGTCTACGGACCAGGGGTTAATAGAACGAAAGGAACAAATGGTGTCGGAACGAGTAATGGCGGAGCAAGTAGTGTCGGAGCAAGTTATGCCAATGTAGTTTGTTATAAATGTGGAAAACCGGGCCACATTATTAGAAATTGCCCGAACCAGGAGAACACGAATGGACAAGGCCGCGGAAGAGTTTTCAATATTAATGCGGCAGAGGCACAGGAAGACCCGGAGCTTGTTACGGGTACGTTTCTTATTGACAATAAATCTGCTTACGTTTTATTTGATTCGGGTGCAGATAGAAGCTATATGAGTAGAGATTTTTGTGCTAAATTAAGTTGTCCATTGACGCCTTTGGATAGTAAATTTTTACTCGAATTAGCAAATGGTAAATTAATTTCAGCAGATAATATATGTCGGAATCGAGAAATTAAACTGGTTAGCGAAACATTTAAGATTGATTTGATACCAGTAGAGTTAGGGAGTTTTGATGTGATAATCGGTATGGACTGGTTGAAAGAAGTGAAAGCAGAGATCGTTTGTTACAAAAATGCAATTCGCATTATACGAGAAAAAGGAAAACCCTTAATGGTGTACGGAGAAAAGGGCAACACGAAGCTACATCTTATTAGTAATTTGAAGGCACAAAAACTAATAAGAAAAGGTTGCTATGCTGTTCTAGCACACGTCGAGAAAGTACAAACTGAAGAAAAGAGCATCAATGATGTTCCCATTGCAAAAGAATTTCCCGATGTATTTCCGAAAGAATTACCGGGATTACCCCCACATCAATCCGTTGAATTTCAAATAGATCTTATACCAGGAGCTGCACCAATAGCTCGTGCTCCTTACAGACTCGCACCCAGCGAGATGAAAGAACTACAAAGCCAATTACAAGAACTTTTAGAGCGTGGTTTCATTCGACCAAGCACATCACCGTGGGGAGCTCCTGTTTTGTTTGTCAAGAAGAAAGATGGTACATTCAGGTTGTGTATCGACTACCGAGAGTTGAACAAACTTACCATCAAGAACCGCTACCCACTACCGAGAATCGACGACTTATTTGATCAACTACAAGGCTCGTCTGTTTATTCAAAGATTGACTTACGTTCCGGGTATCATCAAATGCGGGTGAAAGAAGATGATATTCCAAAGACTGCTTTCAGAACACGTTACGGTCATTACAAGTTTATGGTCATGCCGTTTGGTTTAACTAATGCACCAGCTGTGTTCATGGACCTTATGAACCGAGTGTGTGGACCATACCTTGACAAGTTTGTCATTGTTTTCATTGATGACATACTTATTTACTCAAAGAATGACCAAGAACACGGTGAACATTTGAGAAAGGTGTTAGAAGTATTGAAGAAGGAAGAATTGTACGCTAAGTTTTCAAAGTGTGCATTTTGGTTGGAAGAAGTTCAATTCCTCGGTCACATAGTGAACAAAGAAGGTATTAAGGTGGATCCGGCAAAGATAGAAACTGTTGAAAAGTGGGAAACCCCGAAAACTTCGAAACACATACGCCAGTTTTTAGGACTAGCTGGTTACTACAGAAGGTTCATCCAAGACTTTTCCAGAATAGCAAAACCCTTGACTGCATTAACGCATAAAGGGAAGAAATTTGAATGGAATGATGAACAAGAGAAAGCGTTTCAGTTATTGAAGAAAAAGCTAACTACGGCACCTATATTGTCATTGCCTGAAGGGAATGATGATTTTGTGATTTATTGTGACGCATCAAAGCAATGTATCGGTTGTGTATTAATGCAACGAACGAAGGTGATTGCTTATGCGTCTAGACAATTGAAGATTCACGAACAAAATAATACGACGCATGATTTGGAATTAGGCGCAGTTGTTTTTGCATTAAAGACTTGGAGGCACTACTTATATGGGGTCAAAAGTATTATATATACCGACCACAAAAGTCTTCAACACATATTTAATCAGAAACAACTGAATATGAGGCAGCGTAGGTGGATTGAATTATTGAATGATTACGACTTTGAGATTCGTTACCACCCGGGGAAGGCAAATGTAGTAGCCGATGCCTTGAGCAGGAAGGACAGAGAACCCATTCGAGTAAAATCTATGAATATAATGATTCATAATAACCTTACTACTCAAATAAAGGAGGCGCAACAAGGAGTTTTAAAAGAGGGAAATTTAAAGGATGAAATACCCAAAGGATCGGAGAAGCATCTTAATATTCGGGAAGACGGAACCCGGTATAGGGCTGAAAGGATTTGGGTACCAAAATTTGGAGATATGAGAGAAATGGTACTTAGAGAAGCTCATAAAACCAGATACTCAATACATCCTGGAACGGGGAAGATGTACAAGGATCTCAAGAAACATTTTTGGTGGCCGGGTATGAAAGCCGATGTTGCTAAATACGTAGGAGAATGTTTGACGTGTTCTAAGGTCAAAGCTGAGCATCAGAAACCATCAGGTCTACTTCAACAACCCGAAATCCCAGAATGGAAATGGGAAAATATTACCATGGATTTCATCACTAAATTGCCAAGGACTGTAAGTGGTTTTGATACCATTTGGGTAATAGTTGATCGTCTCACCAAATCAGCACACTTCCTGCCAATAAGATAAGATGACAAGATGGAGAAGTTAGCACGACGGTATTTGAAGGAAGTCGTCTCCAGACATGGAATACCAATCTCTATTATCTCTGATAGGGATGGCATATTTATTTCAAGATTCTGGCAGACATTACAGCATGCATTGGGAACTCGTCTAGACATGAGTACTGCCTATCATCCACAAACTGATGGGCAGAGCGAAAGGACGATAAATACGCTTGAAGACATGCTACGAGCTTGTGTTATTGATTTCGGAAACAGTTGGGATCGACATCTACCGTTAGCAGAATTTTCCTACAACAACAGCTACCATTCAAGCATTGAGATGGCGCCATTTGAAGCACTTTATGGTAGAAAGTGCAGGTCTCCGATTTGTTGGAGTGAAGTGGGGGATAGACAGATTACGGGTCCGGAGATTATACAAGAAACTACCGAGAAGATCATCCAAATTCAACAACGGTTGAAAACCGCCCAAAGTCGACAAAAGAGCTACTCTGACATTAAAAGAAAAGATATAGAATTTGAAATTGGAGAGATGGTCATGCTTAAAGTTGCACCTTGGAAAGGCGTTGTTCGATTTGGTAAACGAGGGAAATTAAATCCAAGGTATATTGGACCATTCAAGATTATTGATCGTGTCGGACCAGTAGCTTACCGACTTGAGTTACCTCAACAACTCGCGACTGTACATAACACTTTCCACGTCTCGAATTTGAAGAAATGTTTTGCTAAAGAAGATCTCACTATTCCGTTAGATGAAATCCAAATCAACGAAAAACTTCATTTTATCGAAGAACCCGTCGAAATAATGGATCGTGATGTTAAAAGACTTAAGCAAAACAAGATACCAATTGTTAAGGTTCGATGGAATGCTCGTAGAGGACCCGAGTTCACCTAGGAGCGTGAAGATCAGATGAAGAAGAAATACCCGCATTTATTTCCAGAAGATACGTCAACACCTCCAACTGCTTAAAATTTCGGGACGAAATTTATTTAACGGGTAGGTACTGTAGTGACCCGAACTTTTCCATGTTTATATATATATTAAATGAAATTGTTATTTACATGATTAAGTGTTTCCAACATGTTAAGCAATCAAACTTGTTAAGACTTGATTAATTGAAATAGGTTTCATATAGACAATTGACCACCCAAGTTGACCGGTGATTCACGAACGTTAAAACTTGTAAAAACTATACGATGACATATATATGGTTATATATATAGTTAACATGATTTTAGTATAAGTATGTATCTCATTAGGTATTTTAACAATGAGTTATATACATAAAAATGAGACTATTAATTTAAGAAACTCGAAAACGATATATATAACGATTATCGTTATAACAACGTCTTACTAGGTACATATGAATCATATTAAGATATTGATACACTTGGTTAATTATGTTAAATGATAATTAAATATATTATTAAGTGTATTAACAATGAAATACATATGTAAAAATAAGACTACTAACTTTATGATTTCGAAACGAGACATATATGTAACGATTATCGTTGTAACGACATTTAACTGTATATACATCATACTAAGATATATTATATATCATAATATCATGATAATATAACAATTTAACATCTCATTTGTTATAATAAACAATGGATTAACAACATTCAACAAGATCGTTAACCTAAAGGTTTCAAAACAACATTTACATGTAACGACTAACGATGACTTAACGACTCAGTTAAAATGTATATACATGTAGTGTTTTAATATGTATTCATACACTTTTGAAAGACTTCAAGACACTTATCAAAATACTTCTACTTAACAAAAATGCTTACAATTACATCCTCGTTCAATTTCATCAACAATTCTACTCGTATGCACCCGTATTCGTACTCGTACAATACACAGCTTTTAGATGTATGTACTATTGGTATATACACTCCAATGATCAGCTCTTAGCAGCCCATGTGAGTCACCTAACACATGTGGAAACCATCATTTGGCAACTAGCATGAAATATCTCATAAAATTACAAAAATATGAGTAATCATTCATGACTTATTTACATGAAAACAAAATTACATATCCTTTATATCTAATCCATACACCAACGACCAAAAACACCTACAAACACTTTTATTCTTCAATTTTCTTCATCTAATTGATCTCTCTCAAGTTCTATCTTCAAGTTCTAAGTGTTCTTCATATATTCTACAAGTTCTAGTTACATAAAATCAAGAATACTTTCAAGTTTGCTAGCTCACTTCCAATCTTGTAAGGTGATCATCCAACCTCAAGAAATCTTTGTTTCTTACAGTAGGTTATCATTCTAATACAAGGTAATAATCATATTCAAACTTTGGTTCAATTTCTATAACTATAACAATCTTATTTCAAGTGATGATCTTACTTGAACTTGTTTTCGTGTCATGATTCTACTTCAAGAACTTCGAGCCATCCAAGGATCCGTTGAAGCTAGATCCATTTTTCTCTTTTCCAGTAGGTTTATCCAAGGAACTTAAGGTAGTAATGATGTTCATAACATCATTCTATTCATACATATAAAGCTATCTTATTCGAAGGTTTAAACTTGTAATCACTAGAACATAGTTTAGTTAATTCTAAACTTGTTCGCAAACAAAAGTTAATCCTTCTAAATTGACTTTTAAAATCAACTAAACACATGTTCTATATCTATATGATATGCTAACTTAATGATTTAAAACCTGGAAACACGAAAAATACCGTAAAACCGGATTTACGCCGTCGTAGTAACACCGCGGGCTGTTTTGGGTTAGTTAATTAAAAACTATGATAAACTTTGATTTAAAAGTTGTTATTCTGAGAAAATGATTTTTATTATGAACATGAAACTATATCCAAAAATTATGGTTAAACTCGAAGTGGAAGTATGTTTTCTAAAATGGTCATCTAGACGTCGTTCTTTCGACTGAAATGACTACCTTTACAAAAATGACTTGTAACTTATTTTTCTGACTATAAACCTATACTTTTCTGTTTAGATTCATAAAATAGAGTTCAATATGAATCCATAGCAATTTGATTCACTCAAAACGGATTTAAAATGAAGAAGTTATGGGTAAAACAAGATTAGATAATTTTTCTCATTTTAGCTACGTGAAAATTGGTAACAAATCTATTCCAACCATAACTTAATCAACTTGTATTGTATATTATGTAATCTTGAGATACCATAGACATGTATACAATGTTTCGACCTATCATGTCGACACATCTATATATATTTCGGAACAACCATAGACACTCTATATGTGAATGTTGGTGTTAGCTATACAGGGTTGAGGTTGATTCCAAAATATATATAGTTTGAGTTGTGATCAATACTGAGATACGTATACACTGGGTCGTGGATTGATTCAAGATAATATTTATCGATTTATTTCTGTACATCTAACTGTGGACAACTAGTTGTAGGTTACTAACGAGGACAGCTGACTTAATAAACTTAAAACATCAAAATATATTAAAAGTGTTGTAAATATATTTTGAACATACTTTGATATATATGTATATATTGTTATAGGTTCGTGAATCAACCAGTGGCCAAGTCTTACTTCCCGACGAAGTAAAAATCTGTGAAAGTGAGTTATAGTCCCACTTTTAAAATCTAATATTTTTGGGATGAGAATACATGCGGGTTTTATAAATGATTTACAAAATAGACACAAGTACGTGAAACTACATTCTATGGTTGAATTATCGAAATCGAATATGCCCCTTTTTATTAAGTCTGGTAATCTAAGAATTAGGGAACAGACACCCTAATTGACGCGAATCCTAAAGATAGATCTATTGGGCCTAACAAACCCCATCCAAAGTACCGGATGCTTTAGTACTTTGAAATTTATATCATATCCGAAGGGTGTCCCGGAATGATGGGGATATTCTTATATATGCATCTTGTTAATGTCGGTTACCAGGTGTTCACCATATGAATGATTTTTATCTCTATGTATGGGATGTGTATTGAAATATGAAATCTTATGGTCTATTATTATGATTTGATATATATAGGTTAAGCCTATAACTCACCAACATTTTTGTTGACGTTTTAAGCATGTTTATTCTCAGGTGATTATTAAGAGCTTCCGCTGTCGCATACTTAAATAAGGACGAGATTTGGAGTCCATGCTTGTATGATATTGTGTAAAAACTGCATTCAAGAAACTTATTTTGTTGTAACATATTTGTATTGTAAACCATTATGTAATGGTCGTGTGTAAACAGGATATTTTAGATTATCATTATTTGATAATCTACGTAAAGCTTTTTAAACCTTTATTGATGAAATAAAGGTTATGGTTTGTTTTAAAATGAATGCAGTCTTTGAAAAACGTCTCATATAGAGGTCAAAACCTCACAACGAAATCAATTAATATGGAACATTTTTAATCAATAAGAACGGGACATTTCACTTCTAACTTTCATATCGGTCATTCTTCTTTTTCATCTACCGCTGGAAGAATCTATTTACTTCTACTATACTCTCGAGTTTATAGTGTTTTTAGTTCTCCCGTGTCTTTATATTGCTATATGCATCGATATATATGGTTTATAATTTCTGGTTTGTCGTTGGGCTTTATATGTTCCCTTATATTTCAAAGTCTCTGCTTCTGTCTTCTATAATTATTATCATTCACAGTTAATGCTCTCTTTTATTTGCTGCAATTTATACCCCAATTTCTATTTCGGAGTTTTGTCCTTTCATTTCTTCTTCTTGCGATTAAGCACCACTTGTAATGGTCCAGAATTCACAGATATAAATTTCAGAATGAACATTGTTAATGTTCTAGGAAGGAAATTGTGATGGCACGATCTTGACTTGTCAAATTACTAGAATACCTTGGAAAAGGCCGAATCATCAAGAAATATTTTCTTGATATTTTAGAGGTTAAATAGAATACAAGAGTCGTATAACATGGCACATGATGATGTTATGATCTGTGAATCATCACGTTCCATTTAGAAACTCAGCATGACTTACTGTAATATAATCACATTGATCAAGTGTCATTATATTATACTAATTCATGCTTCAGTTCCCAACACTACTTCAAAATATTCCTATTTTAAACTTGAATGTTTCAGAATTTAGAAACTAAAATAGTTTCTTTTATGATGTAATACAGATAGCGCGAAGAGGTAAATGATTTCAAATAAGAAAAATTAAGAAAATATCTTCAGAAATATGGAGGATATTTATAATGAAAGATATGATGATATTTTAGAATTTCTAATATCAGAGGATGATGAAGAATATTGTCCGCAGGGGTTTAGAGTCAGGAGCAAGGTATTCGTTAATGACTTCAGCAGGTACTGAATCATTTGAATCCTTTGAAGTCAGGTTCAGTCTTTGTAATTTGTCCACAGCCTCCTTCCTACTTTGCTCAATCCGTTTTCCAGTTTCAAAACTTCTCTTTTTCTGCGCTTTGCCAGCACACTTCATCATTATCATCCAGCTTTTACCGTTTAAAGTCGTTTATAGTTTTTGCTGCTTCATCAGCATTTTTTTCATTTTCGGAGAACCAATTCGTAGTTCGGAGTGTTTTTCAAAAACTTCACATTCAAATTAAGTCCAGAAGATAGACGTTATATATATACACATATAACTGTTGACGTAGACATGCTGCGAGATTTCAAAATACTGATTGCTAATTCCCAATGATTCGTATGGCAATTCTCATTACAAGATGCGAATGAGTAAATGATGGGGTTTCAATGAATAATTATAATGACTTTTTGGAGAGGCTAAAGTCAAAGGGTAATGAAGTTGTTGGTACATCTGTTAATAATGTGGTGGAATGTAAAAGGTTCCCTGGTAACGATGGTGTATATCTCAAGGTTATAATAAGGTTAGTCAAACTGAAAAGTCGAAGTTGACTTGCTGGAGCTGTGACAAAACTGGCTACTTTGAATAGGAGTCACAAAGTTATTTTTGCTAATAAATGCCAAAGAATCTGACGCGGATACGTTGTTTAAACTTTTACTTTGGTTTCAAAAGTTTTTCGGGTACATAACTGTGGGTAACATGTGGTTGGATCAACATCTCGATTGCTCATCATTCGAAGTGTCTTCAGAAATTTTTGAAGGGTTTGAACACAGATTGTAATCGTTAACATACATTTGATGTTCTAACACAGTTTTGAAGTCAAAATATAGCTTGTGAAAGATGTAAGGATCTAAGAGTGATGATTTTGGTCATATCTCAAGTTGAATATTGAGATTTCAAAATCAGAATATGTAATTAAATTTTGAATGAGTATGGTTGTTTTGATTTCTATAAAAGAATGTATATTGTTGTGAAAGTAGGGAGTATAATGGATGATTTGCTGAATCAGATTAGAAGAATGTAACATATTAATTGTGAATTCATATATCTCTCGGGTATTACCTACCCGTTAAAAAAAAATTCACAATTAATATTTTGTACAAAAGAATTTTATTACAGTCTTTATGAAAATATATATATGTATATTTTCTTCAGATGTAACATAGATTTAATGAGTTAATGTTAAATTAAACTCATTTGATTTACGGTTGAAACTAGAATTGAATAATCCCTAAAGGCTTTAAAAAGTACATAACTTTTACGCATTATTTCTTTAATGACATTGAAATTATGAATCAATACTTCGTTATTTGTTGATGTATGATGTTCGATTCGTGGAATTCTTGTGAATTTCGCAAAGTACGAATGATGTTATCTAAAAAGTATCGGGTACATCGATGATGAAAGTGTAAAATCAAATATATACTTGATTTATTATGAATTGGAATTTGTTGAATCGCGACAGAGATTGTAGTTAACGCTGGTTAAGTTGCAGCCGAAGGACGTACATTATTGCATATTTGTAATATGAATTAACCGAGTAGTTAAGATTCACACTCAATAGCTTAGCACGGAAAGATTTATTTCAAAATATATATATATATAATATACATATAATTTCTTCAGAGGGAATGAGTTAATTCCTCATAACTCGTTGATACAATATACACGTTATTGATTCGTAATGATGTCCACAGTGATTCTTGAACTGACGGAGTTTGTGATGTTATCGGTGTTGTTGATTCGGATGTTGACTGTACTGACGATGCTGGTAACGCTGACGGTACTGTTGATGCTATTGGTAAAGCAAGTTTAGCTTGTTGATCACACACCATTTTTGTCAGGGTTTCTACTCTTCCTTCTATCATTTTGGTTCGCTTAACTGATTTATGGTTAGGGCTAGATTAGAAAATCTCTAAGACAATAGAGATTACATAATCGCCGCGGAAATGTTTCTCCAATGAAGTTATGAATTAATACTTCATCAGTTATTGTTGTTGGTACTCCTTGGTATCTATGGTGCGTATGACGTTGATGCTCGTGGGACAGATTGTGAAGTTTAGGTTTACGACGCGGTTGTGGTTGAAGGTGGTAATGGTACTGTTGGCGTTGATGATGGTGGTACTGGTTATGCTGTTGATGCTGCTGCTGGTGTTTGTAATCTCTGCATCATATTCTCCAAAGCCATTACCCGAGCGCGAAGCTCGTTGACTTCTTCTATTACACCGGGGTGATTGTCGGTTCGGACGAGCGGATAAATAAAATCTAAAATTTGATGTAATATATAATCGTAACGAGATACTCTGGAAATGAGCGAGAAAATGGTGTTTCGGACAGGTTCGCCGGTAAGTGCTTCAGGTTCTTCGTCAAGAGGGTAATGTGGTGGATGGAAGGGATCACCTTCTTCTTGTCTCCAATGATTGAGGAGGCTACGAACCCATCCCCAATTCATCCAGAATAGGTGATGACTAATTGGTTGATCTAT
This sequence comes from Rutidosis leptorrhynchoides, assembly GCF_046630445.1. Lineage (NCBI taxonomy): Eukaryota > Viridiplantae > Streptophyta > Magnoliopsida > Asterales > Asteraceae > Rutidosis > Rutidosis leptorrhynchoides. The sequence goes on along the minus strand of NC_092334.1, from coordinate 535,428,847 downwards.
TCCGGTCACACTGCTTTCAGAGCTTGAATGGGATTCCATTTCGGAATCTGAGTGACTTGAACTGATGACGAATTCCATTTCGTACGATTGGATAAAGGATTTTTTTTTTCCGATATGAAATGATTTTGGCTAACGGATGGTATTCTAATTACATAGAATATATATATATATATATATATATATATATATATATATATATATATATATATATATATATATATATATATATATATATATATATATCAAAAGATTTCGTAGATTACGGAGGACTTTGTGGGATATGTCAGGCAAAGTTTAAAGTAACAGATACGATAAGATATGATTTAGCAGATATGCTAAGATATGAATTTTTGTCTATACACTATTCATGCAATCAATGCAGCAAGACGTGTCTTAGACTAAAAATGATAAGCAGGTAATTTTCTGAGGATGATAAGTAGTTAATTTTCGACACAAAATGATAAGCAAAACTTTTGACATGCAGACACGGTCGAAGTCCAGACTCACTAATGCATCCTATCGACTTATCAGTTAGACACACTAATGCAGACCTGGTTCGCTAAAACCTGGCTATGATACCAACTGAAAGGACCCGTTCATATACATTATAAATGATTCACAATAGTTGATTACATTGCGAGGTATTTGACCTCTATATGATACATTTTACAAACATTGCATTCATTTTTAAAAGATAAACTTTCTTTACATCGAAAATTGACAAGCATGCATACCATTTCATAATATCCACTATCCAACTATAAATTGATTTAATAATAATCTTTGATGAACTCAATGACTCGAATGCAACGTTCTTCGAAATATGCTATGAAAGACTCCAAGTAATATCTTTAAAATGAGCAAATGCACAGCGGAAGATTTCTTTAACACCTGAGAATAAACATGCTTTAAAGTGTCAACTAAAAGGTTGGTGAGTTCATTAGTTTATCATAATCATTTATTTCCATCATTTTAATAGACCACAAGAATTTCATTTCCAGTTCTCATAAATATACGTCCCATGCATAGAGACAAAAATAATCATTCATATGGTGAACACCTGGTAACCGACATTAACTAGATACATATAAGAATATCCCCTATCATTCCGGGATCCTCCTTCGGACATGATATAAATTTCGAAGTTCTAAAGCATCCGGTACTTTGGATGGGGTTTGTTAGGCCCAATAGATCTATCTTTAGGATTCGCGTCAATTAGGGTGTCTGTTCCCTAATTCTTAGATTACCAGACTTTAATAAAAAGGGGCATATTCGATTTCGATAATTCAACCATAGAATGTAGTTTCAATTACTTGTGTCTATTTCGTCAAACATTTATAAAAGCGCATGTATTCTCAGTCCCAAAAATATAAAGGGTAAAAAGGCAAATGAAACTCACCATACTGTATTTCGTAGTAAAAATACATATAACGTCATTGAACAAGTGCAAGGTTGGCCTCGGATTCACGAACCTAAATTAATTATATATATTTATGTGTTGGTCAATATTTGTCTAACAAATTAGGTCAAGTCATAGTGTACCACAATCCTAATGCTCGAGACTAATATGCAAAAGTCAACAAAAGTAAATTTGACTCAAAATAATTTCCAAAAATCTATACATGATTAATATAATTTAAATATCGTCGTTTTATATTTTTAAATATTTTTAAAAGATTTATTAGAGTAAATAATATAATTTATTTATTAATAAATAAAATTTTATATTAAATTTATATAATAAAATATACTTTTATATATATTAAGTAATAAAATTTATAGGGTTCATTTAATATCATAAAGATAATATGATAGGTATTATTAAAGTAAGTTATTACACGTAGTAAAATATGTTTGTATCACATATTTATTTGATAAAATAATATCTATAATGATAGTAAGTAAAAGTTGTATTATTTTGTAATAATAATTATTATTATAAAAATATCAATATTTATAATTACTAAGATGACATTATGATAAAACGATAATTCTAATTATGATAACTTTAATATTTACGATAATTTTTAATATTATCTTTAAAATAATAATTCTATTTAAAATAATAACAATAATGATATTTTATAGTAACAATGACATTTCTATTAAAATGATAATTTTTGTTAAAATGATAGTTTTAATACTAACGATACTTTTAATAATAATATTAATGATAAAAAATAATAAGAACGATAATTTTATCTAAATCAATATCTTATAATATTATAATTTCATCATGATACTCTTACTCATTATTTTCTAATCGTTTCATTTAATAGCTTTTAATCGTCTTTTATATCGTGTTCATAATAATGATAATAATAGTAATCAAAATAATTAGGTGTTACAAATATTTGTTTTAGTTACACTAATATTAATAATGATAGTTACTATAACATTACTAACGATAATACTAATAATTATCTTAATGATAATATAGTAATAATAATAATAAGAATAACAATAACCATTTTTAAATAATGATATATATATTAATAATGGTAATAATAATAATAATAATACTAATAATAATAATAATAATAATAATAATAATAATAATAATAATAATAATAATAATAATAATAATTGGATAATAATAATAATACTAATTATAACTTTAACGATAATAACGATAGTAATAATAAAAAAATATAACAATTTTTAATGATAAATCCCTTTTATTGATAAAGATAATAATAATGATAATAATATGATAAAACTGGAACGACGATAAAAACGACGATAATAATAATCATTTTTAATAAAAATATCGAAAATTCAATTGATTATAACTTCTAATCCGTTCATCGAAACCATTCGATATCTAAAGGAAAAGTTCTTAATTTTTCGCTAGCTTTCCAAGGACATGCATATCTTATACCTTATCTCAACCGCAAGAGTAACTAATTCAAGATTCAACCTAACCTGACGAAGGGCAATATCAAAAGTACAAGCATGCATAATCCTAAATACTCGAGCACTAGTCAGGGATACACTATTAGTATGTAAAAGTTAAATTATGAGTACTCACGTATCAATATTGAGATTCAATATTGCAGGAAAGGTACGTAGACGCAACGGAAATGATAAACACTATATTGACCTCACGAGCATACCCATGAACCATACTCAATCACCTCCATAGCTATAACGCATAATTTTCTTAATCCTATCCTACTCGAAAAACAATTTCGAAATCACTCGGACAGCACTCCGTCGTAATATTTTATGTATACTAATAATATCTTGAAATAATACGGAGTAAATATATATATGTAAATCGATTGAGAGAGTTTAGAGAAAAATATTTTCAAGTTTCTATGAAATAATGAAACCTATTGAATTCTATTTATAATAGATTTTTGAATTATTAAAGTGAATTATTAAAGTATGAATTATTAAAGTGAATTATTAAAGTATGAATTATTAAAGTGAATTATTAAAGTATAAATTATTAAAGTGAATTATTAAAGTATGAATTATTAAAGTGAATTATTAAACTATGAATTATTAAAGTGAATTATTAAAGTTAAAGTAAAGTAAAAATAAAGTAAATGTAAAGTTTAAGTATAGTAAAAGTATAAAACTATGTACGTATAATACGCGTATAAATATATATAATATTAATTTGAATCGTTATATATATATAATAAAATAAAATATAAATGTCGTTATCTTTATCATTCTAGTTAAGTAATGAGTTGTCAAAAGTGGTTCTAGATATTTATAAAAGTTATATACGTTTTAATAATAAAGTTCTTTTTAAACTGAAAACGTTTTTGTACGTTTGAAACTAAATAGATCAATCGAGTCTTTATGAGATTCAATCTTCCACTATCCTTTGTCTAGTTCTCAATGATTGACAATTTGTTCTTATTTATAAATCACTTTACCATTTATTGTTAAAATGAAAAGATTTCTCAAATCAACGTGGGCCTTTCAACAGAGACGTGTAGTCATAATTTAATATATCTGATAATTCAATCATTTGATCTTATCTTCTAATTCCATTGAAAAACATTTTGAAACAGATACAATCATGTAAAGTATTTAATCTAATATTTTGTTTACGTTTCAAGTTATAATATATATACACATATACATATATAATCATATTCGTTTAATGGTTCGTGAATCGTTGGAACTTGGTCGAGGTTGAATGAATGTATGAACATAGTTTAAAATTCTTGAAATTTAACTTAACAAATATTGCTTATCGTGTCGGAAAAATATAAAGATTAAAGTTTAAAATTGGTTGGAAATTTCCGGGTTGTCACACCGTTCATATACATTATAAACGATTCACAATAGTTGATTACATCGCGAGGTATTTGACCTCTATATGATACGTTTTACAAACATTGCATTCGTTTTAAAAGACAAACTTTCTTTACATCAAAAATTGACGGCATGCATACCATTTCATATTACATCCAACTATAATTGACTTAATATTAATCTTGATGAACTCAACGACTCGAATGCAACGTCTTTCAAAGTATGTCATGAATGACTCCAGGTAATATCCTTAAAATGAGCTAATGCACAGCGGAAGATTTCTTTAATACCTGAGAATAAACATGCTTAAAAGTGTCAACCAAAAGGTTGGTGAGTTCATAGGTTTATCATATCAATCATTTCAATATATTAATAGACCACAAGATTTCCGTTTATAAATATATGTACACTCGCAAGTGTATAAAAGTATTCTATAAGTTGTAGGCACCCGGTAACAAGCCTTAACGTTCATGTTTTACCCTCTGAAGTACACCAGATCAGGTGTGTTTAATATAACCTCGAAGTACTAAAGCATCCCATAGTCAGGATGGGGTTTGTCAGGCCCAATAGATCTATCTTTAGGATTCGCGCCTACCGTACATAGACAAGTAGTTTAATGTTACCAAGGTAAGGGTATATTTCTGGTTTAAACCCACGTAGAATTAGTTTTAGTACTTGTGTCTATTTCGTAAAACATTTATAAAAAAGCGCATGTATTCTCAGCCCAAAAATATATATTGCAAAAGCAATTAAAAAGGGAGCAAATGAAACTCACAATACTGTATTTCGTAGCAACTATGTATATGACGGCACTGAACAAGTGCAGGGTTTGTCTCGGATTCATGAACCTATATTAAGTATATATATATTTATATGTTGGTCATTATCTGTCTAACAATTTAGGTCAGGTCGTAGTGTATCACAATCCTAATGCTTGAGACCAACATGCAAAAGTCAACTTGACCCAAAATGACTTCCAAAATCTATACATGTTTATTATATAACTTATATATAGTCGTTTTATATATTTAAATATATTTATCAGATCTTATTATACTAAATAATACAAGTCATTTATTAATAAATAAAAATTTATATTTAAATTCATATATGATAAAAATATACTTTTATATATCTCAAGTAATAAAATTTATAAAATTCACTTAATATCATAAAAATATAGTGGTATGTATTATTAATGTAATTATATTACGTGTGGTAAAAATATCTTTGTACGCATATTTATTTGATTAAATAATATTGATAATAATAATAATGATAAAAATAATAAAATGATAGTTTCAATAATAAATATTAATTTTTAGTAATAAAAATAATTTTAGTAATAACATCAACTGATAACAATTATAATAATCGTTTTAATAATAATATTAAAATTAATAATAATTCAGTTGACCATATCTTTTAATCCGTTCATCGAACCCACACGATTTCTAAATGAAAAGTTATTAATTTTTCTTTAGCTTTTCAACGACATGCATATCATATACCTTATCTCAGTAGCATATGTATCAAATTCGTGATTTATCATAAACTATTTAACGACAAAACTAAGCATACAAACATGCATAATCATATATACTCGAGCACTAGTCAGGGATACACTATTAATATATAAAAGATAAGATATGAATGCTCACGTATCAATATTGTGATTCAATATTGCAGGAAAGTACGTAGACGCAACGAAAATGATAAAAGTTAGGTTGACCTCACGAGCAATACCCTCGAACAATATCCATAACCTCCATAGCTATAACCCATAATTTCCTTAGCTCTATCCCGTTTGAAAACTTATTTTGAAATCGTCTGAATATAACTCCGTCGTAGTATTTTATGTATACTAATAATATCTTGAAATAATACTAAGTAAATATATATATGTAATTCGATTGAGAGAGTTTGGAGAAATATATTTTCAAGTTTCTATGAAATAATAAAACCTATTGAATTCTATTTATAATAGATTTTTTAATTATTAAAGTGAATTATTAAAGTATGAATTATTAAAGTGAATTATTAAAGTATGAATTATTAAAGTGAATTATTAAAGTATGAATTATTAAAGTGAATTATTAAAGTGAATTATTAAAGTGAATTATTAAAGTTAAAGTAAAGTAAAAGTAAAGTAAAAGTAAAGTTAAAGTATAGTAAAAGTATAAAACCATGTACGTATAATACGTGTATAAATATATTTAATATTAATTTAAATCGTTATATCATAAAACATTTTAGAAAAGTAGAATTATATATATTCATAATAGGTTTTAAGTTTTTAAATTACAGTCTGTTGGTGAAGCATGGGATAAAATCCAAAGGTTTAATAAACGTATGAAATCATCTTAATGAAAAATGTCGAGTTACTTAACTTATCGATATCCAACATCTAAGTTATTTACACTCCACGTTCTTACTTATAGATCACTTTACCATTTTTCGAATATTGTCAAAAAGAATAGATTTCTTAAATCACAGTGGACCTCATAACATTGGCCCGTAATCATATCATAATGTATCTGATAATTCAATCATTTGATATTATCTCTTAATTCTGTCGATAAATATATCGAAACAAATACGTTCATGTAAAGTATCATATATATCAAATACTTTGTTAATGTTTTCAGTTATTATATATTATATATACATATCTATATACATATAATTGTTCGTGAATCGTCAAACACGGTCAAAGGGTAATTGATTACATGAATGTAGTTCCAAACTTTTTGAGATTCAACATTACAAATTCTGCTTATCGTGTCGGAAACATATAAAGGTTAGGTTTAAATTTGGTCAGAAATTTCCGGGTCATCACAGTACCTACCCGTTAAAGAAATTTCGTCCCGAAATTTGATCGAGGTCGTCATGGCTAACTTTAAAAATGTTTTCATGACGAATATGAGTTGATAAATAGAGTTTTATCATCATTGAGTAATATAGATAAAACAATTTGATTACGCGAAGAGTATAAGTGAAGCTATCGCAAGAGAGTGAAATGAGTAAACGTATATTCGTTTTAACCGATGACGTAGTTATGATTGATTTCCGGAATTCATGGAATTTAAAGAAAATCTTTGCAATAAGACTTGGTTCTTTGGCGATTAAGGAAATCAGGATCTTATTTGATTAAATACGATAATCTGTCTCGATTTCTCTGTCTGATATTTTACTATAAATCCGCCCCTTCGTTTCTTTATTTCTACGGCTCACACCTTCTAGTCTTTCTCCCCAATTCATACTTTAAAGCATTCGTTAATATGCTTCATCCAGTATTGATTCTTGATATACTCTTAACTTTCATATCTGTCATTCTTCTTTTTCATCTACCACCGGAGGAAGTTATTTTCTTCTACCATTACCTTGGGGTTATTGTGTTTTTCATCCTCCCGTGTCTTTATATTGCTATACGCATTGATATACAAGGTTTGTAATTTCGGAGTTGTTATCGGGCTTTATATTCTCCATTATATTTCGGAGCTTCATGCTTTCGTTTTCTCTTCCCGACCTTAAGTCAAGCGGATAATGGTCCAGAATTTGTAGATATGAATTTTTGGATGAACATAGTTGATGTTCCAAGAAGAAAATCGTAATGGCACGATCTTGATTTGGCAAATTACCAGAATATCCTAAAATATAGAGCTATCAAGATGATATGTTCTTAATATGTTTGGAAATTGGGTAGAATGTAAGAGTCGTGTAAATAGTACATGATGACGGTATGTTCTGTGAATCATCATGTTCCATTAGAAACTCAGTATGACTTACTGTAATATAATCACATTGATCAAGTATCATTATATTATACTAACTCATGCTTCAGTTCCCAATACTACTTCAAAAACATTCCTATTTTAAATTCGAATTTTTTTTTTCTTCAGAATTTAGAAACTAACACAGTTTCTTTTTATGTTGTAACGCAGATATTGCGAATAGATAGAAGATTTTGGATAAGAATAGTTGTAAAAATATCTTCAGGAATATCGAAGATATTTAAATAAAAGATACGATAATATCTTAGAATTCTTAACATAGATGGATGATGAAGAAGATTTGTCTGTGAAGGTTTAGAATAAGAAGTAAGGTGTTTGCTAACTATTTCAGTAGACTCTGAATCATTTGGATCCTTTGAAGGCAGGTTTAGTCTTTGTGATTTGTCCACAGCATCCTTCATGGTCTGCTCAATCCGTTTTCCAGTTTCAAACCTTCTCTTTTTCTCAGCTTTACTACCATACTATTCTTTATCATCAAACTTTTGACTGTTAAAGTCGTTTACAGTTTTTGCTGCTTCATCAGCATTTTTCCAATTTCGGAGAACTAGTTCATAGTTTGGGATGTTTTTCAGAAAATTCACATTCGAAGTATGTAAGTCTAGGAGATAGACGTTATATGTATATATATAACTTTTGACGTAAAATTGTCGCGAAATTCAAAATACTGACTGCTAATTCCCAGTAGTTGGTGTGATAATTATTGTTACAGGATGTAGGTGAGTACATGATGGGGTTTTAATGAATAAGTATAGTGGCTTTTCGGAGAGGCTTAAGTCGAAGGTTAATGAAGTTTTTGATAAGTTTACTGCTAATGTGGCGAGATATGAAAGGTTCCCCGGTAACAATGATGAAGGGGTAATTGTTATAATAAGGTTTATTCGTATAAACAAATGAAGGTGATTTGTTGAAGCTATGACAAAACTGTCTATTTTGGAAAGAGATTGAAAAATTATATTTGGTAATAAATATCAAAGGAGCTGACACGGATACGTGTTAAACTATAACTTTGGTTTCGAGAGCTTTTCAGGTGCATGGCAGTGGGTAATGTGTGGTTGGATCATCATCTCGCATGTCTTTAATAATTTCGAAGTGTTTGAACACATATTGTAATTGTTAATATACATATGATGTTCTAAGATTTTGAATGATACAAATATTTTTGTGAGTTCCATGAATAGAAATGAAGTTCTAAGACAGTTTTGAAGTCAAAGTATAGTTTTGAAAGATGTAGAAATATAAGAGTGATGATTTCGGTTATATCTTGAATCGAATTCTGAGATTTCAAAATCAGAATATGTAATTAGATTTTGAATGAGTATGGTTGTTTTGATTTCTATAAAAGAATGTATATTGTTGTGAAAGTAGGGAGTATAATGGATGATTTGCTGAATCAGATTCGAAGAATGTAACATATTAATTGTAAATTTATATATCTCTCAGGTATTACCTACCCGTTAAAAAAAATTTCACAATTAATATTTTGTACAAAAGAATTTTATTACAGTCTTTATGGAAATATATATGTGTATATTTCTTCAGATATAATATAGATTTAATGAGTTAATATTAAATTAAACTCATTTGATTTATGGTTAAGGCTAGCATAGATAATTTCTAAACTTTAGAAATTACATAATCGAGTAGAATGTTTTCCCAATGAAGTTATGAATCAGTACTTCATCGTTGTGGTATTCCTTGGTATCTACATGGCGTATGACGTCGATGCTCGTGGGACAGATTGTGAAGTTGAGGTTTGCGATGCGGTTGTTGTTGGTGGTGGTAATGGTACTGTTGATGTTGTTGATGGTGGTACTGGTTATGCTGCTGGTGCTGCTGCTGGTGTTTGTAACCTTTGCACCATATTCTCCAAAGCCACTACCCGAGCGCGAAGCTCGTTGACTTCTTCTATTACACCGGGGTGATTGTCGGTTCGGACGAGCGGATAAATAAGATCTAGAATTTGGTGTAGTATATAATCATGACGATATACTCTGGAAATGAGAGAGAAAATGGTGTTTCGGACAGGTTCGTCGGTAAGTGCTTCAGGTTCATTGCCAAGAGGGCAATGTGGTGGATGGAAAGGATCGCCTACTTCTTGTCTCCAATGATTAAAGAGGCTACGAACCCATCCCCAATTCATCCAGAATAGATGATGGCTGATTGGTTGATCCATTCCAGTCACACTGCTTTCGGAGCTTGAGTGGGATTCCATTTCGGAATCCGAGGAACTTGAACTGATGACGAATTCCATTTCGTACGATTTGATAAAGGATTTTTTTGATACGAAATGATTTTCCGGCTATCGGGTGGTATTCTAACTACATAGAATATCTATATATATATATATATATAGATCAAAAGATTTCATAGATTACGGAGGAATTTACGAAATATGTCAGGCAAAGTTTACGGTAATAGATACGATAAGATATGATTTAGCAGATACGCTAAGATATGAATTTTGTCTATACACTATTCATGCAATCAATGCAGCAACACGTGTCTAGACTAAGAATGATAAGCAGGTAATTTTCTAAGGATGGTAAGTAGATGATTTCCGACTAAAAATGATAAACAAAACTTTTGACATGCAGACACGGTCGAAGTCCAGACTCACTAATGCATCTTAACAACTATCAGTTAGACACACTAATGCAAGACCTGGTTCGCTAAGACCACCGATCTGATACCAACTGAAAGGATCCATTCATATACATTATAAACGATTCACAATAGTTGATTACATCGCGAGGTATTTGACCTCTATATGATACGTTTTACAAACATTGCATTCGTTTTTAAAAGACAAACTTTCTTTACAACAAAAATTGACGGCATGCATACCATTTCATATTACATCCAACTATAATTAACTTAATATTAATCTTGATGAACTCAACGACTCGAATGCAACGTCTTTCAAAGTATGTCATGAATGACTCCAGGTAATATCCTTAAAATGAGCTAATGCACAGCGGAAGATTTCTTTAATACCTGAGAATAAACATGCTTAAAAGTGTCAACCAAAAGGTTGGTGAGTTCATAGGTTTATCATATCAATCATTTCAATATATTAATAGACCACAAGATTTCCGTTTATAAATATATGTACACTCGCAAGTGTATAAAAGTATTCTATAAGTTGTAGGCACCCGGTAACAAGCCTTAACGTTCATGTTTTACCCTCTGAAGTACACCAGATCAGGTGTGTTTAATATAACCTCAAAGTACTAAAGCATCCCATAGTCAGGATGGGGTTTGTCAGGCCCAATAGATCTATCTTTAGGATTCGCGCCTACCGTACATAGACAAGTAGTTTAATGTTACCAAGCTAAGGGTATATTTCTGGTTTAAACCCACGTAGAATTAGTTTTAGTACTTGTGTCTATTTCGTAAAACATTTATAAAACAGCGCATGTATTCTCAGCCCAAATATATATATTGCAAAAGCAATTAAAAAGGGAGCAAATGAAACTCACAATACTGTATTTCGTAGCAACTATGTATATGACGGCACTGAACAAGTGCAGGGTTTGTCTCGGATTCATGAACCTATATTAAGTATATATATATTTATATGTTGGTCAATATCTGTCTAACAATTTAGGTCAGGTCGTAGTGTATCACAATCCTAATGCTCGAGACCGACATGCAAAAGTCAACAAAAGTCAACTTGACCCAAAATGACTTCCAAAATCTATACATGTTTATTATATAACTTATATATAGTCATTTTATATATTTAAATATATTTATCAGATCTTATTATACTAAATAATACAAGTCATTTATTAATAAATAAAAATTTATATTTAAATTCATATATGATAAAAATATACTTTTATATATCTCAAGTAATAAAATTTATAAAATTCACTTAATATCATAAAAATATAGTGGTATGTATTATTAATGTAATTATATTACGTGTGGTAACAATATCTTTGTACGCATATTTATTTGATTAAATAATATTGATAATAATAATAATGATAAAAATAATAAAATGATAGTTTCAATAAAAATATTAATTTTTAGTAATAAAAATAATTTTAGTAATAACATCAACTGATAACAATTATAATAATCGTTTTAATAATAATATTAAAATTAATAATAATTCAGTTGACCATATCTTTTAATCCGTTCATCGAACCCACACGATTTCTAAATGAAAAGTTATTAATTTTTCTTTAGCTTTTCAACGACATGCATATCATATACCTTATCTCAGTAGCATATGTATCAAATTCGTGATTTATCATAAACTATTTAACGACGAAACTAAGCATACAAACATGCATAATCATATATACTCGAGCACTAATCAGGGATACACTATTAATATATAAAAGATAAGATATGAATGCTCACGTATCAATATTGTGATTCAATATTGCAGGAAAGTACGTAGACGCAACGAAAATGATAAAAGTTAGGTTGACCTCACGAGCAATACCCTCGAACAATATCCATAACCTCCATAGCTATAACCCATAATTTCCTTAGCTATATCCCGTTTGAAAACTTATTTTGAAATCGTCTGAATATAACTCCGTCGTAGTATTTTATTTATACTAATAATATCTTGAAATAATACTAAGTAAATATATATATGTAATTCGATTGAAAGAGTTTAGAGAAATATATTTTCAAGTTTCTATGAAATAATAAAACCTATTGAATTCTATTTATAATAGATTTTTAAATTATTAAAGTGAATTATTAAAGTATGAATTATTAAAGTGAATTATTAAAGTATGAATTATTAAAGTGAATTATTAAAGTGAATTATTAAAGTGAATTATTAAAGTGAAAGTAAAGGTAAAGTTAAAGTATAGTAAAAGTATAAAACTATGTACGTATAATACGCGTATAAATATATTTAATATTAATTTAAATCGTTATATCATAAAACATTTTAGAAAAGTAGAATTATATATATTCATAATAGGTTTCAAGTTTTTAAATTACAGTATGTTGGTGAAGCATGGGATAAAATCCAAAGGTTTAATAAACGTATGAAATCATCTTAATGAAAAATGTCGAGTTACTTAACTTGTCGATATCCAACATCTAAGTTATTTACACTCTACGTTCTTACTTATAGATCACTTTACCATTTTTCGAATATTGTCAAAAAGAATAGATTTCTTAAATCACAGTGGACCTCATAACATTGGTCCGTAATCATATCATAATGTATCTGATAATTCAATCATTTGATATTATCTCTTAATTCTGTCGATAAATATATCGAAACAAATACGTTCATGTAAAGTATCATATATATCAAATACTTTGTTAATGTTTTCAGTTATTATATATTATATATACATATCTATATACACATAATTGTTCGTGAATTGTCAAACACGGTCAAAGGGTAATTGATTACATGAATGTAGTTCCAAACTTTTTGAGATTCAACATTACAAATTCTGCTTATCGTGTCGGAAACATATAAAGGTTAGGTTTAAATTTGATCGGAAATTTCCGGATCGTCACAAGTTTAATTCGCTAAAACGAGATATAACGAAAGTTAGCTTTAATTTTAGTTAGTTAAAATTTTATAAAAAATCGAAAGATAAATATAAAGTTATATATAAAAATATCTTAATCGGACTTAAAAATGATCCATAATCTAGAGGGAACATATTCTAGTAACCACTAGTTTATTTTCTTATAAATCTCATCAATTTCACTTTTCACTACGTAGATAAACTTAATTACTTTTCACTACTCACTATTTACTAATTTACTACTTTTTACATATAACCTTTTATTACAATATTTAATATGAATAGTTTGTTAAGTTCTTTTAATTTATATTTCTACAAAATTTAGTTTTAATTAGTTTATTTGCATTTTGATTAATATAGTGTAGCTTTAATATAGATAGCATTTAATTTTGTAATTTTATTTAGTTTCGTTAATTTAGTTATTTCGTTTTAGTTAAATTTAAATTTCGTTCAGTCAAGATTAAAGCCTAATCTAAAATCCCTCTTTTAATAGTTTAACTTTTAGCGATTAAAAGTTTCAAAGACTCCATCTCCCTGTAGAACGAACTGAATTTGCCAACAAACTATTACTATACGAATAGGACTAGTTGCCTATATATGTGAAATCAATCCGAAATCATAAAAACACCATATAAACATACTCGAATTCGTGTAATAAATTCAATCCAACTTCGTTCATAATAAAAGGTACCGTTTCAACATATCATGAACTGTGTGGGAATGACGATGAACAATGGTGGTTATTGGTGTGGTGGTGGTGGTGATGGTGGTATAGATAAATCTGTATACTTAATGGTGGTGATGAGAATGCCCGGTGGTGGTTATGTTGTTGGTGGAAATAGTGGTGGTGATAGTGGTATTCATGTAGGCATATGAGATAAGTAAGTGAAATTGGTGATACATTCAATACCTCGAGTGTTGATTTAAATGTGTTAATAGTCGGTAAAAAATCATAATATATTGAGATTCGAGACCCTAGTTTTGCCTTTTAAGATCTTTGTAATTGAAAAAATTTAAGAAAATCAAATCCTGAATATTCTATTTTATCATGTGCAACACGCATCACGCACGAACTAACATGCACTGTGCGTGTTAGTCAATGCGTGATGGGCAGTATACTAGTTACATGGGTAACGAAGCTCGGTGTCACACATCACACACCAAGTTACATGCATCATGCGTGGTGTGTGATGCGTGGTCAAAGCATATTTTTGCAATTACCGTAATTTAGAGGCCTATTATTAAGCAGTCTCGGAAATGGGGTCATTTTGACCAATTACTTTTATTTAATAGTACTTCAATAAATTCTAATACTGTAGTAACAAAGCATTTGTTATGGGGCAATGAGTAATGGGCTCAAAATGGAAATGGGCTATGTTTAAATACCCAAGTTACCAACTGGTCCGAAGGCTCAAACAATCAAAGCTACAACTAAAATTCAATATAGCGGCCGGACCAAAATCATTTCCGATGAAACACGGCGCAAATAAAAATGTGATATTGGGAGGTTTTGCAAAGAGAATAATTATGTAAATCTGTAATAGTTATATTTCTGATCGTAACAGTAAAAAGTAAAAGTTACCATTAAACCCCCTTCACTTTGTCATGCACTTTATTTCTGACCCTTGTACACTTTTTCCTTTTGGCTCTTTTAGGTTTTCCACTACTCCCTCCTTCATTTATTCTAGTCCTAAGATTGTATGGCCCTTTCTACTTGGCCACATATACACTGAAATCTAAAAATAAAAATAAAAACATATGATAAAAATAAGAATTTTATCCGTTGACGATAGTCATGACGTATAACGGATATATAATAGCATAGTCATCATATCATATCATATCATATCATATTATTATAATATATTATGAGTATTATGTTATTATTTGAAAAGATAAGATCTTTGAAATTTGAACAAAATAAATTGGAGAAAGGGTAAATGTTTATACAGAGCATGTAGCCGCGCCGATAAATCACATGCTTCCCTCGTGACACCAACATCACCCCATATATATACCACCATCCATTCCATTTCCATACCCAATCAAACTACTCACTCACTCAGGAATCATTCCTTTCTATTTTCCACTTCACAAAAAAAAAATAATAATAATAATTCCGCTGGCTTTCCCTACAATGGACGTTTTTAGCTTACTAAAATTCTGGAATCTCGCCGGTGGCAGAGATACCGACACCGTACGAGACTCCAATTCCGACGATGAAGAATCTTTTTTTGAATTAGTTTTCACAAATTGTGCAGACGAAAGCGAATTCGAAGACGCTAAAATCGGAGCGTTGCTAACTAGAGATAACAGTTTAAGAAGTAAATTTGATATGGAGAGTAAGGATCAGAATAACACGTCTTCTAAACGTTTTAATAAAGATGTTGTTAAGAAGTATTTGAATCTAATGAAACCGAAGCTTTCGAAAAGAAGTAATGATAAATCGAGATTATCGGAGAAATCGATAACGCCTTCATCGTCTCCAGGTTCATCTGTTTTCTCTCCGAAACGAGGCGGTGGCCGTGGTACCGTGTTTCGTGATGTTCGTAAGCGTTTAGGAAAAAGCCGTTCGGCGTCTGCAATTCTACAAACGCCTGTAACGAAGAGCGATGATTCTGCGATAGAACAGCATGATTCGATTACAAGTGCAATACTACATTGCAAAAAATCGTATAACTCGCCTTCACAAGGTAATGTACATAAATTTCAAATATTTAGCTAGTTTAATTTAAATGTTGGATACTGGATCGGATTCGGATGTTGAATTATGTTAACTGATTTGTGGTTAAATTGTTGTTGATTACAGGTTGTAGTGTTCTTTCAAGATCTGGAAGTGCTCCAATCGAATAACGAGTCTCCGATTTCAATTGAAACATTTGAAAATAGTGAGGAATTGGCGGGAAAAGTTGTTGATTACATACAACTGACAATTTATAATTAGTACTAGTAGGAGTAATGTATTAGTAGAGATGGTAGTACAAATTACAATGATTGTAAAAATCTGCTTGTTATTGTGTAATGTAAAAATGGTAGCTAATATGAACTCCGTTTTTAATCATGATTCACAGCTTAACGATTTAAATCATTTAACGTCCTTAAGGATTGTCTACACAATATTTGCAAACCACAAGGAGTGTTTTAGTAGAATAAAAAGTATAGTAAACAATAGGGAGTGTCAAAAAGTATGGTTAATGGAACCACGCAGGCTTGTCTGGGTGGCTAACAAGTTGCTCAATGAAGCACATCACCCGGATTCAATTACTGACTATGCCAAATTGTTCAAAAAGAAAGTGTGACTGTAGAGTGCGCATAATGCGCAGTTCATCCGATATCAGGTCTCGTGCTCGGGGGCTTGATTACCCGAGGTTTTACCTTATATGGAGGAGCCAATGTGCTCGTTCATAAGAGGTTTTCTCGCTTACCCAAAAAAAAAGTATGGCTAATGGACCTAGCATTTAATTTAATACTCCTTTAATACACATGCCATTAAAATTGGGTTATTCTATTTGTTACCCACGATATATATAGGGAGATATTCAAAGTCGGACTCAAAAGCACAAAGTTAAGATATCCGAGGTCCGACTTTGGATATCTCCATGTATCGTGGGTAAAAAAAATGTTTTTCCATCTGCAAAAAACTCTTGATCTACACCTTCATCTACAGTGGCGAAACTAGGATTTCTTTCACCGGGACAAAAAAAAAAAATTTAATCGTAGCAATTTTTTTGGACAAAATTTGAAGATTTTGGGACAAAAGTTGGATATTTTGGGGCAAAATTTGAAAATTTTAGGGCAAAAGTTAGAGAATTTGTGGCAAAATTTGAAGGTTTTGGGACAAAATATGTAGGTTTGAGGGCAAAAAATAAAATCCACCGGGGGCAAAGTCGAAAAACCCAAAATTTTTACACTGAAAAAAAAAATCCACCGGGGGCGGCCGGCCCCCCTGCCCGTTAACACTTTCGCCCCTGTTCATCTACATCGTTTAAACTAGCTGAACGTTTACTTTGTTTTACGTTCTGATTAATTTAGACGAATTTTCTATATAATATCCACTTAGCTAGTACTAACAGTGCGTTGTGAACCAAAACCACTACACTGAAGGACGACATAGTAATAGAACTTGGCATAACTTTAATCTGACTAAAGATTTTATCATCAGTAAAAAATGCTTGATATAAGTAAAAGCTCGTTAATATACCGGTATTTTATGTCTTTCGGCTTAAGTTTATAGCATTAATATCTTTGTATCTTAGCCGAAAGCTTTACTTTGTAATCGTTCCATTCATCGTTTTGATGAAGTTTTTAATATATTGTTTCGTTTTCGCCGGAAAAAAAGAAAGAAGTAAAAGCTCATTAAAGTGGTGCTGCATTAAAATAAGAATAACTCGATAATGGCAACAACAGAGCTAGATAATAGATCAAGTCATGAAATGTAACGAACGAAACGACATTGCCAAGGAAAAACAAGATCCAAAATTTAACAACGTTATCAGGTGCTATAACATCAGCAGCATTCAGCAAAACATGACATTCTATAATCCAACAAACAGAAAGTTCTAGAACTCTTGTGTTTAAGAGAAGTTGCTAGAGCTTGGTGGTGCACCACCTCCAAAGCTACCACCTCCACGACCAAAACTGGGTCTTCCACCAGCACCCTGCACACAACAACTTGAGTAAGACTACTAACCAAAGACAACCCAACAGCAGCTAAAAATGTTTCATATAGAAATTACGTTATTCTCAAAGTACTAGATTGTTTTGCATCATAAGACATAGTGGAGTAGTGCAAACACTAATCGGGGTTGATTTTCTAAAGCCATGGCATATGTGATTTCATTGATATTATACTTTTGGATCAGAATGGAATCAAACACAAAACACGATGTTAAAAAAGAAAGACTAATAAGCCGAAATGGAGCAAAAATGTAAGCAAATGAACGAATACGTAAAGTCAAAATTTGTTACCCTGTTGAAAGCAGGCTGGTAATCAGCCGGAGCACCACCCTTTTCACCACCGAACTCGCCAGGAGGTCCTCTTGGTCCACCGCGATAGCCATCACGGTCACCAAATCTCGGTCTATCACCATCAAATCTAGGAGGTCCACTGAAACAATTAAATCACAAACATAAGAATACAATTATAATCAAATTTATCGAAGAGAGTTGCAGAAACCAAATGCTTCTTAAGAACTATTCACTATATATAATATATATAATCACAATCATACAAGTTTACAAATTCACAATCATATCTTAATTCAAACATTTATAGAACCTTAAAAAAAATTCAAGTGATAGATAGATGACATGAACTCACATAGACATATAAATCACACATAATGCAAATGAATTTGTATAACATATTTCTTTAAAGCTTTATCAAAACACTTCAACTACATTATAAAACTACTTATATAACTAAATGTACTAAATATATCGAGTGCTGGTTCGGATCCGACCACATATATGTGACACAAATAAAAACATATCATGATAAGCACATGTATAAAGAAATATACACAGTCGAATGTATTATGTATACATATAGAATAAAGACAGAATATTCAATTATATTACCGAGGACGGTCACCAGGGGGTCCACCAGTGGGACGGCCAAGAGGCTTAGCAGATTTCTTCAAAGTAGCAGGGACGATATCAGAAGGGAGATTCAAATAAGTCCTTAGAAACTCAATTCCATCATTGGTTAGATACCAATAATAGTGCATCCATGCGAAAGTCTCCTTAACGTACTCCTTTGACTTAAATGATTGCATCAGCTTGATGACTTGCAAATTGGGGACATCGATTTCTGGGTGTTTCGCTAAATTGTAGTCTTTCTTCGCAAAGCAAACACCCTCTGTATACAATTAAAACAAAAAATTAGCAAATTGAAATTCATTTTATTCGCAAAGCAAACACCCTCTGTATAGAATTAAAACACAAAATTAGCAAATCGAATTTTATTAACACTGTATCCTAAAAAAAATTTCAATGAAAAATAAAATAGATCAAATGGACGATAAAGAACGTATTAAAAGAAATAAGAATTGCATGACGAACCAAAATATCCTTTTTATTAAAAAAGGACTTTAAGATATATTACATTTTTAACACAGCTTCTTTGAAACTTGGGACTATTTCTATTTTAGTTCTCTAGTGATTAAACACAATAATTTTATAAATGTAAAGCTGTAAATATGAAACTTTAGATATCCTGGTAATTAAGTCATGGTCTCATAGTATTTTTTTTTCCTGTTAAATTAAAAAGAAGATAAGATCCACAATATATAAAACATGTAAAGATAATATAACATAACTACAAAGCAAACAACTGAAGGTATTTTAACCACACCAAATAAAATAAATAAACGACTACAAAAGATACTGTAGAGTGTTTAAAATTATGTTGTAAACATTTGGATTAATATAAATACATGTGTGGAACAAAAGGACACAGCTATAATTTACCAGTAACCTGCAATTTTGATAATAGTAATATTATTAAAATTAGAAGAACAAAAGAGTAATTAATAATAGTAAAATTAAAATATATGGCTATAAGAACATCAATGGCTACTAGTAATTTATCCTTTGATTTCCTTTCCTTTCTATTGTAAAAAAAATCGAGAGCAGCGTAATAAAAATATAATATAGATAATAAAAATGTTTGATTAGATGAAATTAAGAGAAATATAGACCTTGAAATAAGTACTTGGAAATTGCCTTCCTGTTCTTATCCGGTATAATCTGAAAAGTAATAAAACTGATGAGTTATTTTGCATTATATTGTAAGGATTGAAAAAATTGTGAAGAACGAAGATGATTTACCATGATTGCTGCTCTGAAATGGAAGAACGGCAGGAATTAGGGGCTAGGGTTTGCGGGTTTCCACTCGTAGTGATTGATGCAGCAGCTGCGGAAACCCTATTTTATGGTGGTGTTTATAAATGTGAGTCTGTTTGTTAATTTAAGATGGGCCGATATTGTTTTGTTTCATTTGGGCTTTGTGGGCCTTTTTGAACATTTATAGAAAGAATGGAAATGGAAATGTGAGGGAAAAAGGTTGGTTTCGTTTAGATATTACAGTAAAAGTAAATTGAAACGACGGTAAAAAAAAGAAAAGAAAAAAAAGGTTTTTAAAAGCTTTTTTATTTGCTCCATTATTATATATTAAAAAAATAGCTTTAAAGCTTTCACTTCATTTTATCATTATAAAAATCATTCTCAAACTTTTCTTTTCAGTGCAAATGCATAGTTTCGAAAGGGTTTTATGGAGTTGCCCAATTTTAACAATTTGTTTTTTAGGCCGATCATGCTGAAATGATTCTTTATAACATTGAGTTGTAACCCAACTGGTAGTGGCATGTTTCTCTTAGCGAGAGGTCAGAAGTTCGACTCTGCTTGGCTGCAACATTGCACTCATTGTTATCTCTGGCCTAAAGTATCCACCCTGGTCGCCTTTCGCTTAGTGCGGGGGCAACGGGGAGGGGGAGGGTGTGTGTGTGTGTGTTACCTGCCATGCCCTCAGATTTGTCCGAGTTTCTTTCAGGACAGTAGTTGGAGGCAGGTTATGGAACTACGGGAGATGAACGCGTAGGTGGTTTAGTCTCACTGTGTGATCCCAAACCGATTGTCCAAAAAAAAAATCATTTAAATTTATATGTAGTTTTATTTGTGTAAAAGATGCCTAACAAATCAATAAAATTTTGCAAAATGACTAAAATATTCACATTAATTAACATCATTTATACGATTTAAGATTATTGTTTTTTTAAATATTAGTAGCTTACATAATCATTTTTAGGTGACTTGCAAACATAACATGATTTATATAGACAAGAAGTTCCGATAAGGTTTAGAAAGATTTTAACTTAGAATGATATATAACTAAAAAGGTCTAGAAAAAAGTTTTTTACTGTAATAAACTTTCATTATAGATATTAACCGGTTTATAAAACGTAAACCAAAATCGAAGCCGAAAACCAGATTTTTTTTTTTAACTTGACGGAAGATTTATATTTTATTTTCCTTTTAGTAAGTTTCAAATTAAATAGTTTAAAGTCAAATATTAAGCGCCCCTCCACCATATAAGAAGAATTAGTATTATGTTTGAACTAAAGAAAGAGTGCGACCTAATTAGATGAATTCAGGAGTAAGATAGATTGAAGGTGACTAATCTATATTATCTAATGATAGAATTGAAACGCATCAAAAGTTGACTAATCTATAATATCTAATAAATTTTTATAATGTTGATGTCATAAATAATGATTATTAAGTTTAAAAGAAATTAAAAATTAAAGAAAAATTTTTTAAGCTCCATAATGTTATTAAAATAATAAATTATATTTAATAAATATATTAACATGTTAATTATGTTAATTGTATAATATATAAAGCATTATGTACAACTTTATAATAAAACACCCTCATGACCATATGTACAGTATTTGAAACATTATGTATAATCTTATGGTAAAATATCCCATGACCATATATATAATTTTTGAAGCATTATGTATCGAAGCTCGGCGACGATGGTGTTAGGTGGTTGACTTGCCTTTTCAACAAGACGTATCGAAGCTCTAAAATGCCTATGGAATGGAGAGTGAGCGAGATTATTCCCATCTATGGTTTAACATCTTATTGTATACTAATGACAATGAGTTATAAGTATATTTTGAAACTACTAACTTAAGTTTTCAAAACGATAACTATACGTAATATTCTTTGATATATATACTTATAACCTATAATGCTTATACATGTATCGTATATATAATGTATTTAATCACTTTTTAAGGACTTAAATACATAAAACAATATAACTTTATTCACAAAAGATAGCTATATTTAAATTCTCGTTCCGTTTCCTCAAGATTTCTATACGTATACCTAGGGTATATGTACCCGTATCATACCCATCTTCTATACGTATTTACTATTGGTATATACCCATAAAAATACACCAATAATTAGATCTAATCAGTTAATGAACATGTGAGGATTTAGCTTTTGACAATTATCAAAAATATCTAGCAAAATAACAAACTAAAAATCTTATCCTTGTCTCCCCATGAAAACGCCATTTATGGCTATAAGTATCCTCATTTTGATTCAAGTTTTATCTTCATTTCTTAGCTAAAACACACACACTTCCATAACCCTTAAACACCTTCAACAATTCAGCAAGTTACCATGAAGATCTAGCTTCAAAAACAACCCTTAATCTTCATAAGAAAAACCACTCAAGAACACTTCAAAAATCCTTCCAACTATACAAGTTTACTTCCAACCTTTTGATCCAACTCCACCACTCCTTTGGTTCTAGGATTTTACTCATCTTTTACAGTAACTTTGTCCAAGTAACTTGTGTAATAACCCGAAAATTTCCAACCAAATTTAAACTTTAATCTTTATATGTTTCCGACACGATAAGCAATATTTGTTAAGTTAAATTTTAAGAATTTTAAACTATGTTCATACATTCATTCAACCCCGACCAAGTTCCAACGATTCACGAACCATTAAACGAATATGATTATATATGTATATGTGTATATATATTATAACTTGAAACGTAAACAAAATATTAGATTAAATACTTTATATGATTGTATTTGTTTCAAAATGTTTATCAATGAAATTAGAAGATAAGATCAAATGATTGAATTATGAGATATATTGAATTATGATTACAAGTCTCTGTTGAAAGGCCCACGTTGATTTGAGAAATCTTTCCATTTTAACAATATTCGGAAAATGGTAAAGTGATTTATAAATAAGAACAAATTGTCAATCATTGAGAACTAGACAAAGGATAGTGGAAGATTGAATCTCATAAAGACTCGATTGATCTATTTAGTTTCACACGTACAAAAACGTTTTCAGTTTAAAAAGAACTTTATTATTAAAACGTATATAACTTTTATAAATATCTAGAACCACTTTTGACAACTCATTACTTAACTAGTATGATAAAGATAATGATATTTATATTTTATTTTATTAAATATATATAACGATTTAAATTAATATTATATATATTTATACGCGTATTATACATACATAGTTTTATACTTTTACTATACTTAAACTTTACCTTTACTTTATTTTTACTTTACTTTAACTTTAATAATTCACTTTAATAATTCATACTTTAATAATTCACTTTAATAATTCATACTTTAATAATTCACTTTAATAATTCAAAAATCTATTATAAATAGAATTCAATAGGTTTCATTATTTCATAGAAACTTGAAAATATTTTTCTCTAAACTCTCTCAATCGATTTACATATATATATATTTACTCCGTATTATTTCAAGATATTATTAGTATACATAAAATATTACGACGGAGTGTTGTCCGAGTGATTTTGAAATTGTTTTTCGAGTAAGATAGGATTAAGGAAATTATGAGTTATAGCTATGGAGGTGATTGAGTATGGTACATGGGTATGCTCGTGAGGTCAATATAGTGTTTATCATTTCCGTTGCGTCTACGTACCTTTCCTGCAATATTGAATCTCAATATTGATACGTGAGTACTCATAATTTAACTTTTACATACTAATAGTGTATCCCTGACTAGTGCTCGAGTATTTAGGATTATGCATGCTTGTACTTTTGATATTGCCCTTAGACAGGTTAGGTTGAATCTTGAATTAGTTACACTTGCGGTTGAGATAAGGTATAAGATATGCATGTCCTTGAAAAGCTAGCGAAAAATTAAGAAATTTTCCTTTAGATATCGAATGGTTTCGATGAACGGATTAGAAGTTATAATCAATTGAATTTTCTATATTTTTATTAAAAATGATTATTATTATCGTCGTTTTTATCGTCGTTCTAGTTTTATCTTATTATTATCATTATTATTATCTTTATCAATAAAAGGGATTTATCATTAAAAAATGTTATTTTTTTTATTATTACTATCGTTATTATCGTTAAAGTTATAATTAGTATTATTATTATTATTATCCAATTATTATTATTATTATTATTATTATTATTATTATTATTATTATTATTATTATTATTATTATTAGTATTAGTATTATTATTATCATTATTAATATATATATCATTATTTAAAAATGGTTATTGTTATTGTTATTATTATTATTACTATATTATTATTAAGATAATTATTAGTATTATCGTTAATAATGTTATAGTAACTATCATTATTAAAATTAGTGTAATTAAAATAAATATTTGTAACACCTAATTATTTTGATTACTATTATTATCATTATTATGAACACGATATAAAAGACGATTAAAAGCTATTAAACGAAACGATTAGGAAATAATGAGTAAGTGTATCATGATGAAATTAAAATATTATAAGATATTGATTTAGATAAAATTATCGTTCTTATTATTTTTATCATTACTATTATTATTAAAAGTATCGTTAGTATTAAAACTATCATTTTAACAAAAATTATCATTTTAATAGAAATGTCATTGTTACTATAAAATATCATTATTATTATTATTTTAAATAGAATTATTATTTTAAATATAATATTAAAAATTATCGTAAATTTTAAAGTTATCATAATTAGAATTATCGTTTTATCATAATGTCATCTTAGTAATTATAAATATTGATATTTTTATAATAATAATTATTATTACAAAATAATACAACTTTTACTTACTATCGTTATAGATATTATTTTATCAAATAAATATGTGATACAAACATATTTTACTACGTGTAATAATTTACTTTAATAATACCTATCATATTATCTTTATGATATTAAATTAACCCTATAAATTTTATTACTTAATATATATAAAAGTATATTTTATTATATAAATTTAATATAAAATTTTATTTATTAATAAATAAATTATATTATTTACTCTAATAAATCTTTTAAAAATATTTAAAAATATAAAACGACGATATTTAAACTATATATTAATCATGTATAGATTTTTGGAAATTATTTTGAGTCAAATTTACTTTTGTTGACTTTTGCATATTAGTCTCGAGCATTAGGATTGCGGTACACTATGACTTGACCTAATTTGTTAGACAAATATTGACCAACACATAAATATATATAATTAATTTAGGTTCGTGAATCCGAGGCCAACCTTGCACTTGTTCAATGACGTTATATGTATTTTTACTACGAAATACAGTATGGTGAGTTTCATTTGCCTTTTTACCCTTTATATTTTTGGGACTGAGAATACATGCGCTTTTATAAATGTTTGACGAAATAGACACAAGTAATTGAAACTACATTCTATGGATGAATTATCAAAATCGAATATGCCCCTTTTTATTAAAGTCTGGTAATCTAAGAATTAGGGAACAGACACTCTAATTGACGCGAATCTTAAAGATAGATCTATTGGGCCTAACAAACCCCATCCAAAGTACCGGATGCTTTAGTAGTTCGAAATTTATATCATGTCCGAAGGAGGATCCCGGAATGATAGGGGATATTCTTATATGTATCTAGTTAATGTCGGTTACCAGGTGTTCACCATATGAATGATTATTTTTGTCTCTATGCATGGGACGTATATTTATGAGAACTGGAAATGAAATTCTTGTGGTCTATTAAAATGATGGAAATAAATGATTATGATAAACTAATGAAATCACCAACCTTTTGGTTGACACTTTAAAGCATGTTTATTCTCAGGTGTTAAAGAAATCTTCCGCTGTGCATTTGCTCATTTTAAAGATATTACTTGGAGTCTTTCATAGCATATTTCGAAGAACGTTGCATTCGAGTCATTGAGTTCATCAAAGATTATTATTAAATCAATTTATAGTTGGATAGTAGATATTATGAAATGGTATGCATGCCTGTCAATTTTCGATATAAAGAAAGTTTGTCTTTTAAAAACGAATGCAATGTTTGTAAAATGTATCATATAGAGGTCAAACACCTCGCAATGTAATCAACTATTATGAATCGTTTATAATGTATATGAATGGGTCCTTTCAACTTGAGGTAGTAACCTTGTTCATAATTTTATTCGATTCATATTTATATAGCTATCTTATTTTATGTTGTAAAATTTTAACAACAAGAACATAGTTTGAATGATTTCAAACTTGTTT
Source organism: Rutidosis leptorrhynchoides (assembly GCF_046630445.1). NCBI lineage: Eukaryota > Viridiplantae > Streptophyta > Magnoliopsida > Asterales > Asteraceae > Rutidosis > Rutidosis leptorrhynchoides. The sequence continues at coordinate 535,402,140 of NC_092334.1, read as the reverse complement.
GCAAACTAAATAGATTCTTCTAACTTAACATTTAAAATACTTCAAGACCTGTAATATATCATAATGATATGCTAACTTAACAAGATATAACTTGGTTTTACAAAGAACACCTTAAAACTGAATCTACGTCGTCGGAGTGCAACCGAGGGCTGTTTTGGGTTGGATAATTAAAAACTATCTTAAGCTTTGAATTGGAAGTTCATGTTCTGGAAAAATGATATTTCTTATGAATATGTTAACACATAAAAATTTCATGGTTTAACTCAAAGTGTGAGTATTTTTAGAAAAATGATCATTAAATGTTATTTTTATGATGGAAAATGATCACTTTCATAAGTTTCACCAAAGTTTGACCTATAACCTGTGATTTCGAATACAAACTAAGGTATTTTCAGTTCATATTCTTAAAATTTGACTCGATCCAAGGAAGTGTCAAGTTGAACCAACAAAAACGGAGTTGTAATGAAGAAACTACGACTAAAACAAGATCGGGTATCCGAAGCTAGTTTAGCTACGAAAATATTTGGAGAAAAATTAAATTAATCATATATTTTCTAATTAATATGATATTTCATATATATTTACTTATGATTTAATTTTATATATTTCAGGACCACCCGTAAACAACACGAGAAGATTAATCATAAGACCTCATGATTGTACGCAACACGTCATTTGACAACACGGTACTTTATGTACGCAACACGTCATTTGACAACATGGTACCATGGGTCGAGATTAATTCTGATCAATACGAATACGATGGGGTCTTTATTTATTTTATTGAGTAACTAATTGTGGACCATTAACATCAGACTGCTAACTACGGACTAAGAAAATATTAAAAGTAATATAAGTATATATATATATATATATATATATATATATATATATATATATATATATATGTAACGATTATTTGAAAAGAAAATATGTTAATATATTATATATATGGTTAGGTTCGTGATATCAATTGGAGACCAAGTCGTGTTATATATCTTCAAGGCAAAAGTGAGTATATAGTCCCACTTTTAAACTCTAAATATTTCGGGATGAGAATACATGCATTTTATGATTTACGTTATGGACACAAGTGATTAAAAATATATATTCTACGTTGAGTTGTACCACTGGCATACTTCCCTGTAACTTGGTAACTACTATTTACATGAGGTATTGTAAACGCGAATCCTGTTGATAGATCTATCGGGCCTGACAACCACAACCGGACTGGACGACCAGTATTCAACGGTTGCACAGTACTTCATTTCGATGACTACACTTGGTACGGTGTAGTAAGATTTCATAATAAAGGGAATATGCGACGTTGATTAAATGTTAAGTATGGTTATCAAGTGCTCAACAACTTAGAATATTTTTATTAAAACATTTATATAAGAAATCTTGTGGTCTATATTTATAACGCCGCCGGCATTAAACCTATATCTCACCAACTTTATGTTGACGTTTTAAGCATGTTTATTCTCAGGTGATAACTAAAAGCTTCCGCTGCAACATGTTGAATTTAAGCAATATCTTGAGTATGCATATTTGTGTCAAAAATAAAACTGCATATCGGAGGATTTGTAATGTAAAATATGTTGGAAGTCGTATTGTTATTATCACATGTAAAGTTTGTAAGTCTAAGATTATCGCTAAACGATAATCATTATTAAGTTGTTTAAACCTGGTATTTGTAATAAAAGCTATGGTTTGTATTGTAAAAACGAATGCAGTTTTTGAAAAATGTCGCATATAGAGGTCAATACCTCGCGATGAAATCATATGTTATTGTATTCGTCCTTATGGTTAAGGTCGGGTTGTGACATGTGGTATCAGAGCTTTGGTCTTAGAGAACCAGAAAATTTGCATTAGTGTGTCTTATCGAGTTTGTTAGGATGCATTAGTGAATCTGGACTTTGACCGTGTTTGATTTAGAAAACTATTGTTTATCCTTGTTGGTTAAAAATTAATATGTAAATATTATGTGGTACTAACGTGCTAGTTGTTATGTGATAGATGTCTGGCTTAGAACTTGTTATCATATTCAGCGACTCCGAATCAGAATCTTCAGATGGTGTTCCAGTCATTAACCTATCCGATGATGAAAACGACACCTTTGGGGACGACTCATAATTTTTGGATGAATCAATTGAAGAGGAATCGGAAAGTGATCCTGAGGAGGAAGAAATACAGGAAATTACGAAAGACAAGTTCGAAAGAGGAAAGAAACGAAAGGCTACTGAATTGGAGAATCCAAATCCCGAGCTTAGTAAGGATGTTGTGGCACCAACTCCACCAGACACTTCCACCCCTATTCCCGCTATTCCTATTAGTTCTATCCCGGCATCCAGTTCTTCAGCCCCTCAGCCAAAATGCAGGGAGACAGTCAAGATAACCTTTAAGCTATTTCTTTGAACACAAACGTTTTGGGTTAAATGATGCGCTGTTGTTTTAAACCATGGGGTCATATAACGTTTTGTATAATATTACTAGTGTGGTTTGCTTAATGTTTGATGTAAGATAAGCATATGTAAATAGTGAAGTGTGAAATGCAATAATTTTCTATGGTTGAGTATTATTTGGGTGATAGTAATTGATTTCTGTACTAAGCTATTAAGTATGAACTTTAACGGGTAGGTACTACCCTAGATATAATTATAAATGCTAATAAGAAGAAAAGGCTTTTATAATAATAATTGGTTCATATTATTAATAAGCTACGATGTACTGTAAATACATACTACATCTATAATATTCCATGTGAATAATTATTTTTCATTCTTATTGAAGATTATGGCGTGATTGAACCAAATGACGGAACAAGAAATCGAGGAACTCATCAATCAGCGAGTGGATGACAGAATGTTATGGGTCGAGGCTGTGAGAGGTGCTGCAGTTAACCCAAATCCTCATGTGGGATGTACTTACAAAACTTCTCAAGGTTGCAAGCCCTCATCATTCAGTGGAACAGACGGACCGGTCGGTTTAACCCGATGGATCGAAAAGATTGAGTCTGTGTTTAAAATCAGTGGTTGTATTGAGAAGGACATGACCAAGTATGCATCGTGCACCTTACAAGATAGTGCACTCACGTGGTGGAAAAACTATGTGAAGGCCGTAGGAGGAGATGTAGCTTATGATACTCCCTGGGAAGAATTCAAAACAATGCTAATCAACGAGTATTGTCCAAGGAACGAGGTTAGGAAGTTGGAAGCTGAATTATGAAGCCTGAAAGTTGTTGGTACTGTGTAGCGACCCCGACAAATCGTCAAATGACGGCGTCATCTACGTATGGTCCCATTACATGGTCGTAAGTCTTTATAACAAAGTTTGACCGAAAAGTATGTCGCATTCATTTCATAAATAAGGGTGTTTCAAAGTTTACAAAAGTAGTTTCCATAACAAGTACATAACAATGTTTAAAGTTTGTATGAAACACGTGCGACACGATTAAAAGTAGTCAAAAAGACGCTCCACGTAAGCAAGTATACTCGACATCCAATGCAAGTATCAAATAGTATGAGCGGAAGCATGTATCACCTAAGTTCAAGGACCTGAGAAAAACATAGAGAATCTGTCAACGAAAACGTTGGTGAAATCATAGGTTTAAATAAGTAAATGAGTAATAGTAAGTTGAACCACAAGATTTGCAACATCGATAAAGCCATAGTACATTCTAAAAGTTAATATTCACGAGCACCCAATTATCAAAGCTTAACGTTCCGTCCGTTGAATACCCCATCAATTAGTGCTAGAACAACACTGTTCCCGAAAATATATTTCATTCGTAAACGGTAGCGAACCGTTTGAATGAGGGTTTGTCAAACCCATATGGCCATATAACATAAGTTCTCGCTTACACCATCTGATGTAACTAATGATAATCGGATTGGGGATTTTCGTTCTAAACTCGTATGTAGAATGTTTGTTTTCCCGTTCTTGTGTTCACTTTGTTCAAAAGTATCGTTTATGTTTTCTCATCCCAAAAGTAAGTTAAAAGAGTAAAAGTGGGACTATGATCTCACCTTGTATGCACGAACCAAAAAGTACTTCGACAAGTAACGTGTGCAAAGAACAATGCTAGTCTTGACCTAAACAAATAGGTTGTATCAATAACGATAGTCACGAAGGGTCAAAGATGTTCAATTAGTCCTATGGCTCAATACGACTCGATTAATATAGCATGTGAATCAATTCATCAAGTTTTATGCAAGACACAAGTATAAAAGCATGTTAGAAAGATTGCATAATTAATTGATTAAGTTTGACAAAAAGTCAAACTTGGTCGGTCAAAGTCAACGAAAAAGTCAACACGTTCGGGTCGTGTCCCGAACTATTTTTCTGAGGTTCTTAATCGTATATAAGCATGTTAAAACAAGTTACACGTAAATTGGAGGTCTAGAACGTCCTAAACATTTTATGTCAAAAGGCCTCGCAAACAGCCCACTTTAGTGTAATGGGACGGCGTCCCAATTAGGCTAGACGGCGTCCCATTTTAAAGAGCAAGACGGCGTCTTGGTAGCCTAGACGGCGTCTAGGTTTTAAGGGTAGGACGGCGTCCTGATTCCTGGGACGGCGTCTAGGCATGATTTCAGGCCCTGCTTGCTGAACTCCTAAGTACACGAATCAAAACTCAAACCCACACAATTTACAAACCGCAAACATTCAAGGCATGTATTTTATATCACCGGAAAGGTATTTTGACAAGGAACATAACTATGCACTTATTATCAATTAAACTTTCACATACAACAACCAAAAACCGCATTTAGTGACCCTCATTCAATACACACAAGTCATAAATGCCATTTAATGATTCGGCAACCAAATTACATGAACAATATGCCGTTTCGAAGGTAATTAAGCATACAACACAACCTAACACTTACCATTAACATTTCATGTCATTTAATGCATCAAAAATTCATTCTTAGTTCATGAAACCCTAACCAAAAATCACCAAATTTCATAATCAAGTTTAAGGGGTTTCTTTGATCAATCTTTACATCCAAATGAAGCTAGTAACACTAGGAACAAGATTAAAACATGAACTCATAACATCAAACAACATATAAACACTTAAAACTCAAGATTAAACATGTTAACTTTCCATATGAACTAGTTACTTCAAAATATCAAAACGAGCATACAAAACACATAAACAAACTAGACTTGAGCCATAGATACTAATTAACAAACTTATAACTTAAAAATCTCAAGAACACAAAGATTAGTGATTTTAGAAAGTTACCCAAAATTGATGAAACCGGTATGAAATCGAAGAGGGGATCACGAGGAGTTCAAATATGTATTTTGTTTGGCAAGAAGATCACTAGCTCGGTTTTGGATGATGAATCTTTGTTCTTGAAGTTGAGAGGAAAAGTTGAAGTATTAAGAAATTGGAAGAGATGAATGAATGGATAGAATGAGAGCTTGACTCTTTGACCTAGTCACAAGTTTCAACATTTGGCAAGATTGGTCCCTCAACTTAAATCGGGTGCGGGAATTACCTAACAAGATAATTCAAACGCATATTAACGAGATGTGTTATAAACATCTAACGGAACTTAAATAGTTAAACGGAAAAGTTGTCGGAAAAAGGCGGGATGTTACATTACCTACACCTTAAAAGAAATTTCGTCCCGAAATTTAAGTAGGCGTAGTAGTCGTTGTTTCTTCCTCGAGATCTTGCGTTTCCGAATTCACGAATAGATGAGGATACTTCCTTTGCATTTGATCTTGTCTTTCCCAAGTAAACTCGGGTCCTCTTTTGGCATTCCAACGAACCTTGACAATCGGAATTCGGCTTTGTTTCAATGTCTTGACGGAGGTGTCCACAATTTCAACCGGTTCCTCCACAAAATGAAGTTTGTCATCAATAGTAAGTTCTTCGAGAGGGATGACGATATCGGGTTCGGCAAGACACTTTTTCAAGTTAGATACATGGAAGGTAGGATGAACGGAGTTCAATTGAGGCGGAAGATCTAAACGATAAGCAACGGTTCCAATACGTTCCAAGATTTCGAAAGGACCAATATACCGCGGATTTAGCTTCCCGCGTTTCCCAAAACGGATTACACCCTTCCAAGGTGCGACTTTTAACATTACTCGGTCACCGACTTGAAATTCAAGATCGTTGCGTCGTTTGTCGGTATAGCTCTTTTGACGACTTCGGGCCGTCCTAAGCCTATCTCGGATTTGAACGATTTTCTCGGTGGTTTCGTGAATGAGTTCGGGTCCGGTGATTTGCACGTCGCCTACCTCGACCCAACAAAGAGGTGAACGACATTTGCGGCCATATAGTGCTTCAAAAGGTGCGGCTTTAATACTCGCGTGATAACTATTGTTGTAAGAGAACTCGGCGAGAGGTAAGTGCTTGTCCCAAGCTTTTCCGAAATCAACCACGCAAGCTCGTAACATGTCCTCTAAGGTTTGAATTGTACGTTCGCTTTGTCCATCGGTTTGAGGATGATATGCGGTGCTCATGTCTAAACGCGTTCCCAACGCTTCTTGCAATGTACGCCAAAATCTAGAAACGAAACGGCCATCTCGGTCGGAGATAATCGATAAAGGTACACCGTGTCGGGCTATGATCTCCTTAATGTAAAGTTGTGCAAGTTTCTCCATTTTGTCCGTTTCTTTCATGGCAAGGAAGTGTGCGGATTTGGTGAGACGGTCAACAATAACCCAAATGGTATCATAACCGCCCGTCGTTTTTGGTAGTTTTGTGATAAAATCCATCGTTATCCTTTCCCACTTCCATTGCGGGATTTCGGGTTGTTGAAGTAGTCCGGACGGTCTTTGGTGTTCGGCTTTGACTTTGGAACATGTCAAACACTTGGAAACATAAGTAGCTACGTCCCTTTTGATGTTCGGCCACCAATATAGTTGTTTAAGGTCGTGGTACATCTTATTGGCACCGGGGTGAATCGAGTATCGTGACTTATGGGCTTCATCTAAAATAAGGCTTCGTAGGTCCCCATAACTAGGCACCCAAATCCTTCCGGCGTAATATCGGAGTCCGGTCTCCCTAATTTCGAATCGAGAGACGAGAATGTTCAAGAGCTCGTGTGAAAGGTTTTCATCCTTGAGAGCCTCATCTTGGGCTACCCGAATTTGGCTATTAAGGTTTGTGTGGATGGTGATGTTTAAGGCTCGGACACGAAGAGGCACCGCTCTTTCTTTTCGACTTAAAGCATCGGCTACTACATTTGCCTTCCCGGGATGGTAACGAAGCTCGCAATCGTAATCGTTTAAGGTTTCAATCCACCTTCGTTGTCTCATGTTTAGTTGCTTTTGATCGAAAATGTGTTGGAGGCTTTTGTGGTCGGTAAAGATAGTACTCTTGGTTCCATAAAGATAGTGTCTCCACATTTTAAGTGCAAAGACAACGGCTCCGAGTTCGAGATCATGTGTCGTATAGTTTCGTTCATGAATTTTGAGTTGTCGAGAAGCATAAGCAATGACTTTCGTTCGTTGCATCAATACACACCCAAAACCATGTTTCGAGGCATCACAATATACAACAAAGTCATCATTGCCTTCGGGAAGTGACAAGATAGGAGCGGTGGTTAGCTTCGTTTTCAAAATTCGGAATGCGGATTCATGTTCGGTCGCCCAAATGAATTTCTTTCCCTTGTGAGTCAATGCGGTTAGAGGACGTGCAACCAAAGAGAAGTTTTCGATGAATCTACGATAGTACCCGGCGAGACCCAAAAATTGACGAATGTGAGTAGGAGTAGTAGGAGTCTCCCATTTGCTAATGGCTTCGATTTTCGTTGGATCGACTTTAATACCTTGGTCACTTACAACATGACCAAGAAATTGAACTTCCTTTAACCAAAATTCACACTTGGAGAATTTGGCATAGAGTTGTTCTTGTCTTAAAAGTTCAAGCACAAGTCGGAGATGTTGTTCGTGCTCTTCTTTATTTTTAGAATAGATCAATATGTCATCAATGAACACAATAACGAATTTATCGAGATACGGTTTGCACACGCGGTTCATAAGATCCATGAACACCGCCGGTGCGTTAGTGAGACCGAAAGGCATGACAAGGAATTCATAACTACCATAACGAGTCCGGAAAGCGGTTTTGGAGACATCTTCCCCTTTAACCCTTAGTTGATGATAACCCGAGCGGAGATCGATTTTCGAATATACACAAGACCCTTGTAGTTGATCAAAGAGGTCATCGATGCGAGGAAGAGGATATCGGTTCTTAACCGTCAATTTATTTAGTTCACGATAATCAATGCACATTCGTAGGGATCCGTCTTTCTTTTTAACAAATAAAATCGGAGCGCCCCAAGGTGAATGGCTAGGTTGGATGAAACCACGATCAAGTAGTTCTTGGATTTGACTTTGCAATTCTTGCATTTCAGATGGAGCGAGTCTATATGGTGCACGCACTACGGGTGTGGCTCCCGGAATAAGATCGATTTGGAATTCAACCGGTCGATGAGGTGGAAGACCCGGTAATTCGTCGGGAAATACATCGGAAAAGTCACTAACAATTGGCACATCTTCGATACGCTTTTCGTCGGCCTCGACTTTCTTAACGTGAGCAAGAATCGCGAAACAACCCTTGCGAAGTAGCTTTCGAACTTTAAGGCACGAAACGAAATTGAGTCCGGTGCAATTTTTGTCGCCATAGACAATCAATGGTTCACCATTCTCGATAGGAATTCGAATTGCGTGAAGATCGCAAAGAATGTGAGATTTATTTTTGACCATCCAATTCATACCGATTATTACATCAAAACTCCCTAATTCCATGGGTATCAAGTCAATTTCAAATTCTTTACCCAAAATGTTCAAAGTACACCCCCGGTAATATTTGTCGGCACTTAAGAGTTTTCCGTCGGCCACTTCGATGGAATAAGTAGTATCTAAAGGGTGTGGTGGAGTGCAAAGGGTAGGAGCTAAAGTCTTGGACACAAAACATTTATCGGCACCCGAATCGAATAAGCAAGTAACATAAGAGTTGTTGAGAAGAAACGTACCCGTGACTAGTTCGTTGTCATCTCGGGCTTCCTCGGTGTTGATGTTAAAGGCTCGGCCTCGGTTGTTGGGGTTGGTTTTCTTTTTCGGGCATTCGTTCTTATAATGGCCCGTTTGGCCACACTCGTAACAAGTGACCGTTTTTGGAGGATTGGGCCCCTTTCGAGCGACGGGGGCGGTGCTTGTGCAATTGTTGGCCCTATGACCAACTCCTTGGCAACGGTGACAAACTAGCTTGTTACATTCACCGTGATGATGCTTGTGGCATTTGTTGCAAAAAGGTAAGTTTCCGACATAACCCTTCTTGCCGTCGTTGTTGAAAGGCTTTTTGGTGAAGGTGTTGTTGTTGTAGTTGGTTGATGGAGTGGCTTCCCATTTCCTTTTGTTGCCACCCGACTTGTCCTCGGCCTTAGGAGCCGGTACTACGATTTCGTCAACCGTTTCAATTAGTTGGCGAGCCATGTTCATAGCGGCTTGATGAGTAGTGGGTTTGGATGACATCACCCCTTGTTTGATGCTTTTTGGAAGACCGAGCATGTAGAGCTCAATCCTTTGAGATTCGGGGTTAACAAGATTAGGACACATTAAGGATAGTTCGGCGAAGCGTTGATTATAAGCCTTAAGATCGTTTCCGACCGCTTTCAAAGCTCTTAGTTCTTCCTCGAGCTTTCGGGTTTCTTCGCGCGGAAAGTATTCGACAATCATCTTTTCCTTCAAATCGGCCCAAGAGAGGGCATGAGCTTCATCGGTACCCACCGATTGAACATAGGTGTTCCACCAAGTGAGAGCAACACCGGAGAACGTGTGGGTGGAGTATTTGACCTTGTCTTGATCCCGACAACCGCTTATGCTAAAGACGGCCTCGGTTTGTTCAAACCAACGAGTAAGCACAACCGGTCCACCGGTTCCATCATAAGTGTGAGGTTTGCACCCCATGAAAGCTTTGTAGGAGCATCCCTCGTTTGAGTTACCGGCCCCATTGTTGTTGTTGTTGTTGTTGTGGTTGTTGTTATTGTTATTGTTGTTGGAAGAGTGACCGGCCATGGCCGCATCTACGGCGGTAGCTATCATCCGTTCGAGAGCTTGTTCGGGAGTTTCATTGCGGCGTACACGACGAGGAGCCATTGTTCCTTCAAAACAAAATAATACCGTTGGTTAGTATTCTAAATAATACTAACCGTGATATGGGATAAAGATAGAGAGAAAATTATCCTTGACCCGCCTTAAATTCTTTATGTCATAATGTCGGTATGTTCATATGAGTCACCGTAATATAATTTCCGGGAATTATATTACCCTAATTCATATGTGCATTCGACATTACATCATATAGTCAAGGTGGCGTGTCAATTAAATTATACAACGCAAGATTTAGATAGGATAAGAGTAGATATGAGTAAGAGAGTTCGAGTATAAATGCACAAATAGTCAAGTAATTCCTACGTCAAGTCTATATGCCGGTTGTAGTCTAGACTCACCAATGTACCCTAAGACTCGGGGTTGACACCAATGAACTCTAAATCCCTACAACCAAGGCTCTGATACCACTTGTAGCGACCCCGACAAATCGTCAAATGACGGCGTCATCTACGTATGGTCCCATTACATGGTCGTAAGTCTTTATAACAAAGTTTGACCGAAAAGTATGTCGCATTCATTTCATAAATAAGGGTGTTTCAAAGTTTACAAAAGTAGTTTCCATAACAAGTACATAACAATGTTTAAAGTTTGTATGAAACACGTGCGACACGATTAAAAGTAGTCAAAAAGACGCTCCACGTAAGCAAGTATACTCGACATCCAATGCAAGTATCAAATAGTATGAGCGGAAGCATGTATCACCTAAGTTCAAGGACCTGAGAAAAACATAGAGAATCTGTCAACGAAAACGTTGGTGAAATCATAGGTTTAAATAAGTAAATGAGTAATAGTAAGTTGAACCACAAGATTTGCAACATCGATAAAGCCATAGTACATTCTAAAAGTTAATATTCACGAGCACCCAATTATCAAAGCTTAACGTTCCGTCCGTTGAATACCCCATCAATTAGTGCTAGAACAACACTGTTCCCGAAAATATATTTCATTCGTAAACGGTAGCGAACCGTTTGAATGAGGGTTTGTCAAACCCATATGGCCATATAACATAAGTTCTCGCTTACACCATCTGATGTAACTAATGATAATCGGATTGGGGATTTTCGTTCTAAACTCGTATGTAGAATGTTTGTTTTCCCGTTCTTGTGTTCACTTTGTTCAAAAGTATCGTTTATGTTTTCTCATCCCAAAAGTAAGTTAAAAGAGTAAAAGTGGGACTATGATCTCACCTTGTATGCACGAACCAAAAAGTACTTCGACAAGTAACGTGTGCAAAGAACAATGCTAGTCTTGACCTAAACAAATAGGTTGTATCAATAACGATAGTCACGAAGGGTCAAAGATGTTCAATTAGTCCTATGGCTCAATACGACTCGATTAATATAGCATGTGAATCAATTCATCAAGTTTTATGCAAGACACAAGTATAAAAGCATGTTAGAAAGATTGCATAATTAATTGATTAAGTTTGACAAAAAGTCAAACTTGGTCGGTCAAAGTCAACGAAAAAGTCAACACGTTCGGGTCGTGTCCCGAACTATTTTTCTGAGGTTCTTAATCGTATATAAGCATGTTAAAACAAGTTACACGTAAATTGGAGGTCTAGAACGTCCTAAACATTTTATGTCAAAAGGCCTCGCAAACAGCCCACTTTAGTGTAATGGGACGGCGTCCCAATTAGGCTAGACGGCGTCCCATTTTAAAGAGCAAGACGGCGTCTTGGTAGCCTAGACGGCGTCTAGGTTTTAAGGGCAGGACGGCGTCCTGATTCCTGGGACGGCGTCTAGGCATGATTTCAGGCCCTGCTTGCTGAACTCCTAAGTACACGAATCAAAACTCAAACCCACACAATTTACAAACCGCAAACATTCAAGGCATGTATTTTATATCACCGGAAAGGTATTTTGACAAGGAACATAACTATGCACTTATTATCAATTAAACTTTCACATACAACAACCAAAAACCGCATTTAGTGACCCTCATTCAATACACACAAGTCATAAATGCCATTTAATGATTCGGCAACCAAATTACATGAACAATATGCCGTTTCGAAGGTAATTAAGCATACAACACAACCTAACACTTACCATTAACATTTCATGTCATTTAATGCATCAAAAATTCATTCTTAGTTCATGAAACCCTAACCAAAAATCACCAAATTTCATAATCAAGTTTAAGGGGTTTCTTTGATCAATCTTTACATCCAAATGAAGCTAGTAACACTAGGAACAAGATTAAAACATGAACTCATAACATCAAACAACATATAAACACTTAAAACTCAAGATTAAACATGTTAACTTTCCATATGAACTAGTTACTTCAAAATATCAAAACGAGCATACAAAACACATAAACAAACTAGACTTGAGCCATAGATACTAATTAACAAACTTATAACTTAAAAATCTCAAGAACACAAAGATTAGTGATTTTAGAAAGTTACCCAAAATTGATGAAACCGGTATGAAATCGAAGAGGGGATCACGAGGAGTTCAAATATGTATTTTGTTTGGCAAGAAGATCACTAGCTCGGTTTTGGATGATGAATCTTTGTTCTTGAAGTTGAGAGGAAAAGTTGAAGTATTAAGAAATTGGAAGAGATGAATGAATGGATAGAATGAGAGATTGACTCTTTGACCTAGTCACAAGTTTCAACATTTGGCAAGATTGGTCCCTCAACTTAAATCGGGTGCGGGAATTACCTAACAAGATAATTCAAACGCATATTAACGAGATGTGTTATAAACATCTAACGGAACTTAAATAGTTAAACGGAAAAGTTGTCGGAAAAAGGCGGGATGTTACATACTGAACTCACCAACTACAATCAGCGATTCATGGAATTAGCTTTGCTATGTCCCGAATTGGTACCAACCAAAGAACGAAAGATAGAACTGTACAAAGATGGTTTACCTAAAAATGTCAAGGTAAATGTTACAGCATCGAAACCCAAGACTATTCATGAAGCCATCACCATGGAAAACGAGTTGATGGACCAGATTATTCTGGATAAGAACACCGATGTTAAGACATCAGAAAACAAAAGAAAGTGGAAAGGTAATCAACAATCCAACAAGAAACAAGAAACCACGCAAGGTGTGGGTAGTGGTTCAAGCTTAGATTACAAAGGACGAAATCCTTTATGTAACAGATGCCACAAACATCACTCTGGTTATTGTAATGTGGTGTGCGATAATTGTAATCGAAGGGGTCATCTTGCTGAAGATTGTAGGATTCCTGTTACAAATACCAATGGTACCAAGACTCCTGTCACCAATGCAAATAGAACTGCCTTGGCCACTGTTACTTGTTATGGGTGTGGGAAACAGGGTCATTATAAGAGCCAGTGCCCAAATCCAGAGAAGAATAACATATCTGCACGTGGAAGAGCATTTATTATTAATGCTAGAGAGGCGTATGAAGACCCGGAGCTGGTTACGGGTACGTTTATCATTAATAACTTATCAGCATCTATTATGAAATGTCCCGTTCTTATTGATTAAAAACGTTCCATATTAATTGATTTCGTTGCGAGGTTTTGACCTCTATATGAGACGTTTTTCAAAGACTGCATTCATTTTTAAAACAAACCATAACCTTTATTTCATAGATAAAGGTTTTAAAAAGCTTTACGTAGATTATCAAATAATGATAATCTAAAATATCCTGTTTACACACGACCATTACATAATGGTTTACAATACAAATATGTTACAACAAAATAAGTTTCTTGAATGCAGTTTTTACACAATATCATACAAGTATGGACTCCAAATCTCGTCCTTATTTAAGTATGCGACAGCGGAAGCTCTTAATAATCACCTGAGAATAAACATGCTTAAAACGTCAACAAAAATGTTGGTGAGTTATAGGTTTAACCTATATATATCAAATCATAATAATAGACCACAAGATTTCATATTTCAATACACATCCCATACATAGAGATAAAAATCATTCATATGGTGAACACCTGGTAACCGACATTAACAAGATGCATATATAAGAATATCCCCATCATTCCGGGACACCCTTCGGATATGATATAAATTTCGAAGTACTAAAGCATCCGGTTCTTTGGATGGGGTTTGTTAGGCCCAATAGATCTATCTTTAGGATTCGCGTCAATTAGGGTGTATGTTCCCTAATTCATAGATTACCAGACTTAATAAAAAGGGGCATATTCGATTTCGATAATTCAACCATAGAATGTAGTTTCACGTACTTGTGTCTATTTTGTAAATCATTTATAAAACCTGCATGTATTCTCATCCCAAAAATATTAGATTTTAAAAGTGGGACTATAACTCACTTTCACAGATTTTTACTTCGTCGGGAAGTAAGACTTAGCCACTGGTTGATTCACGAACCTATAACAATATATACATATATATCAAAGTATGTTCAAAATATATTTACAACACTTTTAATATATTTTGATGTTTTAAGTTTATTAAGTCAACTGTCCTCGTTAGTAACCTACAACTAGTTGTCCACAGTTAGATGTACAGAAATAAATCGATAAATATTATCTTGAATCAATCCACGACCCAGTGTATACGTATCTCAGTATTGATCACAACTCAAACTATATATATTTTGGAATCAACCTCAACCCTGTATAGCTAACTCCAACATTCACATATATAGTGTCTATGGTTGTTCCGAAATATATATAGATGTGTCGACATGATAGGTCGAAACATTGTATACGTGTCTATGGTATCTCAAGATTACATAATATACAATACAAGTTGATTAAGTTATGGTTGGAATAGATTTGTTACCAATTTTCACGTAGCTAAAATGAGAAAAATTATCCAATCTTGTTTTACCCATAACTTCTTCATTTTAAATCCGTTTTGAGTGAATCAAATTGCTATGGTTTCATATTGAACTCTATTTTATGAATCTAAACAGAAAAGTATAGGTTTGTAGTCGGAAAAATAAGTTACAAGTCGTTTTTGTAAAGGTAGTCATTTCAGTCGAAAGAACGACGTCTAGATGACCATTTTAGAAAACATACTTCCACTTTGAGTTTAATCATAATTTTTGGATATAGTTTCATGTTCATAATAAAAATCATTTTCTCAGAATAACAACTTTAAAATCAAAGTTTATCATAGTTTTTAATTAACTAACCCAAAACAGCCCGCGGTGTTACTACGACGGCGTAAATCCGGTTTTACGGTGTTTTTCGTGTTTCCAGGTTTTAAATCATTAAGTTAGCATATCATATAGATATAGAACATGTGTGTAGTTAATTTTAAAAGTCAAGTTAGAAGGATTAACTTTTGTTTGCGAACAAGTTTAGAATTAACTAAACTATGTTCTAGTGATTACGAGTTTAAACCTTCGAATAAGATAGCTTTATATGTATGAATCGAATGATGTTATGAACATCATTAATACCTTAAGTTCCTTGGATAAACCTACTGGAAAAGAGAAAAATGGATCTAGCTTCAACGGATCCTTGGATGGCTCGAAGTTCTTGAAGCAGAATCATGACACGAAAACAAGTTCAAGTAAGATCATCACTTGAAATAAGATTGTTATAGTTATAGAAATTGAACCAAAGTTTGAATATGATTATTACCTTGTATTAGAATGATAACCTACTGTAAGAAACAAAGATTTCTTGAGGTTGGATGATCACCTTACAAGATTGGAAGTGAGCTAGCAAACTTGAAAGTATTCTTGATTTTATGTAACTAGAACTTGTAAAATATATGAAGAACACTTAGAACTTGAAGATAGAACTTGAGAGAGATCAATTAGATGAAGAAAATTGAAGAATGAAAGTGTTTGTAGGTGTTTTTGGTCGTTGGTGTATGGATTAGATATAAAGGATATGTAATTTTGTTTTCATGTAAATAAGTCATGAATGATTACTCATATTTTTGTAATTTTATGAGATATTTCATGCTAGTTGCCAAATGATGGTTCCCATATGTGTTAGGTGACTCACATGGGCTTCTAAGAGCTGATAATTGGAGTGTATATACCAATAGTACATACATCTAAAAGCTGTGTATTGTACGAGTACGAATACGGGTGCATACGAGTAGAATTGTTGATGAAACTGAATGAGGATGTAATTGTAAGCATTTTTGTTAAGTAGAAGTATTTTGATAAGTGTCTTGAAGTCTTTCAAAAGTGTATGAATACATATTAAAACACTACATGTATATACATTTTAACTGAGTCGTTAAGTCATCGTTAGTCGTTACATGTAAATGTTGTTTTGAAACCTTTAGGTTAATGATCTTGTTGAATGTTGTTAACCCATTGTTTATTATAACAAATGAGATGTTAAATTGTTATATTATCATGATATTATGATATATAATATATCTCAGTATGATGTATATACAGTTAAATATCGTTACAACGATAATCGTTACATATATGTCTCGTTTCGAAATCATTAAGTTAGTAGTCTTATTTTTACATATGTATTTCATTGTTAATACACTTAATAATATATTTACTTATCATTTAACATAATTAACCAAGTGTATCAATATCTTAATATGATTCATATGTACCTAGTAAGACGTTGTTATAACGATAATCGTTATATATATCGTTTTCGAGTTTCTTAAATTAATAGTCTCATTTTTATGTATATAACTCATTGTTAAAATACCTAATGAGATACATACTTATAATAAAAACATGTTAACTATATATATAACCATATATATGTCATCGTATAGTTTTTACAAGTTTTAACGTTCGTGAATCACCGGTCAACTTGGGTGGTCAATTGTCTATATGAAACATATTTCAATTAATCAAGTCTTAACAAGTTTGATTGCTTAACATGTTGGAAACATTTAATCATGTAAATATCAATCTCAATTAATATATATAAACATGGAAAAGTTCGGGTCACTACAGTACCTACCCGTTAAATAAATTTCGTCCCGAAATTTTAAGCTGTTGAAGGTGTTGACGAATCTTCTGGAAATAGATGCGGGTATTTCTTCTTCATCTGATCTTCATGCTCCCAGGTGAACTCGGGTCCTCTACGAGCATTCCATCGAACCTTAACAATTGGTATCTTGTTTTGCTTAAGTCTTTTAACCTCACGATCCATTATTTCGACGGGTTCTTCGATGAATTGAAGTTTTTCGTTGATTTGGATTTCATCTAACGGAATAGTGAGATCTTCTTTAGCAAAACATTTCTTCAAATTCGAGACGTGGAAAGTGTTATGTACAGCCGCGAGTTGTTGAGGTAACTCAAGTCGGTAAGCTACTGGTCCGACACGATCAATAATCTTGAATGGTCCAATATACCTTGGATTTAATTTCCCTCGTTTACCAAATCGAACAATGCCTTTCCAAGGTGCAACTTTAAGCATGACCATCTCTCCAATTTCAAATTCTATATCTTTTCTTTTAATGTCAGCGTAGCTCTTTTGTCGACTTTGGGCGGTTTTCAACCGTTGTTGAATTTGGATGATCTTCTCGGTAGTTTCTTGTATAATCTCCGGACCCGTAATCTGTCTATCCCCCACTTCACTCCAACAAATCGGAGACCTGCACTTTCTACCATAAAGTGCTTCAAACGGCGCCATCTCAATGCTTGAATGGTAGCTGTTGTTGTAGGAAAATTCTGCTAACGGTAGATGTCGATCCCAACTGTTTCCGAAATCAATAACACATGCTCGTAGCATGTCTTCAAGCGTTTGTATCGTCCTTTCACTCTGCCCATCAGTTTGTGGATGATAGGCAGTACTCATGTCTAGACGAGTTCCTAATGCTTGCTGTAATGTCTGCCAGAATCTTGAAATATATCTACCATCCCTATCAGAGATAATAGAGATTGGTATTCCATGTCTGGAGATGACTTCCTTCAAATACAGTCGTGCTAACTTCTCCATCTTGTCATCTTCTCTTATTGGCAGGAAGTGTGCTGATTTGGTGAGACGATCAACTATTACCCAAATAGTATCAAAACCACTTGCAGACCTTAGCAATTTAGTGATGAAATCCATGGTAATGTTTTCCCATTTCCATTCCAGGATTTCGGGTTGTTGAAGTAGACCTGATGGTTTCTGATGCTCAGCTTTGACCTTAGAACACGTCAAACATTCTCCTACGTATTTAGCAACATCGGCTTTCATACCCGGCCACCAAAAATGTTTCTTGAGATCCTTGTACATCTTCCCCGTTCCAGGATGTATTGAGTATCTGGTTTTATGAGCTTCTCTAAGTACCATTTCTCTCATATCTCCAAATTTTGGTACCCAAATCCTTTCAGCCCTATACCGGGTTCCGTCTTCCCGAATATTAAGATGCTTATCCGATCCTTTGGGTATTTCATCCTTTAAATTTTCCTCTTTTAAAACTCCTTGTTGCGCCTCCTTTATTTGAGTAGTAAGGTTATTATGAATCATTATATTCATAGATTTTACTCGAATGGGTTCTCTGTCCTTCCTGCTCAAGGCATCGGCTACCACATTTGCCTTCCCCGGGTGGTAACGAATCTCAAAGTCGTAATCATTCAATAATTCAATCCACCTACGCTGCCTCATATTCAGTTGTTTCTGATTAAATATGTGTTGAAGACTTTTGTGGTCGGTATATATAATACTTTTGACCCCATATAAGTAGTGCCTCCAAGTCTTTAATGCAAAAACAACCGTGCCTAATTCCAAATCATGCGTCGTATAATTTTGTTCGTGAATCTTCAATTGTCTAGACGCATAAGAAATCACCTTCGTTCGTTGCATTAATACACAACCGAGACCTTGCTTTGATGCGTCACAATAAATCACAAAATCATCATTCCCTTCAGGCAATGACAATATAGGTGCCGTAGTTAGCTTTTTCTTCAATAACTGAAACGCTTTCTCTTGTTCATCATTCCATTCAAATTTCTTCCCTTTATGCGTTAATACAGTCAAGGGTTTTGCTATTCTGGAAAAGTCTTGGATGAACCTTCTGTAGTAACCAGCTAGTTGATAATGCTAAAAACGAACATATATTTCATAGCATTATTCCTCAAGAAAGACAAGCTTTTAGTTGCAATTGTTCTATTTACAAGTGATATTCGTTTGTATAATAAAAGGTGAAGACAAAAGACAGATTCGACGAATTGAAGACGCAAACGACCAAAAAGCTCAAAAGTACAAAAGACAATCAAAAAGGTTCCAATTATTGATAAGAAACGTCTCGAAATTACAAGAGTACAAGATTCAAAACGCAAAGTACAAGATATTAAATTGTACGCGAGGACGTTCGAAAATCCGGAACCGGGACCAGAGTCAACTCTTAACGCTCGACGCAACGGACTAAAAATTACAAGTTAACTATGTATATATATATAATATAATATATAATTAATTATATTAATTATATATATATTATATATATAATAAAAACCGTCGGCAGAGAAACACTCCAAGATGTGAGCTGGAATTTCAAACTCCGCGACTCGCGGAGTTTGAAGGCAAAATTCACCGCGAGTCGCGGAGACCTAAATTTGAAAACTGCCTATAAAGCCAGCCGAATTCTGATCAAAATCATCATCTTTTTCTTCCTCATTCATACGTAAAATTTATATTTATATTTATAATTTATATTTTAATTTTAATTATAATTCTAATAATAAGGGTATGTTAGCGAATATTGTAAGGGTGTAAGTCGAAATTCTGTCCGTGTAACGCTACGCTATTTTTAATCATTGTAAGTTATGTTCAACCTTTTTACATTAATGTCTCATAGCTAAGTTATTATTATGCTTATTTAAAACGAAGTAATCATGATGTTGGGCTAATTACTAAAATTGGGTAATTGGGCTTTGTACCATAATTGGGGTTTGGACAAAAGAACGACACTTGTGGAAATTAGACTATGGGCTATTAATGGGCTTTATATTTGTTTAACTAAATGAAAGTTTGTTAATGTTAATATAAAGATTTACAATTGGGCGTCCCTATAAATTACCATATACACTCAATCGGACACGATGGGCGGGGTATTTATATGTACGAATAATCGTTCATTTAACCGGACACGGGAATGGATTAATAGCCATTAGAATAATTAAAACAGGGGTGAAATTACATTCAAGGGTAATTGGTGTAATTGTTAACAAAGTAGTAAAACCTTGGTTTACACGCAGTCGATAACCTGGTGTATTCATTAAACAAAGTATTAAAACCTTGTTACAATTCGAATCTCCAATTAGTTGGAATATTTAACTTCGGGTATAAGAATAATTTGATGAGGACACTCGCACTTTATATTTATGACTGATGGACTGTTATGGACAAAAACCAGACGGACATATTAAATAATCCAGGACAAAGGACAATTAACCCATGGGGCATAAAACTAAAATCAACACGTCAAACATCATGATTACGGAAGTTTAAATAAGCATAATTCTTTTATTTCATATTTAATTTCCTTTATTTTATATTTAATTGCACTTCTAATTATCGCATTTTTATTGTTAATTTATTTTATCGCACTTTTAATTATCGTACTCTTTAATTATCGCAAGTTTATTTTATCGCACTTTTATTATTCGCAATTTCATTATCGTTATTTACTTTACGCTTTAAATTAAGTCTTGTATTTATTTTATATTTTACATTAGGTTTTAACTGCGACTAAAGTCTTAAAATCGACAAACCGGTCATTAAACGGTAAAAACCCCCCTTTATAATAATAATATTACTTATATATATATATTTGTATTTTTAATAAAAGTAAACTAATATAGCGTTGAGCTTTGTTTAAAGATTTCCCTGTGGAACGAACCGGACTTACTAAAAACTACACTACTGTACGATTAGGTACACTGCCTATAAGTGTTGTAGCAAGGTTTAAGTATATCCATTCTATAAATAAATAAATATCTTGTGTAAAATTATATCGTATTTAGTAGTATTTCCTGCTAAAATTAATAACTATTTTATATACACCTCGCATAACATCAAGTATTTTTGGCGCCACTGCCGGGGAACACTCTTAAACGCCGGAAGCGCAACGCTAATATAAAAAAAAAAGATTTTTAGTTACTTTTATTAAAATTCGTTTTTGTAAAAATACGTTTTAAAAATTCAAAAATATAAAAAGAAAAACAAAAATATAAGTATTTTTAAGATTTTGTTAAATATTTAAGTTTTATAAGTTTCTTTATTTTTATTTTAGTTTATAAAAATATAAGTTTTAATATCTTTTATTTAATTAAAAAACAGAAAACAGAAAATAAAAAAAAAATAAATAAATAAAGAAAAAACGCGTCGAATATTGAAAGCTGTCATCTGAATTCTGGAACCCCGCGACTCGCGGGGTTTGAAGCATAAAATACCGCGACTCGCGGAGACCATCTGACACACGGACAGAAGCCCTAATTCAGCATTAATTACGGGTATTAATTAATTATTATTATTATTTAACCCTAATAATTATTAATATTATTATTAGTTTTATTTTAACTTTTACTTTTTAATTAATTTGTATTTTTAGTTTAATTAATTTATTTAAATTGTAAAATTAGTAGTTTTATTAAATAAATAATATAAAAATAATATTTTTATAAAAATTGTAATTTTTACAACTTTTTGTATATTTTTATATTTTGTACCTTTTTAATCGTTGTAGCGTAATATTTGTATTTTTTTTAGCTCATATTTAATTTTAAACTTAGTTTTTGCTATAGTTATTTTTACTCCTAGATTTTTAGGCTTTGCCGTAGAATTCCTTAAGTGCTTTTTCTTTAGACTAAGATTTAGGTGCTTTAGAATTTTGCGACGCCTTTTTAAGTTTTAGTTTCTTTTTAAGTTATTTCCATTTGGGATTTAGTTTTTCCCTGTAAGCTTTAATATTTTTAGACACCTTTTACTATGTATCAATTATCATTCCAATTAGTAATTTCAATTTGCGATTATAATTTTAAGTTAGTTGTAGTAATAAGGTTAGGTTAGTCAAGTATTTTTAAGTTTTTATAAGTTTCTTTTATTTTTCCGTCACCTTTTATTTTTCAACCATTTTTTCTTTTTCGACCTTTTTCGACGAACTCTTTTTCTCTCTTATTTCTCGCCATTCTAGTTTTTAGGACATAGATTTTTATTCTACTTCTTATCTAAATTTCTTAAAATTACGAAAATTTATTTTGAGTGGTTAAATTGATAGACATCAAAATTTTCTGGTTCGTAGTAATAGTTGGATTTGTACGTGGACCGGGTTATTGGAGCCAAACAGTCCTCAATTATATTGAGACCAAACGAATCCTGCCCCTCTGCTGCATCTTTTGGCTATTCGAAACGTGGGCAAAATCAGAAAAGTCTATTAATTGGATAACTTATTATAATTTTTCTTTCTTTTTTTAAAACTAATAGGATATTCAGTGAATGCACCGAGCAAGACGTTCATCACCTTTTGTACGGTCACCACCTGTAACTAGATCAAGACATTTAGCAAATATAACCGCCGTTGATTTTTCTTTAGAATCGTCATCCAGTCGACCAAGTACTTCAGTTCAAATTTCCGATAATCCATTTTTTGAACCCGACCTCACAATTGAGAATCCGGAGAATATTCAGGAACGGTTCGTAGATCCTGAACCATTAAACTTTCCTCCGGAGCCACCAATCAATCAAACAAGTATTATTGAGGAACGAACCATTAAATCAGAATCATCTAGTGATACCGATTCAACAAATTCAATTATGGAGAATCTGGAACCTTTAAGTATGGAAGACCGAGTGAGAGCTAAACGCACTGGCCAAGGTCACGCAATTACTCATCCAGACATTAATGCGCCAGATTATGAAATCAAAGGACAAATTCTACACATGGTGACTAATCAATGCCAATTTAGTGGCACGCCGAAGGAAGATCCAAATGAACATCTACGTACCTTTAATAGGATCTGCACACTATTTAAAATCCGAGAAGTGGAGGATGAACAGATATATCTCATGTTATTTCCCTGGACTTTAAAGGGAGAAGCCAAAGATTGGTTGGAATCGTTACCTGAAGGGGCGATCGATACATGGGACGTTTTAGTCGACAAATTTCTTAAACAATTCTTTCCTGCATCTAAAGCCGTAAGACTTCAAGCAGAAATTGTTACGTTCACACAGAAACCAAATGAAACTCTATATGAGGCGTGGACAAGATATGGAAAGTTGTTAAGAGGATGTCCGCAACATGGTTTAGACACCTGTCAAATAGTACAAATATTCTACCAAGGATGCGACATCACTACAAGGAAAGACATAGATATAGCAGCTGGTGGTTCTATTATGAAGAAAACCGAAACTGATGCTTACAAAATTATTGATAACACTGCTTCCCACTCACATGAGTGGCACCAAGAAAAAGATATCATTAGATCATCTAAAGCAGCTAGAGCCGATTCTAGCCATGACTTAGATTCCATTTCCGCAAAGATAGATGCTGTGGAGAGACGAATGGAAAAGATGACAAAAGATATTCACTCAATACGAATTAGTTGTGAGCAGTGTGGAGGACCACATTTGACAAAAGATTGTCTCAGTATTGAATTAACAATGGAACAAAGAGAGAATATTTCATACATAAACCAAAGGCCTGGAAATAATTATCAGAATAATTATCAACCGCCAAGACCGATTTACAATCAAAACCAGAATTATAACCGAAATATTCCATACAACAACCAACAAGGTCATAGCAATCAACAAGTATCCAATAATACTTACAATCAGCAAAGACCTAATTTTCAAAACAAACCACCACAACAAACCGATGATAAAAAGCCGAATTTAGAAGATATGATGACGAAGCTAGTTGAAACTCAAACACAGTTTTTCACATCTCAGAAACAAACCAATGAACAAAATGCTCAAGCATTTAGAAATCAACAAGCTTCTATTCAAAATCTGGAACAAGAAGTAAGTAACCTAGCAAGGTTGATAGGTGAAAGAAAACCGGGAAGTTTACCGAGTGATACAAATGCTAACCCCCGGAATGAAACAGCTAAAGCCATTACTACGAGAAGTGGTATTACACTTAAACCACCTGAAATACCTGTAAATTCAGATGATTCTATTCCAACTCCACAAGAACCACAATCCGAGCAAGAAAAGGAAAAAGAACCGGTAGTTGAAAAGGTTAATGAAGATAACCCAGTTAAGGCTAAACCTTATGTTAAACCATACCAACCACCGCTTCCTTACCCGAGTAAAATGAGAAAAGAAAAACTTGAAGCCGAGCAATCCAAATTCTTGGATATGTTTAAACAGATAAATGTAAATCTTCCTTTCATTGATGTGATTTCAGGAATGCCAAGATATGCTAAATTCTTGAAAGATCTAATCTCAAATAGAAAGAAAATGGAAGAACTCTCGGCTGTTACTATGAATGCTAATTGTTCAGCAGTGCTGTTGAATAAGATACCAGAAAAACTATCTGATCCAGGAAGTTTCACAATTCCATGTTTTCTGGGTAGTCTTAGTTCAATAGAAGCATTGGCAGACTTAGGTGCTAGTATAAATCTAATGCCGTATTCACTATACGCTAAACTAGACCTTGAAGAATTGAAACCAACAAGAATAAGCATACAACTAGCCGATAGATCAATAAAATATCCTAGAGGGATAATGGAGAACATGCTAGTTAAAGTTGGTAATTTAGTATTTCCAGTAGATTTTGTTATTCTGGATATGGAAGAAGATTCTCAAGTTCCTCTCATATTAGGAAGACCATTCTTAAACACGGCTAAAGCAATGATAGACGTGTTCGGTAAGAAACTGACCCTAAGTATAGAGGATGAGAGTGTTACCTTTTCAGTTGATAGAGCAATGCAACAACCACAATCTGCAGATGATACATGTTATTATATTCAAACTATAGATGCACATGCAGAATTATTAGAAGAATTTCCAGAATTACAAGGAACAGGAGAATGTTCTTTAGGAGAAGGTAATGAACCAATTGATGAAGCTGAAATGTTAGCTACACTTATAGCTAATGGATATGAACCAACAACAGAAGAAATTCAAATGCTAAAAGAAGAAGACAGATATCGATATAAATCATCGATAGAAGAACCTCCGAAATTAGAGTTAAAGCCACTTCCAAACCATTTGGAATACGCTTATTTACATGGTGAATCTGAATTACCTGTAATAATATCGTCTTCTCTTACTGAAAATGAGAAATCACAACTCATTTCTGTGTTGAAAGCTCATAAACCAGCCATTGCATGGAAGATTCATGATATTAAAGGAATAAGTCCTTCGTATTGCACACATAAAATCCTTATGGAAGAAGGTCATAAAACGTATGTGCAACGCCAACGAAGACTAAATCCTAATATGCAAGATGTAGTTAAGAAAGAGATTATTAAACTGCTAGATGCAGGTTTGATATATCCAATTTCTGATAGCCCATGGGTAAGCCCAGTTCAATGCGTGCCTAAGAAGGGTGGTATGACTGTCATTACAAATGAGAAAAATGAGCTTATTCCTACTAGGACTATAACAGGATGGCGTGTATGTATTGATTATAGAAAATTAAATGACGCCACCAGAAAAGATCACTTTCCCTTACCTTTTATAGATCAAATGTTGGAAAGATTAGCCGGAAATAGTTACTATTGTTTTCTAGATGGATTTTCCGGATATTTTCAAATTCCAATAGCACCCGAGGACCAAGAGAAAACCACATTCACGTGCCCTTATGGTACTTTTGCTTACAAACGCATGCCATTTGGACTTTGTAACGCCCCTGCAACCTTTCAAAGGTGTATGATGGCGATTTTTCATGACATGATAGAAGAATGCATGGAAGTATTCATGGATGACTTTTCAGTCTTCGGTGATACATTTAAATCATGTCTAGTTAATCTGGAACGAATGCTAATTAGATGCGAAAAATCAAATCTAGTACTTCATTGGGAGAAATGCCATTTCATGGTTAAAGAAGGCATCGTTCTTGGACATAAAATTTCAAAAGAAGGAATTGAAGTGGATAGAGCTAAAGTAGATGTAATTGTTAAACTTCCACATCCCACCAATGTTAGAGGAGTTAGGAGTTTTCTAGGGCATGCCGGTTTTTACCGACGTTTCATAAAAGATTTTTCTAAAATTGCCACTCCTATGAATAAACTCCTAGAAAAGGATGCTCCATTCATCTTTTCAGATGAGTGTATCAAATCTTTTAATATTCTTAAAGAGAAACTCACTAATGCACCGATCATGATAACACCAAATTGGAATCTACCATTTGAACTAATGTGCGATGCAAGTGATTTTGCAATGGGAGCCGTTTTAGGACAAAGGATTGAAAAACGATTTCAACCTATATATTATGCTAGTAAGACATTACAAGGAGCACAAACGAACTATACAACTACTGAAAAAGAACTCCTTGCTATTGTCTTTGCTTTTGACAAATTTCGATCATATCTCGTTCTAGCAAAAACGGTGGTCTATACCGACCATTCTGCTCTTAGATACCTATTTTCAAAACAAGATGCTAAACCAAGATTAATCCGTTGGATCTTACTCTTACAAGAGTTTGATATTGAAATCCGAGATAAAAGAGGAGCAGAAAATCTCGCCGCTGATCATCTTTCTCGTCTTGAAAATCCTGAGTTAGAAGTTCTAAATGAATCGGCCATACAAGACAACTTTCCTTATGAATATCTATTGAAGATAGATTATAAAGAAATCCCATGGTTTGCAGACTATGCAAATTATTTAGTATGTGGATTCCTTGAAAAAGGATTATCGTACCAAAAACGAAAGAAATTCTTCAGTGATATAAAACACTATTTCTGGGAAGATCCACATCTGTTTAAAAGTTGTCCCGATGGAATAATACGCCGATGTGTATTTGGAGATGAAGCTAGTAAAATTTTAAACCATTGTCACACAGGACCAACAGGAGGGCATTATGGGCCTCAACTAACAGCAAGAAAAGTTTATGAAGCTGGATTCTATTGGCCTACAATTTACAAAGACGCACACCTTCTTTGCAAATCTTGTGATGCATGTCAAAGGGCCGGAAAAATAAGTCAACGTGATGAAATGCCACAAAATGTCATCCAAGTATGTGAAGTATTTGACATTTGGGGTATTGACTTTATGGGTCCATTTCCAAAATCTCATAATAATCTATATATACTCGTAGCCATTGATTATGTATCTAAATGGGCGGAAGCACAAGCTCTCCCAACTAACGATGCACGAGTTGTAGTCAACTTTTTAAAACGTCTTTTTGCAAGGTTTGGAACACCGAAAGCTTTAATAAGTGATCGGGGTACTCATTTCTGTAATAATCAACTTGAGAAAGTTCTTAAAAGATATGGAGTAACTCATAAAATCTCCACCGCATATCATCCACAAACAAGTGGACAAGTTGAAAATACCAACCGAGCTTTAAAACGTATTCTAGAGAAAACTGTAGGATCAAATCCGAAGGAATGGTCCATTAAATTGGAGGATGCACTCTGGGCTTTTAGAACAGCCTACAAAACTCCAATTGGAACCACACCTTTTAGACTTGTTTATGGAAAAGCATGTCATCTTCCAGTAGAAATTGAACACAAAGCATTTTGGGCTTTGAAGACATGTAATCTTGATTTACATGAAGCCGGACGTCTACGATTAAGTCAACTAAATGAATTAGAAGAATTAAGACATGAAGCATACGAAAATTCGTTAATCTATAAAGAAAGAACGAAGAAATGGCATGATAAAAGAATCAGGAGTTCAAAAGAATTTAAAGAAGGAGACAGAGTTCTTCTTTTCAATTCACGATTCAAGCTATTTCCTGGAAAATTGAAATCAAGATGGTCTGGACCATTCATAGTCAAAAGAGTTTTCCCATACGGAACGATAGAATTAATAAATTCAAATGGGATAGAATTTAAAGTTAATGGTCACAGAGTTAAACATTACATACATGGTCCGATGGAAGTCGACAACGAAGTTAATCACAATTTCGACACCACAGCTAACTAAGTGTGGGGAGAATCAAGTCTTTAAAGGATAATATGTATTTCTGTTAGAGTTAGATTGTCTGTTTTCGTGTAGTTCTCGAAAATGGAACCCGAATGGTCTTTCCCTAGCAGACCCTAAAGAACTAGTCTTCTCCCCCCATTCTGAATTTTTTTTTTAGGTTTTTACGAAATGAAGACTGCCTGTGAACTAAACCATGGTCTAATGCTACACGCTTTGATCACTAAACGTAATAATGACATACTACCGAGTGAAATAGTATCAGTAATCAGAGAAAGAATGGACGGAGTTAGAAAAGAATCCAGATGCGAAGATAATAAGTTACAATTTGGTAAAGGAAAATCAAAATCCGCAGCGAAAAGAAGAGCACGACACCTAGAAAGATGTCACAAATGCGGAAAATGGTCACATGGAGGTAAATGTTCAAATAATCAAACCTATTCAAATACCGAATTTGTTACTTTATGCAGAGACGGACCGTTCATATGTTTAGAAGAAAAGACACTGAATGCTCGAGGTTACGCCTATGTAGCCATGGAAAACCAATTAAACCGACTATCTTATGAATGGGATAGATCATATAACTAAGAAATCTATTTCACAGGTATGTCTGTACAGTTTTTATTTTTTTTATTTTTTTAACCTTTTTGATAATAAACGCTAATTTGTTCGCTAAAAAGTATTAAATTGATATTGAATAAAATTAGGTTTGGCGACCGAAATTATTGATATCATTCAAAAATTTATTACATCACTGCGAAATTTAACGTTTATTATAAGGTATAAATATCTTTAAACAATCAACCCAAAATATTTCAAAAATTCGTCATGAGTTAAATTAGGTCTTGGAACCGAAATTACTTTACCGAAAAGAGGGGCACATATTTTTGATAATATTTGATTGATTAAAGTGGGATAAAAAGACAAAAAGATTTTTAATTTTATTTTTACCATGTTTTTAATCTTAATATTTAAATCTTAAATTAATATTGTAAACTCTGTAAAAACAATATATTTAAAATTGTAAATATTTGAAAAATTAATATAAGTTTGATATGAATTTATAAATTTTTAAATTAAGTTTGGTGTGAACTTTTAATTTTTAAAATATAAATTTTTAATTTTATGCATTTCAAATTTTAAGTTTGGTGTGAATTTTTAATATTAATTTTGAATTTTATATTTAAGTTGTGTGAATTTAAAAACAAAAATTTACTTTATCTCATTAAGTTAAGAATATGATTTTTAAAATTCGTCGTAAGTTGAAGACTAGGTCTTTGAACCGAAATTGCTTTACCCGAGGGAGGGACGAGAACTTTTATTATCATTATTTTTAATCTTATTGATTTAAAGTATGCCAAAAACATTAAAAAACCCAAAAATCTTAGCTTTTAAAACAATCGCTACAAAAAGACAAATTTTAAAATTTTGTCGAAGGACGGACTAGGACATCGATCCGAAACGACCTCGTCCTAAATAACAAGGGAAACAAAATTTTAAAATTAAGTACTTAATTGTTTCAAAAATTAATGATTATAAAAAAAAAAAAAAAAAAAAAACTCCGCGAGTCGCGGAGTTTGGAGGGTAAATCCCCGCGACTCGCGGGAGGACCGGAAATCAGAAAAAAAATAAAAAGAGCTGAACGATCAGTGCACCACACAACTCAAACACTGCGAAAAATAACAGCGAAAATAGACCCGAAAAACACCCCCAAAAATCCCAATTTTTAACCGTTAATCACCAAATTTTTTGCTAAAATCATGTTGAGAAGGATGCTATCTAAGAATTACTCAAGAAAAACGGTAAATTTCTACACCTAAACACCATTTAATTCGAAATTTGATGTTCTTGAGCAATTTTTTCCCCAATTTGATTTTGATGCTTTTTAGTGTAATTAGACTAAAATTGTTTATGTATTATGCTTGTATAACCTAGATTGATGCTGTTTAACATGATTAGAAGCCTTAAACTTCAAATTTTGAGTAATCTAGGGTTTGTGTTCTTGAGCAAATTTGGGGCTTTTTGATATAAACAGGTTATGGCCGATTTTTGTCATGAATTGTTGCTAAATTAAGTAGTGTAACATGTTTAGGTAGTTAAATGATCCAAACTTTGAGCCTAAACATGATTTTGAGAATTAAAGTGGACTTTTTCAAGTCTAAAATTCATGAACTTGATTTTTGAAAGATAATGCCATTTGAGACTTGTTTAATTGCTAGTAATGATTATTTTGACATGTTATTTGAGTTGAATGCTTATGAACTTGGCGAACATTTTCGTATATGCTTATTTGAAAAAGTGTAGATTTGATGAAAATATGAAAATGAGCTTAAGTTTGATATAAATTGATAATGTCATTGTAATTATTTTGATTGATGATTTTGCTGACACTAATGCATATTTGGATGCACAAAATTTGTGTTTGATGTGTTTTGCAGAATGAAAGGGGTGAATCTTCATCCCAAGCCCGCAATGCTCCTGCTGAGAATTTGGAACAACAGGAGGTGGATAACTACTACAAGCAGGATGTACCTCATCCAGTCATGACTTTTTCTGATATGCACTTGGAAGAGTTGCACCCGAACCTGAGATTTGACAGACTTTGGATAGATTATCCAAAATATCAACGGGGTTTGCATACTCTTCATTCCAAGGTTGTTGAGGTACCGAGGGTCATAGAATGGGGACCCTTAGAAGCTGTAGAATTGGCCGGGCCAATTAGGGAATTACTTGTACAGAGGTATGGTAATTCTTCTTTTAATGACTGGATATGTTTATTCACCATACGTAGACCTGTATATAAAGTATGGTGTGAAGAATTGTTATGTAGTATAGAGTTGAATGATCGGGTAGCTAGTTTAACCGATCGTTCTTTTATTAGATTTTTGTTAGGCAGTTCGATGCGCCACATGTCTTTACTGGACATGGCTCAGGCTTTACGTATATATACGCCTGAGGAGTTAGCGTCTGCCGATTGTAGAGGATTGATACTAAACGGTAGAAAGATAGATGAGAATTTTGATACACACGGTGTGTGGAGTCAAATGACAAGCCATCACCGTTTCAAAGGGGGAAATTACTCTTATTTGGATATAGATAGAGCCGAATTAAGAGTGATACATAGGTTTTTAGCTAATTCGATTACACAAAGGGGTAAGAACAAAGAAAAAGTAAATGAACAGGATTTGTTTTACCATATGTGTATTCGAGACCCACAAAGCGCTGTAAGTATACCATATTGTGTGGGTTATTATTTATCAGCTATGGTTCGGGGGATGCGACCACATAGCATAATAGGAGGTGGTATTTTTATTACTTTGATTGGTGAATATCTCGGTGTGGATATAAGTCGGGGGGGATTATTACTAGAAGAGCCGGAACCCCGCGATACTATAGGTTTAAATGTATACCATGGTGCGAAAGTTTTGAAGAGGCGAAATAACGCCGCAGTACGATACCATGGTAGACATCCACAGGTGGAGAGAAACCAGCAGCAAGGTAATGTAGGAGGGGGGAATGAGATGCAAGAAATGCATAGGTTTATAGCTTCTCAGGAATACGAAAATGCTAGACAGAGAGCATTTGAAGATTGGCAAGTTCATCAGAACCAGATCATAGCTCATTGCCAACATATAGGTAGAAACTATATTCCTACACCGAAACCCATCTTCCCTCCTTGGTCGATAGAGATGCAGCCACCATATCCTACGTATGACCCTGCCGAAGCATTCTATAGCACTTATGGTTATGCCTGGAACCCCTATTGGTACCAATATCATCCTTAGTTTACTTATTATTTTTTATTATTTTGTAATTTGTAATTATTGATACGTTTAATACTTTTGTTAATATTGTAATCATTTTTATAATTATCTAACTTTTATTCTTAGACTTTAATAATTTTTGAATGTGGGGTAATATACCAAACTTCAAAAATATGTATATATGTTTGCAGTTTATCTTATGTACACAACAGGGTAAAACAACGCATTTTCAAAGACTGGCATTAAGTTCAGCAAAAGCAACTAATTTTGACGACAAGATGCAAAATATATGTGAAATAACAACAAGACGGAATGAACAAATGATGTGCACCATTTATCATTCAGCAAACAAACGCCAATATATTTGGAAACTTTGGTAAAATTTAATCATTTTCACACAAATCACCCTCAATAATTTAAATTGTTACTGATTTCTTGCAAATGAGGGCATTGCAAGATCTTAAGTGTGGGAAGGGGTTAAATTCTTTCGGATTTTAAAATTTTTATATTAAACACTTGGTTACCATTAAAAATACTAGTAAAGCAGTAGTTGTATTAGAATCTAGTGCTCTCTGATAAAAAAGAACAGCCCTAGTCTTATATACTGACTACCCAATTCTAGTAAAATTTTTCAAAATTTTCAATTAAATGAATTCAAAATCATGTTTATACATATTTATGAACGATAAAACTAGGTTTTAACACCGAAATTATTGTTACCTCGGAAAGGACATAAATTAAGAAACAAACTAAAATGTTAAAATTCATTTAAAATGGAATAGAGGACGATAAAAAGGAAAATAAAAGCCAAGTGTGGGAAAATTTACCAAGTTATTTTAAACATATGTCACATATATCTGTAACAAATAACTGAAAATACTTTTGCTTTGGACTAAACTAAACTGTTTTACCCGATGAAAGAAAAGAAGAGATGGATCTACACGATGAATCAATTCCATCATTAAAAGGAAGTAAAGTCTTTCGAAAAAGACACGCGCTTCTTGATTTAGGTCATGAAGTTGTCGTCCAGACCAGCTGTAGGTTGACGAAAAATCTAGAAAAGTCATCACTAAAATCAGCAGGAAATCCACGGACCTCAGCATTAAACAGGGTCGCCAAGTGGTCAGATTTATCCTAACCATGAGAAGGATTTATCTCGTACAATGGGGGGGGCACCATGCAAATTAGCTGGATAAGACTAATGAATCAGATCCCCAGAAAGGATAATCTCCTTAAAGATTAAAAATCAGCTTTTAAGACTGATATTACTCAATCCTAGAGATTGACCTTAAAGATTGAGAATTACAAACTCATGGAATTCGATGATATCTAAACTCGAGCTTAAACGAGAAAATATTTTGATCAAAATTATAAACCGATTTGTTTTCTGAAAACCCTATTTTCAATGCGTTCATTACCATTGAACGTAAAATCCTAGGAATTCACCTGGAATTCATTAGGTCGCCTGAACTAAATCGGGTGTCAACCGTAAGAACGGTGGTTGCATAGTGGTCAAAGACAGGACCTTGTGCCAGACCGAAAAATTATAAGGGTGAGCTTTACTATGGCTCCTACCAAGGATAGTAATTGCGTCCGACACGTTATAGACCATAATCAAAAGCATGTCACGGGACATTGCCTTAACAGTTGCTTGTTCAACGCTTTCCTTTACAACTGGACGGTAGTTTGCCGAAAGGTAATATACGGGACAAGTAAACTGGACGTGTTGCTTTCCAAATACAAGGTTAGCAAGTGGGTGACACAAAACCGCAAGTTTTGAGCTAAAATTTTCAATTCTGAAACCCACCAAACCCACAAAAATATTTTGCAAACACCGGTAAAGGGTTATCCCGGAAAACTTATCTAGGGTAAAAACTAGATTTAATTTTCAAAAGATCAAATGTTTTCATAAAGATCCAATTTCCTTAATGGATCTAAATTTTTATAGTCATGTGGGACTGTAAACCATATCGTTACTACCATTGTTTATACCGCCGTATAGAAATCACTGATGTACAAAGTGTGAAGAATAAAGAAGTGATTCTAGTATTTCAAGACAATATTGCTTGAGGACAAGCAACGCTCAAGTGTGGGAATATTTGATAATGCTAAAAACGAACATATATTTCATAGCATTATTCCTCAAGAAAGACAAGCTTTTAGTTGCAATTGTTCTATTTACAAGTGATATTCGTTTGTATAATAAAAGGTGAAGACAAAAGACAGATTCGACGAATTGAAGACGCAAACGACCAAAAAGCTCAAAAGTACAAAAGACAATCAAAAAGGTTCCAATTATTGATAAGAAACGTCTCGAAATTACAAGAGTACAAGATTCAAAACGCAAAGTACAAGATATTAAATTGTACGCGAGGACGTTCGAAAATCCGGAACCGGGACCAGAGTCAACTCTTAACGCTCGACGCAACGGACTAAAAATTACAAGTTAACTATGTATATATATATAATATAATATATAATTAATTATATTAATTATATATATATATTATATATATAATAAAAACCGTCGGCAGAGAAACACTCCAAGATGTGAGCTGGAATTTCAAACTCCGCGACTCGCGGAGTTTGAAGGCAAAATTCACCGCGAGTCGCGGAGACCTAAATTTGAAAACTGCCTATAAAGCCAACCGAATTCTGATCAAAATCATCATCTTTTTCTTCCTCATTCATACGTAAAATTTATATTTATATTTATAATTTATATTTTAATTTTAATTATAATTCTAATAATAAGGGTATGTTAGCGAATATTGTAAGGGTGTAAGTCGAAATTCTGTCCGTGTAACGCTACGCTATTTTTAATCATTGTAAGTTATGTTCAACCTTTTTACATTAATGTCTCATAGCTAAGTTATTATTATGCTTATTTAAAACGAAGTAATCATGATGTTGGGCTAATTACTAAAATTGGGTAATTGGGCTTTGTACCATAATTGGGGTTTGGACAAAAGAATGACACTTGTGGAAATTAGACTATGGGCTATTAATGGGCTTTATATTTGTTTAACTAAATGAAAGTTTGTTAATGTTAATATAAAGATTTACAATTGGGCGTCCCTATAAATTACCATATACACTCAATCGGACACGATGGGCGGGGTATTTATATGTACGAATAATCGTTCATTTAACCGGACACGGGAATGGATTAATAGCCATTAGAATAATTAAAACAGGGGTGAAATTACATTCAAGGGTAATTGGTGTAATTGTTAACAAAGTAGTAAAACCTTGGTTTACACGCAGTCGATAACCTGGTGTATTCATTAAACAAAGTATTAAAACCTTGTTACAATTCGAATCCCCAATTAGTTGGAATATTTAACTTCGGGTATAAGAATAATTTGATGAGGACACTCGCACTTTATATTTATGACTGATGGACTGTTATGGACAAAAACCAGACGGACATATTAAATAATCCAGGACAAAGGACAATTAACCCATGGGGCATAAAACTAAAATCAACACGTCAAACATCATGATTACGGAAGTTTAAATAAGCATAATTCTTTTATTTCATATTTAATTTCCTTTATTTTATATTTAATTGCACTTCTAATTATCGCATTTTTATTGTTAATTTATTTTATCGCACTTTTAATTATCGTACTCTTTAATTATCGCAAGTTTATTTTATCGCACTTTTATTATTCGCAATTTCATTATCGTTATTTACTTTACGCTTTAAATTAAGTCTTGTATTTATTTTATATTTTACATTAGGTTTTAACTGCGACTAAAGTCTTAAAATCGACAAACCGGTCATTAAACGGTAAAAACCCCCCTTTATAATAATAATATTACTTATATATATATATTTGTATTTTTAATAAAAGTAAACTAATATAGCGTTGAGCTTTGTTTAAAGATTTCCCTGTGGAACGAACCGGACTTACTAAAAACTACACTACTGTACGATTAGGTACACTGCCTATAAGTGTTGTAGCAAGGTTTAAGTATATCCATTCTATAAATAAATAAATATCTTGTGTAAAATTGTATCGTATTTAATAGTATTTCCTGCTAAAATTAATAACTATTTTATATACACCTCGCATAACATCACTAATCCTAAAAACTGGCGTATGTGTTTCGGAGTTTTCGGGGTTTCCCACTTTTCAACAGTTTCTATCTTTGCCGGATCCACCTTAATACCTTCTTTGTTCACTATGTGACCGAGGAATTGAACTTCTTCCAACCAAAATGCACACTTTGAAAACTTAGCATACAATTCTTCCTTCCTCAATACTTCTAACACCTTTCTCAAATGTTCACCGTGTTCTTGGTCATTCTTTGAGTAAATAAGTATGTCATCAATGAAAACAATGACAAACTTGTCAAGGTATGGTCCACACACTCGGTTCATAAGGTCCATGAACACAGCTGGTGCATTAGTTAAACCAAACGGCATGACCATAAACTCGTAATGACCGTAACGTGTTCTGAAAGCAGTCTTTGGAATATCATCTTCTTTCACCCGCATTTGATGATATCCGGAACGTAAGTCAATCTTTGAATAAACAGACGAGCCTTGTAGTTGATCAAATAAGTCGTCGATTCTCGGTAGTGGGTAGCGGTTCTTGATGGTAAGTTTGTTCAACTCTCGGTAGTCGATACACAACCTGAATGTACCATCTTTCTTCTTGACAAACAAAACAGGAGCTCCCCACGGTGATGTGCTTGGTCGAATGAAACCACGCTCTAAAAGTTCTTGTAATTGGCTTTGCAGTTCTTTCATCTCGCTGGGTGCGAGTCTGTAAGGAGCACGAGCTATTGGTGCAGCTCCTGGTACAAGATCTATTTGAAATTCAACGGATCGATGTGGGGGTAATCCCGGTAATTCTTTCAGAAATACATCGGGAAATTCTTTTGCAATGGGAACATCATTGATGCTCTTTTCTTCAGTTTGTACTTTCTCGACGTGTGCTAGAACAGCATAGCAACCTTTTCTTATTAGTTTTTGTGCCTTCAAATTACTAATAAGATGTAGCTTCGTGTTGCCCTTTTCTCCGTACACCATTAAGGGTTTTCCTTTTTCTCGTATAATGCGAATTGCATTTTTGTAACAAACGATCTCTGCTTTCACTTCTTTCAACCAGTCCATACCGATTATCACATCAAAACTCCCTAACTCTACTGGTATCAAATCAATCTTAAATGTTTCGCTAACCAGTTTAATTTCTCGATTCCGACATATATTATCTGCTGAAATTAATTTACCATTTGCTAATTCGAGTAAAAATTTACTATCCAAAGGCGTCAATGGACAACTTAATTTAGCACAAAAATCTCTACTCATATAGCTTCTATCCGCACCCGAATCAAATAAAACGTAAGCAGATTTATTGTCAATAAGAAACGTACCCGTAACAAGCTCCGGGTCTTCCTGTGCCTCTGCCGCATTAATATTGAAAACTCTTCCGCGGCCTTGTCCATTCGTGTTCTCCTGGTTCGGGCAATTTCTAATAATGTGGCCCGGTTTTCCACATTTATAACAAACTACATTGGCATAACTTGCTCCGACACTACTTGCTCCGCCATTACTCGTTCCGACACCATTTGTTCCTTTCGTTCTATTAACCCCTGGTCCGTAGACCTCACACTTCGCCGCGCTATGACTATTTCTTTTACACTTGTTGCAAAATTTGGTGCAGAACCCCGAGTGATACTTTTCACACCTTTGGCATAGCTGCTTCTGATTGTTGTTGTTGTTGTTGCGGTTATTATTGTTGTTGGGATGATTGTTGTAGTTGCTGTTGCTGTTGTTGTTGTTGTTGTTATTGTTGGGCCGTTTGTTGTAGTTGCGATTGATGTTGCGATTGTTGGGATAATTGTTGCGATTATTGTTGTAATTGCTGCTGTTGTTGTATTGGTGATTCTTATCACCGTTTTCCTCCCACTTTCTTTTGACTTGCTTCACATTGGCCTCTTCAGCAGTCTGTTCTTTAATTCTTTCTTCAATCTGGTTCACTAGTTTGTGAGCCATTCTACATGCCTGTTGTATAGAGGCGGGCTCGTGTGAACTTATATCTTCTTGGATTCTTTCCGGTAATCCTTTCACAAATGCGTCGATCTTCTCTTCCTCATCTTCGAATGCTCCCGGACACAATAGGCACAATTCTATGAATCGTCTTTCGTACGTGGTAATATCAAATCCTTGGGTTCATAACCCTCTAAGTTCTGTCTTGAGCTTATTGACCTCGGTTCTGGGACGGTACTTCTCGTTCATCAAGTGCTTGAATGCTGACCACGGTAGTGCGTACGCATCGTCTTGTCCCACTTGCTCTAGATAGGTATTCCACCATGTTAACGCAGAACCTGTGAAGGTATGCGTAGCGTACTTCACTTTGTCCTCTTCAGTACACTTACTTATGGCAAACACCGATTCGACCTTCTCGGTCCACCGTTTCAATCCGATCGGTCCTTCGGTTCCATCAAATTCCAAAGGTTTGCAGGCAGTGAATTCTTTGTAGGTGCATCCTACATGATTTCCTGTACTGCTAGATCCAAGGTTATTGTTGGTATGTAGCGCAGCCTGTACTGCGGCTATGTTTGAAGCTAGAAAAGTACGGAATTCCTCTTCATTCATATTCACGGTGTGTCGAGTAGTCGGTGCCATTTCCTTCAAAATAGTCAAATGGAACAAGTTAATCATACAGAATATTAAGAGTAGTTAATAGTATTTCGTAGCATAATATGAACTCATTTATAAAAGCTTTTTCTTCATATTAGCGTTTTATAAGTTTAAATTCGGGTAGTACCTACCCGTTAAGTTCATACTTAGTAGCTAATATACAATTCAACTACTACAATTCTATATGAAAAACTGATTATAATAATATTTCGCGTTCAAACTTTTATACAATATTTTACAAACTTACAATACCGCTTATTTTACATAAAGCTTGAAATATAGCACACAATAACTTTGATACAAGATAGTTGTGAAGATAATTCTAGCTAGTATAAAAGTCGTTCAGCAAAGGCAATAAAGACACGTAATTCATACGTCCAGAAACAAGTCATGCATTCTGGTTTTACTAGGACTACTTCCCATCCTTGGTCTTGTGCAACATAACCGTTATGGCCGTTTATAAGACAGCGTGTTGTAACGTCTTCAAAGGGATGAGGGTTACGTAATGTCCAACAGTCCCGTAATAATCTAAAAACCTCATTTCTTACCCCAATTACCGACTCCGTCACTTGTGGAAACGTTTTGTTTAATAGTTGTAGCCCGATGTTCTTGTTCTCACTTTGGTGAGAAGCGAACATTACTAATCCGTAAGCATAACATGCTTCTTTATGTTGCATGTTAGCCGCTTTTTCTAAATCACGAAGTCCAATATTCGGATATATTGAGTCAAAATAATTTCTTAACCCGTTGCGTAAAATAGCATTTGGGTTCCCCGCAATATATGCGTCAAAGTAAACACATCGTAACTTATGGGTTTCCCAATGTGATATCCCCCATCTTTCAAACGAAAGTCTCTTATAAACCAAGACATTCTTGGAACGTTCTTCGAATGTCTTACAAACTGATCTCGCCTTAAATAGTTGTGCCGAGGAATTCTGGCCGACTCTAGACAAGATTTCATCAATCATGTCTCCGGGTAGGTCTCTTAAAATATTGGGTTGTCTATCCATTTTGTGTTTTTAAACTGTAAAATAGACAAGAGTTAGATTCATAAAAAAATACTTATTAATACAAGCAATTTTTACATATATCATAAAGCATAAGAACACTATATTACATATATTACACCACACGAATACAACTATCTTATTCCGACTCGCTCATTTCTTCTTCTTCGGTTTTGGTTCGTTTTGCCAAGTTTCTAGGGATATATGATGTTCCCCTAATACGAGCCGTAATTTTCCACATTGGTTTAGAAAAACCCGGTGGTTTAGAGGTTCCCGGGTCATTGTTAAAACTTAAGGACTTCGGGGGTTGACGATACATATAAAGTTCATCGGGGTTGGAATTAGATTTCTCTATTTTTATGCCCTTTCCCTTATTATTTTCTTTTGCCTTTTTAAATTCAGTTGGGGTAATTTCTATAACATCATCGGAATTCTCGTCGGAATCTGATTCATCGGAGAATTGGTAATCCTCCCAATATTTTGCTTCCTTGGCGGAAACACCATTGACCATAATTAACCTTGGTCGGTTGGTTGAGGATTTTCTTTTACTTAACCATTTTATTATTTCCCCCACCGGTTCTATTTCTTCATCCGGTTCCGATTCTTCTTCCGGTTCCGACTCTTCTTCCGGTTCCGACTCTTCTTCCGGTTCCTCTTCGGGAACTTGTGAATCAGTCCACGAATCATTCCAATTTACATTTGACTCTTCATTATTATTAGGTGAGTCAATGGGACTTGTTCTAGAGGTAGACATCTATCACATAATATCAAACGCGTTAAGAGATTAATATAGAACATAATATTCACATGTTAAAAATATATAGTTTCCAACCAAATTTGTTAAGCAATCATTTTTCAAGTAAACACGGTCGAAGTCCAGACTCACTAATGCATCCTAACAAACTCGATAAGACACACTAATGCAAATTTTCTGGTTCTCTAAGACCAACGCTCGGATACCAACTGAAATGTCCCGTTCTTATTGATTAAAAACGTTCTATATTAATTGATTTCGTTGCGAGGTTTTGACCTCTATATGAGATGTTTTTCAAAGACTGCATTCATTTTTAAAACAAACCATAACCTTTATTTCATAGATAAAGGTTTTAAAAAGCTTTACGTAGATTATCAAATAATGATAATCTAAAATATCCTGTTTACACACGACCATTACATAATGGTTTACAATACAAATATGTTACAACAAAATAAGTTTCTTGAATGCAGTTTTTACACAATATCATACAAGTATGGACTCCAAATCTCGTCCTTATTTAAGTATGCGACAGCGGAAGCTCTTAATAATCACCT
The DNA here is from genome assembly GCF_046630445.1 of Rutidosis leptorrhynchoides. Lineage (NCBI taxonomy): Eukaryota > Viridiplantae > Streptophyta > Magnoliopsida > Asterales > Asteraceae > Rutidosis > Rutidosis leptorrhynchoides. The sequence continues at coordinate 535,361,307 of NC_092334.1, read as the reverse complement.
GAGAATAAACATGCTTAAAACGTCAACAAAAATGTTGGTGAGTTATAGGTTTAACCTATATATATCAAATCATAATAATAGACCACAAGATTTCATATTTCAATACACATCCCATACATAGAGATAAAAATCATTCATATGGTGAACACCTAGTAACCGACATTAACAAGATGCATATATAAGAATATCCCCATCATTCCGGGACACCCTTCGGATATGATATAAATTTCGAAGTACTAAAGCATCCGGTTCTTTGGATGGGGTTTGTTAGGCCCAATAGATCTATCTTTAGGATTCGCGTCAATTAGGGTGTCTGTTCCCTAATTCATAGATTACCAGACTTAATAAAAAGGGGCATATTCGATTTCGATAATTCAACCATAGAATGTAGTTTCACGTACTTGTGTCTATTTTGTAAATCATTTATAAAACCTGCATGTATTCTCATCCCAAAAATATTAGATTTTAAAAGTGGGACTATAACTCACTTTCACAGATTTTTACTTCGTCGGGAAGTAATACTTGGCCACTGGTTGATTCACGAACCTATAACAATATATACATATATATCAAAGTATGTTCAAAATATATTTACAATACTTTTAATATATTTTGATGTTTTAAGTTTATTAAGTCAGTTGTCCTCGTTAGTAACCTACAACTAGTTGTCCACAGTTAGATGTACAGAAATAAATCGATAAATATTATCTTGAATCAATCCACGACCCAGTGTATACGTATCTCAGTATTGATCACAACTCAAACTATATATATTTTGGAATCAACCTCAACCCTGTATAGCTAACTCCAACATTCACATATAGAGTGTCTATGGTTGTTCCGAAATATATATAGATGTGTCGACATGATAGGTCGAAACATTGTATACGTGTATATGGTATCTCAAGATTACATAATATACAATACAAGTTGATTAAGTTATGGTTGGAATAGATTTGTTACCAATTTTCACGTAGCTAAAATGAGAAAAATTATCCAATCTTGTTTTACCCATAACTTCTTCATTTTAAATCCGTTTTGAGTGAATCAAATTGCTATGGTTTCATATTGAACTCTATTTTATGAATCTAAACAGAAAAGTACAGGTTTATAGTCGGAAAAATAAGTTACAAGTCGTTTTTGTAAAGGTAGTCATTTCAGTCGAAAGAACGACGTCTAGATGACCATTTTAGAAAACATACTTCCACTTTGAGTTTAATCATAATTTTTGGATATAGTTTCATGTTCATAATAAAAATCATTTTCTCAGAATAACAACTTTAAAATCAAAGTTTATCATAGTTTTTAATTAACTAACCCAAAACAGCCCGCGGTGTTACTACGACGGCGTAAATCCGGTTTTACGGTGTTTTTCGTGTTTCCAGGTTTTAAATCATTAAGTTAGCATATCATATAGATATAGAACATGTGTGTAGTTAATTTTAAAAGTCAAGTTAGAAGGACTAACTTTTGTTTGCGAACAAGTTTAGAATTAACTAAACTATGTTCTAGTGATTACGAGTTTAAACCTTCGAATAAGATAGCTTTATATGTATGAATTGAATGATGTTATGAACATCATTACTACCTTAAGTTCCTTGGATAAACCTACTGGAAAAGAGAAAAATGGATCTAGCTTCAACGGATCCTTGGATGGCTCGAAGTTCTTGAAGCAGAATCATGACACGAAAACAAGTTCAAGTAAGATCATCACTTGAAATAAGATTGTTATAGTTATAGAAATTGAACCAAAGTTTGAATATGATTATTACCTTGTATTAGAATGATAACCTACTGTAAGAAACAAAGATTTCTTGAGGTTGGATGATCACCTTACAAGATTGGAAGTGAGCTAGCAAACTTGAAAGTATTCTTGATTTTATGTAACTAGAACTTGTAAAATATATGAAGAACACTTAGAACTTGAAGATAGAACTTGAGAGAGATCAATTAGATGAAGAAAATTGAAGAATTAAAGTGTTTGTAGGTGTTTTTGGTCGTTGGTGTATGGATTAGATATAAAGGATATGTAATTTTGTTTTCATGTAAATAAGTCATGAATGATTACTCATATTTTTGTAATTTTATGAGATATTTCATGCTAGTTGCCAAATGATGGTTCCCATATGTGTTAGGTGACTTACATGGGCTGCTAAGAGCTGATCATTGGAGTGTATATACCAATAGTACATACATCTAAAAGCTGTGTATTGTACGAGTACGAATACGGGTGCATACGAGTAGAATTGTTGATGAAACTGAACGAGGATGTAATTGTAAGCATTTTTGTTAAGTAGAAGTATTTTAATAAGTGTCTTGAAGTCTTTCAAAAGTGTATGAATACATATTAAAACACTACATGTATATACATTTTAACTGAGTCGTTAAGTCATCGTTAGTCGTTACATGTAAATGTTGTTTTGAAACCTTTAGGTTAATGATCTTGTTGAATGTTGTTAACCCATTGTTTATTATAACAAATGAGATGTTAAATTGTTATATTATCATGATATTATGATATATAATATATCTCAGTATGATGTATATACAGTTAAATGTCGTTACAACGATAATCATTACATATATGTCTCGTTTCGAAATCATTAAGTTAGTAGTCTTATTTTTACATATGTATTTCATTGTTAATACACTTAATAATATATTTACTTATCATTTAACATAATTAACCAAGTGTATCAATATCTTAATATGATTCATATGTACCTAGTAAGACGTTGTTATAACGATAATCGTTATATATATCGTTTTCGAGTTTCTTAAATTAATAGTCTCATTTTTATGTATATAACTCATTGTTAAAATACCTAATGAGATACATACTTATAATAAAAACATGTTAACTATATATATAACCATATATATGTCATCGTATAGTTTTTACAAGTTTTAACGTTCGTGAATCACCGGTCAACTTGGGTGGTCAATTGTCTATATGAAACATATTTCAATTAATCAAGTCTTAACAAGTTTGATTGCTTAACATGTTGGAAACATTTAATCATGTAAATATCAATCTCAATTAATATATATAAACATGGAAAAGTTCGGGTCACTACATATTATATTTGATACTGGTGCCGATAGAAGTTACGTGTGTAGAGAATTTTACGCTAAATTGAATTGTTCATCATTACCTCTAGATGCTAAGTACATGACTGAGTTAGCTAATGGTAAACTAATTAAAGCCGATAAAATTTGCTGTGATTGTAAAATAAATTTAGCCGGAGAAACATTTAAGATTGATTTGATACCGATAGAATTAGGAAGTTTTGACGTAATTATCGGCATGGACTGGATGTCCAAAGTAGGAGTCGAAGTGGTGTGTGCTGAAAAGGCAATTCGTATTCCTCGAAAGGATAAATCAATGATAATGATTTACGGAGATAGAGGTAACCCAAACCTAAATCTCATTAGCTGTTTGAAAGCTTGAAAGTGTTTAGAAAAGGGATGTTATGCCATTCTAGCACATGTAAAGAAAGTTGAAGAAATGGAGAAGAATATTAACGATGTAAATGTAGTAAGAGACTTTCCCGATGTATTTCTGGAAGAATTACCGGGACTACCTCCTTTCAGGTCTGTAGAATTTCAAATAGATCTTGTACCAGGAGCTGCACCGGTTGCTCGTGCTCCATATAGACTTGCACCGTCCGAGTTAAAAGAACTTCAGAGTCAGTTAAAAGAATTACTGGACCGAGGATTCATACGACCAAGTACTTCACCGTGGGGAGCTCCAATTTTATTTGTTAAAAAGAATGATGGATCTTTTAGGATGTGTATAGATTATCGTGAATTAAATAAGTTAACTATCAAGAATCGGTATCCACTACCGAGAATTGACGACTTATTTGATCAACTGCAAGGATCATGTGTGTACTCGAAAATCGACTTAAGATCGGGCTATCATCAACTACCTGTCAAAGAAGAAGACATTCTGAAAACTGCTTTCCGGACACGTTATGGTCATTACGAATTTTTGGTCATGCCGTTTGGGTTGACAAATGCGCCAGCTGTATTCATGGACCTCATGAATCGAGTTTGTAGTCCATATTTAGATAAGTTTGTTATCCTTTTCATTGACGATATTCTTATCTATTCCAAGAGTGAGCAAGAGCATGAGCAGCATTTAAGGTTGGTATTAGAATTGTTAAGAAAGGAACAGTTATACGCCAAATTTTCTAAGTGTGCATTTTGGTTGGAAGAAGTGCGATTTCTTGGTCACGTTGTGTAACATCCCGCATTTTTCCGTTAAATTTATTTTAACACCGTCTTTTTTTTTTTAAATAATATCCCTCGTTATTTAATTTTAACGTCACCCATTTACACGAGCGTTTTTAAAATATTCGTTTGGTTAATTCCCGCACCCGCTTTGAAACTCGAGGGACCAAAGTTGCAAAGGGGCCTAACTAGTGACTAGGTCAACTAGTCAAACCCCATCTCATCCATTCATTATCACCACCCACCTTCATCCTTCCCTTTCTCTCTACTTCTCATTTTTGAACACAAACCCCAACTTCATAAAATCATCATCTAAATTCGGGATTGGAAGCAAACTTCAAAACAAATTACATTTTCGTGATCCTCTCTTCATCCTCTACATTTTGATACAAATTTCATCAAGTTTGGGTAACTTTCTAAAAACTCTAGATTTCTATAAATTCGTGTTTTTGACTTGAAATTGTGTTAGTTAGTGTCTATGGCTCGTGTCTAGCATGAATATATGTTTTGTTTGCTCGATTTGTTGATTTGAGTAACTAGTTTGAACTTTTGAAGTGGGTTAGCTTAATCTTTGATTTTGGATGATTAAAAGTTGTTTAATTGTTAAAGTTCATGTTTTAATTGTGTTACTAGTATCATTAGCTACATTTTGATGTGTAGGTTGATTAAGAAAACTTCAAAAACCCGATTAAGGATTTTGTGATGTTTGACTAGGGTTTGATAGTTCTTGACATGAATTTTTGATGCTTGAATGCCATGAAATGTTAATTGTTAGTGTTTAGCAGTAATGTATGCTTCATTACCTTCAAAACGGCATATCATATGTGTGAATTGGATTTCCGAAACTTAAAATGCGATTGATGAACTTGAAACTATGAAAATGGACTTTTATTGATCACTTAATGAGATTTCGGCTATTGTAAATGATGTTTGTGATTGATGAATTGTGTTTAGTTGTATTCCTTGTAAAAATACCTTTCCGATGATATAAGACACATGTTTTGGGTGTTTGCGGGTCAAGAATTGGGTTGGAAAGAGTTTTGGTTCGCGCATACTTTGAAAAACAGAAAAGGGTCTGCCCAGATGGTGGCGCGGCGCGCCCCATCCCCGCGCGGCGCGCGAACTGGCCTGGCCAGATTCTGCTCATTATGTCCCTTTTCACGTGAAATGTTTGACTAGCTATCGACCTCCGATTCACATGAAACTTGTTCTAATATACTTGTATATGAATAACTAGCATAGAAAAATAGTCCGGGACCCGACCCGAACGTGTTGACTTTTTCGTTGACTTTGACCAAGTTTGACCTTTAGTCAAACTTAACCAAACTTTTATGCAATCGTTCTAACATGCTTTTATACGTGATTCTTGTATGAAACTTGACAAATTCATTCACATGCTATATTTAATCGAGTCGTAACGAGCCATAGGACTAATTGAACACATTTCACCCGACCTTGTATCGTAACCGGTTAATTGACACAACTTACTTGTTTAGGTCAAGGCTAAGCAACTTTCATGCATACGTTACTTTGTGAAGTACTTTTATACTCGTGCACTCGAGGTGAGATCATAGTCCCACCTTTTCAACAACTTTTATTCTTTTAAATCGTGGGCTGAGAAACATATACATTACATACTTATATACATTTCACATGTATATATACTTTTCATACTTTTATACTTTGAACACAAATACGAATACAAAGATACAGACGAGTTAGAACAAAAGTCCTCAATCCAATTATCATTAGTTCCACTTGCAGGGTGTAAGTGTAAGCGAGTGATTATGTTGTGTGGCCATACGGGTTTAACGAACCCTCATTCAGACGGTTCGCTACCGTTAGTGGATGAAATATAATTTCAACGTGCATAGTGTATGTTCTAACACTATATTCAAAATTCAGAGGGAAGATTCAGTTAAGCTTTGGTAATTGGGTGCTCGTAATACAAACTACATTCTTCGGAATAAATACGATTTGGATAATCATCTATACAAACTATTGTGGTTCAAAATATACTTTTACAAATACATTTATGATCTCACCAACGTTTTTCGTTGACAGTTTTCTACATGTTTTCTCAGGTTCATACTTGGCTACTTGATACATGCTTCCGCACTCTTTGATTACTTGATTGGAGTCAACCATGCATGCATACGCTAGGGATAGCACTTTTGGATTCAAACTTTTGTTTACATACTTACGCTATTTATAGCAACTGTGTTTTTAAACTAATTATGTCGCAAGTTATTTCATTTATACTTTATGACTTTTGTAAACTTAGACTTGTTGTCGAACGGTTTTGTAAACTAAACTTGCAAGTCTTGTACCTTTCAAATGAATGCGACATAATTTAGGTCAAACGAGTCTCATATAGGGACTACGACCACGCAACGGGACCTAAGTTAACGGCGCCGTCAATAACGGTTTTAGTCGGGTCGTTACAAGTGGTATCAGAGCGTTGGTTGTAGGGAACTAGGACGTGCATTAGTGTGTCTAACAGAGTCGTTAGGACGCATTAGTGAGTCTAGACTACAACCGGATAGTTAGCATTTGCATTCTGACATACATTTGCTATAGATAGCACTTACTTGACTACTTGTGCATTATACTTGAATCATTCTTAGGCAAACTTTTTAATGGTACCCAACCTTCATCATACGAACTCGTATTCCGCCACTTTTTGGTAACACACGTAAATTCATGATTCATACACGTATGGATGACGACGACTTCATTAGTCACACTTGTTCGGGAACTCTGTCTCCCGGATTGTTATTTGCCACCGTTTCAACTTACTATCGGTTTCCCATTGGTGTTTCTTACTATCTACTTTTTGGTGTTACTACCATCACTACTCTAGGTGAGTATCGTCATCAACATTTATCACTACGGTTGCGTGCTACTCGTTATCATGACTCGTTACTCTTTTCATACCTGAATACCTTATTGTCTGACTCGAACCACATTGACGTGAACAATCATTTATACACTTCCCTCGGGGAACGCTTCTTTATAGTTGCACTAATTCTTTCGATTCAATACGAGTCACGTTAGAGACGTCGTTACACTTTGTTTATTTTAAACTTCACGATTACACGAACTTGAATCTATAGAGTGATGTGGGAAAGGAGGTATGAGTTAGCGTAATATAACGACACTCGATCAACGTGGTTATATTACGGTAAGACATACCAAAGTTCTAGTGACACGTGATGGTGGTTAGACTCGATCAACCTAAACACCACCATGAGCCATGTACATGACTTCATCTATTCATGTTGGACATCTGAAAACTCCGAGAATATTGATAACAACCATACCGGGGACACACCTTCGATTTTTGTCGAACTATACTTATGCTTCCGAATGAATTACCGATTCCTTTCGACTTCAACCGTATGTTACACGTGTATACTATCTCGTCCTCACACAGTCTTATTGACTAACTACAATTTACTCGTTATGCTCGCATCGAGGCGGAAACTTCTCTCGCCTTACACTCGTAATTCTGGTTCAGGAAATCTTTTATTTTAAATTCTCAATGGAGAGAGACTCTTCACATTATACTAGTATTCGCCTCGAGGGTGAATAGTCTCGACGAACGTATTTGGAAACCGATAAATCTTCCGCGACGCGAATTTTCTTGAGAAACTTGTCCTAACAAACTTGTTCAAATATACCTTACGGAATGTACTTTGTTTCGGATCGAGATCCTCGTTTCACTTCTAGATTTCGGAGTGCCTTACAAAAAGCCTCGGGACCACGTTTAGACATGAGTACCGCGTACCATCCAAAACCCGACGGACCGAACAAACATACGATTCAAACCTTGGAAACCGTAATACGAATTTGTGTTACCAACTTCAAACCACTTGAGAAAAGTCTTGCCTTTAACCAGAATCTCTTACCACGATAGTTATCATTCGATTCTTAACGTCACACCTTTTGAAACCACATGTGACCGGAAACATCATTCTCTTTTGTCGAACAAAGTAAACGATGATCAATTCACCGGGGCCGAGTTTATTCATGAGCAACTGAGAAAATTTATTCATATTCAAGAAAGACCCAACACGACTCGTAGTCGCCCAGAGAGCTTGCCAATGTTAGACGTAAACCTTTCGAGTTCCATGTGGGAAACCGCGTCACGTTAGAAGTCGCACCTTGAGGAGGTGTAAACCGTTTCGGGAAACATAGGAATGCTAAATCCGCGATATACTAATCCTTTTTGAAACCATGGAGCGTATTGTACCCGTTGCTTGTCATCTAGATTTTCCGACTCATTTGAGTCTCCGTTCATCCTACATAGAACCTGAAGACGTAACTTGCTATTCCCTTCGATGAGCTTGCTATCGATGGTACACTCCACTTCCTAGGAGAACCGGTTGAAATTATGAATCGTGAAACCAAACTTCAATCCAACGTAAAAATCCCGACCGTCGAAGTTCGTTGAAATGCCCAAGGACGTACCTTCACTTATCCGTAGAATTTACAACGCAAGATCTCGAGGAAGATTCAACAACTACTACTTCCAACTAAATTTCGGGACGAAATTTCTTTTGAGGTGTGGATAATGTAACATCCCGCGTTTTTCCGTTAAATTTATTTTAACACCGTCTTTTTTTTTAAATAATATCCCTCGTTATTTAATTTTAACGTCACCCGTTTACACGAGCGTTTTTAAAATATTCGTTTGGTTAATTCCCGCACCCGCTTTGAAACTCGAGGGACCAAAGTTGCAAAGGGGCCTAACTAGTGACTAGGTCAACTAGTCAAACCCCATCTCATCCATTCATTATCACCACCCACCTTCATCCTTCCCTTTCTCTCTACTTCTCATTTTTGAACACAAACCCCAACTTCATAAAATCATCATCTAAATTCGGGATTGGAAGCAAACTTCAAAACAAATTACATTTTCGTGATCCTCTCTTCATCCTCTACATTTTGATACAAATTTCATCAAGTTTGGGTAACTTTCTAAAAACTCTAGATTTCTATAAATTCATGTTTTTGACTTGAAATTGTGTTAGTTAGTGTCTATGGCTCGTGTCTAGCATGAATATATGTTTTGTTTGCTCGATTTGTTGATTTGAGTAACTAGTTTGAACTTTTAAAGTGGGTTAGCTTAATCTTTGATTTTGGATGATTAAAAGTTGTTTAATTGTTAAAGTTCATGTTTTAATTGTGTTACTAGTATCATTAGCTACATTTTGATGTATAGGTTGATTAAGAAAACTTCAAAAACCCGATTAAGGATTTTGTGATGTTTGACTAGGGTTTGATAGTTCTTGACATGAATTTTTGATGCTTGAATGCCATGAAATGTTAATTGTTAGTGTTTAGTAGTAATGTATGCTTCATTACCTTCAAAACGGCATATCATATGTGTGAATTGGATTTCCGAAACTTAAAATGCGATTGATGAACTTGAAACTTTAAAAATGGACTTTTATTGATCACTTAATGTGATTTCGGCTATTGTAAATGATGTTTGTGATTGATGAATTGTGTTTAGTTGTATTCCTTGTAAAAATACCTTTCCGATGATATAAGACACATGTTTTGGGTGTTTGCGGGTCAAGAATTGGGTTGGAAAGAGTTTTGGTTCGCGCATACTTTGAAAAACAGAAAAGGGTCTGCCCAGATGGTGGCGCGGCGCGCCCCATCCCCGCGCAGCGCGCGAACTGGCCTGGCCAGATTCTGCTCATTATGTCCCTTTTCACGTGAAATGTTTGACTAGCTATCGACCTCCGATTCACATGAAACTTGTTCTAATATACTTGTATATGAATAACTAGCATAGAAAAATAGTCCGGGACCCGACCCGAACGTGTTGACTTTTTCGTTGACTTTGACCAAGTTTGACCTGTAGTCAAACTTAACCAAACTTTTATGCAATCGTTCTAACATGCTTTTATACGTGATTCTTGTATGAAACTTGACAAATTGATTCACATGCTATATTTAATCGAGTCGTAACGAGCCATAGGACTAATTGAACACATTTCACCCGACCTTGTATCGTAACCAGTTAATTGACACAACTTACTTGTTTAGGTCAAGGCTAAGCAACTTTCATGCATACGTTACTTTGTGAAGTACTTTTATACTCGTGCACTCGAGGTGAGATCATAGTCCCACCTTTTCAACAACTTTTATTCTTTTAAATCGTGGGCTGAGAAACATATACATTACATACTTATATACATTTCACATGTATATATACTTTTCATACTTTTATACTTTGAACACAAATACGAATACAAAGATACAGACGAGTTAGAACAAAAGTCCTCAATCCAATTATCATTAGTTCCACTTGCAGGGTGTAAGTGTAAGCGAGTGATTATGTTGTGTGGCCATACGGGTTTAACGAACTCTCATTCAGACGGTTCGCTACCGTTAGTGGATGAAATATAATTTCAACGTGCATAGTGTATGTTCTAACACTATATTCAAAATTCAGAGGGAAGATTCAGTTAAGCTTTGGTAATTGGGTGCTCGTAATACAAACTACATTCTTCGGAATAAATACGATTTGGATAATCATCTATACAAACTATTGTGGTTCAAAATATACTTTTACAAATACATTTATGATCTCACCAATGTTTTTCATTGACAGTTTTCTACATGTTTTCTCAGGTTCATACTTGGCTACTTGATACATGCTTCCGCACTCTTTGATTACTTGATTGGAGTCAACCATGCATGCATACGCTAGGGATAGCACTTTTGGATTCAAACTTTTGTTTACATACTTACGCTATTTATAGCAACTGTGTTTTTAAACTAATTATGTCGCAAGTTATTTCATTTATACTTTATGACTTTTGTAAACTTAGACTTGTTGTCGAACGGTTTTGTAAACTAAACTTGCAAGTCTTGTACCTTTCAAATGAATGCGACATAATTTAGGTCAAACGAGTCTCATATAGGGACTACGACCACGCAACGGGACCTAAGTTAACGGCGCCGTCAATAACGGTTTTGGTCGGGTCGTTACACGTTGTTAGTAGCAAAGGAATTCAGGTTGATCCAGCTAAAATTGAGGCCATTGAAAAATGGGAGACTCCTAAGACACCAACGCAGATACGCCAATTTTTGGGTTTAGCCGGTTATTATAGAAGGTTTATTCAAGATTTTTCCCGAATAGCTAAACCATTAACAGCGTTAACGCAAAAAGGGAAGAAGTACGAATGGACCTCTGAGCAGGAGAGTGCATTTCAATTACTGAAGAAGAAGTTGACTACGGCGCCTATTTTATCGTTACCTGAAGGGAACGATGATTTTAAGATATATTGTGACGCTTCGCGACAAGGTTTTGGTTGCGTCCTTATGCAACAAAAGAAAGTTATTGCATACGCATCTCGACAATTAAAGATCCACGAGCAAAATTATACGACGTATGATCTAGAACTGGGAGCAGTAGTGTTTGCATTGAAGATATGGAGACACTACTTATATGGGGTTAAATGCACTGTGTTTACCGATCATAAAAGCCTTCAACATATCTTCGATCAAAAACAGCCGAACATGAGGCAACGTAGGTGGGTCGAGCTGATAAACGACTATGATTGTGAGATTCGCTATCATCCCGGGAAAGCGAATGTAGTGGCCGACGCACTAAGCAGAAAGGAACGAGAACCAATTCGAGTACGAGTGATGAACATAAAAATTTGCATGAATCTCAACTCACAAATCAAAGAGGCTCAACGAGAAGCTCTTACTAAAGAAAACATAGGAAATGAAATAATGAAGAAGTATGAGAAGCAACTCGTTATACGGGAAGACGGAATTCGATATTTTGCAAACTGTATTTGGGTACCAAAGTTGGATGAATTAAGGAAGTTGATATTGAATGAGGCACATAAGACAAGATACTCGATACATCCTGGAGTTGGAAAAATGTATCAAGATCTTAAGACGCATTATTGGTGGCCTAATTTAAAGACAGATGTTGCAACATATGTTGGTGAATGTTTAACTTGTTCCAAAGTCAAAGCAGAACACCAGAAGCCGTCAGGGTTACTTCAACAACCAGAAATCCCAGAATGGAAATGGGATGGTATTACAATGGATTTTATCACAAAGTTACCTAAGACTGCCTGGGGTTATGACACCATTTGGGTAATAGTTGATCGTCTCACCAAATCTGCACATTTTTTGCCTATAAAGGAAATGGATAGGATGGATAAACTATTACGACTGTATATAAAGGAAATTGTTTCAAGGCATGGAATACCTATTTCCATTATATCCGATCGTGATAGTAGATTTACATCAAAGTTCTGGCAATCACTACAGGAAGCCCTGGGAACTCGTTTGGATATGAGCACCGCATATCATCCACAAACTGATGGGCAGAGTGAAAGAACAATTTAGACTCTTGAAGACATGCTCAGGGCATGTGTGATTGATTTTGGAAACGGATGGGATAAATATCTACCATTAGCAGAATTCTCGTATAATAACAGTTATCATGCGAGCATTAAAGCTGCACCATTCGAAGCATTATATGGAAGGAAGTGTAGATCCCCTATCTGTTGGAATGAAGTAGGAGATCGACAATTAACTGGTCCCGAGATCATACACGAAACGACTGAGAAGATAGTACAAATCAAGGAGAGATTAAAAACAGCCCGTAGTCGCCAAAAGAGCTACGCCGATGTCCGAAGGAAACCATTAGAGTTTCAGATCGGTGACATGGTTATGTTAAAGGTGTCACCTTGGAAAGGTGTAATACGTTTCAGTAAAAGGGATAAACTGAACCCAAGGTATGTAGGCCCGTTCAAGATCATCGAACGCATTGGACCGGTAGCTTATCGACTCGAATTACCACAACAACTCGCCGGAGTACATAATACATTTCACGTTTCAAACCTTAAGAAGTGTCTTGCAAAGGAAGACCTCACCATTCCTCTTGAAGAAATCCAAGTCGACGAGAAACTACAATTCATAGAAGAACCAATCGAAATCATGGACCGTGAAGTTAAACAACTCAAGCAGAGCAACATACCAATTGTTAAGGTTCGTTGGAATGCTGGAAGAGTCCTGAGTTTACTTGGGAACGAGAGGATCATATGAAACAAAAGTACCCACATTTGTTTCCCGAGAACGCAAAATAGGTACAACTTTAAAATTTCGGGACGAAATTTATTTAACGGGTAGGTACTGTAACGACCCGGATTTTTCCGCTTGTTTTATACTTATGAGATTAATATTTACATAAATTAAACCTTACCAACATGATAAGCAATCTAAATTGTTGAGACTTGTGTTTTTGAAAAGAGTTTTACACAACGTTTGACCGATGATATCACGAACTATATAACATACGATAATTATACGTTTGTGTATATATATGTATTTATATATATTTAACATGATCTAAGGATGGTTTAACATCTTATTGTGTACTAATTACAATGAGTTATAAGTATATTTTGAAACTACTAACTTAAGTTTTCAAAACGATAACTATACGTAACATTCTTTGATATATATACTTATAACCTATAATGCTTATACATTTATCGTATATATAATGTACTTAATCACTTTTTAAGGACTTAAATACATAAAACAATATAACTATATTCACAAAAGATAGCTATATTTAAATTCTCGTTCCGTTTCCTCAAGATTTCTATACGTATACCTAGGGTATATGTACCCGTATCATACCCATCTTCTATACATATTTACTATTGGTATATACCCATAAAAATACACCAATAATTAGATCTAATCAGTTAAGGAACATGTGAGGATTTAGCTTTTGACAATTATCAAAAATATCTAGCAAAATAACAAACTAAAAATCTTATCCTTGTCTCCCCATGAAAACGCCATTTATGGCTATAAGTATCCTCATTTTGATTCAAGTTTTATCTTCATTTCTTAGCTAAAATACACACACTTCCATAACCCTTAAACACCTTCAACAATTCAGCAAGTTAGCATGCAGATCTAGCTTCAAAAACAACCCTTAATCTTCATAAGAAAAACCACTCAAGAACACTTCAAAAATCCTTCCAACTATACAAGTTTACTTCCAACCTTTTGATCCAACTCCACCACTCCTTTGGTTCTAGGATTTTACTCATCTTTTACAGTAACTTTGTCCAAGTAACTTGAGGTAGTAACCTTGTTCATAATTTTATTCGATTCATATTTATATAGCTATCTTATTTTATGTTATAAAATTTTAACAACAAGAACATAGTTTGAATGATTTCAAACTTGTTTGCAAACTAAATAGATCCTTCTAACTTAACATTTAAAAAACTTCAAGACCTGTAATATATCATAATGATATGTTAACTTAACAAGATATAACTTGGTTTTACAAAGAACACCTTAAAACTGAATCTACGTCGTCGGAGTGCAACCGGGGGCTGTTTTGGGTTGGATAATTAAAAACCATCTTAAGCTTTGAATTGGAAGTTCATGTTCTGGAAAAATGATGTTTCTTATGAATATGTTAACACATAAAAATTTCATGGTTTAACTCAAAGTGTGAGTATTTTTAGAAAAATGATCATTTAATGTTGTTTTTATGATGGAAAATGATCACTTTCATAAGTTTCACCAAAGTTTGACCTATAACCTATGATTTCGAATACAAACTAAGGTATTTTCAGTTCATATTCTTAAAATTTGACTCGATCCAAGGAAGTGGCAAGTTGAACCAACAAAAACGGAGTTGTAATGAAGAAACTACGACTAAAACAAGATCGGGTATCCGAAGCTAGTTTAGCTACGAAAATATTTGGAGAAAAATTAAATTAATCATATATTTTCTAATTAATATGATATTTCATATATATTTACTTATGATTTGATTTTATATATTTCAGGACCACCCGTAAACAACACTAGAAGATTAATCATAAGACCTCATGATTGTACGCAACACGTCATTTGACAACACGGTACTTTATGTACGCAACACGTCATTTGACAACATGGTACCATGGGTCGAGATTAATTCTGATCAATACGAATACGATGGGGTCTTTATTTATTTTATTGAGTAACTAATTGTGGACCATTAACATCGGACTGCTAACTACGGACTAAGAAAATATTAAAAGTAATATAAGTATATATATATATATATATATATATATATATATATAACGATTATTTGAAAAGAAAATATGTTAATATATTATATATATGGTTAGGTTCGTGATATCAATCGGAGACCAAGTCGTGTTATATATCTTCAAGGCAAAAGTGAGTATATAGTCCCACTTTTAAACTCTAAATATTTCGGGATGAGAATACATGCATTTTATGATTTACGTTATGGACACAAGTGATTAAAAATATATATTCTACGTTGAGTTGTACCACTGGCATACTTCCCTGTAACTTGGTAACTACTATTTACATGAGGTATTGTAAACGCGAATCCTGTTGATAGATCTATCGGGCCTGACAACCCCAACCGGACTGGACGACCAGTATTCAATGGTTGCACAGTACTTCGTTTTGGTGACTACACTTGGTACGGTGTAGTAAGATTTCATAATAAAGGGAATATGCGACGTTGATTAAATGTTAAGTATGGTTATCAAGTGCTCAACAACTTAGAATATTTTTATTAAAACATTTATATATGAAATCTTGTGGTCTATATTTATAACGCCGCCGGCATTAAACCTATATCTCACCAACTTTATGTTGACGTTTTAAGCATGTTTATTCTCAGGTGATAACTAAAAGCTTCCGCTGCAACATGTTGCATTTAAGCAAGATCTTGAGTATGCATATTTGTGTCAAAAATAAAACTGCATATCGGAGGATTTGTAATGTAAAATATGTTGGAAGTCGTATTGTTATTATCACATGTAAAGTTTGTAAGTCTAAGATTATCTCTAAACGATAATCATTATTAAGTTGTTTAAACCTGGTATTTGTAATAAAAGCTATGGTTTGTATTGTAAAAACGAATGCAGTTTTTGAAAAATGTCGCATATAGAGGTCAATACCTCGCGATGAAATCATATGTTATTGTATTCGTCCTTATGGTTAAGGTCGGGTTGTGACAAGTGATCGAGACTAGACTTCGACGCATAACATATGTGTCGGAAAACCAATTTGGTTTCATGCCAGGGCGCTCTTCGATAGAGGCAATCCATATTATTAGGAACCTTATGGAGAAGTATAGAGAAAAGCAAAAGAACCTTGAGATGGTTTTCTTAGACTTGGAAAAGGCCTACGATTGCGTCCCACGAAATTTGATTTGGAAGACCCTTAAAGGTAGAAGTATCCCGAGTAGATATATTAGTGTTATTAGAGATATGTACGAAGGGGCGAAGTCTTGCGTTCGAACGCCAGTGGGAAATACCGAAGTTTTCCCAATAGAAGTAGGCCTGCATCAGGGATCGGCCCTTAGCCCTTTTCTTTTCGCATTGATTCTTGATGAGCTTTCGAGAGGGATACAAGAGTGTATCCCTTGGTGCTTAATCTTTGCCGATGATATTGTGCTTGTCTCCGAATCTAAGGAGGAACTTAATAGAAGACTGAAGTAATGGAGGGTGGCCTTAGAAGGTAATGGTCTACAAATTAGTAGACAAAAGACGGAATATCTTAGATGTGATTTCGATAGAAACAATGATGAATAAGATGATGGAGTGAACATCTGCATTGGAGACCAGATCTTGCATCCACAAACCTCGTTTAGATACCTAGGTTCGATGCTCTACAAATCGGGGATGATAGATGAAGACGTGTCTTACCGTATTAAAGTAGGATGGGTGAAGTAGAGAGCAGCGACTGGAGTCTTATGCGACAGGAAGATCCCCCTAAAGCTGAAAGGGAAATTCTTCAAGGTGGCAATTAGACCTGCCATGCTATACGGATCAGAGTGTTGGCCAATGACGAAGGCGCAAGAGAGAAGGATGGACGTGGCAGAGATGAGGATGCTTAGGTGGACATGCGGTAAGACGATGTTGGATTTGATTCCAAATAGTGTTTTTAGGGAGAACCTGAATGTTAGAAGCATCATGGACAAGCTAAGAGAACAACGACTTCGATGGTTTGGGCATGTGAGGAGACGCCCTCTTATTGCACCTGTTAGGAGAGTCGAGGCACTTACAGTTGACGGTGTAAGGAGAAGGGGTAGACCCACGCGTAGGTGGGAGGATAGAATAAAGCTCGACTTGAAGGAGCTTTTACTGACCGAGGATATGACCTCTGATAGGAACATGTGGAGGGCTAGAATTAGAATATACGAGTAGGCTTTGAAATGCGTGTGTGTTTGTGGGTAGGGGTGCTTGTGGGTATGGGTTATTGTGTGTGTGATGACCCGGAAATTTCTGACCAAATTAAACTTAATCTTTAACGTTTCCGACACGATAAGCAAAGTCTATGAAGTTGAATCTCAAAATTTTGAGCTATTCAATTACCCTTCGATTGTTCTCAATGATTCGCGAACAATTATATGTAAATAGGTACATATACTATAACTTGAAAACATAACAAAATGTTAAGTAAATGATACTGTGCATTAAACTTATTAGTTTGATTGTCTGATTGATATATTCAACTATGAAATTAAAAGATTATGCCAAACGATTGAATTAAAAGATATTTAATGAGTCCCTTAAGGATTATGATATTATTACGGGTCTCTGTTGTGAGGTTCACGTTGATTTGGGAAATCATTCATTCTTAACGGTATTCGGAATAAATGGTAAAGTGTTTGTTTAAATAACGTAATTTGGACACATACAATAATAAGGATTATTAACTGTTGGAATTAGATATATGAATAACTTGCGATATGTATTTTAAAACGTGTTTATTAATATTGAAAATATATATTTAACGATACGATAAAATATAATATTAACTTGGTCATAAAAACGAATTGTTATTATATATATATTAACAAATAGCGAGACGGTGATTTATAGAAGTAAATGACCAAAATACTCGAAAGTTTAAGATATACTTTGAGTGGTATAGTTTAGGGATAATTTAAGGCTATATTTTGACAAAGGTACGTGACACGAAACGTAAAATGCAAGTTTTCTCAGCGTACGAAAGGACATTTGAAAAACTGGAACCGGGACATAAGTCGAGTGATGACGTACGACTTATCAGAACAAAAATTACAAGTCAACTATGCATGTGAATTTAATATAATATATAATTAATTATATAAATTAAATATATTATATATATAATATAAAATTATGTCGACAAACAAGAAGTTAAAAATTTGTGAGCTGTCCCAGGGTGCCATGCGATCGCATGGCCTTGAAGCACAAATCCCATGCGATCGCATGGGGTACTTTTTCAGAAAAGGTTCTATAAATTGCTTGACTTTAGGCTCAGTTTTTTTCTCTAATCATATATTACTCCGTATTTATTCTATTTATTATTATTATTATTATTATTATTATTATTATTATTATTATTAAGATTAATATTATTATTAATCTTATTATTATTAATATTATTAATTAGTATTATACATAAAATACTACGACGAGGTTATGAGCGTGTCACTTTCAAAATGGTTTTCAAGCGGGATAGAGCTAAGGAAATTATGGGTTATTGCCAAGGAGGTTATGGGTAATGTTCGGGGGTATATTTGTGAATCAAACCTAGTGTTTATCATCTCCGTTACGTCTACATACTTTCCTACAATATTGAATCTCAATATTGATACGTAAGCACTCATATTTTATCTTTTATATATTAATTGTGTATCCATGTCTAGTGCTCGAGTATATATATTTATACATGCTTGTATGCTAAATTTCGTCGTTAAACAGTTTATGATAAATCACGAATTAAATATATATATTACTGGTAAAAGGTATATGATATGCATGTTTTTGAAAAGCTGGCGAAAAATCAATGACTTTTCATTTAGATATCTAATAGTTTCGATGAACGGATTAAAAGATATGATCAACTGAATTATGATTGACGTTAATTGAAATTGCTTTTGAATCTACAATTAAGATTTAAACAACTTGTTTACGAGATTGATAAAATGGATTTTTGAATATTACCAACCAAGTAAATAACTCCTTATATAAGGTATGTCTCGTTTTGTTGAACTATTGTCAAAATTGACTTTTTGAAACGACTTTGGATAACTTTTGTATGTCAATCTCGAGCATTAGGATTGTGATACACTATGACCAGACCTAGCTTGATAGACATTTATTGACCAACATATGTTCTCTAGGTTGAGATCTACGGTTATTTGGTAATCCGAGTTTCAGTCACATTTTAGTGAACGACTTTATATGCTGCTAAGGTGAGTTTCATTTGCTCCCTTTTTAATTGCTTTTGCAATCTATATTTTTAGGCTGAGAATACATGCACTTTATTTTAAACGCAATGGATACAAGTACATACTAAATTCTACACAGAGTTTGAACCGAAAATCCCTTAGCTTTGGTAACTAGTAACTGCTGGTTATAAGAACTGGTGGGCGCGAGTAGTAGTATATGGATCCATAGGGCTTGATATCCCAGTCCGAGCTAGAGCACTAGCCTTTTAACGGACGTATGCTATTTGAGAAGCGTACACGTTGGTTTGCGTGTATTATTAAGATGATTATACAAAGGGTACAAATTATATATACGTTAAGTTTAGTTACCAGGGTGCTCAATCTTGTAGAATATTTTGATAAACGTTTCTGGACGAAACAACTGAAATCTTGTGATCCATCTTTATATACAGATTATATGAAACTATAAAACTATGAACTCACCAACTTTTGTGTTGACACTTGTTAGCATGTTTATTCTCAGGTTTCCTAGAAGTCTTCCGCTGTTTGCTTATGTGTTAGACAAGCTATGTGCATGGAGTCTTACATGACATATTTTTCAAGAAAACGTTGCATTCACCAAATCATCACCATGTATCTTATTTTGACTGCATTGTCAATGGAAGTATTATTGTAAACTATTATTTATGGTGATTGTCTATATGTAGAAATCATCAGATGTCGAAAACCTTTGATTTAAATATTCATTTATGGTGTGCCTTTTTAAAAGAATGCAATGTTTACAAAACGTATCATATAGAGGTCAAATACCTCGCAATGAAATCATTGAATGACGTGTTCATCCATATGGATTTGGAGCGATCGTCACAGTGTGTTTGTGTCTTCTTTTGAAGTGTTGTTCGTATGATGGTTTGTGTACGTATGTATCCTTATGTTTTTCCCCGCTTCGCATCTAACCAGGACCCCGTCTCGGTTTTGGGTATGTTTGTGTGTGCATGTATGTTTGTGTATGTATGTACGCATGTTTAGGGTGTCGGGTATGGATGTTTGCATGTTTAGGTTTGGATGTTTTTGGGTATGTATGTTTATGGTTGTTTTTATGTGTGCATATATGTTTGCATGATGTATGTTTATGGATGTTTGTAAGTATGTTTTTGTATGGATGTATGTACGCGTATGTAAGTATGCTTATGCTTGTATCTATGTTTTGTATGTTTAGCGATGTAGGTATGTTAGTGTGTATGTAGGTATGTATGCGTATATGTTAGCGTGTATATGTGAGTTTATGTTTTGTATGCGTATGTTTCATGTATGTTTGCTTTATGTTGCGTTTAGGTACGGATTTATGTATGTATGTATGTATGTATGTATGTATGTATGTATGTATGTATGTATGTATGCTTGTGTGGATGTTTGGAGGTAGTATGTAGGGCCATGTTTTGTAGTTATTGTTTAGGCGTGTTTCTGGTTATTGGTATGTGGTCATATATATTTATTGTTCTTTTTGTGTAGCATTTCTCGATATGTCTTGAGCCCCGCTCAACTGTATTAGGTACGTTTCCATATATATATATATATATATATATATATATATATATATATATATATATATATATAGTTTATACCTTTTTTTACTACTACTATTATTATTATTATTATTATTATTATTATTATTATTATTATTATTATTATTATTATTATTATTATTATTATTATTATTATTATTATTATTATTATTTTTACGTGTATATATATATATATATGGCCCTATTACTTGAGGCAACAGCAAGCGTCGATTTATTGGCGACTTGACTGCCGCTTAGTGGCTAAATTGAACTCCAGACTTGATTTAAAATCCATGCAAATTTGCTTCTACCATTTTCCTGGCGTCTCTTTTCTATTACTTTTTCTATCATGTATGTATCTATTTTATTTTTTATTTTTTATTTAAATTATTTATTATTTACTTTATTTATTTTTATTTTGTTTTATTTTGTTCTATTTTTTATTTTATTATTATTATTATTATTATTATTATTATTATTATTATTATTATTATTATTATTATTATTATTATTATTATTATTATTATTATTATTATTATTATTATTAATTTTTTTTCCTTCCTTCTACTTTTGGGCCGGAGGTCCTCTTGGAAGCAATCTCTTTATCCATCGAACAGAGAGAGGGAGTACTTTCTCTACTCTTGTGAGTGTTTCACTCGGGGTGGAGAAATGATTTATCTTTATTCTGGGATAAAGGAAGGATTGTCTACGTCTCACCTCCCCATACCCCACACATGTGGGATTGGGTATGTTGTTGTTGTTGTATGTATAACTTTATGATAAAACATCTCATAACCATATATACAAACTTAAAAAAAAAAAAAAAATTGTACAATCTTTTACAAAACACTCCATGAACACGTGTACAAACTTTGAAGCATATTATACAACCTTCATATAATAATTTTAGTTTAATTTTTTAAAACAATTATAGAGACATTTATTATTATTCATAATAATAATAATTATTATATTATATTATTATTTAAATATGAGTTCTTTTTACGAAATTAATTACGTTACATATGGATGCGAAATACATCTCAATAAAAGGTTATAGTGTAGGGTTTTATGACAAAGAAAATAGTAATTGTGCCGAAAATTAGAATTGGGTGCGGGGAGAATAAATGTAGTTCATTTATTCTGACAAGTAGTACATCAATATGTTTGTAAAAACAACGACAAATTTCTTAGTTGGAATCCATGATTCCCGGGGTAATTAAACTAAATGACTTTAGCATTTACATTCACTTAATTTTTTTTATGAACGGCAATATTGACAACGAATGCTCTCATTTGTCACTCACACACACGTCAAGAGGAAACTCTTCACAACCCATTGGGTACCTGGTGTGCTTTGGATTAAACCGGGAGGCTTAAGGCATGCGCCGTATCACCCCAACTTAATCCTTGAGAAAAACCCACTCCCAGGATTCGGACCCTCGCCTATTATTTCAAGGACGTGGGCCGGAATCAACATAGGAGTTGGTAGGCGAGGGTCGGAATCAACATAGGAGTTGTACCACTCATGCAATGCCTCGGTGATATTTACATTCACTTAATATCTAAAACATATCATTAAAATTGTTTCGTTTAAACAAACCCGTGATTTCACGGGTCATTTCACTAGTTATAAAGTAAATGTAAATGATGAATCTAATTAAATTAATCAGCTCAAGGGCAACATACAAAAGGAAAATAAGAGGCATTATCAGACCAAAAATTTACATATAACACTATAAATAGTTGTCAACATTTTGTCTACCAATAACTCACTTTTCTAGTTGCTGTGAAGAAGTCAATATTCGCCAGGATTTATTCAAACAACATGATATGATTATAGGAAAGCAACATAAACAAAACAATAGATCCTAATCATGCTTTACATTTGTACATTCTATTTTCGCTTCCCCGGCCCCTTTTACAATTGGAGCTCGAATAGACAAGCTGCACAAGCCATATTCTCACGATAGTAGCAAAGACGCATACTTGAATATAACATATGTTAAAAACTGCGTAGCTGCAGGGAGTCACTTTATCTAAGTCCTGTAAATATATAAACATAGTAGACACTTGTATTATTCGTGAAGAAACAAACTGTGAAATAAAAACACAAGCACCGATATGGTGTCGTATTTTGTTTACCCGAAATGACCAACTTCCTCAGGTTGGCAGTTGGCAGTTGGCAGTTGAGAAGAATGTTAACACCATCATCTGATTTTTCTTTGTCCAAATCAACCTCATAGGTTGACATCAATTTTCTCTGGAATTTATAGAAACGAAACTGGTTGGACCGGAACCGAACCTCTTCCCGGTTCAAGTAAAAAACCGATTTTTAAAACATTGATTAAAACCATATTTTACTAAACAAGTTTTATGTGCCTAGAATATGTAGATAAAAATTGATTTAGCAATTTCAATTGACCACGTGTAAAAACTTCGGTGATTAAAATAAGATTAATAATGAAAATCATATTTCAATGTATAATAAATAAGGCCTACTTTCATGCATATTGTTTAAAACATTACCCTTTTACGTTCGAAGTATAACTATCTAATATGACATAAGCTTAATAATGACAGCACAAATTAGCAGTAAAGAATAAATCCATAGGATCAAATCGCAAAACCTTTAAAATTTGAGGTTTGTATACTATTAGATTACACTTCGGTTAACTTTCACTCTGTGATCCACTAGACCAGTTCCTTTTTAGCTAAAAACTCTAAGTTAACACATTTGACCCAATTTTTGAGAGTTAAATACATTAACTTGACTCACTTGACCCATTTAGAGATGAAACATAACCAAATCAACTCATCTATTAGTAGGAAAGTGAAAACTGGCACCTGATGATAGCTAGGTGTTATGTATGCTACAAGATAGAGTAAGTACGTTAAAGAACACTTACGTGGTCTTCGAACTTTGGACTGGTCAAGTTGATAGAAAGGTTTCTCATTAGCAACAATACCTGCGAGAAAGAGACCAAAGTGTAAATTAAATTATATATGTATGTATGCTAGTTAAGGAATAAGTGTCTCAAACGATATACAACAACATCATCAAAACCAAGTTCCCCACATGCGTGGGGTATGGGGAAGCTGAGATGTAGACAATCCTTCCTCTATCCGAGAATAAAGAGAAGTCTGTTCTCCACCCGAAGTGAAACACTCCCAAGAGTAGAGAAAGTCGTCCCTCTCAATGTTCTATCCTCAATGTTCTATGGATAGAGAGATTGCTTTCGGCCAATAAGTAGGAAAAATTTTCAGAAAAATAAGATATAAAATAAATAAAAGAATAAAAAAAGAGACACCATGAAAATCAAATTTCCATGGGTTTTAAATCCTGACTGGAATTCAATTTAGGCTCTAAGCGGCAGTCAAGACACCAATAATTCCATGTCTCAAACGATATATCAACTATATAAGTATGCTAGTTAAGGTATAAGTGTCTCAAATGAAATTTCCGAATCCAAATGGAGGACAATAATGAAGTTAGAGAGCATACTGTTTCAACATCAATAGGGTTCATCGTTTCAAGTGTCTGCACATGACCAATGGCATTTGGATCAAACACACTTCCAATGAAGCCATATACTAGAGCAAAGTCAGGAAGAACTGCATCAATGTGAAAATGATAAATACAAATTATGGATGCATATCATCAATGATAAAAAAAAGTATGCGCGAGTAACAAGTTACCTCTTAATGGAAGTTCATGACTCATCCTTTGTTCATGTATTTCATTTGTTGGTTGCTTTGGGAGCACTCTCATTACTGCTGCAACAGTTGCCAGCCGTCGCTCGGCCTCCAGATAACATGTCCTCTATTGTAATACATACCAAGTAAAGGTAACAAGTACTGTAGTAAGAAACAAGTATCTAGCAAAAAATAAGGCACTGAAGAAAATAATTATAATTATGAATATGAATATCAATTAGAGGTGAAAATTTAACTCATTTATGCATAAACGACTCGATAAGGGTTGCATCACAGCCATAATGGGTCACACATGTAAAACATAAGAGGATTCAGATAGGTTGAACAATGTCATAACTGGTCTTATTTATAAGCATAACTTAAATAAAAATACGATAAAGTAGGTTTTGTAACATACTAATGATTGCAGTTATTTATATAATTCAAATAGGACAAGTAATGCTGGCGAGCCAGCTCAACCAGACCTGGCTCGTTCTGATTCACATACATAATTACCCATTTTAACTCGAACCCAATCAATACAATACTCAACCCACCCGACCTGCTACTTTTAATATCATACCACAGAGATTCTTTACCTTTGCCTAAATGGGACAAACTACCAGTTTCCACGGATTCTTTCACCACTATAGAAGAATCATTCCGTATAAATTCAGGATCAGTGAGAACAGCAGGTGAAGTTTGAAATGAAGCTGTATCATTTACTGGAGCTGTTATATACAGCAAACCTGGTCAGTTGTACATCAAAACGATATTACAAACCAAGGGTTACATCTCAATTTTTTAATTTACTAACCAACTTTTGGAGCCTTTTGCGGATATGGATGAGCAGCTTTCCTTTTTGGACGAGGAGGGGGCAGATGTTCATTGTTACCACTTTTTTGAACCTTCAGAAAGTACTTTTGTGCATGACTACGGATCTGTACAAGTCACTCAACTCCTTTAGAAAGTACTTTTTTATTCATTTAGCATGTTGAAAACCTCAACATATTGGCAGTTATCAACTCGAAAAGTTTGTACGAATATAAATAGTCCCTACGATGCTTTTGTACAAATATATATTGTTAAATTGAGCTGAAGATTAATTTGAAGCCCTCGATTCATAGCGGAACATTGAGAAATATGTAAAAAAATTGTTGCTTAAAATGGTGATTATTATAGTAGTTCTTCCATGCAGAAAGTGTAAAACTCACCTGGATGACAGTCTTTGAACCTATAAAAGCTTCAATTTTCTTCCAATCTCGATCAAAGCTGTAAACCAATAGAGTACAAAAAACAATTACATAACTGATCCACAAGAGTATTATATGAATCAGAATTCAGAATAGTACATGGGGGCCAATTTCAAAAAGGTAATCAGGGGTTCATGGATAACCTTAATCCCTGAACCATGCCAACTATAACAGGCCTGCCCACAACAACTTACCAGCAAGAAGATCTCAGCTCTTCAAATGTTTATAATTTGTGTTTATGTGGTGTGTATTCCTAACCATCACTAGATGACCTCACCAACAAAACATCATGTGGTGGCCACTGAAAGGTTTGGAAATGATCACGTGATAACCCGATTAGGCCGCGTACATATAAGTAAAAAACATCGCTTTCTCCGGGTAACATGGAAACCTCATCCATTTATGGTGCCCATTCCTGGATTTACTCACGATAAAAATAACTTAGTCCAGTGGCGAAGCCAGGATTATAAACCAATGGGGTCAGGAGTAATAATGAAACGAGTTACGATTTCTTACACTATCAGTTTTCAGCGATACAATATTTTATAATATTGTAACGTACGACTCTTTGAAACACATTTATTATGGATCACCTCCTTAGAGTCACAAATATTTGATTGGAAAACTATAACTACATATAAATATAATATTTTTTGTCAAGCACACGTGTAAACTTTTTTGTTCATTTAATTTTATTAATCATATAGGAAAGAAATGAAGTAGCCCATTTACATACACGTATATTACTCTAATATGGAATAATAAATACACATGATCAATATTGACCACAGCATACATGACCATCTAAATGGGTCACATGCATATATTCACATCCAGACTACCTTAATTACCTATATATGCTATGACTTATAATGAGGTGAGTGGTGTCAACTGACCCCAGTCCTATACATGTGGCTACGCCACTGACTTAGTCCAACCTTATGCTCTCAAGTCAATGGTTTTAGTGGAAGTGTAGTGTACGCAGGTTTAAAGCTAACTTATATATATACACATGTGTGTCGGGGTGTGTGAAAGAAGATGCTCATAATAGTTACTATGAAGGATGAAAACTACATAGTTGTCATTTAAATATCAATGATGGGAAAATGGCACTTCACAAGCATATTTATATTTATGTTAATTAATTCACTCCCATTGTATCTCATCTTCAATAAAGAGAAGTAGTATACGGACTAGAAAGGTATTGTGGTTAAGAAAATAAGTTACGGTTCTACACTGATTATGATATTGTTTGCACCATGTTTAACTGAATTTCTGAACTATTCAAGAAGAACGGAACACTAATATGTGGGAAGCTGAGTGCTATATAGCATGTATATTAGTGACTTTTCTATTGCCTCCCAAATGTTAGAGCAAAATATAGTACGTTTTAATAAGCCAAGAATAACACACAAGTTTAAGATGTAGAACTTTTCCTTGCTTAGATATTCATTCTGGTGTGCCTGCTTCAGCATACATTGTTATATGTATACGAGTACATCCAAGTAACCAGGTCTTTTGGCTACTAAATGCTAAACATCCTGACCAACTGTCCATGTGGTGAATGGGTACAATAAACACTGCAGATACTTACAACCCCAAAAATCCAACTAAGAAAAGTTCTAATTAACACACTGGTATGCGTGCGTATAAACCAAAAAAAAAAAAAAAAAGACTGCAATATAAAAGTCACTAACTATGCATACAAAAATTACGACTTTTATGTATCATCCCTGAACTTCAACTTAAGGGTTTAGCTGGCAAAATGCAGAGGACTTACAGAAAAAATGAGGTCAATTTTCTGTGTATGGAAAAACCCGTATCCGTTACGACAAGTCGTACAAAATCTATGCGGATCATCTGACGGGCATTTATTGAGTAAATGAGGAAGAAATCTCTTTTAAACTCAACTCTCAAGTAAGAAATGAACTTCGGGAAAAGGAAATGAAAAAACTGAGTTTTAGGATTCCAACAATGAACATAGTAGCAGATGCATCATAGCACAGTGAGTTAAGAAGCATACAAGGCATGACGGTTAAAGTTGTAAAATTCGTTATATTTGAACAGCTAGGTTGAACATACAAGACATGATGGTTAAGGTTGTAACAATCGTTAAGTGGAGACTAATCGGCTGACCTTGTAAGCACTAATCATTAGGTAGGGACTCGCCTCCTAGACTTGGACTATTTTTACATTTAGAGTGAATTTCGAAATTATACGTATAACTATAGAATAGAACCCTGAACATAAACATATCATTCAATTGTTTACATATTTCAAGTTTGATCAAGTTTGACTTTGACCGTTTTTGACAGATTAATCCCGACTTTGATCGAATCCTGACTTTGACTCGTTGACCTAATTGACCACCGTTGATTGCATTTAAGTCGCATTTAGGCTATTCGAGTCGGAGCCTGAATCCCAATTAATTGTCGATTAATTCCGTTTTTACAACCCTGATGACGTTCTATACCTATGTTCTTCGAACAAGTAAGAGCAATTGTATAGCCTTTTAGAAACGTGTTCTCGTAAACTAATTACTCACCAAGCTTTTCATCTGATAATAAAATACCAACGAAGGTGGGAGAGAAGAAAAGTTTGCAGAATATCTGATTAACTAGTTCTTAGGTTTAAAACATAAAAGCATAACTACATCTGCTGATGTGCTTCTTACCACATAAAATTGTATCATGTAAATTACAAGGGATAGTGACAGTACCATGTTGAGCATGTGATATAGCAATATAGCATAGATAAAATATTTATATGTATCTACATTCTCCAACTGACAATCCACAAATGTAATTTATCAGATTTTCAGCCTCATTTTTGCAGACATGAAAAAATCACTGGTTCTAGCTTCAGCAGAGTTAATAGCTAATACACTCTAAAATCTTTACAAATTGCACAATCTTAGAGCTATTCCGGCCTTGTAATTGCACGGCATCACGAGTAACTAATCAACGCCCTTCGAATGAATATGATCAAACATAACTTACAGCAGTCCCTAAGCATGAAACCCTAACACTTGATTATAATAACATAAGCTATCAGCTCCACAATCGAAGCTCGTATGTAGGACTGATTAATTAATAGTAAGATAACAACCAAGGCCGTCTCAACAATTTAAAGGCCCTAGACAAAAATAAAAATGAGCTCACATATACGTTAAATTTTTACTACGGATAAAAAAATAATACTCCAATTTATCTATTTATATACTTGCATTGTATTTGTATTTAACTATTAAAAACAAAGTATTTTAACTTTAATTAACAAATTTTTATTTGATTTAACTAAATATATTGAGAAAAATATTTACATATTCAAATTTTTGGGCCCTTCTAAATTTTTGAGAGGCGATTGCCTATCTTGCCTATGCTCGAAAACACCTCTGACAACAACAAGCCCTAAGTTTCACACAGCTACAAAAAACATATAATCCATAAATCCTCGATTAATATTAAGTGAAAATAAAGAGATGTGCAAACTGATATTGAATCCTAGAAGCGTAGTAAAATACATTTCATCAGTTCAATTAGGTGAAAATCAAACACACACATACATATATACATAATACATATACTTAAAAAGTAAACATACATGTATATCGTATACAAATACTCACAGTTGAAGTGCTTCGAGAAACTTATCATGTTCCGGTTCGGTCCAGCTTTCTCTGGATTTAGTAATGGTATAGGGTTTTCTGATCTTCGTCGACGCGTCATCGGCCGGAGAGTTTGTTAACGGGGCTGCAACGGCGGAGGCTGAGGCGGCGGCAGTGGAGATTAAGCCTGCAGTAGGTGGAATCATCCCCATTCGATTCAAGTAAAATGGCTAGGAAATTCAATCTACATGTGATTTTTGTGTTTGTTTTGGTGTGTATTCTGTTTTGAGGGAGGAAAGTACTTGGTTTTGTCAAGGGTGGTTACATGCGGCGGGACCCTACTATAAGTAGAATTTTTTTTGGGAGATAGATATTTCCGAATTGTATTTAGATAGATCCACTCATATTTACTAACTTACATTTAATGAACTTTTTGCACAAATCTCTTGCTAGTATCTACCGGAGGGTATTACTGAAACATTACACACAATTGTAGTGGATCTATCAAAATAAGAAGTGGAAATATCACCTCCCTTTTTTTTTTTCAAAAGATCGAAAAACTCTAAAAGGAAGTCTATCACAAAAATGAAACATCTATGACACGTAGAAGCCAAACTACCTAGCTAAACTAATACAAATAACCAAATAGTAGCTCACGAAATCAAAACTAGAACGAAAATACCTAAAACACAAACATCACGACTCACGATCTAACACAACAATATAAACGACAAATGGTGGATTAAGAGACATTTAAAAAACTAAAAGATGAATGTTAACACCTATTTCCTTATGAGGTAAGGCTTAGTATGTCAACAAGATACTAGAAGTAATCTAGCTTTAGGAGGGCGGAGTGTTGCCGATTGATTTTTACCCTCGAGAAATAATCCCTGCAGACCCGGTTCACAAGTATAGAAACTTGTGGGGTGGCTTAATCAATCTGTCGTCCGTAGAGCGTAAGAGTGCTAGCCGGATGACTTCTAGTGAGAGAAAGTAGAGAGAGAAAGAGAAGTTAAGTCTCAGCTCTTAAAGTTGTCAGAATATCTGAACTGTGTAAAATGACGACCCAAGGGGTCTATTTATAGTGTCAGATCCACCAGATTGCTCGGGGACACGTGTCAGATGATGATACATTCTGTTATTCGTGATCCGTAATTTACGCTGAAGGTGGCGTTCTCCGACCAGGTCTTACGCGCTAGGCGGCCTTCAGGGCTTACGCATGACGGAGCAGCCTGTACAACGGAGAACGCTGGACGGTTAACTCCACAAAATTGTTGTTTCCAGCCTTCCTGATGCTACTTTTATGCAACCGTTATGCCTTTTATGCGTGTATACGATACGATACACCATTAAGTCCCCCCAGTTTAATGACTTAAGCATTTGAAAATTGATTAAGTTGTTAAACTTAGAATAACGCATGCCAACCAAGTCTTCACGTTTCCTTTTTGCATTGGGAAGCACATCACAGGCATTAAATGATAGGCGATTTTTACTAACATTATGATGATTGCTTATATCGCACGCGCCTCTAGCTGTAAAAATACTTTTCGATGTACTCACCTTTTTATCTTGTCCTTACACGTGTGTGGCTGAAAACAAAACCCCCAAAATCACCACCGATTACAGCTGTTATATCTTTTGCTTTTTAACCACCATAAACCCTAACCGATCATTTACTTTTACAACTTTCTTCTACAGTATTCATCTTCTTCCATCAATACCTTCGTTACCTCCTGTTTCATTAGAACATTAATGGCAGCCATAAAGGATGTTGCAGCTATTCCTTGCAGAGTAAATGAGAGACATTTAAGCGAGCTACTGCAACATTTTCCTAGATTAGCTGGTGTTGAACCAGTGATTCCTGCAATTAATACCAGAGCCTGCTCACCGCCCCCTGGCAAGGTTGCTATTTATGGCCATTCATTCTTCAAATTTTGCTTACGTCTGCCATTTACACCCTTCTTCTTAGAAGTTTGCAAATTTTACGGTGTTGCTGTTGGTCAATTCGAACCAGCATCAATTCGAAAGATCTTGATTTTTGAAATGTATTGTCACGCAAGGAGCATTGAACCATCAATTCGGATATTTTGCCATTTGGTACGTATAGCACGCCATGAAAATGGTTGGTTCACTTTCAATAAAGTTCATGGGTTTCTGAAACCTGCACTTGATCATCCTGGCGACAATTGGTATGCTTCATTTATCTTTATTAATGAAGATGCCATTGATAAACAATACTCAGCTACTCGAGTATGGCGCAAATACTCGCATACCGTATCTGTTACCTTTCCAAAACTCGTCACCAAAGAAAACCTTTTGTTTAAAAGGCTTAAAGCTGAAGAAATCAATGACATTAAATATGGGGAACACATGCTTTCGTTGACATCCATGAGCCAAGATTGGAATATCTCACAAGGCTATGCCTGTGTTCTTGCTGGGAAAAAGAGTAAGCATTTACTTTTGCTACATATGCTTAAATAAAATGTTCTTCTTTATTTATCCATTTAATCACTGTGACTTTTTAATTTTTGCAGAAATTACTCCGCTTACCGCCATGCGATCATCATCGTATTCACAACTTACCTTTTCCACCGAGAAAATTATTGATGATACCCCCAAAATAGATGTAATGAGGGAGGAGGAAAATGAAGAAGAAGAAGAAGAAGAAGAAGAAGAAGACATAGGTATGAATCGAGTTGCCTCTAGAGAACGTCGTACCTCGGGTAATGAAAATGACAACACTGAATTATGCAAAATTCCATACCAAAACCTGTACTTGTTTTCTTGCATACCCAGTACTGGTGGATTTTATAATCCAAACCCTTCCTTATACTTTATGCCACCTTTGAAATGTTGTGAAGCATATTGGAACTCTTTTATAAATAACAATTTTCCTTTATCTCCAACAGCTAGTGCAGCACATCAAGATACTATATTAACAACTCTTCCGCCTTCCGCCAAGAGGAGAAGAACTGGTCAAATTCCTCCGTCATCCGCTCAACAAGGAGCTGGCCCTAGTTCTTCTCAACAACAAATTACACTTCCCAATCTTGACACAAACATGCTTTCCTCCCTTTTAAAAGGATCACCACACTCGTACGAAGATTTCGTGACTTTTTTGAATGCCATGGTGTGTCCTTCACTAGCCCAATTCTTCAGCAATTTATCTGATGCAGATGCCAAGAAGGTTAAGGCACAAAGTATCATTCTGAACATTGCTTCTGGTTTGAATGACCTTCAACGCCTATCTGACTTGCAAAACAGTGAAGTCACTACAAATAAGGAGCTTTCTGCTGAAAAGGAGAAAGTAGCCAAGACTGAACGAATAGCCACAGAGATAAAGAGGGAATACGAGACAATGAAGAGGCACTATGAAAATTGCAACAGTCAGAGGGCGGAGTATAAGGAGCAAGTCAAAGAACTATCTTTCAGAGAAAAGCGGCATCTGAGTAAAATTGATGAACTAGTAAAGGAGAACGAAAAAATGCTTGAGCAAAATAACATGTTGAAAGAACAGCTTAAAGCCAAAGAGGAGAACGAAAGACGAATGATAACTGGCATTCCTGCGCTTGTAGAGCGTATCTTTAACTGTCAGGCACTATCTCACAGAATCCTTGAGTTTGTCGGCCTTGCCAAATCTGTTGAACGGTTAAAGTTTTTCAATTTTATGAAAAGAAAACTACCAGAACTTCCAAATCCCCTGCCTGAGGTAATTACATCAAAGATTAATGAAAATGCTGATTTAGAAGCTGATGCAGCCGGTGCCTCAATAGAAAATATGAGGTTTTCTGATCTTGAAAATCTTTGTAAAAGGCCAGATGTAACAATAGATGATGTATTGAATTATACTCCACAGGATGAATGAAACACTATGTTGTTATACATCTGCTTTTACATAATACTTAATATTGCACTTGGTTATGTATATTAGAAATATATGCTGTAACTTAGTAAGATTGTTGTAATGAACAATGCTCAAGATATTGAGATTGTACTTTGCAATCATTATAGTTATGAATATCAAAATTATATTCTCCGTCATATGTATTCCGTCATGAAACTCATGAGGAAAAGTTATGAAT
Source organism: Rutidosis leptorrhynchoides (assembly GCF_046630445.1). NCBI lineage: Eukaryota > Viridiplantae > Streptophyta > Magnoliopsida > Asterales > Asteraceae > Rutidosis > Rutidosis leptorrhynchoides. Next base: position 535,327,594 of record NC_092334.1, on the reverse strand, counting down.
TACTTTCGCCTTTATATATTTTGCTGGACACTAAGATCCGTTTTCCGTTGTGCTCTGCATTTTGTGTGTATAAGTTGTGTCATGACATTTTTTGTAGATTCGTTTCATCGCTTCGATGCTTTAGTGAGTTCTACATGTCTCACTATCGATACAACCATTTTGAGTATGATTGTACTTCTTCCACCGAACGGCTTTTTTTCTTTCTGCGGGTAGGGATGACACACAGCTATGTGACACCTGGGCTAAAAAATCCTTGGCCGGATAAAATTTGTGAAAAATATTGCCATAATTGCTATTATTCATATTCTTAAAGAAACTTTTACATTTATGACTATATCTCATGCATTTAACAGTTGATCAAGCTGTCCATGCATATAGTGCTACGCATAAAATTTCTTTAAATTCATTGCATTCCAAGCTCTTTCATATTGCTCGCCGGAAGGCGCAGCAAGCATGTATGATCCATTCTGATTTACTTTCGTGACCTTATAAGGTCCTTCCCATTTTGGGGCTAGCTTTCCAAATTTGATTTGCCTGCTTGTCTCATTATCACGTAGTACTAAATCACCTACTTCAAACTGCACATGCTGTACTTTCTTGTTATAATATTTTGCCATTTTATGCTTGTGATCTGCTTGCCGGATGGCGGCCATCAACCTTCTTTCCTCCAACAAGTTGAGATTCTCCCTTAACACCTCAGAATTAGCCTCAACATCAAATGCCATAATGCGTTGCGTTGGCACACATATTTCAGCTGGTATCACTGCCTCTGTTCCATACACCAGACTGAAAGGTGTTTCCCCCGTGCTCCGCTTTGGCATCGTCCGGTGTGCCCACAATACATTTGGTAGCTCATCCACCCATCCAGTTTGACTCAGACCCAATCGTGCCTTAATGCCAGCAACGATTTCCTTGTTGGTAACCTCTACTTGTCCGTTCGCTTGAGGATGAGCAACAGATGTAAAGTTTTGCTTTATGCCTAGCTCTTCACACCAACTCCGAAATGGATTTTCTGCAAATTGCTTGCCGTTATCGCTGACTATTTCATTTGGCACCCCATAACGGCATACAATATCATGCCAAACAAACTTTTTGACATTTTCTCCTGTGATTTTTGCTAAAGCCTTTTCTTCAACCCATTTTGTGAAAAAATCGATCGCTACCACCAAGAACTTAGCATTACCAGTGCTCCTATTGAATGGCCCCACAATATCAATAGCCCATTTACAGAACGGCCAAGCGGATGACACCGGTATCAAATCATACTTTGGAAGACGCTGAATTGTACCATGCCTCTGACAATTCTCACATGTTTTTATGATTTCTGCGACATCCCGATAAAGGGAAGGCCAAAAATACCCTTGTCGCATGATCCGTGATGCCACAGTACGGAAATCGGAGTGTTGAGAACAAACTCCTTCATGCATTTCTTTGACCACTTTTATCGCTTCATCATCGGTTAAACATCTTAACAACGGACCATTGTATGACTTTCGATAAAGGACACCACTAACAATCTCATACATTGGTGCAGTCACTCTTATTCTTCTTGCTTCCGCCTTATCAACAGGTAACCATCCGTCATGCAAATATCTCAAATACGGAGTCATCCAAGTTTCCTTAGCTTCTTCAACTATTGCAATAATTGGTTTTCCATGTATTGATTTCTCCTTAAGTTCTTCAACCAACACTCGTTTGTGCAAATGATCAAAGGTTAAAGTAGCTAACTTGCTCAAGACGTCAGCTTTCTTGTTCTTATTTCGAGGGATTTGCACGACTTCAATGTAACAGCCCGAGTACAACCCGTAGTGGATATTGTCCGCTTTGCCCCGACGCACGGTGGCTCACGGTTTTGTTTCTCGGGACTCACCCTCAAAACGCGTCCACTAGAGGAGGTATCCACACCCTTTATAAGGGGTGTTTCGTTCTCCTCCCCCACCGATGTGGGATGAGTTCTCACACTCTCCCCCACTCAGGACACTGCGTCCCCGCAGTGCACATCGATGCGGGCCCCAGCTCTGATACCATCTTGTAACAGCCCGAGTACAACCCGTAGTGGATATTGTCCGCTTTGCCCCGACGCACGGTGGCTCACGGTTTTGTTTCTCGGGACTCACCCTCAAAACGCGTCCACTAGAGGAGGTATCCACACCCTTTATAAGGGGTGTTTCGTTCTCCTCCCCCACCGATGTGGGATGAGTTCTCACATTCAAGGTTATCAAATTTCTTTGAAATTGCTTCCACCAACTTTACATATTGCCTCATGGATGCATCCCTTGCATCGAACGTTCCATTAACCTGCTGGGCGACAGTTTGAGAATCAACATATGCTCGTAAATTTGTTATCCCCATTTCTACCACTATGCGGAGGCCGGAGAGTAATGCCTCATACTCTACTTCATTGTTTGAAGCATAAAAACAGAATTTCAATGCATAAGTGTACTCTTCACCGTCTGGACTTGTTAAAACTAGCCCTGCACCTGTTCCCTCTTCACTGGATGCCCCATCAGTGTGTAACTCCCACTCATGCTGTGATGGTGCCATTTTGTTGTCATACTCTACTTTTTCATTTGTCTCCAAGAGGAAATCTGCCAAAATTTGTCCTTTAACTGCATTTCGGGGAGCAAAATTGATTTCATACTCCCCCAACTCGATGGCCCATTTTGCTAAACGGCCAGATGATTCTGGACGCCGGAGTATTTGCTTCAATGGTTGATCTGTTAACACTAAGATGGGATGACCTTGAAAATATCTTCGTAAACGTCGTGCAGTATGCACAAGGGCATAAACCATGTGGTGAAGTGGTGGATAATTTGTTTCACTAAGCTGCAACACCTTGCTAACAAAATATATAGGCATTTGCACGTCGTTCTGTTTTGCGATTAGAACAGAACTTATTGCTTCCTTTGAGACAACTAAGTATAAAATTAGGGTTTCCCCCTCTTTTGGTGCTGTTAATGTAGGTAATGTTTTTAACAACTGCTTGATCTCTTGGAATGCATTTTCGGCTTCCGCCGTCCACACAAAATCTTTTTTATTTAAACAGCCCTTTAACACCTTCATGAATGGAAGTGACTTTTCAGTTGCTCTGGACAAGAATCTTGTTAATGCTGCTAGACATCCATGCAGCCGTTGAACATCCTTTTTGCTAGTTGGTGACTTCATATCTTCAATTGCTTGAATTTTCTTAGGATTAGCTTTAATTCCACGTTCTGTTACAATATGACCTAAGAATTTTCCCTCTTCCACACCAAACGTGCACTTCTTGGGATTTAATTTCATGTTAATTTTTCGTAGAGATGCAAAAGTTTCCTGTATATCTCGTAACATCTTTTCTTCAGTATGACTTTTGATGACAATGTCATCAACATAAGCTTCTAAGTTTCGCCCAATTTGATCCTTAAATGCCATATCAATAAGTCGTTGATATGTTGCTCCTGCATTCTTCAAACCAAAAGGCATTTTCATATAACAGAATATGCCTTCCGTCGTGTGAAAAGCCGTTTTGTCTTCATATTTTAAAGCCATTGGGATTTGATGATATCCCTTAGCAGCATCTAGGAAACATTTGAATCGATATCATGCCAATGATTCAACCTTCCAATCAATTTCAGGTAAAGGATAATTGTCCTTTGGACATGCTTTGTTGATATCCGTGAAATCCACACACATCCGCCATGAATTGTCCGGCTTCCTAACCATGACCGGATTGGCTACCCATGTTTGATATTTGACCTCTCGCAAGATCCCAGCATCCACCAAATTTCGTACCTCATCATGGAGGAATTTGCTTCTTTCTGGCGCCATGCCATGCTTTTTCTGACAAACAGGATGTATGTTGGGATTCACGTTTAGCCTATGCTCTGCAATTTCCCTTGGAACACCGGTCATATCAGACGGCTGCCATGCAAAAACGTCTAGATTTGTTGTCAAAATATTGTATAATTTTTCTTTACATTCGGCGGACAACGTGTGCCCAATTATGATTTTCTGATCTGGAAATTTAAGATTTGGTGAAATTGACCCATCATCGTGTATGATTGGCTTAATTACTGCCTTTGTTACTTGGGAACACTCAATTGACTTCTGCCGTTCTGCATATAACGTTGCTACTCCGCATGGCATTGGAAACTTCATCATACCATGTACAGTTGATGTTACAGCTCCAAACGTCATTAAAGCAGTTCTTCCCAAAATTATGTTGTACTGTGAATTTGCTTTAACCACTAAGAATTCAATGTTGGCTGTGCGTCTTAGGGGTGGCTTGCCCAAGGTTACTTCAAGCAAAATACTTCCTTCAGACCAGGACGGTTCACTTGTAAAACTTGCCAACGGCACATATGTTTCCTTCATTTTTTCTTGTACATCTTTGGGTAGCTGTATGAAGCAATGTTCATACATAATGTCTGCTCCAGCTCCTGTGTCAGTGTAAATGTTGCGTATTAAGCAATTAGCAACTCGCACTTCTATAATTACTGGACTATCGGATGGATTTGTGTTACACATAGAAGGAAAGGATATTAATTGCTCTTCCCAATCTTCTAATACTTCTGCCTTCCTCCGTTGTCCAGCTTTCCATGGGTGTATCATGCCCACTTCTATGGGTATGAATTCGTTATATTCGCCGTCTTTATCAGTGTTGGTGAGATGATTCGTCTTAATAATGGATGGCGCCATTGTTAACACCTATTTCCTTATGAGGTAAGGCTTAGTATGTCAACAAGATACTAGAAGTAATCTAGCTTTAGGAGGGCGGAGTGTTGCCGATTGATTTTTACCCTCGGGAAATAATCCCTGCAGACCCGGTTTACAAGTATAGAAACTTGTGGGGTGGCTTAATCAATCTGTCGTCCGTAGAGCGTAAGAGTGCTAGCCGGAGGACTTCTAGTGAGAGAAAGTAGAGAGAGAAAGAGAAGTGAAGTCTCAGCTCTCAAAGTTGTCAGAATATCTGAACTGTGTAAATTGATGACCCAATGGGTCTATATATAGTGTCAGATCCACCAGATTTCTCGGGGACACGTGTCAGATGATGATACGTTCTGTTATTCGTGATCATTAATTTACGCTGAAGGTGGCGTTCTCCGACCAGGTCTTACGCGCTAGGCGGCCTTCAGGGCTTACGCATGACGGAGCAGCCTGTACAACGGAGAACGCTGGACGGTTAACTCCACAAAAATGTTGTTTCCAGCCTTCCTGATGCTACTTTTATGCAACCGTTATGCCTTTTATGCGTGTATACGATAGGATACACCATTAATGAACAACCTAAAGCACACGAACAACAACTTCGAGTATCCTTGATAAATTTACTGAAAGGTTTCATCTCTGTTCCCTGAATCGGTTTCTTCTTTTTTTCTACATCGAAGATAGCTATAGTGATACATAAATATCTAAAATATCTTTTTATCGTTATTTACATTCTTAGTCCCTGGTTTTGTGAATGATTTTCAAGTTGAGTCAAGTGGTCAATTGTGAATTTTTCGCCTCACTCGATTTGTGAGATTGGTTGATGGTGTTAGCATATGCTTACACAATCTCCAGATTTTTTATTTTAGGTTTGCGGAAAAAACAAGAAAACTTTACAATAACAAGGATACTCTCACATAGGAGTCCAAACGACACAACAACACAAACAAAACACAACAACCGAGTAGTAAAAACAAGCTAGCAAACCTAAAACCAAACGATATCAAATAACATAAAAACTTTGGGCACCACATAACCAAGACAAACAATACGCAACAAACACCAATTTCATATTTGAAAAACGAAGAGCAATCAAAGAAGCCTAAAGATAGAAAGGACCACCAACAAGATAAGTTTCCCCTACTTCTATCTAAGTCAACAGTCTAACACTAAATTTTATGTAGGGAGTTCACACCCGTAGCATTTTTTTATAAGATATAGAACATGTGATTAGTTGATTTTAAAAGTCAAGTTAGAAGGATTAACTTTTGTTTGCGAACAAGTTTAGAATTAACTAAACTATGTTCTAGTGATTACAAGCTTAAACTTTCGAATAAGGTAGTTTTATATATATGAATCGAATGATGTTATGAACAACATTACTACCTCAGGTTTTGTGGATAAACCTACTGGAAATGAGAAAAATATATCTAGCTTCAAAGGATCCTTGGATGGCTTGAAAGTTCTTGAAGCAAAATCACGACACGAAAACAAGTTCAAGTAAGATTTCCACTCGAAATAAGATTGTTAAAGTTATAGAAATTGAATCAAAGTTTGAATATGAGTATTACCTTATATTAGAAAGATATATTACTGTAAATAAGAAAGATTTATTGAGGTTGGATGATCACTCAAAGTGGATTTGCAAGATTGGAAGTACGCTAGCAAACTTGGAAGTGTTGTTGGTGTGTTCTTGAGTAGTTGTTTTATAACTTGGTTTATGTATGGATTTATGAACTAGATTGAGCTAGATTTTGTTGAAGATGATGAAGAACACTTAGAACACTAAGAGAGTAATTGAGAGAGATTAATTTAATTCAAGAAAATTGCAAAGTGAATGTGTTTGTGAACTCCCATCTTCACGTGAACTTAAGCATCCCATATAGGCTCCATTAGTTTGTTGTTTTGTTAGATATTTCTTGCTAGATGTTAAATGATGGTTCCCACATGTGTTAGGTGACTCACAAGGGCTGCTAAGAGCTGATCATTAAAGAGTATATACCAATAGTAAATACATTTAGAAGCTGGGTATTGAAGGGTGGTTTAGTTTCCTATTTGCTTCTCAGTGCATGTATGGAGATGTACCTATATGGTGTTTTTTGATTGTATTTGATAGTTTAAGGTTGTTTTGGTTTTGGGCTTATGCAAGTGGATATGGAATTTGTAAATCCAGCTTGCTTCATTGTGTACTTTTAATTTTTCACCATTGCTGAAAAATTCTTTTTTATTTAATTCAAGTTTTTTGCCAAAAAAAAAATATATATGAGTAAAAAAGTACTGTACATAAAATACAATAAAAAAGGATATTTATTTATTTTGTTAGAGTTGCTTTTAATTGTATTGTATATAACATTTTGGTACAACTAAAAGAAGATACTACGAAGAGGACTTCCAGCTCGCGTCAAAATTCAACTGCCAAATTATTGGCGCGCATGAAAGCTTTGGCCAATATAGGTACGGACCCATTAAAGGGCCAGTGAAAGTGAAAACAATAACTATCTTATAAGTAACTCTAAATAAATCAATAATCATCTATTTTCTTTTATATAAGGTACTTTATTTGCACATATTTTACATTTTACATATGACTTATCATTTTGGCATTTTTTACTTAAGCGTCTCCCGATCAAAAGAAATTTAAGTGACTGGTATTATTTATCTTGACACTCTTTGCTTCTCATGTGATTTAGTTTCCTAAGATGTGCATCGTTTGTTCTTCCAATGCAATATTGCGACTCGGGTTTGGTTATTCGTTGCCTCATGGACAAGCTTATAGTTTCCTAAGCAGAACAACGGTTCAGAGTTTTGGAGTTGACTTGTTGCTTCCTTTCTTAAATTGAAAAAACGTCATGTTATAGATTGCAATTTGTCTCACTTCCCTGTACTATCAATGGTGTTGTTTTAAATTCTCCTAGGTTTAAAAGATGTTTACTTATTTAATTCCTTTTTTCATATATAAGAAAGCTAAGATTGATTACAAGACCATATCAACTCTTTGTAATTTTCTTTTCGCTCTTTGCTAAAATTTTAATATATCATCTGTTGTTAAAAAAAAATATTGTATAATTTATCCTAACATGGGCAATATACACAATAACTCAATTTGAACTTGAGTTATTATGGACAACGTACTTACAAAACATTTTAAAGGTTATACAGAATATAACAATTTGATAACGCCTAAATTATACATATTTTTACAAATAATTTAAGGCGCAATCTTTGTATTTAAACAACATTTCTAATACTTTTAGATCAAAAAGTGAATAATTCTTGTAAAAATGTTTTTGATGTGTTTGTTTAAATAAATGTGATTAGACGGGACAAAAACAAGAAAAAAGCAGAAAAAAAGATGGAGCCGCCGGCTGGGGGACACCGGAGCCGCCGGCTAGATCAAGGATTCTAGAAAGTTCCAGAAAATCAGGCCATAAATCGAAGAACTAGGAGCTCAAGTCAAATACACCAGAGCCGCCAGCTAACCCACATAGAGCCCCCGTCAAAATACTATTTCTTGTACGTAAAGCCCATGTTAGAGATAAATAAGAAAAAGAATCTATATCGGATTACAAGAGCAAGAGTCGCCAGATGGACCACCTATAGCCGTCGGCTAAACATGCAGAATGGCGGTTTCATGTGCTTGAAGAACAAGTTAAACTTACGGATATAGTCAACCGACATCCCTAGCCGCTGGCTAGACCCATCTTAGCCGCCAGCTAGGCTGTATTTCAGAGTCCTATAAATAGAGGTGAAATTCTGTTGTTTTGAAGGTACATTCAGTTTTACGGTTTAGCCACGAAAAGTTACGAATTAATTAGGGTTTTAAGCTTTCTTTCAAGTTGTAATCAACATCTTTTTAATTCAATTCAAGTTTCTTTCAAATAATTAAGGTACTTGTACTTTTATATTTCAGTTTCTCGTTAATTATTTTTCAATTATTGTTCTTTTGTTTATGTTCGTCTCCCATTATGAACTAAACGTTCATTGTGGTTATTTGGATGAAAACTAAAAATAATCTGGGATTTAAGATGAAGACGTCGGGTGAATCAACCTTAGCCGCCTGCTGGCTTGCTCAGAGCTGCCGGCTTCGAGCTTCGAATTATGTAGTTCTGGTTTTTTTTTTTCCAGAACTGTATAATTATATGGGGTCAATGTGGTTGGTGTGATGGATATTTGTGAATGTGATGGGTTAAGTAAAGGGGAGAAGTTGTTGAGGTGTCGTTGATGCAGCACAATATGGTTGTTTGACATATACCATAGATAAGAGTAGTATTAGTGTCAATGAAAGATGTTTTAAAACAACTATTGACTTGACTGTTATTCTAATACTCAAAAAGATGAATACTGATCAGTTTGTTTACACTAAATAATATTATAAGTTACATTGTTATTTTAAAGTTAATCTAGTGTCAATGAAAGAGATTTTTAAAAAATAATTGACGTGGTAGATATGGTTGGGTGTTTGTAAGAATAGTATTTTTCCGAATTGGATTCGTGAAATCCCGACAGTGGCAACACCGAGTTATGCCACCTAACCTGAAACTAGTGTTGATAACACCGACTTATGCAAAAGTGTTCATAACTGCATGATCGATGACCACTTCATATGAAATGTGGTTCGGTACAAGATAAACTAAAAGTACATAACCCAGTGATAGCATCACCGGTTTTGAATCATTCGAGACCAGTCAGACCACATGTTCATAACCCGGTGGTATCACCACGAGTTTCGAGTTGCATGGATAAACATGGTGTTAGGAGTACAGGGTATACTGATTTCACATATAAACTTTTTACAAAGACTTATTTTACATATGGAGTTCATATACATACTTTTTGAAGAAAAGAAAAAAAACACTTGTATATTGGTATTCTTGTATGATCCTTTTGATAAGATATTATGCTATCAAACTGTCCTTTTCATTGATTATTTGGATGGCCTTCGTATTCATTTTTTTACGTTTATATTCAGTTCTCTCTGTTTTTGGTAGCCGTTGGTGGTTGTGGGAGGTGTTTGGGTTGTATATAGCGTTGGTGGTTGGTTAACTTTGTGGAGGTGGATGGTGGTTGATGGCGAATGTCGAGGTGGTCAGAGGTGGAGGCCGAAGCTAGTTGGCGGTGGTGGCCGAAGGAGGCTAGTGGTGGTCGCCGAAGGTGGTTGTGAGCGGTGGTCAAAGGTGACAGGAGGAGGTACAGTGGTGATGGTGGTATGAGGAGAAAAACTGAAATTGTAAATAACTAGTGGTGTGGCCCTTGCGTTGCGACGGACTTGTAAATCATCGATAGTATACTGTATATATATGTATCACTCCTTTACATAATAAATCTACTAAACATATCTGTATCTAATACGCGAAAAAATGAGAGATGGATGTAGGTATTGCTATCAACAAAAGAATTAAAATCAACAATAAAAACGAATAAAGCAGAATCACCAGTGGTATTAAACGCAACTCGTATGCCTGAGGAAAAATCATCATGTATAGAAAGTAAATGTGTTGAAGATACATAAGGCATGTGGACAACACCTTCATTTTAAACCACATTGTGAAACATAAAAGCACAAATCATTTCAGTTTGTAAAACGAATTCATTTACGTTCCCATAACTTTGCCGAAAATGTAATCCAAATCTGCTTTCAATAATAAAGTTTAACAGAATATACCTGCTGAACATCTTTTGTAACGTAATCACCCATTTCGAGTCATATACATAAGCCTATAGTCAGGAATGAGTTTCTTTGTTTGTTTAATATGCGAATAACCTGGATTACAAGTTTTCTCGAAATTTTATCCAACGTTATCCTTCCCGAATGCAAGAAACGTGCCAGGTACTTGTGATGGAGCTCAAAATTTATGCTGATTCTACATTAAATGACACCAAATTGTCCAAGTTTCTCATATCATTACATATGCTAACAAAAACAGAGGCTTATCTTGATGAAGGGTTGATAGCCCATTGTGTTTAAGCCTATCACTCTAACCCAACATATCCATATAACATACCAATATTTCCACTTTATGAGTAGTATGTGTTAGCAGTATTATACAACTAACAAAATTAAACAGTTCCATTTCAATTAGTATGATTAAAAATTCATTCTGATTTATTTCCTCCCTTGCAAGGATAAGTTCTTGACATAAAATTATACGCGTAATGAATTTAGAAAGTTGCAAGTCAATAAATTCGTTACCATTCGTTACTGTTCTGCACATATTTTCTATCAGAATTACAGAGATATGAATTTAGATAGTTGCATATAACTTACGTATGATTTGGCAAAGTTTTTTGACATCTTAGTGTGACTTCGTAGTAGAAATTCGAGATCTTACACACAGCAGCTATCTCCAGTAGATTGACATAATAATTCGTAGCATCGTAGCATATATTTGCTAGTAGCACACTGTAACGACCCGTCAAAATCGCTATTGACGCGGCATGTTAATCATTGATTCCACAGTGAGGTTTTGACCTCTATATGATACGTTTTGATAAAATATTGCATTCATTAAAATAAGTGACTTTCTAAACATAGAAAGTTATAAACATGTGGGCGAGTGCTTAAGTATAAGCAAATCCACAAAATACATAAGTCTTTATTTTACAGGTTGACATCACAGTCAATTTATTTATTACACACCGTGGTTTTGTTTTTGTAACACCCCGTTTTTCAGTTACGCGTTATTTCGAACGTCATTCGAAATACGAGGCATGTAAGCGTATATTTGGATCCCAAATAAAGTTGGAGTTGAGGTTCTAAAACCTTACCATTGGATAGTAAATCTCATTACGTTTCCAACGATATTTGATTCATCGAAAACGGGGTTACGGTTTGAAAGTTACGACCAAAACAAGTTCAGAAAACTGAGTCAGTTAATCTGGACGCCGTCCAAGCTTTTTGGACGCCGTCCAAAAGGCCTGACGGGCCAGCTGTGACATTTTGAAGCTTTTAAAAGAGGGTATTTAGGTCTTTTCACTTGGGGGTCGTTTGGGCCATCAAAACTGATCTAAACTCACCCTTATCCTTATTTTCACCCACAAACACTTCCAACCAAACCCTAGAGAGAGAGAGAGAGGAGGTTCTAGAGAGAGAGTTGGGGATTTGGAGAAGAAGAAGTGTGATTCGGGTCGGGTCGCGAGAGCTAAAGTTGTTCTCCTCGTTCACGGCTACGTTGTGGTAGTGTTGGTAAGTTCTAACTCCGAGTTTTTATTGTTTGATTTGATAATCAATTTATGGTTTAAACTTGTATGTTCTTGGGATAACCCGATTAGTCATTAATGGAAGATTTGAACTAGTAATCGGGTTTATTGTTGATGATTGCGGGTTTTAGGTTGGTGAACGACTTAGCCTTGCTTAGAGCTCGTAAATAGTGTATAATCACTAGTGTTAGTGATTATAGGAGCGTTGGAAACCATTTGAGTATATTTGGTTGACTACTTTTGAAATAAGTCAAAATTAGGGTTCGTTAGTGATCTTGGATCGGTTGTCGATTTTGTAAGGTTTATAAACCTAAAAGGGTTAAGTTAAGAGTATAAACTTGAATTAAAAGTGTTTTGGCGTCAAAAGTAGCAAACGTTGGAAATTGACTTTGTTAAGGGTCGAAATGGGTTTTTGGTGCAAAACTCGAGCTAGAGAGTGTTTAAAGGCTAATTGTGATGTCATAGGGCATTTAGGGAAAACAGGCAAGCCTTGTTAATTTTGGACCCTCGGATATCGTTAAAAGTGCAACAAGGTGTAAATTGCACTTTATGGCAATTTGTGCGGGTCGTGAGTCCAAATGGGGGAATGGTTGATCAAGTCTTTTGTAAAATGTGTTATTGGAACATAATCACAAGTTGATTGTGATTATGAGAAGTTCGGGTGAGTTTTGACTTAGTCAAAGTTAGTGCATGTGTAAATGGTCGTAAATTGCACTTATGGTGATTTGAGTATAAGCTTAGGTGTAAAGCTTATTTGTTGTGAATCTCTTAGGTGATTTACTTTTGGACGATTAGGAGCTTAAGCGGGATTGGCTCTTCATGTAATCGAGGTGAGGGGAATAATTATGCGTATATGTATATGGCATGTTTATTTGTGAATGTTATGGTATGAACCACGAGCCGGTAGTGCCATAGAATGATGTGAACCACGAGCCGGTAGCATCGAGTGTGAACCACGAGCCGGTAGCACTATAAACAAGTGTGAACCACGAGCCTGTAGCACTATAAAATGAGATGTGAACCACGAGCCGGTAGCATCGAAGTGTGAACCACGAGCTGGTAGCACTATAAACAAGTGTGAACCACGAGCCGGTAGCACTATAAACAAGTGTGAACCACGAGCCGGTAGCACTATAAACGAGTGAGACTCAAATGCGTATGGTGCGAACCACGAGCGTTATGGTTAACCATATTATGTTGTTGGATTTTGTTTAGCATGCTATACGTTTATATATATTGTGTTGAGTATATGCTAATGTGGCATTGTGATAGTGTACGAGTTGTTAGCATTATGAGTATGACCGCATGCTATTTGAGTTATATTTTCGTATGAGGTATTTGATGGGTGTGATTGCAAATAGATGGGTTATATATGTGTATGTATAATTGTTGCACTCACTAAACTTTGCTTACCCTCTCGTTGTTTACCTTTTTACAGGTATTGTGATTATGAAGCTAGCTAGTTGTTAGACTAGATGCTTAGGGGCGCTTGGACTCGATGGGGGTAGCTTTTGGATATTTGGATGAGGATGGGGGATTTGGTAGTCCCCAGAATTATGCTCTTGGTATTGGGTTGGGTTATTGAGTCTTAACCCGTATTCGTGGTGTAAATACTTTTAATTAACGTTTGTGATGTAAAACCCGTTTCTAATGAGGAAATCTCTTAATTATAATTATTATAGTATGTTGTGAAAACCATTTCCTTTAAAAGTGTCGAGAAGCGAGTTTTCCGCCTTCGTGAATTTGTAAAACTGATCAGGAACTTTTAGTTCATTTGGACGCCGTCTAAATGGCTTGGACGCCGTCCTGGGCTTCACTGCTGGACGCCGTCCAGATGCACTGTATAAAAAAAAATTAAGACACATTTTTGGTAAAACGAGGTTGGGTTGTTACAGTTTCGAATGCAATAAACTTTATACAAAGCATGAGAGACTCCATGCAGGCAACAAACACATCACAGCGGAAGCAGTCTAAGGACCTGAGAATAAAAACATGCTAAAAATTTCAACACGAATGTTGGTGAGTTATAGGTTTAATTGCTCGAGTCATAAATATATAAAGATGGACCACAAGATTTCTTCAAAAGTTTATCAATAGATTCTACATAACAGAGCACCCTGGTAACTAAACTTAACACTATAATGATAATTACCCTATTCGTTTTAATACACGCAAACCAACGTGTCATAAACTCAAATAACATACGTCCGTTAAAAGGCTAGCGCTCTAGCTCGGACGGGGATGTCAAGCCCTATGGATCCATATACAATTATTCGCGCCCACCAGTCCATATCCTATGTACTGGCAGCTACTAGTTACCAAAGCTAAGAGATTTTCTGTTTAACTCAGTGTAGAATTAAGTATATACTTGTGTCCATTTCATTTAAAATAAATTGCATGTATTCTCAGCCCAAAAATATTTAAAGTATTTAAAAAGGGAGACTATAAACTCACTGTTCAATATTGAGGTTCAATATTGTAGGCAAATTACGTAGACGTAAAGATAGTGGATGACTGTATGGTTGGTCTTAGATTCAAAAACAATAACCACGTTTCCTTGATTTTAACCGGTTTGAAAATAAAAATATATAAAATATATTGATAGGTGTTTATGTGCGTGAGGCAGAGCAACAACAACATGGAGTAATATTTATGAATGTGCGCTAATAATAATACGGAGTAAAATAATTTTATATCTGCTCCTTGCAGATCATTATGCATATATATAGATATAATAATAATAATTTAAATAATGTAATAATATAATATAATAATTACGATAAGATAATATAATAATATAATAATAATAAACGTGTTAAATTAAAAGCCGCCATCACTTTTTATGTCGACAAACATTACGCGTTTCGTGTAGATAGGTACGCTTTCCATGTATGGTGTCTTCATGAAAGTTGTAGATTTATGAGTTACGGTCGTCTGGACACCGGAATCACCCTTTTTCGAGTCAGTATGATTTAGTTATGATTTTTCTCGTGCAAGTGCGCAGGTTTAGTGATTTCCATCATTTTAACTTGAAATTTTGATACGAAATGTTGTAGTCTTTTGTTGCTCATTAGAAATCTTTATTTTATATTTAACAATATTTAAGTGAGACTAATTATATACACACACGTCAGCTTGCATGATCAAATGTCTAGCTACTTTAAATTTTGTCCTCGTCTAATATCGAATCTATATAGATATGCATGTTTATCAAAAGTGAAAAATAGAAAGTCCCACATTTTGTCCAAATACAATCTTGCCATTTTCAATGATATATATATCGAGTTATTTATATAACATATATAATTAAATTATTTATTTAAATCGTTATATATATATATATATATATATATATATATATATATATATATATATATATATATATATATATATATATATATATATATATATATATATATATATATATCCATTTATAAATCGTTGTTCGTGAATCGTTGGAAATGATAAAAGGGTACTTGAACGTGTACACTAGTTCAAAAAGTTTTAAGATTCAACATAGTAGGTCCGTTTATCGTGTCGGAAACATTCTATCCTGTAATTAATTTATTAATGTGAAATTTTCTGGGTCATCACAGTACCTCCCCGTTAACGAAAATTTCGTCCCGAAATTTTGAGTAGTACCTGTTTTATAAGCGATATCAGTGAACAAATGTGGATACTTTTGTTTCATTTGATCTTCACGTTCCCAAGTAAACTCGGGTCCTCGTCTAGCGTTCCAACGAACTCTAACTATTGGTATTTTATTTTGTTTTAATTGTTTGACCTCACGGTCCATGATTTCAACAGGTTCTTCGATAAAATGGAGTTTATCATTGATTCGTATTTCATCAAGAGGAATTACGACATCCTCTTCAGCTAAACATTTCTTCAAATTTGACACGTGAAATGTGTCGTGAACACCACTAAGTTCTTGCGGTAGCTTTAATCGATAAGCAACTGTTCCAATTCTTTCGGTGAGTTCAAAGGGTCCTACGTACCTAGGACTTAGTTTTCCTCGTTTACCGAATCATACAACGCCTTTCCAGGGTGACACTTTCAACATGACTTTGTCGCCCACTTGAAATTCTAGCGGTTTTCTTCCTTTGTTAGCATAACTCTTTTGACGACTCATGGCCGTTTTCAATCGTTGTTGTATTTGAAAGATCTTTTTGGTAGTTTCATGAATAATTTATGATCCAGTAAGTTGTTTTTCTCCTACTTCACTCCAACAAATAGGAGATCTGCACTTTCTACCATAAAGTGCTTCAAATGGTGCTGCGTTGATGCTCGTATGATAGCTGTTATTATATGAAAATTCTGCCAAAGGTAAGTGTCGATCCCAACCAGTTCCAAAGTCAATCACGCATGCCCGTAACATGTCTTCCAATGTTTGTATTGTTCTTTCACTTTGACCATCTGTCTGTGGGTGATAAGCGGTGCTCATATCTAATCGAGTTCCCAATGCTTTTTGTAATGACTTCCAAAAATGTGATACAAATCGGGTGTCACGATCAGATATAATGGAGATAGGTACACCATGTCTGGAAACTATTTCCTTCAAATATAAGCGTGCTAATCTCTCCATACTATATGTCTCCTTTATTGGTATAAAGTGAGCTGACTTAGTGAGGCGATCAACTATCACCCAAATAGTATCGTGACTACTTGCAGTCCTTGGCAATTTCGTAATGAAATCCATGGTTATTCTTTCCCATTTCCATTGAGGAATTTCTGGTTGTTGCAGTAATCCTGACGACTTCGGGTGCTCAGCTTTGACCTTTGCACATGTCAAACATTTGCTTACATAAGTAGCAATTTCTGCCTTCATATTAGGCCACCAATAGAACTTCTTGAGATCTTGGTACATTTTCCCGTTTCCTAGGTGAATTGAGTACCTCGTTTTGTGTGCTTCATCCAGTACTAGTTGCCTTAGGTTACCATGTTTTGGTACCCATATCCTACCAGCAAAATACAGGGTTCCATCGGCTTTTACTTCAAGTTGTTTTTCTAATCCTTTGCTCATTTCGCTTTTTTCATTTTCTTCTTTTAAAGTTTCTAACTGTGCTGCTTGAATTTGCTTTGTGAGATCAGTATGAATTGTAATGTTCAAAGCTCGGACCCTAAGAGGTTTTACTCTTTCTTTCCGACTTAGGGCATCAGCTACAACGTTAGCCTTTCTGAGGTGGTAACGGATTTCACAATCGTAGTCGTTCAATAACTCTACCCAACGATGTTGCCTCATACTGAGTTGTTTTTGATTAAAAATATGCTGAAGACTCTTATGGTCGGTGTACACTGTACACTTAGTGCCATATAGATAGTGTCTCCATATTTTGAGTGCAAAAACTACTGCTCCAAGTTCCAAATCGTGCGTCGTATAGTTCCTTTTGTGAACTTTTAGTTGTCGTGAGACGTATGCGATAACTTTTGTGCGTTGCATCAATACACATCCTAAACCTTGGCGTGAATCATCACAATAGATCACGAAATCATCATTTCCTTCTGGTAATGACAAAATGGGTGCAGACGTTAACTTCTTCTTTAACAGTTGAAATGCGAATTCCTGTTCTGTGGACCAATCATATTTCTTTTCCTTTTGGGTCAATGCAGTTAAGGGTTGGTGATTTTAGAGAAATCTTGAATGAATCTTCGGTAGTAACCAGCAAGACCTAAAAATTGGCGAATTTGTGTTGGAGTCTTCGGGGTTTCCCATTTACTAATGGCTTCAATCTTGGCGGGGTCAACTTTAATTCCATCTTTACTGACAACATGGCCCAAAAACTATACTTCTTGTAACCAGAAATCACACTTCGAAAATTTTGCGTACAGTTCTTCTTTCTTGAGTACCTCTAGTACCAGTCTTAAGTGTTGCTCATTGAAATGTCCCGTTCTTATTAATTAAAAACGTTCCATATTAATTGATTTCGTTGCGAGGTTTTGACCTCTATATGAGACGTTTTTCAAAGACTGCATTCATTTTAAAACAAACCATAACCTTTATTTCATCAATAAAGGTTTAAAAAGGTTTACGTAGATTATCAAATAATGATAATCTAAAATATATTGTTTACACACGACCATTACATAATGGTTTACAATACAAATATGTTACAACAAAATAAGTTTCTTGAATGCAGTTTTTACACAATATCATACAAGCATGGACTCCAAATCTCGTCCTTACTTAAGTATGCGACAGCGGAAGCTCTTAATAATCACCTGAGAATAAACATGCTTAAAACGTCAACAAAAATGTTGGTGAGTTATAGGTTTAACCTATATATATCAAATCATAACAATAGACCACAAGATTTCATATTTCAATACACATCCCATACATAGAGATAAAAATCATTCATATGGTGAACACCTGGTAACCGACAATAACAAGATGCATATATAAGAATATCCCCATCATTCCGGGACACCCTTCGGATATGATATAAATTTCGAAGTACTAAAGCATCCGGTACTTTGGATGGGGTTTGTTAGGCCCAATAGATCTATCTTTAGGATTCGCGTCAATTAGGGTGTCTGTTCCCTAATTCTTAGATTACCAGACTTAATAAAAAGGGGCATATTCGATTTCGATAATTCAACCATAGAATGTAGTTTCACGTACTTGTGTCTATTTTGTAAATCATTTATAAAACCTGCATGTATTCTCATCCCAAAAATATTAGATTTTAAAAGTGGGACTATAACTCACTTTCACAGATTTTTTACTTCGTCGGGAAGTAAGACTTGGCCACTGGTTGATTCACGAACCTATAACAATATATACATATATATCAAAGTATGTTCAAAATATATTTACAACACTTTTAATATATTTTGATGTTTTAAGTTTATTAAGTCAGCTGTCCTCGTTAGTAACCTACAACTAGTTGTCCACAGTTAGATGTACAGAAATAAATCGATAAATATTATCTTGAATCAATCCACGACCCAGTGTATACGTATCTCAGTATTGATCACAACTCAAACTATATATATTTTGGAATCAACCTCAACCCTGTATAGCTAACTCCAACATTCACATATAGAGTGTCTATGGTTGTTCCGAAATATATATAGATGTGTCGACATGATAGGTCGAAACATTGTATATGTGTCTATGGTATCTCAAGATTACATAATATATAATACAAGTTGATTAAGTTATGGTTGGAATAGATTTGTTACCAATTTTCACGTAGCTAAAATGAGAAAAATTATCCAATCTTGTTTTACCCATAACTTCTTCATTTTAAATCCGTTTTGAGTGAATTAAATTGCTATGGTTTCATATTGAACTCTATTTTATGAATCTAAACAAAAAAAGTATAGGTTTCTAGTCGGAAAAAAAAGTTACAAGTCGTTTTTGTAAAGGTAGTCATTTCAGTCGAAAGAACGACGTCTAGATGACCATTTTAGAAAACATACTTCCACTTTGAGTTTAACCATAATTTTTGGATATAGTTTCATGTTCATAATAAAAATCATTTTCTCAGAATAACAACTTTTAAATCAAGGTTTATCATAGTTTTTAATTAACTAACCCAAAACAGCCCGCGGTGTTACTACGACGGCGTAAATCCGGTTTTACGGTGTTTTTCGTGTTTCCAGGTTTTAAATCATTAAGTTAGCATATCATATAGATATAGAACATGTGTTTAGTTGATTTTAAAAGTCAAGTTAGAAGGATTAACTTTTGTTTGCGAACAAGTTTAGAATTAACTAAACTATGTTCTAGTGATTACAAGTTTAAACCTTCGAATAAGATAGCTTTATATGTATGAATCGAATGATGTTATGAACATCATTACTACCTTAAGTTCCTTGGATGAACCTACTGGAAAAGAGAAAAATGGATCTAGCTTCAATGGATCCTTGGATGGCTCAAAGTTCTTGAAGCAAAATCATGACACGAAAACAAGTTCAAGTAAGATCATCACTTGAAATAAGATTGTTATAGTTATAGAAATTGAACCAAAGTTTGAATATGATTATTACCTTGTATTAGAATGATAACCTACTGTAAGAAACAAAGATTTCTTGAGGTTGGATGATCAACTTACAAGATTGGAAGTGAGCTAGCAAACTTGAAAGTATTCTTGATTTTATGAAACTAGAACTTTTGGAATTTATGAAGAACACTTAGAACTTGAAGATAGAACTTGAGAGAGTTCAATTAGATGAAGAAAATTGAAGAATGAAAGTGTTTGTAGGTGTTTTTGGTCGTTGGTGTATGGATTAGATATAAAGGATATGTAATTTTGTTTTCATGTAAATAAGTCATGAATGATTACTCATATTTTTGTAATCTTATGAGATATTTCATGCTAGTTGCCAAATGATGGTTCCCACATGTGTTAGGTGACTCACATGGGCTACTAAGAGCTGATCATTGGAGTGTATATACCAATAGTACATACATCTAAAAGCTGTGTATTGTACGAGTACGAATACGGGTGCATACGAGTAGAATTGTTGATGAAACTGAACGAGAATGTAATTGTAAGCATTTTTGTTGAGTAGAAGTATTTTGATAAGTGTATTGAAGTCTTTCAAAAGTGTATAAATACATATTAAAACACTACATGTATATACATTTTAACTGAGTCGTTAAGTCATCGTTAGTCGTTACATGTAAA
Source organism: Rutidosis leptorrhynchoides (assembly GCF_046630445.1). Classification (NCBI taxonomy): domain Eukaryota; kingdom Viridiplantae; phylum Streptophyta; class Magnoliopsida; order Asterales; family Asteraceae; genus Rutidosis; species Rutidosis leptorrhynchoides. Next base: position 535,307,075 of record NC_092334.1, on the reverse strand, counting down.
TGTTGTTTTGAAACCTTTAGGTTAACGATCTTGTTAAATGTTGTTAACCCAATGTTTATAATATCAAAAGAGATTTTAAATTATTATATTATCATGATATTATGATGTACGAATATCTCTTAATATGATATATATACATTAAATGTCGTTACAACGATAAACGTTACATATATGTCTCGTTTCAAAATCATTAAGTTAGTAGTCTTGTTTTTACATATGTAGTTCATTGTTAATATAATTAATGATATGTTTACTTATCATAATATCATGTTAACTATATATATAACCATATATATGTCATCATATAGTTTTTTACAAGTTTTAACGTTCGTGAATCACCGGTCAACTTGGGTGGTCAATTGTCTATATGAAACCTATTTCAATTAATCAAGTCTTAACAAGTTTGATTGCTTAACATGTTGGAAACATTTAATCATGTAAACATCAATCTCAATTAATATATATAAACATGGAAAAGTTCGGGTCACTACAGTACCTACCCGTTAAATAAATTTCGTCCCGAAATTTTAAGCTGTTGAAGGTGTTGACGAATCTTCTGGAAATAGATGCGGGTATTTCTTCTTCATCTGATCTTCACGCTCCCAGGTGAACTCGGGTCCTCTACGAGCATTCCATCGAACCTTAACAATTGGTATCTTGTTTTGCTTAAGTCTTTTAACCTCACGATCCATTATTTCGACGGGTTCTTCGATGAATTGGAGTTTTTCGTTGATTTGGATTTCATCTAACGGAATAGTGAGATCTTCTTTAGCAAAACATTTCTTCAAATTCGAGACGTGGAAAGTGTTATGTACAGCCGCGAGTTGTTGAGGTAACTCAAGTCGGTAAGCTACTGGTCCGACACGATCAATAATCTTGAATGGTCCAATATACCTTGGATTTAATTTCCCTCGTTTACCAAATCGAACAACTCCTTTCCAAGGTGAAACTTTAAGCATGACCATCTCTCCAATTTCAAATTCTATATCTTTTCTTTTAATGTCAGCGTAGCTCTTTTGTCGACTTTGGGCGGTTTTCAACCGTTGTTGAATTTGGATGATCTTCTCGGTAGTTTCTTGTATAATCTCCGGACCCGTAATCTGTCTATCCCCCACCTCACTCCAACAAATCGGAGACCTGCACTTTCTACCATAAAGTGCTTCAAACGGCGCCATCTCAATGCTTGAATGGTAGCTGTTGTTGTAGGAAAATTCTGCTAACGGTAGATGTCGATCCCAACTGTTTCCGAAATCAATAACACATGCTCGTAGCATGTCTTCAAGCGTTTGTATCGTCCTTTCGCTCTGCCCATCAGTTTGTGGATGATAGGCAGTACTCATGTCTAGACGAGTTCCTAATGCTTGCTGTAATGTCTGCCAGAATCTTGAAATAAATCTGCCATCCCTATCAGAGATAATAGAGATTGGTATTCCATGTCTGGAGACGACTTCCTTCAAATACAGTCGTGCTAACTTCTCCATCTTGTCATCTTCTCTTATTGGTAGGAAGTGTGCTGATTTGGTGAGACGATCAACTATTACCCAAATAGTATCAAAACCACTTGCAGTCCTTGGCAATTTAGTGATGAAATCCATGGTAATGTTTTCCCATTTCCATTCCGGGATTTCGGGTTGTTGAAGTAGACCTGATGGTTTCTGATGCTCAGCTTTGACCTTAGAACACGTCAAACATTCTCCTACGTATTTAGCAACATCGACTTTCATACCCGGCCACCAAAAAATGTTTCTTGAGATCCTTGTACATCTTCCCCGTTCCAGGATGTATTGAGTATCTGGTTTTATGAGCTTCTCTAAGTACCATTTCTCTCATATCTCCAAATTTTGGTACCCAAATCCTTTCAGCCCTATACCGGGTTCCGTCTTCCCGAATATTAAGATGCTTCTCCGATCCTTTGGGTATTTCATCCTTTAAATTTCCCTCTTTTAAAACTCCTTGTTGCGCCTCCTTTATTTGAGTAGTAATGTTATTATGAATCATTATATTCATAGATTTTACTCGAATGGGTTCTCTATCCTTCCTGCTCAAGGCATCGGCTACCACATTTGCCTTCCCCGGGTGGTAACGAATCTCAAAATCGTAATCATTCAATAATTCAATCCACCTACGCTGCCTCATATTCAGTTGTTTCTGATTAAATATGTGTTGAAGACTTTTGTGGTCGGTATATATAATACTTTTGACCCCATATAAGTAGTGCCTCCAAGTCTTTAATGCAAAAACAACCGCGCCTAATTCCAAATCATGCGTCGTATAATTTTGTTCGTGAATCTTCAATTGTCTAGACGCATAAGCAATCACCTTCGTTCGTTGCATTAATACACAACCGAGACCTTGCTTTGATGCGTCACAATAAATCACAAAATCATCATTCCCTTCAGGCAATGACAATATAGGTGCCGTAGTTAGCTTTTTCTTCAATAACTGAAACGCTTTCTCTTGTTCATCATTCCATTCAAATTTCTTCCCTTTATGCGTTAATGCAGTCAAGGGTTTTGCTATTCTGGAAAAGTCTTGGATGAACCTTCTGTAGTAACCAGCTAGTCCTAAAAACTGGCGTATGTGTTTCGGAGTTTTCGGGGTTTCCCACTTTTCAACAGTTTCTATCTTTGCCGGATCCACCTTAATACCTTCTTTGTTCACTATGTGACCGAGGAATTGGACTTCTTCCAACCAAAATGCACACTTTGAAAACTTAGCGTACAATTCTTCCTTCCTCAATACTTCTAACACCTTTCTCAAATGTTCACCGTGTTCTTGGTCATTCTTTGAGTAAATAAGTATGTCATCAATGAAAACAATGACAAACTTGTCAAGGTATGGTCCACACACTCGGTTCATAAGGTCCATGAACACAGCTGGTGCATTAGTTAAACCAAACGGCATGACCATAAACTCGTAATGACCGTAACGTGTTCTGAAAGCAGTCTTTGGAATATCATCTTCTTTCACCCGCATTTGATGATACCCGGAACGTAAGTCAATCTTTGAATAAACAGACGAGCCTTGTAGTTGATCAAATAAGTCGTCGATTCTCGGTAGTGGGTAGCGGTTCTTGATGGTAAGTTTGTTCAACTCTCGGTAGTCGATACACAACCTGAATGTACCATCTTTCTTCTTGACAAACAAAACAGGAGCTCCCCACGGTGATGTGCTTGGTCGAATGAAACCACGCTCTAAAAGTTCTTGTAATTGGCTTTGCAGTTCTTTCATCTCGCTGGGTGCGAGTCTGTAAGGAGCACGAGCTATTGGTGCAGCTCCTGGTACAAGATCTATTTGAAATTCAACGGATCGATGTGGGGGTAATCCCGGTAATTCTTTCGGAAATACATCGGGAAATTCTTTTGCAATGGGAACATCATTGATGCTCTTTTCTTCAGTTTGTACTTTCTCGACGTGTGCTAGAACAGCATAGCAACCTTTTCTTATTAGTTTTTGTGCCTTCAAATTACTAATAAGATGTAGCTTCGTGTTGCCCTTTTCTCCGTACACCATTAAGGGTTTTCCTTTTTCTCGTATAATGCGAATTGCATTTTTGTAACAAACGATCTCCGCTTTCACTTCTTTCAACCAGTCCATACCGATTATCACATCAAAACTCCCTAACTCTACTGGTATCAAATCAATCTTAAATGTTTCGCTAACCAGTTTAATTTCTCGATTCCGACATATATTATCTGCTGAAATTAATTTACCATTTGCTAATTCGAGTAAAAATTTACTATCCAAAGGCGTCAATGGACAACTTAATTTAGCACAAAAATCTCTACTCATATAGCTTCTATCCGCACCCGAATCAAATAAAACGTAAGCAGATTTATTGTCAATAAGAAACGTACCCGTAACAAGCTCCGGGTCTTCCTGTGCCTCTACCGCATTAATATTGAAAATTCTTCCACGGCCTTGTCCATTCGTGTTCTCCTGGTTCGGGCAATTTCTAATAATGTGGCCTGGTTTTCCACATTTATAACAAACTACATTGGCATAACTTGCTCCGACACTACTTGCTCCGCCATTACTCGTTCCGACACCATTTGTTCCTTTCGTTCTATTAACCCCTGGTCCGTAGACCTCACACTTCGCCGCGCTATGACCATTTCTTTTACACTTGTTGCAAAATTTGGTGCAGAACCCCGAGTGATTCTTTTCACACCTTTGGCATAGTTGCTTCTGATTGTTGTTGTTGTTGCGGTTATTATTGTTGTTGGGATGATTGTTGTAGTTGCTGTTGTTGTTGTTGTTGTTGTTGTTGGGCCGTTTGTTGTAGTTGCGATTGATGTTGCGATTGTTGGGATAATTGTTGCGATTATTGTTGTAATTGCTGTTGTTGTTGTATTGGTGATTCTTATCACCGTTTTCCTCCCACTTTCTTTTGACTTGCTTCACATTGGCCTCTTCAGCAGTCTGTTCTTTAATTCTTTCTTCAATCTGGTTCACTAGTTTGTGAGCCATTCTACATGCCTGTTGTATGGAGGCGGGCTCGTGTGAACTTATATCTTCTTGGATTCTTTTCGGTAATCCTTTCACAAACGCGTCGATCTTCTCTTCCTCATCTTCGAATGCTCCCGGACACAATAGGCACAATTCTGTGAATCGTCTTTCGTACGTGGTAATATCAAATCCTTGGGTTCGTAACCCTCTAAGTTCTGTCTTGAGCTTATTGACCTCGGTTCTGGGACGGTACTTCTCGTTCATCAAGTGCTTGAATGCTGACCACGGTAGTGCGTACGCATCATCTTGTCCCACTTGCTCTAGATAGGTATTCCACCATGTTAACGCAGAACCTGTGAAGGTATGCGTAGCGTACTTCACTTTGTCCTCTTCAGTACACTTACTTATGGCAAACACCGATTCAACCTTCTCGGTCCACCGTTTCAATCCGATCGGTCCTTCGGTTCCATCAAATTCCAAAGGTTTGCAGGCAGTGAATTCTTTGTAGGTGCATCCTACACGATTTCCTGTACTGCTAGATCCAAGGTTATTGTTGGTATGTAGCGCAGCCTGTACTGCGGCTATGTTTGAAGCTAGAAAAGTACGGAATTCCTCTTCATTCATATTCACGGTGTGTCGAGTAGTCGGTGCCATTTCCTTCAAAATAGTTAAATGGAACAAGTTAATCATACAGAATATTAAGAGTAGTTAATAGTATTTCGTAGCATAATATGAACTCATTTATAAAAGCTTTTTCTTCATATTAGCGTTTTATAAGTTTAAATTCGGGTAGTACCTACCCGTTAAGTTCATACTTAGTAGCTAATATACAATTCAACTACTACAATTCTATATGAAAAACTGATTATAATAATATTTCGCGTTCAAACTTTTATACAATATTTTACAAACTTACAATACCGCTTATTTTACATAAAGCATGAAATATAGCACACAATAACTTTGATACAAGATAGTTGTGAAGACAATTCTAGCTAGTACACAAGTCGTTCAGCAAAGGCAATAAATACACGTAATTCATACGTCCAGAAACAAGTCATGCATTCTGGTTTTACTAGGACTACTTCCCATCCTTGGTCTTGTGCAACATAACCGTTATGGCCGTTGATAAGACAGCGTGTTGTAACGTCATCAAAGGGACGAGGGTTACGTAATGTCCAACAGTCCCGTAATAATCTAAAAACCTCATTTCTTACCCCAATTACCGACTCCGTCACTTGTGGAAACGTTTTGTTTAATAGTTGGAGCCCGATGTTCTTGTTCTCACTTTGGTGAGAAGCGAACATTACTAATCCGTAAGCATAACATGCTTCTTTATGTTGCATGTTAGCCGCTTTTTCTAAATCACGAAGTCCAATATTCGGATATATTGAGTCAAAATAATTTCTTAACCCGTTGCGTAAAATAGCATTTGGGTTCCCCGCAATATATGCGTTAAAGTAAACACATCGTAACTTATGGGTTTCCCAATGTGATATCCCCCATCTTTCAAACGAAAGTCTCTTATAAACCAAGACATTCTTGGAACGTTCTTCGAATGTCTTACAAACTGATCTCGCCTTAAATAGTTGTGCCGAAGAATTCTGGCCGACTCTAGACAAGATTTCATCAATCATGTCTCCGGGGAGGTCTCTTAAAATATTGGGTTGTCTATCCATTTTGTATTTTTAAACTGTAAAATAGACAAGAGTTAGATTCATAAAAAAAAAATACTTATTAATACAAGCAATTTTTACATATATCATAAAGCATAAGAACACTATATTCCATATATTACACCACACGAATACAACTATCTTATTCCGACTCGCTCGTTTCTTCTTCTTCGGTTTTGGTTCGTTTTGCCAAGTTTCTAGGGATATATGATGTTCCCCTAATACGAACCGTCGTTGTCCACATTGGTTTAGAAAAACCTGGTGGTTTAGAGGTTCCCGGGTCATTGTTACAACTTAAGGACTTCGGGGGTTGACGATACATATAAAGTTCATCGGGGTTGGAATTAGATTTCTCTATTTTTATGCCCTTTCCCTTATTATTTTCTTTTGCCTTTTTAAATTCAGTTGGGGTAATTTCTATAACATCATCGGAATTCTCGTCGGAATCCGATTCATCGGAGAATTGGTAATCCTCCCAATATTTTGCTTCCTTGGCGGAAACACCATTGACCATAATTAACTTTGGTCGGTTGGTTGAGGATTTTCTTTTACTTAACCGTTTTATTATTTCCCCCACCGGTTCTATTTCTTCATCCGGTTCCGATTCTTCTTCCGGTTCCGATTCTTCTTCCGGTTCCGACTCTTCTTCCGGTTCCTCTTCGGGAACTTGTGAATCAGTCCACAAATTATTCCAATTTACATTTGACTCTTCATTATTATTAGGTGAGTCAATGGGACTTGTTCTAGAGGTAGACATCTATCACATAATATCAAACACGTTAAGAGATTAATATATCACATAATATTCATATGTTAAAAATATATAGTTTCCAACAAAAATGTTAAGCAATCATTTTTAAAGAAAACACGGTCGAAGTCCAGACTCACTAATGCATCCTAACAAACTCGATAAGACACACTAATGCAAATTTTCTGGTTCTCTAAGACCAACGCTCTGATACCAACTGAAATGTCCCGTTCTTATTAATTAAAAACGTTCCATATTAATTGATTTCGTTGCGAGGTTTTGACCTCTATATGAGACGTTTTTCAAAGACTGCATTCATTTTAAAACAAACCATAACCTTTATTTCATCAATAAAGGTTTAAAAAGGTTTACGTAGATTATCAAATAATGATAATCTAAAATATACTGTTTACACACGACCATTACATAATGGTTTACAATACAAATATGTTACAACAAAATAAGTTTCTTGAATGCAGTTTTTACACAATATCATACAAGCATGGACTCCAAATCTCGTCCTTACTTAAGTATGCGACAGCGGAAGCTCTTAATAATCACCTGAGAATAAACATGCTTAAAACGTCAACAAAAATGTTGGTGAGTTATAGGTTTAACCTATATATATCAAATCATAACAATAGACCACAAGATTTCATATTTCAATACACATCCCATACATAGAGATAAAAATCATTCATATGGTGAACACCTGGTAACCGACAATAACAAGATGCATATATAAGAATATCCCCATCATTCCGGGACACCCTTCGGATATGATATAAATTTCGAAGTACTAAAGCATCCGGTACTTTGGATGGGGTTTGTTAGGCCCAATAGATCTATCTTTAGGATTCGCGTCAATTAGGGTGTCTGTTCCCTAATTCTTAGATTACCAGACTTAATAAAAAGGGGCATATTCGATTTCGATAATTCAACCATAGAATGTAGTTTCACGTACTTGTGTCTATTTTGTAAATCATTTATAAAACCTGCATGTATTCTCATCCCAAAAATATTAGATTTTAAAAGTGGGACTATAACTCACTTTCACAGATTTTTTACTTCGTCGGGAAGTAAGACTTGGCCACTGGTTGATTCACGAACCTATAACAATATATACATATATATCAAAGTATGTTCAAAATATATTTACAACACTTTTAATATATTTTGATGTTTTAAGTTTATTAACCTACAACTAGTTGTCCACAGTTAGATGTACAGAAATAAATCGATAAATATTATCTTGAATCAATCCACGACCCAGTGTATACGTATCTCAGTATTGATCACAACTCAAACTATATATATTTTGGAATCAACCTCAACCCTGTATAGCTAACTCCAACATTCACATATAGAGTGTCTATGGTTGTTCCGAAATATATATAGATGTGTCGACATGATAGGTCGAAACATTGTATATGTGTCTATGGTATCTCAAGATTACATAATATATAATACAAGTTGATTAAGTTATGGTTGGAATAGATTTGTTACCAATTTTCACGTAGCTAAAATGAGAAAAATTATCCAATCTTGTTTTACCCATAACTTCTTCATTTTAAATCCGTTTTGAGTGAATCAAATTGCTATGGTTTCATATTGAACTCTATTTTATGAATCTAAACAAAAAAAGTATAGGTTTCTAGTCGGAAAAAAAAGTTACAAGTCGTTTTTGTAAAGGTAGTCATTTCAGTCGAAAGAACGACGTCTAGATGACCATTTTAGAAAACATACTTCCACTTTGAGTTTAACCATAATTTTTGGATATAGTTTCATGTTCATAATAAAAATCATTTTCTCAGAATAACAACTTTTAAATCAAGGTTTATCATAGTTTTTAATTAACTAACCCAAAACAGCCCGCGGTGTTACTACGACGGCGTAAATCCGGTTTTACGGTGTTTTTCGTGTTTCCAGGTTTTAAATCATTAAGTTAGCATATCATATAGATATAGAACATGTGTTTAGTTGATTTTAAAAGTCAAGTTAGAAGGATTAACTTTTGTTTGCGAACAAGTTTAGAATTAACTAAACTATGTTCTAGTGATTACAAGTTTAAACCTTCGAATAAGATAGCTTTATATGTATGAATCGAATGATGTTATGAACATCATTACTACCTTAAGTTCCTTGGATGAACCTACTGGAAAAGAGAAAAATGGATCTAGCTTCAATGGATCCTTGGATGGCTCAAAGTTCTTGAAGCAAAATCATGACACGAAAACAAGTTCAAGTAAGATCATCACTTGAAATAAGATTGTTATAGTTATAGAAATTGAACCAAAGTTTGAATATGATTATTACCTTGTATTAGAATGATAACCTACTGTAAGAAACAAAGATTTCTTGAGGTTGGATGATCACCTTACAAGATTGGAAGTGAGCTAGCAAACTTGAAAGTATTCTTGATTTTATGAAACTAGAACTTTTGGAATTTATGAAGAACACTTAGAACTTGAAGATAGAACTTGAGAGAGTTCAATTAGATGAAGAAAATTGAAGAATGAAAGTGTTTGTAGGTGTTTTTGGTCGTTGGTGTATGGATTAGATATAAAGGATATGTAATTTTGTTTTCATGTAAATAAGTCATGAATGATTACTCATATTTTTGTAATCTTATGAGATATTTCATGCTAGTTGCCAAATGATGGTTCCCACATGTGTTAGGTGACTCACATGGGCTACTAAGAGCTGATCATTGGAGTGTATATACCAATAGTACATACATCTAAAAGCTGTGTATTGTACGAGTACGAATACGGGTGCATACGAGTAGAATTGTTGATGAAACTGAACGAGAATGTAATTGTAAGCATTTTTGTTGAGTAGAAGTATTTTGATAAGTGTATTGAAGTCTTTCAAAAGTGTATAAATACATATTAAAACACTACATGTATATACATTTTAACTGAGTCGTTAAGTCATCGTTAGTCGTTACATGTAAATGTTGTTTTGAAACCTTTAGGTTAACGATCTTGTTAAATGTTGTTAACCCAATGTTTATAATATCAAAAGAGATTTTAAATTATTATATTATCATGATATTATGATGTACGAATATCTCTTAATATGATATATATACATTAAATGTCGTTACAACGATAAACGTTACATATATGTCTCGTTTCAAAATCATTAAGTTAGTAGTCTTGTTTTTACATATGTAGTTCATTGTTAATATAATTAATGATATGTTTACTTATCATAATATCATGTTAACTATATATATAACCATATATATGTCATCATATAGTTTTTTACAAGTTTTAACGTTCGTGAATCACCGGTCAACTTGGGTGGTCAATTGTCTATATGAAACCTATTTCAATTAATCAAGTCTTAACAAGTTTGATTGCTTAACATGTTGGAAACATTTAATCATGTAAACATCAATCTCAATTAATATATATAAACATGGAAAAGTTCGGGTCACTACACTCATGTTCTTCCTTGTTCTTTGAGTAAATCAATATGTCGTCGATAAAAACAATGACAAATTTGTCTAAATACGGTCTGCAGATGCGATTCATTAGATCCATGAATACTGCTGGAGCATTAGTCAATCCAAAAGGCATGACTAAAAACTCATAGTGACCATAACGGGTTCTGAACGCGGTTTTAGGAACATCTTCTTCCTTCACTCTCAGCTGATAATATCCGGAGCGTAGATCAATCTTAGAATAAACACTTGATCCTTGCAATTGATCAAAAAAAATCATCAATCCTCGGTAATGGGTACCGATTCTTGATCGTTAATTTGTTTAATTCTCGATAATCTATGCACATTCTCATAGATCCATCCTTCTTCTTGACGAACAGAATAGGAGCACCCCAAGGTGAAAAACTGGGACGAATAAATCCACGATCCGATAATTCTTGCAACTGGTTTTGTAATTCTTGCATTTCTGAAGGTGCAAGTCTATATGGGGATTGTACTACAGGTGCGGCTCCTGGTACGAGATCAATCTCGAATTCTACACATCTGTGTGGAGGTAGCCCAGGTAATTCTTCTGGAAATACTTCGGGATATTCTCTCGCAACTGGCACGTCATCAATGCTTGTTTTTTCAGTATTGATCTTCTTTATGTGTGCCAGAATAACATAACAACCCTTTCTTATAAGTTTCTGGGCCTTCATACAGCTGATAAGGTTCAGCTTCGAGTTGCTGTTCTCCACATAAATCATTAAGGACATTTCATCCTTAGGAGGGATGCGGATCGCTTTCTCAGTGCAAATAACTTCCGCTCTTGTTTTGGACATCCAGTCCATGCCAACGATTACGTCAAAACTTCCTAATTCTACGGGTATCAAATCGATTTTGAAGGTTTCACCAGCAAGATTTATTTCACAACCATGGCACATTTTATCGGCTTTTATCAATTTACCATTAGCTAATTCAATAGTATATTTATCGTCTAGAGGCAATGATGCACATTTCAGTTTAGAACTAAAGTCTTTACACATATAACTTCTATAGGCACCCGTATCAAACATAATAGAAGCTAGTTGATTATTAACGGTAAACGTACCCTTAACAAGATCAGGGTCCTCACGCGCTTCGCTGACATTAATGTTAAACGCCCTTCCCCGTGCGGGTTCTTATTCTTCTCATTATCATGGCATTGATTTTTAAAGTGACCAGGCTTCCCACATCCAAAACATTTCTTGACATCGGTCAGTTTTATCTTTACTTCAGAAACGGTGGCACAACAATCTTTCGCCACATGTCCTTTCTTGTTGCACTTATCACAGACCACCTGGCAATAACCTGAATGATGGGTGTAACATCTTTTGTAAAATGGATGGGGTCCCTTATAGTTTGGACTAGCAGTTGCCCCATCTTGTTTACCTTTAAAAGTCTCTCGCCTCTTCAGGTGAGTACTTTTGCCCTTATAGTCTTCCCATTTCCTCTTTCCTTTAGTTGTCTTGACTTCGGTAATTGGTGCCTTAATCTAACTCTCCGTGATCTGGTCCATGAGTTGGTGTGCCATTGTCATGGCTTCCTGCATTGTATTCGGTTTGGACGATGTAACATTTCCTTTGATATTGATTGACAAACCGTCAATATACATCTCTATCTTTCGTTTCTCGTTTGGCACTAATTCGGGACATAACAAGGCTAGTTCCATGAAATATTTTTTTATAGTTTTTGAGATTCGCACTGAAAACCTTTAGATTACGTAGCTCAGTCTCCATCTTTCTAATCTCGTTTCGGGGACAATATTCTTCAATTAGCATCTTTTTCAGTTCTTCCCAAGAGATATCGTATGCCGTATCTACTCCTCCGGCTTTAGCATAATTGTTCCACCAAGTAAGTGCACCATCTTGTAACGTGCACGAAGCATACTTTGACTTGTCTCCATCCGCACAATTACTGATTTTGAAAACGGACTCCATCTTTTCGAACCATCGGGTTAGACCGACTGGTCCCTCAGTTCCACTAAACGTCTGTGGTTTGCATGCTTGAAAAGTTTTGTATGAGCATCCGTTTCGTGAGTTTGTATTCACAGCTGCTGCTTTGGCTGCTGCTTCGGCTGCTGCCTTGGCTGCTGTTTCGGTTGCTGCTTTTGCCGCCTCGGCTGCAGCAATTCTTTCATTCACACGTTTCTCGACTAGTTCCTCAAACTCAGCATCCGACATTTGAGACATGTTTCTTCAATAAACGCAACAGATATAATTAATCATGTAGAATATAATAGATGTAGCGAGTAATTAATGGTACATCATGGCATATTAATAATATGAACCCATTATTATTAAAGTCGTTTCTTCTTTATTAGCACTTTATAATTATAACTCGGGTAGTACCTACCCGTTAAGTTCATACATAATAGATAGTACAAGGAATTAACTACTAAAATCCTAATAATATTCCACTATGAAAAATTATAGCGAGTTACTACGTTATTATCTAATAATAATAATAAGAAGTAGTAATAATACAAATAATCATTCCATACATTTATTATTAATAAACCAAAATAATACAATACCATACAATACCGATTTTTACATATGCTTATTTTACATAACAAGATAGAGTAGCACACATAAGCAATAGAATAGCGCATGGAAGATTTATGGTTGCGAGGTCGTTTATTCAGAACTATCAGAAGCTTCTTCCCATTTGGTTCTCTCTGCCAATTGTTTGTGTGTGCATGGTCCGACAGACATTCTAGCAGTGTATTTAATTTTTGGTCGGGGTTTTGAGGTACCCGTTGCCTCAGTGGGTTTAGTACAATAAGGGTGGTTACGGATCGAATGGTCCTGTTCCTTTTTAATAATTAAGGACTTTTTATTTTTGTGGTTCTTTATAGCAAGTTTGAATTCCTTCCTAGTGATTTCTTTTATTTCATTAGCGAAAGCCTCCTCTGGGTTTACGGGAAGTTGAGATTCCCAGGCTAACACAATTTCTTCTTTAATAGGTATTGGAACGCCCTTTTTAGTTGTGAAAAGAATAGACTCAGTGTCCGATTCAGAATCGTACAAAATAATGGGATTAGAAGAATTCATCTATCACATAATTGAAACAACAATTATGTTAGCATATAAATATATCACATATAATATTTTTGATAAAATGATAAGCAAAATTTGGTTAAAACAGATATGGTCATAGTCCAGACTCACTAATGCATCCTAACAATTACCAATTAAACACATTAATGCAAATTCTGGTTCCCTATAACCTAAAGCTCGGATACCAACTGTAATGACCCGTCAAAATCGCTATTGACGCGGTACGTTAATCATTGATTCCACAGTGAGGTTTTGACCTCTATATGATACGTTTTGATAAAATATTGCATTCATTAAAATAAGTGACTTTCTAAACATAGAAAGTTATAAACATGTGGGCGAGTGCTTAAGTATAAGCAAATCCCCAAAATACATAAGTCTTTATTTTACAGATTGACATCACAGTCAATTTATTTATTACACAACGTGGTTTTGTTTCGAATGCAATAAACTTTATACAAAGCATGAGAGACTCCATGCAGGCAACAAGCACATCACAGCGGAAGCAGTCTAAGGACCTGAGAATAAAAACATGCTAAAAATGTCAACACGAATGTTGGTGAGTTATAGGTTTAATCGCTCGAGTCATAAATATATAAAGATGGACCACAAGATTTCTTCAAAAGTTTATCAATAGATTATACATAACAGAGCACCCTGTTAACTAAACTTAACGCTATAATGATAATTACCCTATTCGTTTTAATACACGCAAACCAACGTGTCATAAACTCACATAACATACGTCCGTTAAAAGGCTAGCGCTCTAGCTCGGACGGGGATGTCAAGCCCTATGGATCCATATACAATTATTCGCGCCCACCAGTCCATATCCTATGTACTGGCAGCTACTAGTTACCAAAGCTAAGAGATTTTCTGTTTAACTCAGTGTAGAATTAAGTATGTACTTATGTCCATTGCATTTTAAATAAATTGCATGTATTCTCAGCCCAAAAATATTTAAAGTATTTAAAAAGGGAGACTATAAACTCACTGTTCAATATTGAGGTTCAATATTGTAGGCAAATTACGTAGACGTAAAGATAGTGGATGACTGTATGGTTGGTCTTGGATTCAAGAACAATACCCTTGTTTCCTTGATTTTAACCGGTTTGAAAATAAAAATATATAAAATATATTGATAGGTGTTTATGTGCGTGAGGCAGAGCAACAACAATATGGAGTAATATTTATGAATGTGCGCTAATAATAATACGGAGTAAAATAATTTTATATCTGCTCCTTGTAGATCATTATGCATATATATATATATATAGATATAATAATAATAATTTAAATAATGTAATAATATAATATAATAATATAATAATTATGATAAGATAATATAATAATATAATAATAATAAACGTGTTAAATTAAAAGCCGCCATCACTTTTTATGTCGACAAACATTACGCGTTTCGCGTAGATAGGTACGCGGTCCATGTATGGCATCTTCATGAAAGTTGTAGATTTATGAGTTACGGTCGTCTGGACACCGGAATCACCCTTTTTCGAGTCAGTATGATTTAGTTATGATTTTTCTCGTGCAAGTGCGCAGGTTTAGTGATTTCCATCATTTTAACTTGAAATCTTGATACGAAATGTCGTAGTCTTTTGTTGCTCATTAGAAATCTTTATTTTATATTTAACAATATTTAAGTGAGACTAATTATATACACACACGTCAGCTTGCATGATCAAATGTCTAGCTACTTTAAATTTTGTCCTCGTCTAATATCGAATCTATATAGATATGCATGTTTATCAAAAGTGAAAAATAGAAAGTCTCACATTTTGTCCAAATACAATCTTGCCATTTTCAATGATATATATATCGAGTTATTTATATAACATATATAATTAAATTGTTTATTTAAATCATTATATATATATATATATATATATATATATATATATATATATATATATATATATATATATATATATATATAGGGGCAGGATCAATGGGGAAGTAACCAATCGGGGGGAAGCGGGGGAAAGCAAATTTTGTTTTTTTCGTTTTTTTGATTTTTTTTTTTCCGGCATCAATATCACATGAAAATATGAACATTTAGAAGAGACACTTCGTGATGAATGTTATTATTTAGGCGGGAAAACGATCGACAAAAATAACATTAAAGATAATATTGTTCGTGAAGAATATGAACGTTTTTTTTTCATGTTTTGTGAAGTAAAATTTAGCCCGATTTAGAGTTTAGGGTTTAGGGTTTGGTGTTTTGGGTTTATTCCATAAACCCAAAACCCTAAACCCTAAACCCTAAACCCTAAACTCTAAACCGTTCGTGTTAAAAACTCAATCTAAATCCTAAATCTAAACCCTAAATATAAACCATAAACCCTAAATTTCTAAACCCTAATATCTAAACCCTATAAACCCTAATATCTAAACCCTAATATCTAAACCCCAATAGCTAAAACCTCAAAATACGCTCGAAAAACACGATAATTGTTATATATTACTTCTTCGAGTGTTTTCCCGCCAAAATAAAAACATTTATCACAAGGTGTCTCTACTAAATGTTCATATTTTCATCTCATCTGTAATGTTCGTGAACAAAGTTTTTTCAAAAAATGAAAAAAAAAGTTTTTGCTTCCCCCCGCTTCCCCCCGAATGGTTACTTCCCTCTTGATCCTACCAATATATATATATATATATATATATATATATATATATATATATATATATATATATATATATATATATATATATATATAAATCGTTGTTCGTGAATCGTCGAAAATGATAAAAGGGTACTTGAACGTGTAAACTAGTTCAAAAAGTTTTAAGACTCAACATAGTAGGTCCGTTTATCGTGTCGAAAGCATTCTATCCTGTAATTAATTTATTAATGTGAAATTTTCTGGGTCATCACAGTACCTCCCCGTTAACGAAAATTTCGTCCCGAAATTTTGAGTAGTAGTACTATATACATTAAAAAGGTGAATTGGAATAGGTGTCTGCGCTTTGTGTTTGATGTGTCTAAGAGGTGAAAGATTACAATAAATGTAAATACCTGATTTTTCACATATAACGGGTGTACAATTGAATTCACCCTTTTGAATTGAATATTGTACATTGAATATGGTCAATAATTAACATTTTTTAGGTAGCTTTTCTTGATGAACAAAGAAAAGAAACACCACCCAATAGATGGGCTAACTACCCATAAAGACTCTAACTTTGAATTTTCAATAACATGTTTGATTCCTATCAAAAAAACCAATTTGAATACATCTTTATTTGCTCTCTATCATCATAATAAAACAATAATAATTGGTATTATTCCAGTGTGTAAGTTCATAGGAGATTTTAATATTATATGCCGTTTGCATCTTTTAAAACTTCAAAAGTTACCTCCAATAACAAACTTTCTTAAACGTTACTTTTCTTTCTCCTACGTGTTTGGTTTACCTAAATGTGTGAGATGTGAAGAGGTTCCACATCCAACGCTTTGAGCTACAACTGTTATCAAGTATTATTGTAAAGTTTGTTTTTGAAGATAATAAAAATGATAAAAATATCCAAAGTTATTACTACTTACTTCTGTGTCACTCTCAGCATTTTTCAACAGATCAAGGATATACTTGGCAGACTTGGTAGGCCAGCGTCCTTGTCCTTTGAATCGACGAACCATGGCATGTGCAGTCCGTTCAACTCCAAGATGAAAGCAGGTACATGATGGCTTGCTTATGATACAACAGACAATGACAAAAAAAGAAAAAAAAAGAATAAGTCTGAACGAATTCCAGGAAATCATATTTTGACAAACCAAAACTAAAACATATAATTATACTTATATGTAAGAAATACATAAGATCGTTATTTTATAAATCGTAACATTTATACTGTTAAAAAATTGCATATCAACATTTAACATTCGAAGCAACTACTACATGTAGTGACCCGAACTTTTCCATGTTTATATATATTAATTGAGATTGATATTTATATGATTAAATGTTTCCAACATGTTAAGCAATCAAACTTGTTAAGACTTGATTAATTGAAATATGTTTCATATAGACAATTGACCACCCAAGTTGACCGGTGATTCACGAACGTTAAAACTTGTAAAAACTATATGATGACATATATATGGATATATATATAGTTAACATGATACTATGATAAGTAAACATATCATTAAGTATATTAACAATGAACTACATATGTAAAAACAAGACTACTAACTTAATGATTTTTAAACGAGACATATATGTAACGATTATCGTTGTAAAGACATTTAATGTATATATATCATATTAAGAGATATTAATACATGATAATATTATGATAATATAATAATTTAAAATCTCATTTGATATTATGAACATTGGGTTAACAACATTTAACAAGATCGTTAACCTAAAGGTTTCAATACGACACTTACATGTAACGACTAACGATGACTTAACGACTCAGTTAAAATGTATATACATGTAGTGTTTTAATATGTATTTATACACTTTTGAAAGACTTCAATACACTTATCAAAATACTTCTACTTAACAAAAATGCTTACAATTACATCCTCGTTCAGTTTCATCAACAATTCTACTCGTATGCACCCGTATTCGTACTCGTACAATACACAGCTTTTAGATGTATGTACTATTGGTATATACACTCCAATGATCAGCTCTTAGCAGCCCATGTGAGTCACCTAACACATGTGGGAACCATCATTTGGCAACTAGCATGAAATATCTCATAAAATTACAAAAATATGAGTAATCATTCATGACTTATTTACATGAAAACAAAATTACATATCCTTTATATCTAATCCATACACCAACGACCAAAAACACCTACAAACACTTTAATTCTTTAATTTTCTTCATCTAATTGATCTCTCTCAAGTTCTATCTTCAAGTTCTAAGTGTTCTTCATATATTCTACAAGTTCTAGTTACATAAAATCAAGAATACTTTCAAGTTTGCTAGCTCACTTCCAATCTTGTAAGGTGATCATCCAACCTCAAGAAATCTTTGTTTCTTACAGTAGGTTATCATTCTAATACAAGGTAATAATCATATTCAAACTTTGGTTCAACTTCTATAACTATAACAATCTTATTTCAAGTGATGATCTTACTTGAACTTGTTTTCGTGTCATGATTCTGCTTCAAGAACTTCGAGCCATCCAAGGATCCGTTGAAGCTAGATCCATTTTTCTCTTTTCCAGTAGGTTTATCCAAGAAACTTAAGGTAGTAATGATGTTCATAACATCATTCGATTCATACATATAAAGCTATCTTATTCGAAGGTTTAAACTTGTAATCACTAGAACATAGTTTAGTTAATTCTAAACTTGTTCGCAAACAAAAGTTAATCCTTCTAACTTGACTTTTAAAATCAACTAAACACATGTTCTATATCTATATGATATGCTAACTTAATGATTTAAAACCTGGAAACACGAAAAACACCGTAAAACCGGATTTACGCCGTCGTAGTAACACCGCGGGCTGTTTTGGGTTAGTTAATTAAAAACTATGATAAAATTTGATTTAAAAGTTGTTATTCTGAGAAAATGATTTTTATTATGAACATGAAACTATATCCAAAAATTATGGTTAAACTCAAAGTGGAAGTATGTTTTCTAAAATGGTCATCTAGACGTCGTTCTTTCGACTGAAATGACTACCTTTACAAAAACGACTTGTAACTTATTTTTCCGACTATAAACCTATACTTTTTCTGTTTAGGTTCATAAAATAGAGTTCAATATGAAACCATAGCAATTTGATTCACTCAAAACGGATTTAAAATGAAGAAGTTATGGGTAAAACAAGATTGGATAATTTTTCTCATTTTAGCTACGTGAAAATTGTTAACAAATCTATTCCAACCATAACTTAATCAACTTGTATTGTATATTATGTAATCTTAAGATACCATAGACACGTATACAATGTTTCGACCTATCATGTCGACACATCTATATATATTTCGGAACAACCATAGACACTCTATATGTGAATGTTGGAGTTAGCTATACAGGGTTGAGGTTGATTCCAAAATATATATAGTTTGAGTTGTGATCAATACTGAGATACGTATACACTGGGTCGTGGATTGATTCAAGATAATATTTATCGATTTATTTCTGTACATCTAACTGTGGACAACTAGTTGTAGGTTACTAACGAGGACAGCTGACTTAATAAACTTAAAACATCAAAATATATTAAAAGTGTTGTAAATATATTTTGAACATACTTTGATATATATGTATATATTGTTATAGGTTCGTGAATCAACCAATGGCCAAGTCTTACTTCCCGACGAAGTAAAAATCTGTGAAAGTGAGTTATAGTCCCACTTTTAAAATCTAATATTTTTGGGATGAGAATACATGCAGGTTTTATAAATGATTTACAAAATAGACACAAGTACGTGAAACTACATTCTATGGTTGAATTATCGAAATCGAATATGCCCCTTTTTATTAAGTCTGGTAATCTAAGAATTAGGGAACAGACACCCTAATTGACGCGAATCCTAAAGATAGATCTATTGGGCCTAACAAACCCCATCCAAAGTACCGGATGCTTTAGTACTTCGAAATTTATATCATATCCGAAGGGTGTCCCGGAATGATGGGGATATTCTTATATATGCATCTTGTTAATGTCGGTTACCAGGTGTTCACCATATGAATGATTTTTATCTCTATGTATGGGATGTGTATTGAAATATGAAATCTTGTGGTCTATTGTTACGATTTGATATATATAGGTTAAACCTATAATTCACCAACATTTTTGTTGACGTTTAAAGCATGTTTATTCTCAGGTGAATACTAAGAGCTTCCGCTGTTGCATACTAAAATAAGGACAAGATTTGGAGTCCATGTTTGTATGATATTGTGTAAAAACTGCATTCAAGAAACTGATTTCGATGTAACATATTTGTATTGTAAACTATTATGTAATGGTCGTGTGTAAACAGGATATTTTAGATTATCATTATTTGATAATCTACGTAAAGCTTTTTAAACCTTTATTTATGAAATAAAGGTTATGGTTTGTTTTAAAAATGAATGCAGTCTTTGAAAAACGTCTCATGTAGAGGTCAAAACCTCGCAACGAAATCAATTAATATGGAACGTTTTTAATCAATAAGAACGGGACATTTCAGTTGGTATCCGAGCGTTGGTCTTAGAGAACCAGAATTTTGTATTAGTGTGTCTTATCGAGTTTTTTAGGATGTATTAGTGAGTCTGGACTTCGACCGTGTTTACTTGAAAAATGATTGCTTAACAAATTTTGTTGGAAACTATATATTTTTAACATGTGAATATTATGTGATATATTAATCTCTTAATGCGTTTGATATTATGTGATAGATGTCTACCTCTAGAACAAGTCCCATTGACTCACCTAATAATAATGAAGAGTCAAATGTAAATTGGAATGATTCGTGGACTGATTCACAAGTTCCCGAAGAGGAACCGGAAGAAGAGTCGGAACCGAAAGAAGAATCGGAACCGGAAGAAGAATCGGAACCGGATGAAGAAATAGAACCGGTGGGGGAAATAATAAAACGGTTAAATAAAATAAATTCCTCAACCAACCGACCAAGGTTAATTATGGTCAATGGTGTTTCCGCCAAGGAAGCAAAATATTGGGAGGATTACCAATTCTCCGACGAATCGGATTCTGACGAGAATTCCGATGATGTTATAAAAATTACCCCAACTGAATTTAAAAAGGCAAAAGAAAATAATAAGGGAAAGGGCATAAAAATAGAGAAATCTAATTCCAACCCCGATGAACTTTATATGTATCGTCAACCCCCGAAGTCCTTAAGTTGTACAATGACCCGGGAACCTCTAAACCACCAGGTTTTTCTAAACCAATGTGGAAAATAACGGCTCGTATTAGGGGAACATCATATATCCCTAGAAACTTGGCAAAACGAACCAAAACTGAAGAAGAAGAAACAAGCGAGTCGGAATAAGATAGTTGTATTCGTGTGGTGTAATACATGTAATATAGTGTGCTTATGCTTTATGATATATGTAAAAATTGCTTGTATTAATAAGTATTTTTTTTATGAATCTAACTCTTGTCTATTTTACAGTATAAAAACACAAAATGGATAGACAACCCAATATTTTAAGAGACCTACCCGGAGACATGATTGATGAAATCTTGTCTAGAGTCGGTCAGAATTCTTCGGCACAACTATTTAAGGCGAGATCAGTTTGTAAGACATTCGAAGAACGTTCCAAGAATGCCTTGGTTTATAAAAGGCTTTCGTTCGAAAGATGGGGGATATCACATTGGGAAATCCATAAGTTACGATGTGTTTACTTTGACGCATATATTGCGGGGAACCCAAATGCTATTTTACACAACGGGTTAAGAAATTATTTTGACTCAATATATCCGAATATTGGACTTCGTGATTTAGAAAAAGCGGCTAACATGCAACATAAAGAAGCATGTTATGCTTACGGATTAGTAATGTTCGCTTCTCACCAAAGTGAGAACAAGAACATCGGGCTACAACTATTAAACAAAACGTTCCCACAAGTGACGGAGTCGGTAATTGGGGTAAGAAATGAGGTTTTTAGATTGTTACGGGACTGTTGGACATTACGTAACCCTCGTCCCTTTGACGACGTTACAACACGCTGTCTTATCAACGGCCATAACGGTTATGTTCCACAAGACCAAGGATGGGAAGTAATCCTAGTAAAACCAGAATGCATGACTTGTTTCTGGACGTATGAATTACGTGTCTTTATTGCCTTTGCTGAACGACTTGTGTACTAGCTAGAATTATCTTCACAACCATCTTGTATCAAATTTATTGTGTGCTATATTTCATGCTATATGTAAAATAAGCGGTATTGTAAGTTGTAAAATATTGTGTAAAAGTTTGAACGCGAAATATTATTATAATCAGTTTTTCATATAGAATTGTAGTAGTTAAATTGTATATTAGCTACTAAGTATGAACTTAACGGGTAGGTACTACCCGAATTTAAACTTATAAAACGCTAATATGAAGAAAAAGCTTTTATAAATGAGTTCATATTATGCTATGAAATACTATTAACTACTCTTAATATTCTGTATGATTAACTTGTTACGATTTGACTATTTTGAAGGAAATGGCACCGACTACTCGACACACCGTGAATATGAATGAAGAGAAATTCCGTACTTTTCTAGCTTCAAACATAGCCGCAGTACAGGCTGCGCTACATACTAACAATAACCTTGGATCTAGCAGTACAGGAAATCGTGTAGGATGCACCTACAAAGAATTCACTGCCTGCAAACCTTTGGAATTTGATGGAACCGAAGGACCGATCGGATTGAAACGGTGGACCGAGAAGGTCGAATCGGTGTTTGCCATAAGTAAGTGTACTGAAGAGGACAAAATGAAGTACGCTACGCATACCTTCACAGGTTCTGCGTTAACATGGTGGAATACCTATCTAGAGCAAGTGGGACAAGACGATGCGTACGCACTACCGTGGTCAGCATTCAAGCACTTGATGAACGAGAAGTACCGTCCCAGAACCGAGGTCAATAAGCTCAAGACAGAACTTAGAGGGTTACGAACCCAAGGATTTGATATTACCACGTACGAAAGACAATTCACAGAACTGTGCCTATTGTGTCCGGGAGCATTCGAAGATGAGGAAGAGAAGATCGACGCATTTGTGAAAGGATTACCGGAAAGAATCCAAGAAGATATAAGTTCACACGAGCCCGCCTCCATACAACAGGCATGTAGAATGGCTCATAAACTAGTGAACCAGATTGAAGAAAGAATTAAAGAACAGACTGCTGAAGAGGCCAATGTGAAGCAAGTCAAAAGAAAGTGGGAGGAAAACGGTGATAAGAATCACCAATACAACAACAACAGCAATTACAACAATAATCGCAACAATTATCCCAACAATCGCAACATCAATCGCAACTACAACAAATGGCCCAACAACAACAACAACAATAGCAACTACAACAATCATCCCAATAACAATAATAACCGCAACAACAACAACAATCAGAAGCAGCTATGCCAAAGGTGTGAAAAGTATCACTCGGGGTTCTGCACCAAATTTTGCAACAAGTGTAAAAGAAATGGTCATAGCGCGGCGAAGTGTGAGGTCTACGGACCAGGGGTTAATAGAACGAAAGGAACAAATGGTGTCGGAACGAGTAATGGCGGAGCAAGTAGTGTCGGAGCAAGTTATGCCAATGTAGTTTGTTATAAATGTGGAAAACCGGGCCACATTATTAGAAATTGCCCGAACCAGGAGAACACGAATGGACAAGGCCGCTGAAGAGTTTTCAATATTAATGCGGCAGAGGCACAGGAAGACCCGGAGCTTGTTACGGGTACGTTTCTTATTGACAATAAATCTGCTTACGTTTTATTTGATTCGGGTGCGGATAGAAGCTATATGAGTAGAGATTTTTGTGCTAAATTAAGTTATCCATTGACGCCTTTGGATAGTAAATTTTTACTCGAATTAGCAAACGGTAAATTAATTTCAGCAGATAATATATGCCGGAATCGAGAAATTAAACTGGGTAGTGAAATATTTAAGATTGATTTGATACCAGTAGAGTTAGGGAGTTTTGATGTAATAGTTGGCATGGACTGGCTGAAGAAGGTGAAAGCAGAGATCGTATGTTATAAAAATGCAATTCGCATTGTACGAGAAGAAGGAGAACCCTTAATGGTGTACGGAGAAAAGGGCAACATGAAGCTACATCTTATTAGTAATTTGAAGGCACAAAAACTAATAAGAAAAGGTTGCTATGCTATTCTAGCACACGTCGAGAAAGTACAAACTGAAGAAAAGAGCATCAATGATGTTCCCGTCGCAAAAGAATTTCCCGATGTATTTCCGAAAGAATTACCGGGACTACCTCCACATCGATCTGTTGAATTTCAAATAGATCTTGTACCAGGAGCTGCACCAATATCTCGTGCTCCTTACAGACTCGCACCCAGCGAGATGAAAGAACTGCAAAGCCAATTACAAGAACTTTTAGAGCGTGGTTTCATTCGACCAAGCACATCACCGTGGGGAGCTCCTGTTTTGTTTGTCAAGAAGAAAGATGGTACATTCAGGTTGTGTATCGACTACCGAGAGTTGAACAAACTTACCATCAAGAACCGCTACCCACTACCGAGAATCAACGACTTATTTGATCAACTACAAGGCTCGTCTGTTTATTCAAAGATTGACTTACGTTCCGGGTATCATCAAATACGGGTGAAAGAAGATGATATTCCAAAGACTGCTTTCAGAACACGTTACGGTCATTACGGGTTTATGGTCATGCCGTTTGGTTTAACTAATGCACCAGCTGTGTTCATGGACCTTATGAACCGAGTGTGTGGGCCATACCTTGACAAGTTTGTCATTGTTTTCATTGATGACATACTTATTTACTCAAAGAATGACCAAGAACACGGTGAACATTTGAGAAAGGTGTTAGAAGTATTGAGGAAGGAAGAATTGTACGCTAAGTTTTCAAATTGTGCATTTTGGTTGGAAGAAGTTCAATTCCTCGGTCACATAGTGAACAAAGAAGGTATTAAGGTGGATCCGACAAAGATAGAAACTGTTGAAAAGTGGGAAACCCCAAAAACTTCGAAACACATACGCCAGTTTTTAGGACTAGCTGGTTACTACAGAAGGTTCATCCAAGACTTTTCCAGAATAGCAAAACCCTTGACTGCATTAACGCATAAAGGGAAGAAATTTGAATGGAAGGATGAACAAGAGAAAGCGTTTCAGTTGTTGAAGAAAAAGCTAACTACGGCACCTATATTGTCATTGCCTGAAGGGAATGATGATTTTGTGATTTATTGTGACGCATCAAAGTAAGGTCTCGGTTGTGTATTAATGCAACGAACGAAGGTGATTGCTTATGCATCTAGACAATTGAAGATTCACGAGCAAAATTATACGACGCATGATTTGGAATTAGGCGCAGTTGTTTTTGCATTAAAGACTTGGAGGCACTACTTATATGGGGTCAAAAGTATTATATATACCGACCACAAATGTCTTCAATACATATTTAATCAGAAACAACTGAATATGAGGCAGCGTAGGTGGATTGAATTATTGAATGATTATGACTTTGAGATTCGTTACCACCCGGGGAAGGCGAATGTGGTAGCCGATGCCTTGAGCAGGAAGGACAGAGAACCCATTCGAGTAAAATATATGAATATAATGATTCATTATAACCTTAGTACTCAAATAAAGGAAGCGCAACAAGGAGTTTTAAAAGAGGGAAATACCCAAAGGATCGGAGCAGCATTTTAATATTCGGGAAGACGGAACCAGGTATAGGGCTGAAAGGATTTGGGTACCAAAATTTGGAGATATGAGAGAAATGGTACTTAGAGAAGCTCATAAAACCAGATACTCAATACATACTGGAACGGGGAAGATGTACAAGGATCTCAAGAAACATTTTTGGTGGCCGGGTATGAAAGCCGATGTTGCTAAATACGTAGGAGAATGTTTGACGTGTTCTAAGGTCAAAGCTGAGCATCAGAAACCATCAGGTCTACTTCAACAACCCGAAATCCCAGAATGGAAATGGGAAAACATTACCATGGATTTCATCACTAAATTGCCAAGGACTGCGAGTGGTTTTGATACTATTTGGGTAATAGTTGATCGTCTCACCAAATCAGCACACTTCTTGCCAATAAGAGAAGATGACAAGATGGAGAAGTTAGCACGACTGTATTTGAAGGAAGTCATCTCCAGACATGGAATACCAATCTCTATTATTTCTGATAGGGATGGCAGATTTATTTCAAGATTCTGGCAGACATTACAGCAAGCATTAGGAACTCGTCTAGACATGAGTACTGCCTATCATCCACAAACTGATGGGCAGAGCGAAAGGACGATACAAACGCTTGAAGACATGCTACGAGCATGTGTTATTGATTTCGGAAACAGTTGGGATCGACATCTACCGTTAGCAGAATTTCCCTACAACAACAGCTACCATTCAAGCATTGAGATGGCGCCGTTTGAAGCACTTTATGGTAGAAAGTGCAGGTCTCCGATTTGTTGGAGTGAAGTGGGGGATAGACAGATTACGGGTCCGGAGATTATACAAGAAACTACCGAGAAGATCATCCAAATTCAACAACGGTTGAAAACCGCCCAAAGTCGACAAAAGAGCTACGCTGACATTAAAAGAAAAGATATAGAATTTGAAATTGGAGAGATGGTCATGCTTAAAGTTGCACCTTGGAAAGGCGTTGTTCGATTTGGTAAACGAGGGAAATTAAATCCAAGGTATATTGGACCATTCAAGATTATTGATCGTGTCGGACCAGTAGCTTACCGACTTGAGTTACCTCAACAACTCACGGCTGTACATAACACTTTCCACGTCTCTAATTTGAAGAAATGTTTTGCTAAAGAAGATCTCACTATTCCGTTAGATGAAATCCAAATCAACGAAAAACTTCAATTCATCGAAGAACCCGTCGAAATAATGGATTGTGAGGTTAAAAGACTTAAGCAAAACAAGATACCAATTGTTAAGGTTCGATGGAATGCTCGTAGAGGACCCGAGTTCACCTGGGAGCGTGAAGATCAGATGAAGAAGAAATACCCGCATCTATTTCCAGAAGATTCGTCAACACCTTCAACAGCTTAAAATTTCGGGACGGAATTTATTTAACGGGTAGGTACTGTAGTGACCCGAACTTTTCCATGTTTATATATATTAATTGAGATTGATATTTACATGATTAAATGTTTCCAACATGTTAAGCAATCAAACTTGTTAAGACTTGATTACTTGAAATATGTTTCATATAGACAATTGACCACCCAAGTTGACCGGTGATTCACGAACGTTAAAACTTGTAAAAACTATATGATGACATATATATGGATATATATATATAGTTAACATGATACTATGATAAGTAAACATATCATTAAGTATATTAACAATGAACTACATATGTAAAAACAAGACTACTAACTTAATGATTTTTAAACGAGACATATATGTAACGATTATCGTTGTAAAGACATTTAATGTATATATATATATCATATTAAGAGATATTCATACATGATAATATTATGATAATATAATAATTTAAAATCTCATTTGATATTATAAACATTGGGTTAACAACATTTAACAAGATCGTTAACCTAAAGGTTTCAATACAACACTTACATGTAACGACTAACGATGACTTAACGACTCAGTTAAAATGTATATACATGTAGTGTTTTAATATGTATTTATACACTTTTGAGAGACTTCAATACACTTATCAAAATACTTCTACTTAACAAAAATGCTTACAATTACATCCTCGTTCAGTTTCATCAACAATTCTACTCGTATGCACCCGTATTCGTACTCGTACAATACACAGCTTTTAGATGTATGTACTATTGGTATATACACTCCAATGATCAGCTCTTAGCAGCCCATGTGAGTCATCTAACACATGTGGGAACCATCATTTGGCAACTAGCATGAAATATCTCATAAAATTACAAAAATATGAGTAATCATTCATGACTTATTTACATGAAAACAAAATTACATATCCTTTATATCTAATCCATACACCAACGACCAAAAACACCTACAAACACTTTCATTCTTCAATTTTCTTCATCTAATTGATCTCTCTCAAGTTCTATCTTCAAGTTCTAAGTGTTCTTCATATATTCTACAAGTTCTAGTTACATAAAATCAAGAATACTTTCAAGTTTGCTAGCTCACTTCCAATCTTGTAAGGTGATCATCCAACCTCAAGAAATCTTTGTTTCTTACAGTAGGTTATCATTCTAATACAAGGTAATAATCATATTCAAACTTTGGTTCAACTTCTATAACTATAACAATCTTATTTCAAGTGATGATCTTACTTGAACTTGTTTTCGTGTCATGATTCTGCTTCAAGAACTTCGAGCCATCCAAGGATCCGTTGAAGCTAGATCCATTTTTTTCTTTTTCAGTAGGTTTATCCAAGAAACTTAAGGTAGTAATGATGTTCATAACATCATTCGATTCATACATATAAAGCTATCTTATTCGAAGGTTTAAACTTGTAATCACTAGAACATAGTTTAGTTAATTCTAAACTTGTTCGCAAACAAAAGTTAATCCTTCTAACTTGACTTTTAAAATCAACTAAACACATGTTCTATATCTATATGATATGCTAACTTAATGATTTAAAACCTGGAAACACGAAAAACACCGTAAAACCGGATTTACGCCGTCGTAGTAACACCGCGGGCTGTTTTGGGTTAGTTAATTAAAAACTATGATAAAATTTGATTTAAAATTTGTTATTCTGAGAAAATGATTTTTATTATGAACATGAAACTATATCCAAAAATTATGGTTAAACTCAAAGTGGAAGTATGTTTTCTAAAATGGTCATCTAGACGTCGTTCTTTCGACTGAAATGACTACCTTTACAAAAACGACTTGTAACTTATTTTTCCGACTATAAACCTATACTTTTTATGTTTAGGTTCATAAAATAGAGTTCAATATGAAACCATAGCAATTTGATTCACTCAAAACGGATTTAAAATGAAGAAGTTATGGGTAAAACAAGATTGGATAATTTTTCTCATTTTAGCTACGTGAAAATTGTTAACAAATCTATTCCAACCATAACTTAATCAACTTGTATTGTATATTATGTAATCTTGAGATACCATAGACACGTATACAATGTTTCGACCTATCATGTCGACACATCTATATATATTTCGGAACAACCATAGACACTCTATATGTGAATGTTGGAGTTAGCTATACAGGGTTGAGGTTGATTCCAAAATATATATAGTTTGAGTTGTGATCAATACTGAGATACGTATACACTGGGTCGTGGATTGATTCAAGATAATATTTATCGATTTATTTCTGTACATCTAACTGTGGACAACTAGTTGTAGGTTACTAACGAGGACAGCTGACTTAATAAACTTAAAACATCAAAATATATTAAAATTGTTGTAAATATATTTTGAACATACTTTGATATATATGTATATATTGTTATAGGTTCGTGAATCAACCAGTGGCCAAGTCTTACTTCCCGACGAAGTAAAAATCTGTGAAAGTGAGTTATAGTCCCACTTTTAAAATCTAATATTTTTGGGATGAGAATACATGCAGGTTTTATAAATGATTTACAAAATAGACACAAGTACGTGAAACTACATTCTATGGTTGAATTATCAAAATCGAATATGCCCCTTTTTATTAAGTCTGGTAATCTAAGAATTAGGGAACAGACACCCTAATTGACGCGAATCCTAAAGATAGATCTATTGGGCCTAACAAACCCCATCCAAAGTACCGGATGCTTTAGTACTTCAAAATTTATATCATATCCGAAGGGTGTCCCGGAATGATGGGGATATTCTTATATATGCATCTTGTTAATGTCGGTTACCAGGTGTTCACCATATGAATGATTTTTATCTCTATGTATGGGATGTGTATTGAAATATGAAATCTTGTGGTCTATTGTTACGATTTGATATATATAGGTTAAACCTATAACTCACCAACATTTTTGTTGACGTTTAAAGCATGTTTATTCTCAGGTAAATACTAAGAGCTTCCGCTGTTGCATACTAAAATAAGGACAAGATTTGGAGTCCATGTTTGTATGATATTGTGTAAAAACTGCATTCAAGAAACTGATTTCGATGTAACATATTTGTATTGTAAACTATTATGTAATGGTCGTGTGTAAACAGGATATTTTAGATTATCATTATTTGATAATCTACGTAAAGCTTTTTAAACCTTTATTTATGAAATAAAGGTTATGGTTTGTTTTAAAAATGAATGCAGTCTTTGAAAAACGTCTCATATAGAGGTCAAGACCTCGCAACGAAATCAATTAATATGGAACGTTTTTAATCAATAAGAACGGGACATTTCACTACAATCATTAACTCATATCATAATCATTGAAAAACATTTGTTTCTTAACAGTTAATTTATAGAAATTCCATAACACCTAATCAAGATATCAAGATATTAACAATAAATTAAAAATTCAGAACTTTTATTAACAGGATTTAAAGATACCTTGAAGTGCTAGCTGAGATCAGCAACCCTAGGTGTGCAAGATTAAAAAAACAATCAAAACATACACCAATTAATAAGTACATCTAAAAAACCCTAGAAACACCTAATTTACCAATAAGCATGATAATTTTGAAAGTTAAATAGAAAAAGAGAAACGTTAAAACTTACATTTAATAGGTTTTATTGTTCCTTTGATTGTTTCACATGAAATTACATACCAACGTCAACAACAAAAACATCGGTTTAAACCATTCGATACATAAGAAGTATACATCATATATTGGGAGGTGTGAACTCACCTTGCCAACAGTGACGACAACAGCTACAACAGTAATGGCGAAGGTTTCAGGTAAATCTCCTGAAACCCTAACTTATACTCCATATATGAATAGGTGTTCTTCACGAACACTAACTGAAAAACGGCGGTGAATGGCGGCAAGTAAACCGTAACCCGTCTTCCAAATTGCGTAGTCACCAATATAAAACCAACAAATCGATAACCCTAATTATTTAGGGTATGTATTTTCAAAACAAATCAGGATTTGCAGCTTCAGGGATGGCGATGGAGACAGTGATGGTGGCAAAGATAGTGGTGGCGGTGGAGACGATGATCGTTGGCATTGGTGGAGCCAAATCGGCTGAACCTTGTCGGGGTAAATTGGTAGGAAGCAAATGGGATTGCTTGAAGGAGAGGGAAATCGCTTAAAGCATCTGGAGAGAAGGTGAATGGTGAAGAAATAAAGAGGAGGTGATAAATAGGTAAAAAAAAGGTGTGAAATTACTAAAATGCCCAGGTACTGTTCATCATTTTTGTCTAATAGTTAATTATTACATAATAGTCCTAACTGAATAGTAGCTTTTGTGATATTCTGATTGAATATATATATAATATGGTAATGTGTAATTACCTATTTACCCATGTCAAGTTTTTAAAAAGACTAAACTAACCTTGTAAACAATAAAATGTTCATGAGATTAAGATTTAGTATATAGTTATACTAGTTATGATTATATTATAATTAGAATAATAAAATAATAATTTTATAGTATTACTTTACTCCTTATTTCTTTCCTTTTTCTTTTTTTCATTTCTTTTAGCCTTTCTCTAAAAAGATATGATAATGCAATGTAAGGATTTCGTAAGTCGTAGTTTATTTTATCAGTTTGGTTCTCAGGCGTGTACTCTGTACATTATCTAAAACATGTTCCTACTAACTTCAACATACATTCTGTTAATAGATAGAATAAAACTAGTCCGGAACGGCCCGCGCATTGCGGCGGGGGCTTTCGGACTGCGTATTTATAATTAACGTAGCGTTGTCTATTTACAGAGGGGAACACGGCCCATGTGTTAAGCACCGTTTTAGATGTCGTTGTGTTAAGTGTTTTTTAAAAAGTATGTTTCGAACGTAGTTAGTTTTGTTTTGTTCTATAATTTTTTTCGAGTGTAACGGTGCTGTCGGAAAAATTTAACTCGCGGTGAGCAGAAAGATACGGGTTGTCGTTGGGTTAAGCGGTTTTAAAAAAATGACCGTTTCGAACGTGGTTAGTTTCGTTTTGTTCATAAAATTATTTCGAGTCTGACGCTGCCGTCGAAAAAATTTAACTCGTGGCGAGCGGAAAGATACGGGTTGTCGTTGTGTTTAGCTTTTTTAAAAAAATTGTCCGTTTCGCGTATAGTTAGTCCCGTTGGGTTCGTAAGATTTTTCGTAATTGAACGGTGGTCTCGAAAAAATTTAACTCGCACCGAGCGAGAAGATAGAGCCCGTTATAAATTCGGGTGAAATTAGTTTCTTTTATTTTAATAAAATTATATATTTACATTTTTAACCCCCTGAGAAAGTGTAAACTTAAGGGGTCGTTGTGTAAATATAACTAAAGTTGAAGGACCGTTTGTAATGTGAATTCAAACTCAAAACTACAATCCAATATAACTAAAACTAGAAACATTCCCACCACATTTAATATATAAGGGTTAATATATAGCCATAATGCCATATAGGCAATAACAATCTCTCTCTCTCTCTCTCTCTCTATATATATATATATATATATATATATATATATATATATATATATATATATATATATATATATATATATATATATATATATATATATATATATATATATATATATATATATATGAGAGAGATTTAATTTGGTTACATGTAATTAGCTCCTTAAATATTGCATATTAAACCAAGTATAATTTTCACATGTCACAGTTATTCATATATACCCTTATAAACCTTTTAAATCACATATTTAACCAAGTCAATCATATAATATCATATATACCCAATTTAAATACTAAAACTACTATATGTACCTATTTAATTTAAAAAAATTACAAAACCCAATTTTACACAATTTAATTCCTATTTCATCCCTACTTCTATATACTTCTACGAATCTACGATCATCAGAAAAATTACAGACATTTGTTCATACACATGTGTCCTATTATTATAGTATATTCATACACACATTTGTTCATATAAAATCATAAGAAAACCTATCGAACAATTTGTAATACTAATCTTGAGGGAATGGTAATATATTACTCTGTATTTGTAACGACCCGACAAAATCGTCATTGACGGCGTCGTCTACTTAGGTCCCGTAACGTGGTCATAGTCCCTAAATGAGACGCGTTTGACCAAAATTATGTTGCATTCATTTGAAACGTGTATGACTTGCAAAGTTTTAAGTTACCAACCGGTTCGACAAAGAGTTTAAGTTTACAAAAGTGTAAAGTATAAATGAAATAACTTGCAACATAATATAAGTTGAAAATCAAGAATGCTATCAATAGCGTATGCATGTATACTTTAAGTTTGAATTCAAAAGTGCTATCACTAGCGTATGCATGTATGCTTGACCCCAAACAAGTAATCAAAGTGTGCAGAAGCATGTATCAAGTAACCAAGTATTAACCCGAGAAACATATAGAAAACTGTCAACGAAAAACGTTGGTGAAATCATAGGTGTATTTGTAAAAGTTGTTTTTGAACCACAAGATTTTGTATAGTTGATTATCCAAATCGTTTGCATTCTAAAAGTACGTTCGCGAGCACCCAATTATCAAGACTTAACTGTTTTGTACCCTGTTACGTAGTGTTAGAACATACACTATACCCGAAAATATATTTCATCCGCTAACGGTAGCGAATCGTCCGAATGAGGGCTCGTCAAGCCCATGTGATCACATAACATAAGTTCAAGTTTACACCCTGCAAGTGTAACTAATGATAATTGAATTGAGGCTTTTTGTTCTAACTAGTTGTGGAATGTTTGTTTTCGTACTTGTGTTCAAAGCATAAAAGTATGATACGTATATATTTCTCATCCCATGATTTAAAAGTATAAAAGTTGTTGAAAAGATGGGACTATGATCTCACCTCGGGTGCACGTGTATAAATGTACTTCACAAAGTAAACGTGTGCATGAAAGTTGCTTAGCCTTGACCTAAACAAGTAAGTTGTATCAATTAACCGGTTACGACACAAGGTCGGGCGAAATGTGTTCAATTAGTCCTATGGCTCGTTACGACTTGAATATATAGCATGTGAATCACGTTGTCAAGTTTCATGCAAGATATAAGTATAAAAGCATGTTTGAACGATTGCATAAGTGTTTGGTTAAGTTCGACTAAAAGTCAAATTTAGTCAAAGTCAAAGTCAAAGTCAAAGTCAACGGGGTCGGGTCGGGTATCCGACAATTTTTCTATGAAAGATAAGCATATATAAGTATGTTGGCCAAGTTTCATGTTAGTCGGACATGTATAGCATAGCGATAATTAAACGAAAATGTGAATTTTTGGACAGCCGGGGCCCGGAGCACCGCTCAGAGTGTCTGTTCAGCAATTCTGGGCAGTTTGAACACTTAATGCACGAATCCAACTTCAAACAACCATAACTAATGAGCCGTAAACATTTAACACACGTATGTTATATCGTTGGAATTGAGGAGGAATACAACTAAACACATTTCATTTACCAAAAACATCATTTAAAAAAATCAAAATCCTCGTCGAATGATCGTTAAAAGTTCATTATCAAAGTTTCAAGTTCATAAAATGCATTTCCTGATTCGGGAATCCAGTTTACACATACGATACGCCGTTTCGAAGGTAATTAAACATACAATACAACTAAACACTTACTAACCACATTTCAATGCATTCAATGTATCAAAAATTCATTTTAAAGTTCTTCAAACCCTACCCAAGAATCATGAATTCAATCATTTTGTAAATGAAGCTTTTCTAAATCAACCTACATACCAAAACGAAGCTAATGATGCTAGTAACACATTTAATACATGAACTTTAACATTTAAACAACATTTAATCATCCAAAGTCAAAGATTAAACTAACCCATTTCAAGTGTTCATGCTAGTTACTCCAAAACAACAAATCGAGCAAACAAATCACATATTCATGTTAGACTTGAACCATAGACACTAACTAACACCATTTCAAGTTCATAAATCGAATTAGAGAAAATCTAGAGTTTTTAGAAGTCTTACTCCAAGTAGTGAAATTGGTACCAAAATGAAGAGGATGAAGAGAGGATCACGAATATGTAATTTGTTTTGATGTTTGCTTGCTAGATCCGATTTAGATGATGAATGAATGATTTTGGTGGAAATGGGGTTTCTCCATCTAGAGAGAAAAGGGAGGTTGAAGATGAAATGAATGAGTGGTGGAAGGTGGGTTGACTAGTTGACCTAGTAAACTAGTTTGCCCACTTGGCAACTTCGGTCCCTCAAGTTTAAAGAGGGTGCGTGAATGAACCAAATGAATTAATTTAAATACGCGAGAATAAACGGGAGATGTTATAATTGAATAACGGAAATATTAAGAACGTTAGTTAATGAAAGATACGAATTTAGATAACGAAAGATATTATCTAAAAAAAAAGACGGTGTTAAAATAAATTTAACGGAAAAAGGCGGGATGTTACATTACCTACAACTTAAAAGAAATTTCGTCCCGAAATTTAGTTGGAAGTAGTAGTCATTGTTTCTTCCTCGAAATCTTGCGTTGCCAATTCTACGAATGAGTGAAGGTACTTCCTTGGGCATTCAAACGTTGACGGTCGGGATTTTACGTTGTTTTAAAGTTTGGTTTCACGATCCATAATTTCAACCGGTTCTCTTAGGAAGTGTAGTTTGTCATCGATAGTAAGCTCATCGAAAGGAATAACAAGTTCTTGTTCGGCAAGACACCTCTTTAAGTTTGATACATGGAATGTAGGATGGATGGAATTCGATTGAGTTGGGAGTTCGAAATGGTAAGCAACGGGTCCAATACGCTCCAAGATTTCAAAAGGATAAAAATATTGCGGGTTTAGCTTTCTACATTCCCCGAAACGAATTACACCTTTTCAAGGTGCGACTTTTAACATTATGTGGTCACCCACTTGGAATTCGAGAGGCTTACATCTAACATCGGCATAGCGGTGATTACGGGCCGTCTTGGTTCTTTCTCGGATTTGAACGATCCTATCGGTTATTTCATGACCGAGTTCGGTTCGGGGATTTGCTTGTCGTCTACTTTAGCCCAACAAATAGGAGAACGACATTTGCGGCTATATAAAGTTTCGAAAAAGTGCGGCGTTAATACTCGAATGATAACTATCGTTGTATGATACACGGTACTCATGTTTAAACGTGTTCACAAGGTTTGAATCATATGTTTGCTTGGTCCGTCAGTTTGTGGATGATACACGGTACTCATGTTTAAACGTGTTCGCAAGGCTTCTTGTAAGGCACTCCAAAATCTAGAAGTGAAACGAACATCTCGATTCGAAACAAATGACAAAGGAACACCGTGTCGAGATAGAATTCCTATAGTGTATAGTTGTACAAGTTTTTCCTATCTTGTCGGTTTCAGAAAAACGTTTGTTGGGACAAGTTTCTTATCGGTTTCTGATAACGTTTGTTAGGACTATTCACCCTCGTGGTGAATACTAGTATAACGTGAAGGGTCTCTCTCTCCATTGAGAATTTAGATAAAGGTTTTTTCGTACACGGAAGTACGAGTGTAATGCGAGAGAAGTTTCCACCTCGATGTGAGCATATCAAGCGTTTCGAAGTTCGTCGATAAAAGTGTGCGAAGACGAGATAGTATACTCGTGTAACATATGTTTTGAAGTTGAAAGAATCGGTCATTCGTTCAAAAGCATAAATTGGATTTGGAAATATCAAGATGTGTCCCTGGTATGGTTGTTATCAATATTCTCGAAGTTTTCGGATGGCAACAAGGAAAAATAAAGTCATGTACATGGCACATGATGGTGATTAGGTTGATCGAGTCCAATCACCATCACGAGTCATTAGAACTTTGGTATGACTTACCATAATATAACTACGTTGATCGAGTGTCATTATATTATGCTAACCCATACCTCCATTCCCACATCACTCCATAGAATCAAGTTAGTTTAATCGTGAAGATTTAAAATGAACAAAGTGTAATGGCATCTCTAATGTGACTCGTATTAAATCGAAAGAATTAGTGCAACCATTAATTAAAGATTTTGTAACAACCCGAGTTCGTTATCTCAAAAACACGCCTTAAAAAAACTTTTCCGAATCAACACATCTGGACGGCGTCCAATAAAGAAGGCTTGGACGGCGTCCAGAGGATCTGGACGGCGTCCAAATGAACTAAAGCTTGCTGTCTCTGGGGTCCAACTTACATGAGTGGAAAACCCGCTTCCCGACACTTTTAAACGAAAACCTTTTCACAACGTGTCATAATAAGTTAAACTAAGAGATTTCCATCATCAAAACAAGTTTTACATCGCCGAGCCCACATCGACCCGAATTACACGTTTCGTACAAACATACAAGTTTTGACCGTTCTAGCTTAATTTCCAAATGAAACTAGAGCATGGTGTTTGGGGTTAAAATACCCAAATCTTGGCCGAACTTCCAAAAGCTAAAACCCCCGAGAGCCACTACTATTCCAAACGAATACCTTTGCCCTTATCCACGCCGGAGCCTAAAAAGGTAAACAACGAGAGGGTAAGCTAAAACTTAGTGAATGCAATAGTTATACACATATATATATAATATACCAACTTGCATACACTTACACACACCGTAATATCGCTAGTATATAATAATTAGCATACAAACTCCGAGTATAAGCTAATAACCTCCAAATACCGCAACTAGCATAATCAATAGCATATTCACCGAAATAATATATTATGCTACATAACAACACATACACAAACTATATGGTTAACCATACTCGCGTCATGGTGCTACCGGCTCCGTGGTTCACACCATACGCAATACTATGACGCTACCAGCTCCGTGGTTCACGTCACTACGCATTTGAGTCATATTCTTTTATAGTGCTACCGGCTCCGTGGTTCACACTTCATTTTATAGTGCTACCGGCTCCGTGGTTCACACTTCATTTTATAGTGCTACCGGCTCCGTGGTTCACACTTTGATGCTACCGGCTCCGTGGTTCATATCTCATTCTATAGTGCTACCGGCTCCGTGGTTCACACTTTAACGACTCGTGCTATAGTGCTACCGGCTCCGTGGTTCACACTACGACACACGTACCATGATGATACTGGCTCCGTGGTTCACATCATAATACACTCACACATACTATGGTACTACCGGCTCCGTGGTTCATACCATAGCACACAAATAAATACACTATATACATACATGCATAATTATTCCACTCACCTTAACACCGTCGGCGAACGTTAAACCAAGCTCGCAACCTTCAACGTAATGCACCTATTACAATAAGTACTCAATTAACACACAAACTAGTTGGACTAAACACCAACCATTCACTCATGTGCATTTAATGACTTAAATGCATTAAATGCCCCAATTTCACCAACCGTCCATTTAAGGTCAAGACCATCACGTATCACTAAAAGCTACTGACTAAGGTCCACAACACTAACTAATACACAATTAGGGTATTTCATACCCATCTTTCCCAACAAGGTCAATTGTTACCCATTTGACCATTTTAAAGTCACACACCCATTTCGGGTCATCCACTAACCCAATTAACACCCATTTACTTAATAACTAGGTGTGCTAGTAATTAACTAACCAATTATGACTCATAAGTCCATTTAACATTTCTAAAACCCTAGGTTAGTCATCCTTGAGTCCTCATGACCCAATCTTACCCAAGAACACCCAAAATCACCAAATATGGGTTTTGTGTTCATCACTAACCCAAACCCTAACCCTTAAACAAATTAAAATAAGGAAATCAAGATTAGAGCATACCACCACAATCACAACGAAGCTAGTGATTAGATGAACAACTTTAACACACGCGCTTTGGCCTGAAATCAACTTCTTCTTCCTCGATTTGAGCTTTCTCACACAAGAATCACACACACACACACACACTCTCTCTCTCTAGAATTGAAGTGAAGGAGGAGGTAGTTGAAAGTGGAGTGAATGAGGCTCATAGAACTGATCTTGTGGCCTTAGATTTGTCCAACAAGTGAAAAGACCAAACTACCCCATTTAATATCTAAAAGAACACAGCTGGCCGGCCATTTCAACTAGACGGCGTCCAGGATTCTGGATGGCTTCCAGCCCTTTACAATTGGACGGTGTCCCATATTTTTGGACGTCGTCCCAAACACCTGGGAAAACAGGATCTTACAACTCTCCCCCACTTGAACCGGATTGCGTCCTCGCAATCTAAGCCGCATGACAAGCAGGAAGATAGACCAAAACAAACTCTTCGGGCTCCCAAGTAAACTTGGAACCTATACTACGATGCCATTGAACTTTAAAAGTTTTCACCTCTTTATTTCTCAACCTTTTGACTGTAGTGACCCGAACTTTTCCATGTTTATATATTTATATATTAAATGAAATTGATATTTTCATGATTAAATGTTTCCAACATATTAAGCAATCAAACTTGTTAAGATTTGATTAATTAAAATAGGTTTCATATAGACAATTGACCACCCAAATTGACCGGCGATTCACGAACGTTACAAACTTGTAAAAACTATATGTTGATATATATATATATATATATATATATATATATATATATATATATATATATATATATATATATATATATATATATATATATATATATATATATATATATATATATATATATATATATATATATATATATATATATATAGTTAACATGATTTTATGATAGGTAAGTATCTCACTAGGTATATTAACAATGAGTTATATACATAAAATAAGACTATTTAATTAAGAAACTCGAAACCATATATATAACGATTATCGTTATGACAACGTCTTACCAAGTACATATGTATCATATTAAGATATTGTTACACTATATTTAACATGATAAAATGATAATTATTTATATCATTAAGTATGTTAACAATGAACTACATATGTAAAACAAGACTACTAACTTAAGGATTTCAAAACGAGTTATATATATAACGATTATCGTTGTAACAACATTTTAATATATATATCGTATTAAGATATATTCATACACCATGTTATCATGATAATATGATAATTTAACATCTCACTAAATATAATAAACAATGGGTTAACTACATTAAATAAGATCGTTATCTTAAAGGTTTCAAAAACAACACTTACATGTAACGACTAACGATGACTTAACGACTCAGTTAAAATGTATATACATGTAGTGTATTAAGATGTATTAATACACTTTTGGAAGACTTCAAGACACATATAAAAAATCTCATACTTATCAAAGTTGGTCACAATTACACTCTCATTCGTTTTCATCAACAATTCTACTCGTATGCACCCGTATTCGTACTCGTACAATATACAACTTCTAGATGTATTTACTATTAGTATATACACTCCAATGATCAGCTCTTAGTAGCCCTTGTGAGTCACAAAAACATGTGGGAACCATCATTTGGCAACTAGCATGACTTATGAGCAAGGAAACAAAACAAGAACTCCTTTTAACCCCACTCACCCTTCACCACTCACCACCCACTCCATTTCACTTCCAATTCTCTTTCTAATTCTCTCTCAACACCTACACACACTTATGAACGAATTTTTCCAGTAACTAACCATCATTTCATCAAAAATTACTTCAAGAATCAAGCTATAATCATCATAGGAAGAACACTTCAAGAACACTTCAAAAATCCTTTCAAGTTTACTAGTTTACTTCCAAGCTTTCTAATCCATTCCAAGTAATCATCTAAGATCAAGAAACCTTTGTTATTTACAGTAGGTTATCTTTATTATTCAAGGTAATATTCATATTTAAACTTTGATTCGATTTCTATAATTATAAACTATCTTAATTCGAGTAAAAATCTTACTTGAACTTGTTTTTGTGTCATGATCCTACTTCAAGAACTTTCAAGCCATCCAAGATCCTTTGAAGCTAGATAATTTCTAGTCACTTCCAGTAGGTTTATCTACTAAACTTGAGGTAGTAATGATATTCATAACATCATTCGATTCAAATATATATAACTATCTTATTCGAAGATTTAAACTTGTAATCACTATAACATAGTTTAGTATATTCTAAACTTGTTCGCAAACAAAGTTAATCCTTCTAACTTAACTTTTAAAATCAACTAAACACATGTTCTATATCTATATGATATGCTAACTTAACGATTTAAAACCTGAAAACACGAAGAACACCGTATAACCGGATATACGCCGTCTTAGTAAAACCAGGGGCTGTTTTGGTTTGGATAATTAAAAACTATGACAAACTTTGATTTATAAGCTATTCTTCTGGGAAAATGATTTTTCTTATGAACATGAAACTATATCCAAAAATCATGGTTAAACTCAAAGTGGAAGTATGTTTTCCAAAATGGTCATCTAGACGTCGTTCTTTCGACTGAAATGACTAACTTTACAAAAACAACTTGTAACCTGTATTTCCGACTATAAACTTATAATTTTTATGTTTAGATTTAAAAACTTAAGTTCAATATGAAACCATAGCAACTTGAATCACTCAAAACGGATTTAAAACGAAGAAGTTATGGGTAAAACAAGATTGGATAATTTTTGCTTGTTGTAGCTACGTGAAATTTGTAACAAATCTATACAAATCCTAACTTAATTAACTTATATTGTATTATACATGTATTATAACATATATTATGTAATCTTGGGATACCATAGACACGAATACAATGTTTTGACATATCATATCGACCCATCTATATATATATTTCGGAACAACCATAGACACTCTATATGCAGTAATGTTGGAGTTAGCTATACAGGGTTGAGGTTGATTCCAAAATATTATATATAGTTTGAGTTGTGATCTAGCCTGAGACTTGTATACACGAGGTCGTGGATTGATTCGAGATAAAATATATTGCTTTATTTCTGTACATCTAACTGTGAACAACTAGTTGTAGGTTACTAACGAGGACTGCTGACTTAACACATTCAAATCATTAAAACGTAATAAAAAATGTTGTAATTATATTTTGATCATACTTTGATATATATGTACATATTTGTTATAGGTTCGTGAATCAACCCGTGGCCAAGTCTTACTTCCCGACGAAGTAAAAATCTGTGAAAGTGAGTTATAGTCCCACTTTTAAAATCTAATATTTTTGGGATGAGAATACATGCAGCTTTATAAATGTTTTACAAAATAGACACAAGTACATGAAACTACTTTCTATGGTTGAATGATCGAAGCCGAATATGCCCCTTTTTGCTTGGTAACCTAAGAATTAGTAAACCAGTCTACTAATTGACGCGAATCCTAAAGATAGATCTATTGGGCCCAACAAACCCCATTCGTTGTAGCGGATGCTTTAGTACTTCGAGTTTTTATATCATGTCCGATGGATGTCCCGGAATGATGGGGATATTCTTATATGCATCTTGTTAATGTCGGTTACCAGGTGTTCACCATATGAATGATTTTTATCTCTATGTATGGGATGATGTTTATGAAAAATGAAAATATGAAATCTTGTGGTCTATTATTACGATTGATAAATATATAGGTTAAACCTATAACTCTGATGTCGTAGGGGGTGTATACAAAATAGTATTATTTTTAGTGCGAAATACTATTAAATATGCTACAAATTTACACAAGTTATTTATTTATTTATCGAGTGGATATACTTAAACCTTGCTACAACACTTATAGGCAGTGTACCTAATCGTATTATAGTATAGTTTTTAGTAAGTCCGGTTCGTTCCACAGGGAGCTCGTGAAGTATAACACTATATTTTTTTTACACACAATAATTGTAAAAATACAAATATATAAGTAATATTATTATTATAAAGGGGGGTTTTTACCGTTTAATGACCGGTTTGTCGATTTTAAAACTTTAGTCGCAGTTAAAACCAAATGTAAAATATTAAAAATAAA
Source organism: Rutidosis leptorrhynchoides (assembly GCF_046630445.1). Classification (NCBI taxonomy): domain Eukaryota; kingdom Viridiplantae; phylum Streptophyta; class Magnoliopsida; order Asterales; family Asteraceae; genus Rutidosis; species Rutidosis leptorrhynchoides. The sequence goes on along the minus strand of NC_092334.1, from coordinate 535,264,108 downwards.
TACAAGACTTAAATTAAAGCATAAAGTAAATAACGATAATGAAATTGTGAATAATAAAAGTGTGATAAAATAAACTTGCGATAATTAAAAAGTACGATAATTAAAAGTGCAATTAAATACAATAACAATAAAAATGATAATTAGAAGTGCAATTAAATATAAAATAAAGGAAATTAAATATGAAATAAAAGAATTATGCTTATTTAAACTTCCGTAATCATGATGTTTGACGTGTTGATTTTAATTTTATGCCCATGGGTTAATTGTCCTTTGTCCTGAATTATTTAATATGTCCGTTTGGTTTTTGTCCATAACAGTCCATCAGTCATAAATATAAAGTGCGAGTGTCCTCATCAAATTATTCTTATACCCGAAGTTAAATATTCCAACTAATTGGGGACTTAAACTGTAACAAGATTTTAATACTTTGTTTAATAATTACACCAGAATGTCGACTGAGTGTAACCCAAGGTTTTAATATTTTGTTATCAATTATACCAAGTGTCCTTGTACATAATTTCACCCCTGTTTTAATTATTCTAGTGGCTATTAATCCATTCCCGTGTCCGGTTAAATGAACGATTATTCGTACATATAAATACCCCGCCCATCGTGTCCGATTGAGTGTATATGGTAATTTATAGGGACGCCCAATTGTAAATCTTTATATTAACATTAACAAACTATCATTTAGTTAAACAAATATAAAACCCATTAATAGCCCATAGTCTAATTTCCACAAGTGTCGTTCTTTTGTCCAAACCCCAATTATGGTACAAAGCCCAATTACCCAATTTTAGTAATTAGCCCAACATCATGATTACTTCGTTTTAAATAAGCATAATAATAACTTAGCTACGAGACATTAATGTAAAAAGGTTGAACATAACTTACAATGATTAAAAATAGCGTAGCGTTACACGGACAGAATTTCGACTTATACACTCAAACGATCTCTATCATAAATCTTATTATTATTATAATTTAAAATTAAAATTAAGATTATTGTTATATCTTATTACATTAACATTATGATAGAGATTTTTAGATATTGATATTGATAATAGATTTTTAGGATAGAAAAAGGGATGCGTAAAATACATCGACAATCATCGCCTTTTATAGGAAAAATATGAAATTGAATTTTCATTTACGACCCCTGAACTATGCTCAATTAACAACTTTTTATTATTTAATATTATTCTTATTATAAATTATTTAAATATTATATTTTATTCTTGTGCATAGTTGACTCGTAATTTTTACACCGTTGCGTCGAGCGCTGAAAGTTGGTTCATGCCCCGGTTCCGGATTTTCGAACGTCCTTTCGTATAATTTTATATCGTGTACTTTGCGTTTTGTAACTTGTACTCTTGTCATTTTTAGACGTTCTTCATCAATAATTTGAACCTTTTTGATTGTATCTTGTACTTTTGAGCTGTTTGGACCTTTGTGTCTTCAATTCGTCGTTTTCGCCTTTTGTCTTCGCACTTATTTAATATAAACGAATATTACTTGAAAATGGAACAATATCAACTAAAATCTTGTGTTTCTTGGGGAATAATGCTATGAAATATATGTTCCTTTTTAGCCTTATCAATATTCCCACACTTAAGCATTGCTTGTCCTCAAGCAATATAGTCTTGAAAAACACTTGAATCACTTCTTTATTCTTCACACTTTGTACATCAGTGATTTCAATACGGCGGTATGAACAATGGTAGTAACAATGTAACCATGGTTAAAGGTGGGTGTGTCATCCACATTTACCTTGGGTTTAGGTCAACGACACTTGCAATCAAATAGCCGATTTACTTTCGGTTTCCAAAGCAAAGTGCACATTTGAAAGGCGGTTTACAGTCCCACATGACTATAAAAATTTAGATCCTTCAAAGAAATTGGATCTTTATGAAAACATTTGATCTTTTGAAAATTCAAGCTAGATTTTACCCTAGACAAGTTTTCTGATTTGATCCATCATCGGTGTTGCAAAATATATTTGTGGATCAATATTTTGGCTAAAAACTTTTGGGTTTCGTGTAATCCACTGCTATCCCTGTATCGGAAAGCACACATCCAGTTTACTTGTTCCGTATATTACCTTTCGGCAAACTACCGTCCGGTTGTAAAGGAAAGCGATGAACAAGAAACTGTTAAGGCAATGTCCCGTGACATGCAGATGATTATGGTCTTTTAACATGTCGGATGCTAGAACTATCCTTGGTAGGAGCAATAGTAAAGATCATCCTATAATTTTTTCGGTCTGGCATAAGGTCCTGTCTCCGACCATGCTATGCAACCACCGTTCTTACGGTTGACACCCGATTTGGTTCAGGTGACCTAATGAATTTCCGGTGAATTCCTAGGATTTTACGTTCAATGATAATGAACGCATTGAAAATGGATTTTCATAAAACAAATCGGTTTGTAATTTTTGATCAAAATATTTTCTCGTTCAAGCTCGAGTTTAGATATCATCGAATTCCATGAGTTTGAATTCTCAATCTTTAAGGTCAATCTCAAGGATTGAGTAATATCAGTCTTAAAAGCTGATTTTTTTATCTTTAAGGAGATTATCCTTTTCTGGGGATCTGATTCATTAGTCTTATCAAGCTAATTTGCACGGTGCCCCCCATTGTACGAGATAAATCCTTCTCATGGTTAGGATAAATCTGACCACTTGGCGACCCTGTTTGATGCTGAGGTCCGTGGATTTCCAGCCGATTTTAGTGATGACTTTTCTAGATTTTTCGTCAACCTACAGCTGGTCTGGACGACAACTTCATGACCTAAATCAAGAAGCGCGTGTCTTTTTCGGAAGACTTTACTTCCTTTAAATGATGGAATTGATTCATCGTGTAGATCCATCTCTTCTTCAATAGTTTCAGTGGGTAAAACAGTTGATTATCGTTCAAAACAAAAGTATTTTCAAAAATTTGTACAAAAATATGTGGTATATGTTGTGAATAATTTGGTAAAGTTTTCCCACACTTGGCTTTTATTATCCTTTCTTTGCCTTTTTATTTTCCTCTATTCCATTCTTAAATGAATTCTAACATTTTGGTTGTTTCTCAATTTATGTCCTTTCCGAGGTAACGATAATTTCGGCTCAATGACCTAGTTTTCATCGTTCATAAATATGTATAAACATGATTCTGAATTCATTTTGTTGAAAATTTTGAAAAATTTACTAGAAGTGGGTAGTCAGTATATAAGACTAGGGCTGTTCCTTGTTATCGGAGAGCACTAGATTCTAATACAACTACCGCGTTACTAGTATTTTTAATGGTAACCAAGTGTTTAAAATAAAAATTTTTAAAATCCGAAAGAATTTAACCCCTTCCCACACTTAAGATCTTGCAATGCCCTCATTTGCAAGAAATCATTAACAATTTAAATTATTGAGGGTGATAAGCGTAGAAAAGTGATTAAATTTTACCAAAGTTTCAAACATATTGTTGTTTGTTTGTTGAATGATAAATGGTGCACGTCATTTGTTTATTCCGTCTTGTTTGTTATTTCACACATATTTTGCATCTTGTCGTCAAAATTACTTGCTTTTGCTGAACTTAATGCCAGTCTTTGAAAACACGTTGTTTTACCCTGTCTTGTAAGATAAACTACAAACAAATATATACATACTATTTTTTTTTATTTATAAAACCTTTAACTTATAAAACAAATATTAATTAATTTTAAAAATTTGTTTCTTTTAAGAATAAGGGCGTTTCGGAACGATGCCCTAGTCCGTCCCTCGACAAAATTTTAAAATTTGTCATTTTCAAGCAATTGTTTTAAAAGCTTAGATTTTTGGATTTTTTAATTTTTTTGGCATACTTTAAATCAATAAGATTAAAAATAATGATAATAAAAGTTCTCGTCCCTCCCTCGGGTAAAGCAATTTCGGTTCAATGACCTAGTCTTCAACTTACGACGAATTTTAAAAATCATATTTTTAACTTAATGAGATAAAGTAAATTTTTGTTTTTAAATTCACACAATTTAAATATAAAATTCAAAATTAATATTAAAAATTCACACCAAACTTAAAATTTGAAATGCATAAAATTAAAAATTCATATTTTAAAAATTAAAAATTCACACCAAACTTAATTTTAAAAATTCATATTATAAATTCACACCAAACTTATATTAATTTTTCAAATATTTACAATTTTAAAAATATTGTTTTTACAAAGTTTACAATATTAATTTAAGATTTAAATATTAATTTTAAAAACATGGTAAAAATAAAATTAAAAATCTTTTTGGCTTTTTATCCCACTTTAATCAATCAAATATTATCAAAAATATGCGCCCCTCTTTTCGGTAAAGTAATTTCGGTTCCAAGACCTAATTTAACTCATGACGAATTTTTGAAATATTTTGGGTTGATTGATTAAAGATATTTATACCTTAAGAATAAACGTTAAATTTCGCAGTGATGTAATAAATTTTTTGAATGATATCAATAATTTCGGTCGCCAAACCTAATTTTATTCAATACCAATTTAATACTTTTTAGCGAACAAATTAGCGTTTATTATCAAAAGGTTAAAAATAAAAATAAAAATAAAAACTGTACAAACATACCTGTGAAATAGATTTCTTAGTTATATGATCTATCCCATTCATAAGATAGTCGGTTTAATTGGTTTTCCATGGCTACATAGGCGTAACCTCGAGCATTCAGTGTCTTTTCTTCTAAACATATGAACGGTCCGTCTCTGCATAAAGTAACAAATTCGGTATTTGAATAGGTTTGATTATTTGAACATTTACCTCCATGTGACCATTTTCCGCATTTGTGACATCTTTCTAGGTGTCGTGCTCTTCTTTTCGCTGCGGATTTTGATTTTCCTTTACCAAATTGTAATTTATTATCTTCGCATCTGGATTCTTTTCTAACTCCGTCCATTCTTTCTCTGATTACTGATACTAATTCACTCGGTAGTATGTCATTATTACGTTTAGTGATCAAAGCGTGTAGCATTAGACCATGGTTTAGTTCACAGGCAGTCTTCATTTTGTAAAAACCTAAAAAAAATAAAAATTCAGAATGGGGGGAGAAGACTAGTTCTTTAGGGTCTGCTAGGGAAAGACCATTCGGGTTCCATTTTCGAGAACTACACGAAAACAGACAATCTAACTCTAACAGAAATACATATTATCCTTTAAAGACTTGATTCTCCCCACACTTAGTTAGCTGTGGTGTCGAAATTGTGATTAACTTCGTTGTCGACTTCCATCGGACCATGTATGTAATGTTTAACTCTGTGACCATTAACTTTAAATTCAATCCCATTTGAATTTATTAATTCTATCATTCCGTATGGGAAAACTCTTTTGACTATGAATGGTCCAGACCATCTTGATTTCAATTTTCCCGGAAATAGCTTGAATCGTGAATTGAAAAGAAGAACTCTGTCTCCTTCTTTAAATTCTTTTGAACTTCTGATTCTTTTATCATGCCATTTCTTCGTTCTTTCCTTATAGATTAACGAATTTTCGTATGCTTCATGTCTTAATTCTTCTAATTCGTTTAGTTGACTTAATCGTAGACGTCCAGCTTCATGTATATCAAGATTACATGTCTTCAAAGCCCAAAATGCTTTGTGTTCAATTTCTACTGGAAGATGACATGCTTTTCCATAAATAAGTCTAAAAGGTGTGGTTCCAATTGGAGTTTTGTAGGCTGTTCTAAAAGCCCAGAGTGCATCCTCCAATTTAATGGACCATTCCTTCGGATTTGATCCTACGGTTTTCTCTAGAATACATTTTAAAGCTCGGTTGGTATTTTCAACTTGTCCACTTGTTTGTGGATGATATGCGGTGGAGATTTTATGAGTTACTCCATATCTTTTAAGAACTTTCTCAAGTTGATTATTACAGAAATGAGTACCCCGATCACTTATCAAAGCTTTCGGTGTTCCAAACCTTGCAAAAAGACATTTTAAAAAGTTGACTACAACTCGTGCATCGTTAGTTGGGAGAGCTTGTGCTTCCGCCCATTTAGATACATAATCAATGGCTACGAGTATATATAGATTATTATGAGATTTTGGAAATGGACCCATAAAGTCAATACCCCAAATGTCAAATACTTCACATACTTGGATGACATTTTGTGGCATTTCATCACGTTGACTTATTTTTCCGGCCCTTTGACATGCATCACAGGATTTGCAAAGAAGGTGTGCGTCTTTGTAAATTGTAGGCCAATAGAATCCAGCTTCATAAACTTTTCTTGCTGTTAGTTGAGGCCCATAATGGCCTCCTGTTGGTCCTGTGTGACAATGGTTTAATATTTTACTAGCTTCATCTCCAAATACACATCGGCGTATTATTCCATCGGGACAACTTTTAAACAGATGTGGATCTTCCCAAAAATAGTGTTTTATATCACTGAAGAATTTCTTTCGTCTTTGGTACGATAATCCTTTTTCAAGGAATCCACAAACTAAGTAGTTTGCATAGTCTGCAAACCATGGGATTTCTTTATAATCTATCTTCAATAGATATTCATCAGGAAAGTTGTCTTGTATGGCTGATTCATTTAGAACTTCTAATTCAGGATTTTCAAGACGAGAAAGATGATCAGCGGCGAGATTTTCTGCTCCTTTTTTATCTCGGATTTCAATATCGAACTCTTGTAAGAGTAAGATCCAACGGATTAATCGTGGTTTAGCATCTTGTTTCGAAAATAGGTATCTAAGAGCAGAATGGTCGGTATAGACCACCGTTTTTGCTAGAACGAGATATGATCGAAATTTGTCAAATGCAAAGACAATAGCAAGGAGTTCTTTTTCAGTAGTTGTATAGTTTGTTTGTGCTCCTTGTAACGTCTTACTAGCATAATATATAGGTTGAAATCGTTTTTCAATCCTTTGTCCTAAAACGGCTCCCATTGCAAAATCACTTGCATCGCACATTAGTTCAAATGGTAGATTCCAATTTGGTGTTATCATGATCGGCGCATTAGTGAGTTTCTCTTTAAGAATATTAAAAGATTTGATACACTCATCTGAAAAGATGAATGGAGCATCCTTTTCTGGGAGTTTATTCATAGGAGTGGCAATTTTAGAAAAATCTTTTATGAAACGTCGGTAAAAACCGGCATGCCCTAGAAAACTCCTAACTCCTCTAACATTGGTGGGATGTGGAAGTTTAGCAATTACATCTACTTTAGCTCTATCCACTTCAATTCCTTCTTTTGAAATTTTATGTCCAAGAACGATGCCTTCTTTAACCATGAAATGGCATTTCTCCCAATTAAGTACTAGATTTGATTGTTCGCATCTAAGAAGCATTCGTTCCAGATTAACTAGACATGATTCAAATGTATCACCGAAGACTGAAAAGTCATCCATGAAAACTTCCATGCATTCTTCTATCATGTCGTGAAAAATCGCCATCATGCACCTTTGAAAGGTTGCAGGGGCGTTGCAAAGTCCAAATGGCATTCTTTTGTAAGCAAAAGTACCATAAGGGCACGTGAATGTGGTTTTCTCTTGATCTTCGGGTGCTATTGGAATTTGAAAATATCCGGAAAATCCATCTAGAAAACAATAGTAACTATTTCCGGCTAATCTTTCCAACATTTGATCTATGAAAGGTAAGGGAAAGTGATCTTTTCTGGTGGCGTCATTTAATTTTCTATAATCAATACACACACGCCATCCTGTTACAGTTCTAGTAGGAATAAGCTCATTTTTCTCATTTGTAATGATAGTCATGCCACCCTTCTTAGGCACGCATTGAACTGGGCTTACCCATGGACTATCAGAGATTGGATAAATTAGACCTGCATCTAGCAGTTTAATAATCTCTTTCTTAACTACATCTTGCATATTAGGATTTAGTCTTCGTTGGCGTTGCACATACGTTTTATGACCTTCTTCCATAAGGATTTTATGAGTGCAGTACGAAGGACTTATTCCTTTAATATCATGAATCTTCCATGCAATAGCTGGTTTATGAGCTTTCAACACAGAAATGAGTTGTGATTTCTCATTTTCAGTAAGAGAAGACGATATTATTACAGGTAATTCAGATTCACCATGTAAATAAGCGTATTCCAAATGGTTTGGAAGTGGCTTTAACTCTAATTTCGGAGGTTCTTCTATCGATGATTTGTATCAATATCTGTCTTCTTCTTTTAGCATTTGGATTTCTTCTGTTGTTGGTTCATATCCATTAGCTATTAGTGTATCTAACATTTCAGCTTCATCAATTTGTTCTGTTCCTTCTCCTAAAGAACATTCTCCTGTTCCTTGTAATTCTGGAAATTCTTCTAATAATTCTGCATGTGCATCTATAGTTTGAATATAATAACATGTATCATCTGCAGATTGCGGTTGTTGCATTGCTCTATCAACTGAAAAGGTAACACTTTCGTCCTCTATACTTAGGGTCAGTTTCTTACCGAACACGTCTATCATTGCTTTAGCCGTGTTTAAGAATGGTCTTCCTAATATAAGAGGAACTTGAGAATCTTCTTCCATGTCCAAAACAACAAAATCTACTGGAAATACTAAAGTACCAACTTTAACTAGCATGTTCTCCATTATCCCTCTAGGATATTTTATTGATCGATCGGCTAGTTGTATGCTTATTCTTGTTGGTTTCAATTCTCCAAGGTCTAGTTTAGCGTATAGTGAATACGGCATTAAATTTATACTAGCACCTAAATCTGCTAATGCTTCTATTGAACTAAGACTACCCAGAAAACATGGAATTGTAAAACTTCCTGGATCAGATAGTTTTACTAGTATCTTATTCAACAGTACTGCTGAACAATTAGCATTCATAGTAACAGTCGAGAGTTCTTCCATTTTCTTTCTATTCATGATCAGATCTTTCAAGAATTTAGCATATCTAGGCATTCCTGAAATCACATCAATGAAAGGAAGATTTACATTTATCTGTTTAAACATATCCAAGAATTTGGATTGCTCGACTTCAAGTTTCTCTTTCTTCATTTTACTCGGGTAAGGAAGTGGTGGTTGGTATGGTTTAACATAAGGTTTAGCCTTAATTGTGTTATCTTCATTAACCTTTTCAACTATCGGTTCTTTTTCCTTGTCTTGATCAGGTTGTGGTTCTTGTGGAGTAGGAATGGCTTCATCAGAAGTTACAGGTATTTCAGGTGGTTTAAGTGTTGTGCCACTTCTTGTGGTAATGGCTTTAGCTGTTTCATTCCGGGGGTTAGCATTTGTATCACTAGGTAGACTTCCCGGTTTTCTTTCACCTATTAACCTTGCTAGGTTACTTACTTCTTGTTCCAGATTTTGAATAGAAGCTTGTTGATTTCTAAATGCTTGAGCATTTTGTTCATTGGTTTATTTTTGAGATGTGAAAAACTGCGTTTGAGTTTCAACTAGCTTCGTCATCATATCTTCTAAATTCGGCTTTTTATCATCGGTTTGTTGTGGTGGTTTGTTTTGCAAATTTGGTCTTTGCTGATTGTAATTATTATTGGATACTTGTTGATTACTAGGACCTTGTTGGTTGTTGTATGGAATATTTCGGTTATAATTCTGGTTTTGATTGTAAATCGGTCTTGGCGGTTGATAATTATTCTGATAATTATTTCCAGGCCTTTGGTTTATGTATGAAATATTCTCTCTTTGTTCCATTGTTAATTCAATACTGAGACAATCTTTTGTCAAATGTGGTCCTCCACACTGCTCACAACTAATTCGTATTGAGTGAATATCTTTAGTCATCTTTTCCATTCGTCTTTCCACAGCATCTATCTTTGCGGAAATGGAATCTAAGTCATGGCTAGAATCGGCTCTAGCTGCTTTAGATGATCTAATGATATCTTTTTCTTGGTGCCACTCATGTGAGTGGGAAGCAGTGTTATCAATAATTTTGTAAGCATCAGTTTCGGTTTTCTTCATAATAGAACCACCAGCTGCTATATCTATGTCTTTCCTTGTAGTGATGTCGCATCCTTGGTAGAATATTTGTACTATTTGACAGGTGTCTAAACCATATTGCGGACATCCTCTTAATAACTTTCCATATCTTGTCCACGCCTCATATAGAGTTTCATTTGGTTTCTGTGTAAACGTTACGATTTCTGCTTGAAGTCTTACGGCTTTAGATGCAGGAAAGAATTGTTTAAGAAATTTGTCAACTAAAACATCCCATGTATCGATTGCCCCTTCAGGTAACGATTCCAACCAATCTTTGGCTTCTCCCTTTAAAGTCCAGGGAAATAACATGAGATATATCTGTTCATCCTCCACTTCTCGGATTTTAAATAGTGTGCAGATCCTATTAAAGGTACGTAGATGTTCATTTGGATCTTCCTTCGGCGCACCACTAAATTGGCATTGATTAGTTACCATGTGTAGAATTTGTCCTTTGATTTCATAATCTGGCGCATTAATGTCTGGATGAGTAATTGCGTGACATTGGCCAGTGCGTTTAGCTCTCATTCGGTCTTCCATACTTAAAGGTTCCAGATTCTCCATAATTGAATTTGTTGAATCGGTATCACTAGATGATTCTGATTTAATGGTTCGTTCCTCAACAATCTCTGTTTGAATGATTGTTGGCTCCGGAGGAAAGTTTAGTGGTTCAGGATCTACGAACCGTTCCTGAATATTCTCTGGATTCTCAATTGTGAGGTCGGGTTCAAAAAATGGATTATCGGAAATTTGAACTGAAGTACTTGGTCGACTGGATGACGATTCTAAAGAAAAATCAACGGCGGTTATATTTGCTAAATGTCTTGATCTAGTTACAGGTGGTGAACGTACAAAAGGTGGTGAACGTCTTGCTCGGTGCATTCACTGAATATCCTATTAGTTTTTAAAAGGAAAGAAAAATTATAATAAGTTATCCAATCAATAGACTTTTCTGATTTTGCCCACGTTTCGAATAGCCAAAAGAAGCAGCAGAGGGGCAGGATTCGTTTGGTCTCAATATAATTGAGGACTGTTTGGCTCCAATAACCCGGTCCACGTACAAATCCAACTATTACTACGAACCAGAAAATTTTGATGTCTATCAATTTAACCACTTAAAATAAATTTTCGTAATTTTAAGAAATTTAGAGAAGAAGTAGAAAAAATTCTAAGTCCTAAAAACTAGAATGGCGAGAAATAAGAGAGAAAAAGATTGCGCGTCGAAAAGTGTCGAAAAATGAAAAAGACGAAGAGTGGTTTGTAAACACGCGGTTAATCCAACCTTATAACTATCACTATCTTAAAATTAAAACTACAAATAGAGATCACTAATTGGAATTGTAATTGATACATAGGTAAACGGCGTCGAAAGATAAATAAAAATAAGAAAGTAGCACGAAAAATAGTGTCGCAAAATTTTAAGGCACCTAAATCTTAGTCTAAAGAAAAAGCACTTAAGGGATTTTACAGCAAAGCCTAAAAATTCTAGAAGTAAAAATAAATACTAAGGCAAAAACTATACTTAATACTAAAAGTTGTAACTAGATTCTAAAAATCTAAAGGTAATAAAACTTAAAATTTTTTTTTTTTTTTTTTAAATTTATTTTTTTTTAGTACAATACTTACAACTAATAAAAAGAAAATATTACGGAGTAGGCAAAAATGGGTTGACAGAATCTTTCTTTGAATGCTTTGAACTTGTAAATCACATGGGGTTGAATATTGGTTTTTGTGTGTGATTCATTGAATTTTGTGTAGGTAGTCACAAGTCCCAGTGAACTAGCTAGCCTACTGATCCTATCACTCTTTTATTTTTATTTTTATTTTAATTTTTTTTTTACGGTAGATTTTTGGGAGTAGTTGGCCATAGGGTGTCACCAAATTGTACGAATTTAAATGTAGTGACCCGAACTTTTCCATGTTTATATATTTATATATTAAATGAAATTGATATTTTCATGATTAAATGTTTCCAATATATTAAGCAATCAAACTTGTTAAGATTTGATTAATTAAAATATGTTTCATATAGACAATTGACCACCCAAATTGACCGGCGATTCACGAACGTTACAAACTTGTAAAAACTATATGTTGATATATATATATATATATATATATATATATATATATATATATATATATATATATATATATATATATATATATATATATAGTTAACATGATTTTATGATAGGTAAGTATCTCACTAGGTATATTAACAATGAGTTATATACATAAAATAAGACTATTTAATTAAGAAACTCGAAACCATATATATAACGATTATCGTTATGACAACGTCTTACCAAGTACATATGTATCATATTAAGATATTGTTACACTATATTTAACATGATAAAATGATAATTATTTATATCATTAAGTATGTTAACAATGAACTACATATGTAAAACAAGACTACTAACTTAAGGATTTCAAAACGAGTTATATATATAACGATTATCGTTGTAACAACATTTTAATATATATATCGTATTAAGATATATTCATACACCATGTTATCATGATAATATGATAATTTAACATCTCACTAAATATAATAAACAATGGGTTAACTACATTAAATAAGATCGTTATCTTAAAGGTTTCAAAAACAACACTTACATGTAACGACTAACGATGACTTAACGACTCAGTTAAAATGTATATACATGTAGTGTATTAAGATGTATTAATACACTTTTGGAAGACTTCAAGACACATATAAAAAATCTCATACTTATCAAAGTTGGTCACAATTACACTCTCATTCGTTTTCATCAACAATTCTACTCGTATGCACCCGTATTCGTACTCGTACAATACACAACTTCTAGATGTATTTACTATTAGTATATACACTCCAATGATCAGCTCTTAGTAGCCCTTGTGAGTCACAAAAACATGTGGGAACCATCATTTGGCAACTAGCATGACTTATGAGCAAGGAAACAAAACAAGAACTCCTTTTAACCCCACTCACCCTTCACCACTCACCACCCACTCCATTTCACTTCCAATTCTCTTTCTAATTCTCTCTCAACACCTACACACACTTATGAACGAATTTTTCCAGTAACTAACCATCATTTCATCAAAAATTACTTCAAGAATCAAGCTATAATCATCATAGGAAGAACACTTCAAGAACACTTCAAAAATCCTTTCAAGTTTACTAGTTTACTTCCAAGCTTTCTAATCCATTCCAAGTAATCATCTAAGATCAAGAAACCTTTGTTATTTACAGTAGGTTATCTTTATTATTCAAGGTAATATTCATATTTAAACTTTGATTCGATTTCTATAATTATAAACTATCTTAATTCGAGTAAAAATCTTACTTGAACTTGTTTTTGTGTCATGATCCTACTTCAAGAACTTTCAAGCCATCCAAGATCCTTTGAAGCTAGATAATTTCTAGTCACTTCCAGTAGGTTTATCTACTAAACTTGAGGTAGTAATGATATTCATAACATCATTCGATTCAAATATATATAACTATCTTATTCGAAGATTTAAACTTGTAATCACTATAACATAGTTTAGTATATTCTAAACTTGTTCGCAAACAAAGTTAATCCTTCTAACTTAACTTTTAAAATCAACTAAACACATGTTCTATATCTATATGATATGCTAACTTAACGATTTAAAACCTGAAAACACGAAGAACACCGTATAACCGGATATACGCCGTCTTAGTAAAACCAGGGGCTGTTTTGGTTTGGATAATTAAAAACTATGACAAACTTTGATTTATAAGCTATTCTTCTGGGAAAATGATTTTTCTTATGAACATGAAACTATATCCAAAAATCATGGTTAAACTCAAAGTGGAAGTATGTTTTCCAAAATGGTCATCTAGACGTCGTTCTTTCGACTGAAATGACTAACTTTACAAAAACAACTTGTAACCTGTATTTCCGACTATAAACTTATAATTTTTATGTTTAGATTTAAAAACTTAAGTTCAATATGAAACCATAGCAACTTGAATCACTCAAAACGGATTTAAAACGAAGAAGTTATGGGTAAAACAAGATTGGATAATTTTTGCTTGTTGTAGCTACGTGAAATTTGTAACAAATCTATACAAATCCTAACTTAATTAACTTATATTGTATTATACATGTATTATAACATATATTATGTAATCTTGGGATACCATAGACACGAATACAATGTTTTGACATATCATATCGACCCATCTATATATATATTTCGGAACAACCATAGACACTCTATATGCAGTAATGTTGGAGTTAGCTATACAGGGTTGAGGTTGATTCCAAAATATTATATATAGTTTGAGTTGTGATCTAGCCTGAGACTTGTATACACGAGGTCGTGGATTGATTCGAGATAAAATATATTGCTTTATTTCTGTACATCTAACTGTGAACAACTAGTTGTAGGTTACTAACGAGGACTGCTGACTTAACACATTCAAATCATTAAAACGTAATAAAAAATGTTGTAATTATATTTTGATTATACTTTGATATATATGTACATATTTGTTATAGGTTCGTGAATCAACCCGTGGCCAAGTCTTACTTCCCGACGAAGTAAAAATCTGTGAAAGTGAGTTATAGTCCCACTTTTAAAATCTAATATTTTTGGGATGAGAATACATGCAGCTTTATAAATGTTTTACAAAATAGACACAAGTACATGAAACTACTTTCTATGGTTGAATGATCGAAGCCGAATATGCCCCTTTTTGCTTGGTAACCTAAGAATTAGTAAACCAGTCTACTAATTGACGCGAATCCTAAAGATAGATCTATTGGGCCCAACAAACCCCATTCGTTGTAGCGGATGCTTTAGTACTTCGAGTTTTTATATCATGTCCGATGGATGTCCCGGAATGATGGGGATATTCTTATATGCATCTTGTTAATGTCGGTTACCAGGTGTTCACCATATGAATGATTTTTATCTCTATGTATGGGATGATGTTTATGAAAAATGAAAATATGAAATCTTGTGGTCTATTATTACGATTGATAAATATATAGGTTAAACCTATAACTCTGATGTCGTAGGGGGTGTATACAAAATAGTATTATTTTTAGTGCGAAATACTATTAAATATGCTACAAATTTACACAAGTTATTTATTTATTTATCGAGTGGATATACTTAAACCTTGCTACAACACTTATAGGCAGTGTACCTAATCGTATTATAGTATAGTTTTTAGTAAGTCCGGTTCGTTCCACAGGGAGCTCGTGAAGTATAACACTATATTTTTTTTACACACAATAATTGTAAAAATACAAATATATAAGTAATATTATTATTATAAAGGGGGGTTTTTACCGTTTAATGACCGGTTTGTCGATTTTAAAACTTTAGTCGCAGTTAAAACCAAATGTAAAATATTAAAAATAAATACAAGACTTAAATTAAAGCATAAAGTAAATAACGATAATGAAATTGTGAATAATAAAAGTGTGATAAAATAAACTTGCGATAATTAAAAAGTACGATAATTAAAAGTGCAATTAAATACAATAACAATAAAAATGATAATTAGAAGTGCAATTAAATATAAAATAAAGGAAATTAAATATGAAATAAAAGAATTATGCTTATTTAAACTTCCGTAATCATGATGTTTGACGTGTTGATTTTAATTTTATGCCCATGGGTTAATTGTCCTTTGTCCTGAATTATTTAATATGTCCGTTTGGTTTTTGTCCATAACAGTCCATCAGTCATAAATATAAAGTGCGAGTGTCCTCATCAAATTATTCTTATACCCGAAGTTAAATATTCCAACTAATTGGGGACTTAAACTGTAACAAGATTTTAATACTTTGTTTAATAATTACACCAGAATGTCGACTGAGTGTAACCCAAGGTTTTAATATTTTGTTATCAATTATACCAAGTGTCCTTGTACATAATTTCACCCCTGTTTTAATTATTCTAGTGGCTATTAATCCATTCCCGTGTCCGGTTAAATGAACGATTATTCGTACATATAAATACCCCGCCCATCGTGTCCGATTGAGTGTATATGGTAATTTATAGGGACGCCCAATTGTAAATCTTTATATTAACATTAACAAACTATCATTTAGTTAAACAAATATAAAACCCATTAATAGCCCATAGTCTAATTTCCACAAGTGTCGTTCTTTTGTCCAAACCCCAATTATGGTACAAAGCCCAATTACCCAATTTTAGTAATTAGCCCAACATCATGATTACTTCGTTTTAAATAAGCATAATAATAACTTAGCTACGAGACATTAATGTAAAAAGGTTGAACATAACTTACAATGATTAAAAATAGCGTAGCGTTACACGGACAGAATTTCGACTTATACACTCAAACGATCTCTATCATAAATCTTATTATTATTATAATTTAAAATTAAAATTAAGATTATTGTTATATCTTATTACATTAACATTATGATAGAGATTTTTAGATATTGATATTGATAATAGATTTTTAGGATAGAAAAAGGGATGCGTAAAATACATCGACAATCATCGCCTTTTATAGGAAAAATATGAAATTGAATTTTCATTTACGACCCCTGAACTATGCTCAATTAACAACTTTTTATTATTTAATATTATTCTTATTATAAATTATTTAAATATTATATTTTATTCTTGTGCATAGTTGACTCGTAATTTTTACACCGTTGCGTCGAGCGCTGAAAGTTGGTTCATGCCCCGGTTCCGGATTTTCGAACGTCCTTTCGTATAATTTTATATCGTGTACTTTGCGTTTTGTAACTTGTACTCTTGTCATTTTTAGACGTTCTTCATCAATAATTTGAACCTTTTTGATTGTATCTTGTACTTTTGAGCTGTTTGGACCTTTGTGTCTTCAATTCGTCGTTTTCGCCTTTTGTCTTCGCACTTATTTAATATAAACGAATATTACTTGAAAATGGAACAATATCAACTAAAATCTTGTCTTTCTTGGGGAATAATGCTATGAAATATATGTTCCTTTTTAGCCTTATCAATATTCCCACACTTAAGCATTGCTTGTCCTCAAGCAATATAGTCTTGAAAAACACTTGAATCACTTCTTTATTCTTCACACTTTGTACATCAGTGATTTCAATACGGCGGTATGAACAATGGTAGTAACAATGTAACCATGGTTAAAGGTGGGTGTGTCATCCACAGTTACCTTGGGTTTAGGTCAACGACACTTGCAATCAAATAGCCGATTTACTTTCGGTTTCCAAAGCAAAGTGCACATTTGAAAGGCGGTTTACAGTCCCACATGACTATAAAAATTTAGATCCTTCAAAGAAATTGGATCTTTATGAAAACATTTGATCTTTTGAAAATTCAAGCTAGATTTTACCCTAGACAAGTTTTCTGATTTGATCCATCATCGGTGTTGCAAAATATATTTGTGGATCAATATTTTGGCTAAAAACTTTTGGGTTTCGTGTAATCCACTGCTATCCCTGTATCGGAAAGCACACGTCCAGTTTACTTGTTCCGTATATTACCTTTCGGCAAACTACCGTCCGGTTGTAAAGGAAAGCGATGAACAAGAAACTGTTAAGGCAATGTCCCGTGACATGCAGATGATTATGGTCTTTTAACATGTCGGATGCTAGAACTATCCTTTGTAGGAGCAATAGTAAAGATCATCCTATAATTTTTTCGGTCTGGCATAAGGTCCTGTCTCCGACCATGCTATGCAACCACCGTTCTTACGGTTGACACCCGATTTGGTTCAGGTGACCTAATGAATTTCCGGTGAATTCCTAGGATTTTACGTTCAATGATAATGAACGCATTGAAAATGGATTTTCAGAAAACAAATCGGTTTGTAATTTTTGATCAAAATATTTTCTCGTTCAAGCTCGAGTTTAGATATCATCAAATTCCATGAGTTTGAATTCTCAATCTTTAAGGTCAATCTCAAGGATTGAGTAATATCAGTCTTAAAAGCTGATTTTTTTATCTTTAAGGAGATTATCCTTTTCTGGGGATCTGATTCATTAGTCTTATCAAGCTAATTTGCACGGTGCCCCCCATTGTACGAGATAAATCCTTC
The DNA here is from genome assembly GCF_046630445.1 of Rutidosis leptorrhynchoides. Classification (NCBI taxonomy): domain Eukaryota; kingdom Viridiplantae; phylum Streptophyta; class Magnoliopsida; order Asterales; family Asteraceae; genus Rutidosis; species Rutidosis leptorrhynchoides. The sequence goes on along the minus strand of NC_092334.1, from coordinate 535,246,132 downwards.
TCATGGTTATGATAAATCTGACCACTTGGCGACCCTGTTTGATGCTGAGGTCCGTGGATTTCCAGCCGATTTTAGTGATGACTTTTCTAGATTTTTCGTCAACCTACAGCTGGTCTGGACGACAACTTCATGACCTAAATCAAGAAGCGCGTGTCTTTTTCGGAAGACTTTACTTCCTTTAAATGATGGAATTGATTCATCGTGTAGATCCATCTCTTCTTCAATAGTTTCAGTGGGTAAAACAGTTGATTATCGTCCAAAACAAAAGTATTTTCAAAAATTTGTACAAAAATATGTGGTATATGTTGTGAATAATTTGGTAAAGTTTTCCCACACTTGGCTTTTATTATCCTTTCTTTGCCTTTTTATTTTCCTCTATTCCATTCTTAAATGAATTCTAACATTTTGGTTGTTTCTCAATTTATGTCCTTTCCGAGGTAACGATAATTTCGGCTCAATGACCTAGTTTTCATCGTTCATAAATATGTATAAACATAATTTTGAATTCATTTTGTTGAAAATTTTGAAAAATTTACTAGAAGTGGGTAGTCAGTATATAAGACTAGGGCTGTTCCTTGTTATCGGAGAGCACTAGATTCTAATACAACTACCGCGTTACTAGTATTTTTAATGGTAACCAAGTGTTTAAAATAAAAATTTTTAAAATCCGAAAGAATTTAACCCCTTCCCACACTTAAGATCTTGCAATGCCCTCATTTGCAAGAAATCATTAACAATTTAAATTATTGAGGGTGATAAGCGTAGAAAAGTGATTAAATTTTACCAAAGTTTCAAACATATTGTTGTTTGTTTGTTGAATGATAAATGGTGCACGTCATTTTTTTATTCCGTCTTGTTTGTTATTTCACACATATTTTGCATCTTGTCGTCAAAATTACTTGCTTTTGCTGAACTTAATGCCAGTCTTTGAAAACACGTTGTTTTACCCTGTCTTGTAAGATAAACTACAAACAAATATATACATACTATTTTTTTTATTTATAAAACCTTTAACTTATAAAACAAATATTAATTAATTTTAAAAATTTGTTTCTTTTAAGAATGAGGGCGTTTCGGAACGATGCCCTAGTCCGTCCCTCGACAAAATTTTAAAATTTGTCATTTTCAAGCAATTGTTTTAAAAGCTTAGATTTTTGGATTTTTTAATTTTTTTGGCATACTTTAAATCAATAAGATTAAAAATAATGATAATAAAAGTTCTCGTCCCTCCCTCGGGTAAAGCAATTTCGGTTCAATGACCTAGTCTTCAACTTACGACGAATTTTAAAAATCATATTTTTAACTTAATGAGATAAAGTAAATTTTTGTTTTTAAATTCACACAATTTAAATATAAAATTCAAAATTAATATTAAAAATTCACACCAAACTTAAAATTTGAAATGCATAAAATTAAAAATTCATATTTTAAAAATTAAAAATTCACACCAAACTTAATTTTAAAAATTCATATTATAAATTCACACCAAACTTATATTAATTTTTCAAATATTTACAATTTTAAAAATATTGTTTTTACAAAGTTTACAATATTAATTTAAGATTTAAATATTAATTTTAAAAACATGGTAAAAATAAAATTAAAAATCTTTTTGGCTTTTTATCCCACTTTAATCAATCAAATATTATCAAAAATATGCGCCCCTCTTTTCGGTAAAGTAATTTCGGTTCCAAGACCTAATTTAACTCATGACGAATTTTTGAAATATTTTGGGTTGATTGATTAAAGATATTTATACCTTAAGAATAAACGTTAAATTTCGCAGTGATGTAATAAATTTTTTGAATGATATCAATAATTTTGGTCGCCAAACCTAATTTTATTCAATACCAATTTAATACTTTTTAGCGAATAAATTAGCGTTTATTATCAAAAGGTTAAAAATAAAAATAAAAATAAAAACTGTACAAACATACCTGTGAAATAGATTTCTTAGTTATATGATCTATCCCATTCATAAGATAGTCGGTTTAATTGGTTTTCCATGGCTACATAGGCGTAACCTCGAGCATTCAGTGTCTTTTCTTCTAAACATATGAACGGTCCGTCTCTGCATAAAGTAACAAATTCGGTATTTGAATAGGTTTGATTATTTGAACATTTACCTCCATGTGACCATTTTCCGCATTTGTGACATCTTTCTAGGTGTCGTGCTCTTCTTTTCGCTGCGGATTTTGATTTTTCTTTACCAAATTGTAATTTATTATCTTCGCATCTGGATTCTTTTCTAACTCCGTCCATTCTTTCTCTGATTACTGATACTAATTCACTCGGTAGTATGTCATTATTACGTTTAGTGATCAAAGCGTGTAGCATTAGACCATGGTTTAGTTCACAGGCAGTCTTCATTTTGTAAAAACCTAAAAAAAATAAAAATTCAGAATGGGGGGAGAAGACTAGTTCTTTAGGGTCTGCTAGGGAAAGACCATTCGGGTTCCATTTTCGAGAACTACACGAAAACAGACAATCTAACTCTAACAGAAATACATATTATCCTTTAAAGACTTGATTCTCCCCACACTTAGTTAGCTGTGGTGTCGAAATTGTGATTAACTTCGTTGTCGACTTCCATCGGACCATGTATGTAATGTTTAACTCTGTGACCATTAACTTTAAATTCAATCCCATTTGAATTTATTAATTCTATCATTCCGTATGGGAAAACTCTTTTGACTATGAATGGTCCAGACCATCTTGATTTCAATTTTCCCGGAAATAGCTTGAATCGTGAATTGAAAAGAACTCTGTCTCCTTCTTTAAATTCTTTTGAACTTCTGATTCTTTTATCATGCCATTTCTTCGTTCTTTCCTTATAGATTAACGAATTTTCGTATGCTTCATGTCTTAATTCTTCTAATTCGTTTAGTTGACTTAATCGTAGACGTCCAGCTTCATGTATATCAAGATTACATGTCTTCAAAGCCCAAAATGCTTTGTGTTCAATTTCTACTGGAAGATGACATGCTTTTCCATAAATAAGTCTAAAAGGTGTGGTTCCAATTGGAGTTTTGTAGGCTGTTCTAAAAGCCCAGAGTGCATCCTCCAATTTAATGGACCATTCCTTCGGATTTGATCCTACGGTTTTCTCTAGAATACGTTTTAAAGCTCGGTTGGTATTTTCAACTTGTCCACTTGTTTGTGGATGATATGCGGTGGAGATTTTATGAGTTACTCCATATCTTTTAAGAACTTTCTCAAGTTGATTATTACAGAAATGAGTACCCCGATCACTTATCAAAGCTTTCGGTGTTCCAAACCTTGCAAAAAGACATTTTAAAAAGTTGACTACAACTCGTGCATCGTTAGTTGGGAGAGCTTGTGCTTCCGCCCATTTAGATACATAATCAATGGCTACGAGTATATATAGATTATTATGAGATTTTGGAAATGGACCCATAAAGTCAATACCCCAAATGTCAAATACTTCACATACTTGGATGACATTTTGTGGCATTTCATCACGTTGACTTATTTTTCCGGCCCTTTGACATGCATCATAGGATTTGCAAAGAAGGTGTGCGTCTTTGTAAATTGTAGGCCAATAGAATCCAGCTTCATAAACTTTTCTTGCTGTTAGTTGAGGCCCATAATGGCCTCCTGTTGGTCCTGTGTGACAATGGTTTAATATTTTACTAGCTTCATCTCCAAATACACATCGGCGTATTATTCCATCGGGACAACTTTTAAACAGATGTGGATCTTCCCAAAAATAGTGTTTTATATCACTGAAGAATTTCTTTCGTCTTTGGTACGATAATCCTTTTTCAAGGAATCCACAAACTAAGTAGTTTGCATAGTCTGCAAACCATGGGATTTCTTTATAATCTATCTTCAATAGATATTCATCAGGAAAGTTGTCTTGTATGGCTGATTCATTTAGAACTTCTAATTCAGGATTTTCAAGACGAGAAAGATGATCAGCGGCGAGATTTTCTGCTCCTTTTTTATCTCGGATTTCAATATCGAACTCTTGTAAGAGTAAGATCCAACGGATTAATCGTGGTTTAGCATCTTGTTTCGAAAATAGGTATCTAAGAGCAGAATGGTCGGTATAGACCACCGTTTTTGCTAGAACGAGATATGATCGAAATTTGTCAAATGCAAAGACAATAGCAAGGAGTTCTTTTTCAGTAGTTGTATAGTTTGTTTGTGCTCCTTGTAACGTCTTACTAGCATAATATATAGGTTGAAATCGTTTTTCAATCCTTTGTCCTAAAACGGCTCCCATTGCAAAATCACTTGCATCGCACATTAGTTCAAATGGTAGATTCCAATTTGGTGTTATCATGATCGGCGCATTAGTGAGTTTCTCTTTAAGAATATTAAAAGATTTGATACACTCATCTGAAAAGATGAATGGAGCATCCTTTTCTGGGAGTTTATTCATAGGAGTGGCAATTTTAGAAAAATCTTTTATGAAACGTCGGTAAAAACCGGCATGCCCTAGAAAACTCCTAACTCCTCTAACATTGGTGGGATGTGGAAGTTTAGCAATTACATCTACTTTAGCTCTATCCACTTCAATTCCTTCTTTTGAAATTTTATGTCCAAGAACGATGCCTTCTTTAACCATGAAATGGCATTTCTCCCAATTAAGTACTAGATTTGATTGTTCGCATCTAAGAAGCATTCGTTCCAGATTAACTAGACATGATTCAAATGTATCACCGAAGACTGAAAACTCATCCATGAAAACTTCCATGCATTCTTCTATCATGTCGTGAAAAATCGCCATCATGCACCTTTGAAAGGTTGCAGGGGCATTGCAAAGTCCAAATGGCATTCTTTTGTAAGCAAAAGTACCATAAGGGCACGTGAATGTGGTTTTCTCTTGATCTTCGGGTGCTACTGGAATTTGAAAATATCCGGAAAATCCATCTAGAAAACAATAGTAACTATTTCCGGCTAATCTTTCCAACATTTGATCTATGAAAGGTAAGGGAAAGTGATCTTTTCTGGTGGCGTCATTTAATTTTCTATAATCAATACACACACGCCATCCTGTTACAGTTCTAGTAGGAATAAGCTCATTTTTCTCATTTGTAATGATAGTCATGCCACCCTTCTTAGGCACGCATTGAACTGGGCTTACCCATGGACTATCAGAGATTGGATAAATTAGACCTGCATCTAGCAGTTTAATAATCTCTTTCTTAACTACATCTTGCATATTAGGATTTAGTCTTCGTTGGCGTTGCACATACGTTTTATGACCTTCTTCCATAAGGATTTTATGAGTGCAGTACGAAGGACTTATTCCTTTAATATCATGAATCTTCCATGCAATAGCTGGTTTATGAGCTTTCAACACAGAAATGAGTTGTGATTTCTCATTTTCAGTAAGAGAAGACGATATTATTACAGGTAATTCAGATTCACCATGTAAATAAGCGTATTCCAAATGGTTTGGAAGTGGCTTTAACTCTAATTTCGGAGGTTCTTCTATCGATGATTTGTATCAATATCTGTCTTCTTCTTTTAGCATTTGGATTTCTTCTGTTGTTGGTTCATATCCATTAGCTATTAGTGTATCTAACATTTCAGCTTCATCAATTTGTTCTGTTCCTTCTCCTAAAGAACATTCTCCTGTTCCTTGTAATTCTGGAAATTCTTCTAATAATTCTGCATGTGCATCTATAGTTTGAATATAATAACATGTATCATCTGCAGATTGCGGTTGTTGCATTGCTCTATCAACTGAAAAGGTAACACTCTCGTCCTCTATACTTAGGGTCAGTTTCTTACCGAACACGTCTATCATTGCTTTAGCCGTGTTTAAGAATGGTCTTCCTAATATAAGAGGAACTTGAGAATCTTCTTCCATGTCCAAAACAACAAAATCTACTGGAAATACTAAAGTACCAACTTTAACTAGCATGTTCTCCATTATCCCTCTAGGATATTTTATTGATCGATCGGCTAGTTGTATGCTTATTCTTGTTGGTTTCAATTCTCCAAGGTCTAGTTTAGCGTATAGTGAATACGACATTAAATTTATACTAGCACCTAAATCTGCTAATGCTTCTATTGAACTAAGACTACCCAGAAAACATGGAATTGTAAAACTTCCTGGATCAGATAGTTTTACTAGTATCTTATTCAACAGTACTGCTGAACAATTAGCATTCATAGTAACAGTCGAGAGTTCTTCCATTTTCTTTCTATTCGTGATCAGATCTTTCAAGAATTTAGCATATCTAGGCATTCCTGAAATCACATCAATGAAAGGAAGATTTACATTTATCTGTTTAAACATATCCAAGAATTTGGATTGCTCGACTTCAAGTTTCTCTTTCTTCATTTTACTCGGGTAAGGAAGTGGTGGTTGGTATGGTTTAACATAAGGTTTAGCCTTAATTGTGTTATCTTCATTAACCTTTTCAACTATCGGTTCTTTTTCCTTGTCTTGATCAGGTTGTGGTTCTTGTGGAGTAGGAATGGCTTCATCAGAAGTTACAGGTATTTCAGGTGGTTTAAGTGTTGTGCCACTTCTTGTGGTAATGGCTTTAGCTGTTTCATTCCGGGGGTTAGCATTTGTATCACTAGGTAGACTTCCCGGTTTTCTTTCACCTATTAACCTTGCTAGGTTACTTACTTCTTGTTCCAGATTTTGAATAGAAGCTTGTTGATTTCTAAATGCTTGAGCATTTTGTTCATTGGTTTATTTTTGAGATGTGAAAAACTGCGTTTGAGTTTCAACTAGCTTTGTCATCATATCTTCTAAATTCGGCTTTTTATCATCGGTTTGTTGTGGTGGTTTGTTTTGCAAATTTGGTCTTTGCTGATTGTAATTATTATTGGATACTTGTTGATTGCTAGGACCTTGTTGGTTGTTGTATGGAATATTTCGGTTATAATTCTGGTTTTGATTGTAAATCGGTCTTGGCGGTTGATAATTATTCTGATAATTATTTCCAGGCCTTTGGTTTATGTATGAAATATTCTCTCTTTGTTCCATTGTTAATTCAATACTGAGACAATCTTTTGTCAAATGTGGTCCTCCACACTGCTCACAACTAATTCGTATTGAGTGAATATCTTTAGTCATCTTTTCCATTCGTCTTTCAACAGCATCTATCTTTGCGGAAATGGAATCTAAGTCATGGCTAGAATCGGCTCTAGCTGCTTTAGATGATCTAATGATATCTTTTTCTTGGTGCCACTCATGTGAGTGGGAAGCAGTGTTATCAATAATTTTGTAAGCATCAGTTTCGGTTTTCTTCATAATAGAACCACCAGCTGCTATATCTATGTCTTTCCTTGTAGTGATGTCGCATCCTTGGTAGAATATTTGTACTATTTGACAGGTGTCTAAACCATATTGCGGACATCCTCTTAATAACTTTCCATATCTTGTCCACGCCTCATATAGAGTTTCATTTGGTTTCTGTGTAAACGTTACGATTTCTGCTTGAAGTCTTACGGCTTTAGATGCAGGAAAGAATTGTTTAAGAAATTTGTCAACTAAAACATCCCATGTATCGATCGCCCCTTCAGGTAACGATTCCAACCAATCTTTGGCTTCTCCCTTTAAAGTCCAGGGAAATAACATGAGATATATCTGTTCATCCTCCACTTCTCGGATTTTAAATAGTGTGCAGATCCTATTAAAGGTACGTAGATGTTCATTTGGATCTTCCTTCGGCGCACCACTAAATTGGCATTGATTAGTTACCATGTGTAGAATTTGTCCTTTGATTTCATAATCTGGCGCATTAATGTCTGGATGAGTAATTGCGTGACCTTGGCCAGTGCGTTTAGCTCTCATTCGGTCTTCCATACTTAAAGGTTCCAGATTCTCCATAATTGAATTTGTTGAATCGGTATCACTAGATGATTCTGATTTAATGGTTCGTTCCTCAACAATCTCTGTTTGAATGATTGGTGGCTCCAGAGGAAAGTTTAGTGGTTCAGGATCTACGAACCGTTCCTGAATATTCTCTGGATTCTCAATTGTGAGGTCGGGTTCAAAAAATGGATTATCGGAAATTTGAACTGAAGTACTTGGTCGACTGGATGACGATTCTAAAGAAAAATCAACGGCGGTTATATTTGCTAAATGTCTTGATCTAGTTACAGGTGGTGAACGTACAAAAGGTGGTGAACGTCTTGCTCGGTGCATTCACTGAATATCCTATTAGTTTTTAAAAGGAAAGAAAAATTATAATAAGTTATCCAATCAATAGACTTTTCTGATTTTGCCCACGTTTCGAATAGCCAAAAGATGCAGCAGAGGGGCAGGATTCGTTTGGTCTCAATATAATTGAGGACTGTTTGGCTCCAATAACCCGGTCCACGTACAAATCCAACTATTACTACGAACCAGAAAATTTTGATGTCTATAAATTTAACCACTTAAAATAAATTTTCGTAATTTTAAGAAATTTAGAGAAGAAGTAGAAAAAATTCTAAGTCCTAAAAACTAGAATGGCGAGAAATAAGAGAGAAAAAGATTGCGCGTCGAAAAGTGTCGAAAAATGAAAAAGACGAAGAGTGGTTTGTAAACACGCGGTTAATCCAACCTTATAACTATCACTATCTTAAAATTAAAACTACAAATAGAGATCACTAATTGGAATTGTAATTGATACATAGGTAAACGGCGTCGAAAGATAAATAAAAATAAGAAAGTAGCACGAAAAATAGCGTCGCAAAATTTTAAGGCACCTAAATCTTAGTCTAAAGAAAAAGCACTTAAGGGATTTTACAGCAAAGCCTAAAAATTCTAGAAGTAAAAATAAATACTAAGGCAAAAACTATACTTAATACTAAAAGTTGTAACTAGATTCTAAAAATCTAAAGGTAATAAAACTTAAATATTTTTTTTTTTTTTTTTTAAATTTTTTTTTTTTTTAGTACAATACTTACAACTAATAAAAAGAAAATATTACGGAGTAGGCAAAAATGGGTTGACAGAATCTTTCTTTGAATGCTTTGAACTTGTAAATCACATGGGATTGAATATTGGTTTTTGTGTGTGATTCATTGAATTTTGTGTAGGTAGTCACAAGTCCCAGTGAACTAGCTAGCCTACTGATCCTATCACTCTTTTATTTTTATTTTTATTTTAATTTTTTTTTTACGGTAGATTTTTGGGAGTAGTTGGCCATAGGGTGTCACCAAATTGTACGAATTTAAATGTATTGACCCGAACTTTTCCATGTTTATATATTTATATATTAAATGAAATTGATATTTTCATGATTAAATGTTTCCAATATATTAAGCAATCAAACTTGTTAAGATTTGATTAATTAAAATATGTTTCATATAGACAATTGACCACCCAAATTGACCGGCGATTCACGAACGTTACAAACTTGTAAAAACTATATGTTGATATATATATATATATATATATATATATATATATATATATATATATATATATATATATATATATATATATATATATATATATATATATATATATATATATATATATATATATATATATATATATATATATATATATAGTTAACATGATTTTATGATAGGTAAGTATCTCACTAGGTATATTAACAATGAGTTATATACATAAAATAAGACTATTTAATTAAGAAACTCGAAACCATATATATAACGATTATCGTTATGACAACGTCTTACCAAGTACATATGTATCATATTAAGATATTGTTACACTATATTTAACATGATAAAATGATAATTATTTATATCATTAAGTATGTTAACAATGAACTACATATGTAAAACAAGACTACTAACTTAAGGATTTCAAAACGAGTTATATATATAACGATTATCGTTGTAACAACATTTTAATATATATATCGTATTAAGACATATTCATACACCATGTTATCATGATAATATGATAATTTAACATCTCACTAAATATAATAAACAATGGGTTAACTACATTAAATAAGATCGTTATCTTAAAGGTTTCAAAAACAACACTTACATGTAACGACTAACGATGACTTAACGACTCAGTTAAAATGTATATACATGTAGTGTATTAAGATGTATTAATACACTTTTGGAAGACTTCAAGACACATATAAAAAATCTCATACTTATCAAAGTTGGTCACAATTACACTCTCATTCGTTTTCATCAACAATTCTACTCGTATGCACCCGTATTCGTACTCGTACAATACACAACTTCTAGATGTATTTACTATTAGTATATACACTAGAATGATCAGCTCTTAGTAGCCCTTGTGAGTCACAAAAACATGTGGGAACCATCATTTGGCAACTAGCATGACTTATGAGCAAGGAAACAAAACAAGAACTCCTTTTAACCCCACTCACCCTTCACCACTCACCACCCACTCCATTTCACTTCCAATTCTCTTTCTAATTCTCTCTCAACACCTACACACACTTATGAATGAATTTTTCCAGTAACTAATCATCATTTCATCAAAAATTACTTCAAGAATCAAGCTATAATCATCATAGGAAGAACACTTCAAGAACACTTCAAAAATCCTTTCAAGTTTACTAGTTTACTTCCAAGCTTTCTAATCCATTCCAAGTAATCATCTAAGATCAAGAAACCTTTGTTATTTACAGTAGGTTATCTTTATTATTCAAGGTAATATTCATATTTAAACTTTGATTCGATTTCTATAATTATAAACTATCTTAATTCGAGTAAAAATCTTACTTGAACTTGTTTTTGTGTCATGATCCTACTTCAAGAACTTTCAAGCCATCCAAGATCCTTTGAAGCTAGATAATTTCTAGTCACTTCCAGTAGGTTTATCTACTAAACTTGAGGTAGTAATGATATTCATAACATCATTCGATTCAAATATATATAACTATCTTATTCGAAGATTTAAACTTGTAATCACTATAACATAGTTTAGTATATTCTAAACTTGTTCGCAAACAAAGTTAATCCTTCTAACTTAACTTTTAAAATCAACTAAACATATGTTCTATATCTATATGATATGCTAACTTAACGATTTAAAACCTGAAAACACGAAGAACACCGTATAACCGGATATACGCCGTCTTAGTAAAACCAGGGGCTGTTTTGGTTTGGATAATTAAAAACTATGACAAACTTTGATTTATAAGCTATTCTTCTGGGAAAATGATTTTTCTTATGAACATGAAACTATATCCAAAAATCATGGTTAAACTCAAAGTGGAAGTATGTTTTCCAAAATGGTCATCTAGACGTCGTTCTTTCGACTGAAATGACTAACTTTACAAAAACAACTTGTAACCTGTATTTCCGACTATAAACTTATAATTTTTATGTTTAGATTTAAAAACTTAAGTTCAATATGAAACCATAGCAACTTGAATCACTCAAAACGGATTTAAAACGAAGAAGTTATGGGTAAAACAAGATTGGATAATTTTTGCTTGTTGTAGCTACGTGAAATTTGTAACAAATCTATACAAATCCTAACTTAATTAACTTATATTGTATTATACATGTATTATAACATATATTATGTAATCTTGGGATACCATAGACACGAATACAATGTTTTGACATATCATATCGACCCATCTATATATATATTTCGGAACAACCATAGACACTCTATATGCAGTAATGTTGGAGTTAGCTATACAGGGTTGAGGTTGATTCCAAAATATTATATATAGTTTGAGTTGTGATCTAGCCTGAGACTTGTATACACGAGGTCGTGGATTGATTCGAGATAAAATATATTGCTTTATTTCTGTACATCTAACTGTGAACAACTAGTTGTAGGTTACTAACGAGGACTGCTGACTTAACACATTCAAATCATTAAAACGTAATAAAAAATGTTGTAATTATATTTTGATCATACTTTGATATATATGTACATATTTGTTATAGGTTCGTGAATCAACCCGTGGCCAAGTCTTACTTCCCGACGAAGTAAAAATCTGTGAAAGTGAGTTATAGTCCCACTTTTAAAATCTAATATTTTTGGGATGAGAATACATGCAGCTTTATAAATGTTTTACAAAATAGACACAAGTACATGAAACTACTTTCTATGGTTGAATGATCGAAGCCGAATATGCCCCTTTTTGCTTGGTAACCTAAGAATTAGTAAACCAGTCTACTAATTGACGCGAATCCTAAAGATAGATCTATTGGGCCCAACAAACCCCATTCGTTGTAGCGGATGCTTTAGTACTTCGAGTTTTTATATCTTGTCCGATGGATGTCCCGGAATGATGGGGATATTCTTATATGCATCTTGTTAATGTCGGTTACCAGGTGTTCACCATATGAATGATTTTTATCTCTATGTATGGGATGATGTTTATGAAAAATGAAAATATGAAATCTTGTGGTCTATTATTACGATTGATAAATATATAGGTTAAACCTATAACTCTGATGTCGTAGGGGGTGTATACAAAATAGTATTATTTTTAGTGCGAAATACTATTAAATATGCTACAAATTTACACAAGTTATTTATTTATTTATCGAGTGGATATACTTAAACCTTGCTACAACACTTATAGGCAGTGTACCTAATCGTATTATAGTATAGTTTTTAGTAAGTCCGGTTCGTTCCACAGGGAGCTCGTGAAGTATAACACTATATTTTTTTTACACACAATAATTGTAAAAATACAAATATATAAGTAATATTATTATTATAAAGGGGGGTTTTTACCGTTTAATGACCGGTTTGTCGATTTTAAAACTTTAGTCGCAGTTAAAACCAAATGTAAAATATTAAAAATAAATACAAGACTTAAATTAAAGCATAAAGTAAATAACGATAATGAAATTGTGAATAATAAAAGTGTGATAAAATAAACTTGCGATAATTAAAAAGTACGATAATTAAAAGTGCAATTAAATACAATAACAATAAAAATGATAATTAGAAGTGCAATTAAATATAAAATAAAGGAAATTAAATATGAAATAAAAGAATTATGCTTATTTAAACTTCCGTAATCATGATGTTTGACGTGTTGATTTTAATTTTATGCCCATGGGTTAATTGTCCTTTGTCCTGAATTATTTAATATGTCCGTTTGGTTTTTGTCCATAACAGTCCATCAGTCATAAATATAAAGTGCGAGTGTCCTCATCAAATTATTCTTATACCCGAAGTTAAATATTCCAACTAATTGAGGACTTAAACTGTAACAAGATTTTAATACTTTGTTTAATAATTACACCAGAATGTCGACTGAGTGTAACCCAAGGTTTTAATATTTTGTTATTAATTATACCAAGTGTCCTTGTACATAATTTCACCCCTGTTTTAATTATTCTAGTGGCTATTAATCCATTCCCGTGTCCGGTTAAATGAACGATTATTCGTACATATAAATACCCCGCCCATCGTGTCCGATTGAGTGTATATGGTAATTTATAGGGACGCCCAATTGTAAATCTTTATATTAACATTAACAAACTATCATTTAGTTAAACAAATATAAAGCCCATTAATAGCCCATAGTCTAATTTCCACAAGTGTCGTTCTTTTGTCCAAACCCCAATTATGGTACAAAGCCCAATTACCCAATTTTAGTAATTAGCCCAACATCATGATTACTTCGTTTTAAATAAGCATAATAATAACTTAGCTACGAGACATTAATGTAAAAAGGTTGAACATAACTTACAATGATTAAAAATAGCGTAGCGTTACACGGACAGAATTTCGACTTATACACTCAAACGATCTCTATCATAAATCTTATTATTATTATAATTTAAAATTAAAATTAAGATTATTGTTATATCTTATTACATTAACATTATGATAGAGATTTTTAGATATTGATATTGATAATAGATTTTTAGGATAGAAAAAGGGATGCGTAAAATACATCGACAATCATCGCCTTTTATAGGCAAAATATGAAATTGAATTTTCATTTACGACCCCTGAACTATGCTCAATTAACAACTTTTTATTATTTAATATTATTCTTATTATGAATTATTTAAATATTATATTTTATTCTTGTGCATAGTTGACTCGTAATTTTTACACCGTTGCGTCGAGCGCTGAAAGTTGGTTCATGCCCCGGTTCCGGATTTTCGAACGTCCTTTCGTACAATTTTATATCGTGTACTTTGCGTTTTGTAACTTGTACTCTTGTCATTTTTAGACGTTCTTCATCAATAATTTGAACATTTTTGATTGTATCTTGTACTTTTGAGCTGTTTGGACCTTTGTGTCTTCAATTCGTCGTTTTCGCCTTTTGTCTTCGCACTTATTTAATATAAACGAATATTACTTGAAAATGGAACAATATCAACTAAAATCTTGTCTTTCTTGGGGAATAATGCTATGAAATATATGTTCCTTTTTAGCCTTATCAAACTCACCAACATTTTTGTTGACGTTTTAAGCATGTTTATTCTCAGGTAATTGTTAAGAGCTTCCGCTGTTGCATACTAAATTAAGGACAAGATTTGGAGTCCATTCTTGTATAATATTGTTTGAAAACTGCATTCGAAGACATATGTTGTTGTGTAATATTATTGTAAACTATTATGTAATGGTCGTGTGAAAACGCTATATTTTTTATTATCATTTTTAAACCTTTAACGATAAATTAAAGGTTATGCTTTATTTTAAAATCGAATGCATTCTTTGAAAAACGTTTCATATAGAGGTCAAAACCTCGCAACGAAATCAATTAATATAGAACGTTTATAATCAATATGAACGGGACATTTCATTGACCTTCTCATCGAGTATAGCAATCGGGTCCTCAACATACTCTAACTTAGCTCAATCTCGTTAAATGGCACCCATGAAGAATCATCTGCAAGACACTTACGGAGATGGGAAACATGAAATGTATTATGGATCCCCGCAAGCTCTTCGGGTAATTCCAAACGATACGCAACTTCACCAACACGAGCTAAAATTTTAAATGGCCCAATAAACCGAGGAGCTAACTTTCCCCGTTTTCGAAATCGAATGACACCTTTCCATGGCGAAACTTTAAGCATCACCATGTAACCTTCTTGAAACTCAATCGGTCGCCTTCGCCTTCGTTTATCAGCATACGCCTTTTATCTATCTTGAGCCTTTTTCAAATGAGCCCGAATCATAACAATCTTACTATTCGTCTCTAAAACCAAATCGGTACTCCCGATTTCTCTTTGACCCACTTCACCCCAACAAATCGGGGTTTGACACCTACGCCCATAAAGCATCTCGTAAGGTGGCATCCCGATACTAGTATGATAACTATTATTGTACGAGAATTCCAACAATGGTAAGTGCTCATCCCAACTACCGCCGAAATCAATAATACACGCCCGTAACATATCCTCCAGTGTTTGATTCGTACGTTTGGTTTGACCGTCCGTTTGAGGATGATACGCCGTGCTCAATTTCAATTGTGTACCCATATCTTCATGAAACTTTTCCCAAAACCGAGATGTAAAACGAGTATCTCGATCCGAAATAATAGATATAGGAACTCCGTGTCTCGATATCACCTCGTTGATAAACAATTTAGCCAAGGTCTCTGACGATATCGCTTCCCGAATGGGAAGAAATAAGGCACTTTTCGTCAATCGATCAACTATTACCCAAATCGAATCAAATTGGGTTCTCGCCGTCTTTGGTAACTTTGTGATGAAATCCATGGTAATGTGCTCTCATTTCCATTTCGGGATTTCTAACGGTTGTAACATACCATACAGCTTTTGATGTTCGGCTTTAACTTGCAAACACGTGACGTATTGTTCAACATACCTAACAACATCGCGTTTCATGTCAGGCCACCAATACTCTTTATTCAAATCAAGATACATTTTTGTCGCGACCGGGTGAATGGAATACTTTGACTTATGTGCTTCATCAAGTAGCACTCGTCGATTACCACCCATCTTAGGCACCCATACTCGTCCCTGAAAGGGCAACAAACCATGTGGGCCTAAGGTAATAGACTCCGTTTTCCCCACGATTCGCTCCTCATGCTTGTTGTTAACAAAAGCTTCAATTTGAATCTCACCAAGCTTCATAAGAAAATCGTTAGTAATAATCATGCGTAACGATCCTACTCGTATTGCCGGATGTTGACTCTTTCGACTCAATGCATCCGCGACCACATTCGCCTTGCCCGGATGATAAAGTATCTCACAATCGTAGTCTTTCACCACGTCCATCCACCTACATTGACGATAGTTCAAATCTCGTTGATCAAAAAGATGTTTCAAACTCTTATGATCCGAATAAATCGTACACTTGACACCATACAAGTAGTGGCGCCAAATTTTCAACACATGAACCACCGCCGCCAATTCAAGATCATGAGTCAGATATCTCGTTTCGTGTTCCTTTAATTGTCGAGAGGCGTAAGCGATGACTTTACCTCTTTGCATTAAAACACACCCGAGCCCATTTAAAGACGCATCAAAATAAAACGTCATGTCTTCTACCCCTTCTGGCAACACTAACACCGGAGCTTGACATAATTTCTCTTTTAACAATTGAAAGGCAATTTCTTGCTCGTTCTCCCAATTAAATCTCGCGTTCTTTCTCGTCAACTTCGTCAAAGGAGAAGCGATTTTAGAAAAGTCTTGGATAAACCGACGGTAATAACCGGCCAATCCGAGGAAACTTCGGATTTACGTAGGCGTAGTCGGTCGTCCCCAAATCTTCACCGTCTCAATCTTCCCCGGATCTACTTGAATACCATCCTTGTTCACAATATGACCAAGGAATTGAACTTCCCTTAACCAAAATTCACATTTGGAGAATTTTGCATACAACTTCTCCTTCCGCAACGTCTTCAACACACCACGCAAATGATGTTCATGTTCCTTCATACTCTCCGAATAGACAAGTATGTCGTCAATGAACACAATCACCGACTTGTTCAACATAGGTTGGCACACTCGGTTCATAAGATCCATGAATGCCGCCGGTGCATTCGTAAGACCGAAAGGCATAACTATAAACTCATAATGCCCGTAACGCGTTCAAAAAGCCATTTTCTCAATATCTTCCTCACGGACCCGCATTTAGTGATAGCCGGACCGTATGTCAATCTTAGAGAAATACGTTGCACCTTAGAGTTGGTCAAACAAATCGTCAATCCGAGGCAATGGATAACGATTCTTTATCGTCACTTTATTTAACTCCCGATAATCGATGCACATCTGCATACTACCATCCTTCTTCTTCACGAATAAAACCGGAGCACCCCATGGAGAAGCACTCGGTCGAATAAAACCCTTTTCAAGTAATTCTTGGGTTTGATTTAACAACTCTTGCATTTCCATTGGCACTAAACGATAAGGAGTTTTAGCAATGGGAGTAGCCCCCGAAACCAATTCAATGCGAAATTCAACTTGTCTTTCCACCGGAACACCCGGCAATTCATCCGAAAAAACGTCTTCAAATTCACTAACCACCGGAATTTCACGAATGGGTGGTGGCTCTTCACGAGTATCAACTACATGAGCACGAAAAGCCATGCCACCACTAACAAGAAAACGACGTGCCCGTGCATAAGTGCATAATGGCACAAGTCTTCTCCGTCTCTCGCCATGAATAATTAACTCTCCCCTACTTGGGGTCTTCACATGAATAGATTTCTCATGGTATGCAATATCGGCTCTATAACGATCGAGCCAATCCATACCAACGACAATATCAAATTCACCCAAGGTCATCGGGATAAGATCAATTTTAAACGTTTCAGAACCAAACACAATATCACAATCATTACACACATCAACCCCTAGCACCGTCTTACCATCCGCTATTTCAAATTCTACTGGATGACTCAACTTAGCTAGCGGCTTATTTAGTTTAGGCACGAATCTTGGAGAAACAAACGACAAATTAGCACCGCTATCAAATAGGACCCTTGCCGGATTAGAGTTAACCATGAAAGTACCTGAGACAACTTCGTTGGATTGTTTGGCCTCATCATTGGTCATTAAATAGTTTCATCCCCTAGCCGTACCCGCCGCCTTCTCCAACTTCTTAACATGATCGGTGTTCAAATCGGGACACTCCGGCCTTTGGTGCCCTTCCTTACCATAATTATAACAAGTGAGTTTGGTTGTAGAAGATGGCTTGGTGCAATCGCGAGCCATGTGTCCTTGTCACCCACAATTATAACATTTGGATCCAAAACCCCTGGACTTACCCTTCTTCACACTACCAACACTCTCACTCACACCCTTACTTTTCTTGTTCGAATAACTAGTAGCTTTAAACTTCCTTTTGTCAAACGTAAAGCCACTTTTTCTCAACACAAGCGCCTCAAAACCTTTGGCCATATTGAACAACTCATCAAAACTATTTACCATGCTTACACTAATCTTTTATTGATAACTATCGTTCAAGGTTCGATAGAAGTCTTCCTTCAACATTTTATCATTCCCGACATACTCCGGGCAAAATTGGGTCTTTGACAAGAAAACAGATTTGAGAGTGTTCAAATCCATCGACCCTTGCCTCAAGGCATTCAACTCGTCCTTAAGTCTAGTAAGATCGGCCGAAGTTCGGTACTCGTCGAAAAACTCCGCCTTGAACTCTTCCCAAGTGAAATCCATACATTGTTCTTCACCATAAAGTTGGATCTTCGCGTCCCACCACAATTTAGCATCACCCCGCAACATACTACTCCCGTACCTTGTCTTCTTATCGGGAGGGCATTCACAAGTACGGAAAGCCCCCTCCATATCGGAGATCTAACGGGCACTCTTAAGAGGGTCTGGTTCACCTTCAAAGGTGGAAGTTTGAGAATCCTTGAAATTCTTGTAGAAAAATCCCGTCTTCCCACATTATCTTCTTGTAGAACAAGCTTAACTTGTTCCTTAACCACATTAACTAGTTGCTCGTCAATCGTATCTAGAAACATGTTCTTAACGTCTTCGAGAAACTCCGCTTTTTGACGTTTAAAGATGGCCTCAACTTTAGCCGTGAACTCAACATCCTCACTCGTACCTCCATCATTGTTCTCGGGTCCATTTCTCGTCTTCATACTATAAAACGAAAATAGATTAAACAATGAAACGAGAGGACAAGACACAAATATATACATATACACCTCACCGCCCCATCTTGCTCAACAATCGTCGTACATCGCTCGTTTGACACGATTTGAACCCGTAACAATGGTAGCTAATCATTGTTACGCGAGCACGTCACATTAACTTGTTAGTACAACGTCTATCTCACTTGATGATCGCAAAACACAACACAAAACAATTAGCGCATAGTTAGTTCACCTAAACCTAGGCACTAACCAATTCTCGATCTGACCCATCTCTTACAAGTCCCGCATAACGCGCATCTACAATAAAGTCTAAGTCTAGGCACCTATCTCAAGTCGCCTAAATCCCTTAGACCATGTCTGATACCACTTGTAACAACCCGAGTTCGTTATCTAAAAAACACGCCTTAAAAAAAACTTTTCTGAATCAACACATCTGGACGGCGTCCAGTTATCTAGACCGCGTCCAGTAAAGAAGGCTTGGACGGCGTCCAGAGGATCTGGACGGCGTCCAAATGAACTAAAGCTTGTTGTCTCCGGGGTCCAACTTACATGAGCAGAAAATCCGCTTCCCGACACTTTTAAACGAAAACCTTTTCACAACGTGTCATAATAAGTTAAACTAAGAGATTTCCATCATCAAAACAAGTTTTACATCACCGGGCCCACATCGGCCCGAATTACACGTTTCGTACAAAAATACAAGTTTCGACCGTTCTAGTTTAATTTTCAAACGACATTAGAGCATGGTGTTTGGGGTTAAACTACCCAAATCTTGGCCGAACTTCCAAAAGCCAAAACCCCCGAGAGCCACTACTATTCCAAACGAATACCTTTGCCCTTGTCCAAGCCGGAGCCTAAAAAAGTAAACAACGAGAGGGTAAGCTAAAGCTTAGTGAATGAAATAGTTATACACATACATATATAATATACCTACTTGCATACACTTACACACACACACACACACCGTAATATCGCTAGTATATAACAATTAGCATACAAACTTCGAGTATAAGCTAATAACCTCCAAATACAGCAACTAGCATAATCAATAGCATATTTATCGAAATAATATATTATGCAACACAACAACACATACACAAACTATATGGTTAACCATACTCGCGTCATGGTGCTACCGGCTCCGTGATTCACACCATACGCAATGCTATAACGCTACCGGCTCCGTGGTTCACGTCACTACGCATTTGAGTCATACTCTTTTATAGTGCTACCGGCTCCGTGGTTCACACTTCATTTTATAGTGCTACTGGCTCCGTGGTTCACACTTTGATGTTACCGGCTCCGTGGTTCACATCTCATTTTATAGTGCTACCGGCTCCGTGGTTCACACTTTAATGACTCGTGCTATAGTGCTACTGGCTTCGTGGTTCACACTACGACACAGCTGACGTACCATGATGCTACCGGCTTCGTGGTTCACATCATAATACACTCACACATACTATGGTACTACCGGCTATGTGATTCATACCATAGCACACAAATAAATACACTATATACATACATGCATAATTTTTCCACTCACCTTAACGCCGTCGGTGAATGTTAAACCAAGCTTGCAACCTTCAACATAACGCACCTATTACAATAAGTACTCAATCAACACACAAACTAGTTGGACTAAACACCAACCATTCACTCATGTGCATTTAATGACTTAAATGCATTAAATGCCCCAATTTCAC
Source organism: Rutidosis leptorrhynchoides (assembly GCF_046630445.1). Lineage (NCBI taxonomy): Eukaryota > Viridiplantae > Streptophyta > Magnoliopsida > Asterales > Asteraceae > Rutidosis > Rutidosis leptorrhynchoides. The sequence goes on along the minus strand of NC_092334.1, from coordinate 535,225,449 downwards.
CAACCATCCATTTAAGATCAAGACCATCACATATCACTAAAAGCTAGTGACTAAAGTCCACAACACTAACTAATACACAATTAGGGTATTTCATACCCATCTTTCCCAACTAGGTCAATTGTTACCCATTTGATCATTTTAAAGTCACACGCCCATTTCGGGTCATCCACTAACCCAATTAACACCCATTTGCTTAATAACTAGGAGTGCTAGTAATTAACTAACCAATTATGACTCATAAGTCCATTTAACATTTCCAAAACCCTAGGTTAGTCATCCTTGGGTCCTCATGACCCAATCTTACCCAAGAACACCGAAAATCACCAAATATGGGTTTTGTGTTCATCACTAACCCAAACCCTAACCCTTAAACAAATTAAAATAAGGAAATCAAGATTAGAGCATATCACCACAATCACAACGAAGGTAGTGATTAGATGAACAACTTTAACACACGCGCTTTGGCCTGAAATCAACTTTTTCTTCCTCGATTTGAGCTTTCTCACACAAGAATCACACTCTCTCTCTCTAGAATTGAAGTGGAAGGAGGAGGTAGTTGAAAGTGGAGTGAATGAGGCTCCTAGAACTGATCTTGTGGCCTTAGATTTGTCCAATAAATGAAAAGACCAAACTACCCCCATTTAATATCTAAAAGAACACAGCTGGCCCGCCAGTTCAACTGGACGGCGTCCAGGATTCTGGACGGCGTCCAGCCCTTTACAATTGGACGGCGTCCCATATTTTTAGACGGCGTCCCAAACACCTGAGAAAACAGGATCTTACAGATTTGTTAATTTGTTTATTGTAATTAAAATAAAAAGAATTGGGACGCAGGGAGTACATAATTTGTTTGTGGAGATATAACGTCAAAGAAGAAATTGATACAAAATTTATATGTTGGAGAGAAGGTTGTAAAAGAGTGGTTTATAAATCTGCATCATAAAATATATGTATGTTCCTTCTCTAACCTCTAAAGTATGAACTTGACCGACTGTACTTGTCTAACCTCTAAATTATGAACTTGGTTCCAACACTTCTTTGTCCATTCCATTTTAGTCTTATTGATTCTTCTGTGTTATTTGTAGTAGTCAAAATATGATGTAACATATTATTTGAAAGACACATTTAAAATATTTCAATGAATCAATAACAAAATGGGTAAATTTTGACCCTTTTAATCTGGTCAACTAATCAAACCCATTACCAGTTTATCTAAAGTTTCAAATAGTAATCGTTATGACTTATTGAAAATAGCGTACGGGCTCAAATTAACCACACTTAAGCTATCGGGTCGACATGTCCCCTTAAACGCAACCACAAATATTGTTTGAAAATGTAGATCAAGCGTCATAAAATGAAAATAAATGACTTATTTATAACGGATTTTGAGTAGCCGTGCAACGCACGGGCTCACAACCTAGTAACAAATATATATAAAACCATTATACTTATATTAGCGGTATAGAATAATTTAATTTAATATCAAGATCGGATATTCGGATGGGAGGGTTATTGTATTTGATATTGGGCTCTATTCAAACGAATTTTTAAATTAGGCTAAAGAGATGTTGGGTTAAGTTTATAAATCCAACATATTACTAAGCTCTAGTTGGGGCCTAAAATTATTTGGATATTCAATAATATTATTGACCCCAAGTTTTGTTGCCCCTAACCTTTTTGCTGCCCTGGGCCGTGGCCCATGCAGCCCATATGCTGGGCCGGCCCTGGGTTCGGGTGCGGGTCAGTCGTTATGAAAACTTGGTTTATTTTTTATAGGTTAGTGAAGCGCGGTTTGAGTCCCTAATCTTCGGTTATTCTCGTCGGAGACACGACCGGAAACAATGACTTTTTCTTTAAAGGCTTGTGCGGCAAAGGTGTCGACAACAACAACATCGGATTGATGTCTTCGGTGCGGTTATAATTCTAAATCGCCTAGTATTGCTCGAAAAGAAATAAAAGTTTCCGATTAGTTTGTTCATTGTGTTTACTTAGAATTTGATTGTTTACCGTTTTGTTCCGGTTAGCTCGTTGATGTTATGTTTGTTGCTGTATTTTGTTCAGTTTCTTGTTAATAGGCGAGGCTCGAGTTTAGTTAGTTCTTGACCGTTTGGTCGTTTTCTAGATTTAGTTTACTGTTCTCAAGCCTCGTTTTCTATCTATATCTATCCATAAATGCCAAAATGCAATAATTATTAGTTTTGTGAAGGTCCGTCCACCACTCCGACTGTACAGAATCTTGACTTTAAAACCTTATAAAATGTTTACTTATTGACTCAACCCACTCATGTGGTTCACTTGAGCATTCTTGACATACTTGATCCCCTCTCTTTATATATCAAATCTACCTAGCATTTGTAAGCATATTATATTAATGAATAATGAATAATCTAGAGATTATATTATTTTGGTAAGATTTATTATGTTTAGTAATTATGTAGTTTCCTTTTGTAATTAGGGTACTTGTTATGCAAGTTAATTGACAATCAAGTTATCTTCGTCTATTATAAATAAGATACACATGAATCGCTGTAATGATCAATCAATTAATTATATTCATCAAATCAATTATACTCGACTTTATATTCTTCTTTCGTTTTTAAAGCTCAAAAGCCTGTAATCTATTTTCTCTGAATGTCATAAGTTCTCCTCAACATTAACACACACACACAAACATGACGGTATTCGAATCTTAACATAAATTTTATGTTACTTATATCTTTTTTATAAACTTAACTAAATAACGCTGTAACGTTGTGTTGTAAACTTACACAACCAATGCCTCTTTGGTTATGTTACTTGTATCCGTATCTAAACTTATTACTATATCTTTTTTTTTTTAATAATCATGCTTTGAATTTAAACTTCAGATGTTTCTCTATGTGAATTCATATCTAGTTATTAAAACTTTGTTTGTTTCTTCCATTATGTTGCAGAAAGTTGTGTTGAAGTTGGATTTCTCGGATGACAAAATCAAGCAAAAAGCCATGAAAAATGTCGCAGGTCTCCCAGGTACGTACCATACTACGTAAATTTAATAACTTTCCCATTAGGGTCAGCAAAATTTTTAATTTTAAAGCAAACCCAGATTCTTATTTGTGAAAAAGATTCAAACCTTAATATGATCTGATAAAAAAACAGGGGTGGATTCAATAACAATGGATACAAAAGACAAGAAATTGACAGTAACAGGAGATGTAGATCCTGTTACAGTTGTGTCAAAACTGAGAAAAATTTGTCATACAGAGATAGTATCAGTTGGTCCGGCGAAAGAGCCGGAGAAAAAGAAGGAAGACGGCGCCGGCGGTGACAAGAAAAAAGAAGATGATAAGAAGAAAGAAGATGGTAAAAAGAAAGCAGATGATAAGAAAAAAGATGATGATTCAAAGAAAGCAGATGAAGCTTATAAAGCAGCATTAGCTGCATATCATCAAAATAATCAACTTTACCCTTATGATAATTATAATTACCAACGACAACATCAGCCATATTATTCTCAAGTTGTTCATGATGAAAACCCTGCCTGTGTTATCTGTTAATCAAGTTATTAGCACATGTTTAAATCAACAAATCAGATCTTGGAAGTTGGTATGAAGGAGTGTGAACATTGTGTAGTTTTTTTCTTAGATAATAATCTCTTAATTATTACTTATAGACTTATAGCTTATATAGTTTATTGGGTTAAGAAGTTTTTTGTTTTTGTTTTTTTTATTATTTTTTTTTTCACGAGCACATTAAAACTCGGGTAATCAAGTTTATTGGGTTAAGAAGTTGGTTGATGAGGGAGTGTGAACAGTTTGTAGTATTTTCTTAATTATTAATTATTGGGTTAAGAAGATAGTATTATTATTAAGGTAACTTGTTTTGGTAGACTTCGAAACTTGGAATCCAGAGCATTGATTCATCAATGACTTCTGCTTTATGTAAGAGTTGTATGTTTTACTTTTTCTGGATTAGATTGCTTCAGCTCTAGATAAATGATACCTTTTTTTTTTTTTTTTTTACAGCCTGTAGAATTATTCAGGGGGACTTAACCACTCACGCGTTCATCTCCTACACAGTTATACCAGCTCCTAACTGCGTGCCCAGGAGGAAACCCGCACAAATCTCATACGGGGCATGAACGGTAAAACTCTCTCCCCTTTACCCCCCAATGCGATGTGGGAAAGGTGTCATGGGTGAAACTTCATGACAGAGATGAAATTGTGGGTTAATATGTAGCCAACGGAGTTGAACTCCTGACCTCCCCTAAAGGAGACAGGCCACCAACCGCTGAACCACATCACAACTTCATAAATGATACCTTTTTCATAGCGTCTCACACTTTTTTTTCTTCTCTTTTTTTAACCTACTTATTGGCCAGAGGAGGTCCATTTAAAATCAAGGTTGGAGAATTCGGATCTCGGGGAGATCTCGGCATCTCAGAATAATCTCGGGGAGAGACGTTGACTTACGTTGACTTTATATGTATATTTATATACGTTTTTACGAGATTTTACAAAAATATCCGAGAAATGAGCGAGAAAATCATAGAAATTACGAATTTTACAAGAAAATCTTACAAATTAGCAAGAAAATTCGAGAAATCGTGACTATGACTAAGTTTGACCCCGTTGATCGAGAAATCTCGGGAGATGAACATCTCGGCTCGGTTGCCTTATATAAACGAGATCTATTTACAACACTGCATAAAACATTGAGAGTGGAAACTTTCTCTAATTTTGGGGTGTTTCACTCTAGGTGGGTGAAAAAATGACTTCTCTTTATTCTAAGATAAGTGAAGGATTCTCTACATCTTACCTCCTTCATATCTCACCTACTTACCTCCTTCATATCTCACCTACGTGGGATCGAGTTTTGTTGTTGTTAACTTGTTATTGATGGTAAGAGGGGCTAGGTTATAGGCAGTGGCGATTCCAGGATGTAAACTTAATGGGATCCTCAAAATATTTTTCAGTCCTAGTTATATTTGAATGTTATTTTAGTGGTTTTTTACTTTCAAAATACTACGAGTTCGGAGAATATATTGGGTCTGAGTAGTTAAATATAGTAGTGTCTTATACATTTTAAAGGAAAAACTATAAATTCGAAAAAGATATGGGGTCCTCCAGTTAAATTTAGTAATGTCATATACAATTTACAAGGTATTTTCTTTTAATAATTTTTAAACTAGCGGTGTCTCATGACTTCACGGGTCCTCACCTAGCCTTGACACTGGTTATAGGGTGATCCCCTGTTAAAAAAAATATTCTATAAAATACCACTAAATTTAGTAACATGACCCACATATTTATAAAATTTATAGATTTTTCAAAGTAAACAATCAATCTTCAAAAAATTATAAATATACCACTCAAATTCTATAGGGGTCATCTACTCATTTTTGAGTTTCAATCCAAGAATTATCACTGGTCAAAAGGTGATTAAATGACTAGTGATCTAATTTCTTACAATTTATTTTTATATAAAAACAGAAACCATCCCGACCCACACCCTTTTAGTTCTCAAAACAGGTAACTAGACAAGGTAGATTGACTCGACCCACCACTTTTTCATACAGTTTATACATTATTATTTAGTTATTAATATCTAAGAAACTTTATAACCATTATACAAAATTGTATAAAGTCAGTTAAACTCTAGCAAAAACTCAAACAAACTCTACCTGCCTATCCAACATGCTTGACCTACAAATTGACCATACACACAATTCAACACTAATTTTAGGCCACTTGTTAAAATTTATAAATAGTTCAAGCTTATTTTTGATTCTTATTTAAAATTGTTCTTATTCTTTGGTTCTAGTGTTTGCAGAGTAATGCTTGTTATTCTGGAAGGATTGGCATTGCTGGATTTCATAAAGTGAAGGACTAAAGTTGTTAAGTTATTGAAGTTTAATGCTGGAATCAAGTTGGAGGACCTTGCTGCACTTCTTAGAAGATTAAAGGACTACTTGGGGACCAAGTTATTTTGATGCTTATATCTGGTTTTAGGGTTTCAGTTGTATCGATTGTTTTTCAGTCATTCATTCTCAAATTTGTGGTTTTCTCTCAAAACACACAATATCTGAAACCCTAATCATCTTCATCTTCATCAGATCGTTAGAGTGCTTCTGTTATTCATTTAATCAATCACTTATAGTGATTGTAATTTTTATATTTGCTGTTCAAGAGATTTTTAGTCTATTTGATTTTATTTTCATCAAAGTTAAGATTGTAATTTTGAAGATTGAAGTATTTTGTAATCGAATCTGATATATTTTAGCATGGTATCAGAGCATACGGTTCGTTGATTTGTGTTTTGATTTCATCATTCGATTGAAGAAATTTAGGGTTTGTTCGTTCGGTTTTTGGAACAAGGTTTCTTTGAAGTTCTTCTTTCTTTCTGGGTTCGATTGTGGATCTTTGTTCTTCACTTTCTCTTCTTATCAAAATTGTTTGAAGAAACCCTAAAATTAGGGTTAGGGTTTGTGAAATTTGGGCATCTTTTCTGAAATTGTCTTCCGCTGCTTCTTTTCACTCGTTTCTTCTATTTTGTGGTGATCTACGAAGGAGAGTCTCGAATTTATTCGTGTTTTCTTTATTGTGTGTTTGCTTGTTCTGTTTATCTGGTTTTATTATATCTTGATAATCTGTTATTGCTTATCTGTTACATCTGTTCTTTATTTGTTTCTCTCTTAATTGCTGATATGGCTGAACAAGGCGCTATTACTTTGATTAATAAACTTGATTTTAGTGATCCTTTGTATCTTCATGCAAGTGATACAACTACCGGTACACCTTTTATTTCTATTAAACTCAAAGGAACAGAATATTATAATATCTGGAGTAGATCTATGTTATTAGCTTTGGGTACTAAAAATAAACTTGGTTTTATTAATGAAACTTTTCAAAGGCATGCTACTGATGCTACTCTTCAAAATCAATGGGATAGGTGTAATAGTGTTGTTCTTTCATGGATACTTGGATCAATTTCTGATGAGCTTTATTCTGGTAAAATTTTTTCTACTAATGCTACTCATGTATGGAATGAATTAAAAGAAACTTACAACAAGATAGATGGTTCAATCATTTATAATCTGCATCATAAGATAAATTCTATCAAACAAAATAAAAACAGTTTATCTGATTATTATCACAGTTTGAATAGTTTATGGAAACAATATGACTGTATGATAACTGGTCCTGCTTGTACTTGTGGTAATGTTTGTAATTGTCCCGCTGGTGAGTTTGTAAAGGAACAAAATAAGGTTCAAAAGCTAATGCAATTTTTAATGGGTTTAAATGATTGCTATATGTCTGTTAGAAGTAATATTTTGTTGAGGGATCCCTTGCATGATGTGAAAAGTGCTTATGCTATTTTGTCTAGGGAAGAATCACATAGAAATATAAATCTAAAAGAAAATGTGATCACTAAACCTCAAACATCTGCTTTTATTGCTCAAACTTCTAACAAAGATATGAATTCTAATAATAGCAGTTCAAGATTTAATAAAGGAAGAGGACCAAATCAGAATCTAAAATGTAAAAAATGCAATAAACTTGGTCATACCATTGATAGATGTTTTGAAATTGTTGGATATCCTCCTGGATATAAGAGAAACTTTAATAATAATAATAATAACAGTTATAAGCCAAATCAAGGATATCAAGCTCAAAACAATTTTAAAAGTGTTTCTAAAAATACTATAGCTTCTAAAGAAGCTAGCACAAGTTCTTCTCCTCTTTCTTTCTCAAATGAACAGATGATGAAGCTTTTAAGCCTTATAAATGAAACACCTGAATCTAGTACTCAGTCTAATATGGCAGGTACTTTCTTTAATTGCAGTGTAAAGTTTAATGTAAATTTTAATAAATACTTTAATGCTCTTAATTCTCAATCTGAAAATGTTTTTAAGGGTTGGGTTATTGATTCTGGTGCTAATCAACACATGACACTTTCTGAAAAAGGCTTATTCAATTTGGTAAATGTTTCAGACTTAAAGCTAACTGTTAGACATCTAAATGGTACTCAAGCATTAATTAAAAGTATTGGAAGCTTAAAAATTAATGATCATATCACACTTTTTAATGTTCTTGTTGTGCCTGAATATTGTGTTAGCTTAATATTTGTATACAAATTATCAAAAGATAATAAATTAAGTGTTAGATTTGATGATAAAAGATGTTATATTCAGGATTTGAAGGACTTGAAAATAAAAGGGATTGGTAAACAGGATGGTGGATTATATGTTTTTGATGGTACTCATGATTGTTCTTTTACTGCTAATAATTGTGTGAGTAATTGTTATGCATCTTGTAAATTATGGCATGCTAGGTTAGGTCATCCTTCAGATCAAGTTCTTAATGTTCTTAAAAATAAACTTTCTTTAAAAGGAGATTTAAATACTGAACCTTTTGAAATCTGCCATACGACTAAACAAACTAGACTACCTTTTCCATTAAGTGAACAAAAAACCACAAGTCTTGGTGATTTAATTCATTTAGATTTGTGGGGTCCTTTCAAAATTCAAAGTAAAGAAGGTTTCAAGTATTTCTTAACTATTGTTGATGATTACTCTAGAGCTGTTTGAATTTATATGCTTAAAAGTAAAGAGGATGTGTATGACAATGTGTTCAGTTTTGTTCAACTAATTGAAAATCAATTTTCAAAGAAAGTTAAGATCATAAGATCGGATAATGGTACTGAATTTCTGAATAATAAAATGGCTGATTTTATTAAAACAAAAGGTATTATTCATCAGACTACTTGTGCATACACACCTCAACAAAATGGTGTTTTTGAAAGGAAACATAGGCACTTGTTAAATGTTGCAAGATCCTTAATGTTTTAGGGGGGATTATGTGATGCCCCGACCAAATCCATATGGATGAGAACATTACATATGATTACATCGCGAGGTATTTAACCTCTATATGATACATTTTTACAAACATTGCATTCGTTTTTAAAAGACAACCTTTCATTTCATCGAAAGTTGACAGATATGCATACCATTTCATAATATCCAAACTATAAATGACCTAATCCGTCATTTACTTAATAATAATCTCTAATGAACTTCAATGACTCGAATGGAACGTCTTTTAAAATATATCATGAATGACTCCAAGTAATATCCTTAAAATGAGCTAATGCACAGCGGAAGATTTCTTTCAAACCTGAGAATAAACATGCTTTCAAGTGTCAACCAAAAGGTTTGTGAGTTCATTAGTTTATAGTAATCATTTCATTTCATCATTTTAATAGACCACAAGATTTTAAATATTATAAAATGTGCAGAAGTCCCGTTCCAACTGCACAAAAAAAATATATTTCATATGAAGAACACCTCGTGAGGATTCAAAATATAATAGTAACCATCTGTGCCGGTCTTTCACCCCACAGCTGAATACATGTGTCTTCAAAATATAGAACCTCTGTGCCGGTCTTTACACCCCACGGCTGAACACATGTTTATAAAATATAGGACAACCGGTGCCAAAATGTCGTAAATAATAAACCATCCACCCGGCTCGGGAGCTCACACGCTCTAACGAAAATCGGGGGCTAATGCGTGTCATAATAATCAACCCCAATCCTAGATAATTCTATCATAGAATGCAGTTAAGGTACTTGTGTCTATTGCGTCAAACATTTATAAAAGCGCATGTATTCTCAGTCCCAAAAATGTAAAGAGTAAAAAGGGAGCAAATGAAACTCACTTAATGTATATTGTAGTAAAAATACATAGAACGACATTGAACAAGTATATGGTTGGCCTTGGATTCACGAACCTATATTATTCATATATTTATTAACACATATAATTGAAATCGACAATTTACATATTATTAGTGATATGATTGTTATTTATATGTTTCATTCATATTATAATTAGTTATATTTATTTTTATACTCTTTAAATAGGTAATTCATAGTTATTACAAAAATATTAATATAGTTATGTTTTATGTTATAAATATATTTTTATATAGAATTCTTTATTTGATATATTAATAATACTAATAATAAAAATAATAAAGATAATACTGATTATGGTAAAAATCATAATAATTGTTATAATAATAATTAAGATAGTTTTAATAATCGAAATGATAATTTTTATAAAAAGATTAGTTTCAATAATAATACTACTTACATTAAAAATGATAATATTAAAAATAATAATAATAATAATAATAATAATAATAATAATATTAATAATAATAATAATATTAATAATACTTGTGATAATAATAAATTTAATGATATTAATAATAATAATACTAATAATAATATTAATAATAATAATAATGAGTAATAAGTAAACTACCTCCAAGAAGTAATCCTTATGCCCAAGTCCGGGTTTAAACCCGCGACGTTCCGCTAACCCGAAAATACCCTTAACCATTCATCTATGTCTGTTTTCCTGATTAATATGATACTTATATTTATGTAACCCATTTCCTTCATGTTTCCCTTTCTTTCTTCTTTAAAAAAAAATGCCACAACCGGGGCTCGATCCCGCGACCTCTCGTTACCCCAACAACCTCCCAACCGTTGAACCATTAGTTCATTTCTGTTTTAATACCGAATCATAAGTTTATAACTCATGTCATCGTATTATCTATACCCTAATCCAAATTATTTCGGCCCAATAGATCTCATAAGCCCATCATTAGGATTAGCCTAACTACTTAAGATAAGCCCAAGACAATGTTTTCTAAATCCTAAACTGATTATGTAGTCCATCTAGGAGGGTTGTGGTACGGTTTATGAACACAGGAAGATCATCATCGATCTAACAGCAACCACAACAAATCCCTAATCGTATCATCATCATTTATTTATCTCAAACTCATCATCGTCTATCCTTAATACCCTATTATCTAATCTCCACCATTTAACTATCATCTTTTTCTTTGATTCATAATATCACGATCATCATCAAATTTATCAAACCTCATAATCAATTCTTCTTATTATCCATCTTCGTATTTTCTTTTATCATAGGAACAATCATCAACAATTAATTCGCTAGTGGGTCACGGCCCAAGTACAAAGACTAACAATCCAATAGTTAAATGCTCGAAGCCCAACAAAAATAAATCATAACAACATAGATCAGTTCATACTACAATTCATTTGATCATAGGATTCGGTTTAATAGAAGAATAACAAGTAGGAAAAGTGCCACTTGCAGCAACCATGCAACCACTCTCAATAAAAAAAATAGTTAAATACCCCCTTTATGACTCAAAATGTCAGCCAAAGTAAAAACCAAACAAGCCATAGTGGTATAAATCATCCACTTTAATCATCTCATTTCCTTTAATAAAAGAGAATCAGAAACATTAAGATATTAATTTCAAAATCCAAAAGAAGTGGCATCAGGAAGAATCGGGCAATAGTAGTATTCAATTGTATGTGACGGTTGGGTGGCTAGCTGATGGTGTTGGGTTGTTGATCGAGTATAACAGAAAGATTAGACTCGGAACAACAGGATTCTTGGTGGTTTTCATTGAGCCTCGGACAACAGAAGTATACAGCATGTGGCAGTGAGTAATATGATTAAGTCATGAAGCTCTTCGTTGTAGAATCTTACATTAGCGTTGCAGAAGTAGCAATTTGTTGTAAGATTAATGAAGTTGGTGGTGGTTTTTTTTTTTGGTGTAGGGTAACGGTGTAAAGGTGGTGGGTTTTGCATTATCACAAAATAGAAGACAAGCTAGTAAATTAGCATTTGATGGTGTTCATTGTGATTTTTTGTGGGTTTTGTTTCGATGGCAATGAGATGAAGGATAATATCATCAACGAAAAGAAAGAACAAGGGAAGGAAGATGTAAGTGCTCTCGACTACTATTAATCTTCGTGGAGTCTCATAACCCAGGTGGTTTATGATGATATTGTAGTGGTTGTAGGGTGGTGAAGGTTTAGGTGTTGGAGATGTAACGATGATAGAGGTGATTAATAATTTGTAAGTGCTTTTTCATTTATGTATGTGTATAAGTCTAAACTCTATATATGAGTTAAAAAGAAAAGGAACCATAATAAGAGAGTGGTACATTTCGCTGTATCAAAATTGGATTGCTTGTTGTATGGATTGGTTGCAGTCGACAAGGAGAATCAATCAACTTTAATCACTTCAGACAATTCGACGTTCAGAGAAGAAAAATATAAAAGAATTTGGAAGCATACAAGAATTCTTTACAGAATTTGTTTGATAGTTGATATGGGATTCGATACGCTTGTACTCAGAATCAGAAGAAAAATTAAAGAATTAAAAAGATGTACGATCCTACTAACTGAATTTGTTATCTTGTGATTGTTTGGAATAATTATGTACTGGTTTAGACAGAAGTCAACATAAGCTATAGCATGAAAACGATTGCAATAGAATTCCATTTCATTCTGTATTTGTATACGTATATATCTATATATATATATATTGTATATCGGATTACATACCAGTATATATATATATATATATATATGTATATAAGACGTATTTGTAAAGATTTCTATCATGTATCTGTCTATGTAAATCATCAGTATATTTATTTATATAACTGTTTTCATATATCTGTGTAAAATTTATAATTTTTGGAAATTAATAATTTTAACTATATTATTACTAATAATAATATTACTTAATATTATTAATATTCTAGGTAAATGAAATAGTAATAATAAAGGATGAACAATAATATTAATAATTCTAATAATTATATTAATAATAATAGTAATTAAAAATAATATTAATAATTATAAAATTGATTATTTAAATAAGTTTAACGATAATAATCTTAATACAATGATAACAATAATATTAATAATGCTAATAATAACATTACTTATGATAATATTAATATTATTGTTGCTATTACTAATATTAATAATAATACTTTTGCATATTAAATTTTCCATTTCATTTTTAAAAATGATAATACATATATTGATATTATCATTATTAATATATATAGATATATATATATATACACATATTTATTAACAACAATTGGTTCGTGAATCGTCGGGAGTAATCAAAGGGTAATTGATTACATGAATATAGTTTCAAACTTTTCGAGACTCAACATTACAGATTTTGCTTATCGTGTCAGAAACATATAAAGATTAAAGTTTAAATTTGGTCGGAAATCTCCGGGTCATCACAGTATCTACCCGTTAAAGAAATTTCGTCCCGAAATTTGATCGAGGTCGTCATGGCTAAGAATAAAAATGTTTTCATGACGAATATAAGCTGATGAATAGAGTTTTATCACCATTGAGTAATATGAACAAGACAATTGGATTACTCGAAGAGTACGAATGAAGCTATCACTAAATAGTGAAATGAGAAAGACAAGTTTCATCATAACTTTTGACGTAGATAGGATTGATTTCCGAAGTTTAAGAGATTTGGAGAAAATCTTCGTAATAAGATTTGGTTCTTCGGCGATTAAGAAAATCAGTATCTTCTTTGATTAAATGCAATAATCTGTTTCAATTGCTCTGTCGGATATTTCACTATAAATCCACCCCCTTCGTTTCCTTATTTCCATATCTCACATCTTTTATTCTTTCTCCTCAACTCATACTTTAAAACATTCGTTAATGTGCTCCATCCCATTCTGATCCTTAACATCCTCTTAACTTTCATATCTGTCATTCTTCTTTTTCATCTGTCACCGGAAGAATCTATTTACTTCTACTATACCCTTGGGTTTATAGTGTTTTTAGTTCTCCCGTGTCTTTATATTGCTATATGCATCGGCATATACGGTTTATAATTTCTGGGCGGTTGTTGGGTTTTATATCTTTCCTTATACTTCGATGTTCCTGCTTCTGTCTTCTATAATCATTGTCATCCACAGTTAATGCTCTCTTCTATTTGCTGCGATTTATACCCCAATTTTTATTTTCGAGTTTTATCCTTTTGTTTCTTCTTCTTGTGATTAAACACCGCTTGTAATGGTCCAGAATTCGCAGATATGAATTTCAGAATGAACATTGTTAATGTTCTAAGAAGGGAATCGTAATGGCACAATCTTGATTTGTCAAATTACCAGAATATTCCGGAAAAGACCGAATCATCAAGTAAAATATTTTCTTGATATGTTTAGAGATTAGATAGAATGTAAGAGTCGTGTAAATGGCACATGATGATGGTACTGTGAATCATCACATTCCATTAGAAACTCAGCATGAACTACTGTAATATAATCACGTTGATCAAGTGTCATTATTTTATACTAACTCATGCATCAGTTCCCAACACTACTTCAAAAACATTCATATTTTACATTCGAAGGTTCACATAATATAGAAACTAAAACAGTTTCCTTTTATGATACAATACAGATAGCGCGGAGAGATAATTAATATCGGAAGAGAATATTTATGAAGATATCCTCAGAAATATCGAAGATATTTATGATGATATTTTGGAATTTCTAAGTTCGATGATTGATGAAGAAAGATTTTCTGCAAGATTTTAACATGAGTACGGAGCTAGATATTCGTTGAAGGTTTCATCGGATTCAGAATTACCTGGTTTCTTTGAATATATGGTATGGTCCTTGTATTTGGCTTTGTTTTCCTTCATGGTTTGCTCAATCTGTTTTTCAGTACCAAATTTTCTATAGAGCGTTCCTAACACTCCTTTCTTTATCATCAAACTTTTGGCCGTTTAGACCATCTACAATTTTTCTGTTTCCTCTGCATTTAATGCTACGATATTTGAATCATCGGTTATCAATCCGAGGTGGTTTTAGGAGAATTATGTTTGTAGATGATTAAACGCTGATAGTAATATGGTGGAATATAAAAGTTTCTCTGGTAACAATAAAAGGACACACATATATATCAAGGTTATAATAAGGTTGTTTCGAACGAAAAGTCGAAGTTGCCTTGCTGAAGCTGTGACAAAATTGGCCAATTTGGAAAGAGATTGAAAAGTTATTTTCGGTAATAATAACGCTAAAGGAAATTAGCACAACTCGCGTTAAACGTTTACTCAGTTTCCGAGAGTTTTCCGGTGCATAACTATACGCATCAATCTTTTCTTCCGTAGATGAAGTGCGGTTGGTTCACCCTCTTGATTGAAGTGTTTCCAAGAATCATGAAAGGTTTGAACACAGATAGTAATTGTCAAGATACAAATGAGGTTTAAGATGGAAATCAAGTGGCAAACTTGAAGAATTGTTTAGTTTCATATGTTATAATCAATATTTTAATTCATTTTAATTGTCCCCTGATGGTAGTCCTCAGTTGATTAGTCCACAGTTAGCTAGGATTTTGTTAGCGTGGATTCTTAACAAAGTTTCTCATAGTTAATTTGTTTGTTTCTAACAAATTTTATTTCGTCAAATGTTTTCTTCATTATGCCATTTGTTGGATTCTGATAGATCAAAATCCAAATATGAAATTGAACTTGGATGAAAATAGTTGCTCTTTGGTGAACGGATACGTATATGCGTGAGTTTAAGCAGTGTTGTTAATGACTGCTGAATCTAAATTGAAAAATGTACAGTGTAACTTATTAATGTGAAATATAAATATTCCTCGGGTATTACCTACCCGTTAAAATATTTTCACCATTAACTGTTTGTACGAAAGAATTTTTAATCACAATCTTTATGAAAATATATATACATATATATTTTCTTCAGATGTAATTATGGATTTAACGAGTCAATATAATATTAGACTCATTTGATTTTCGGTTTGAGCTAGACTAAGTAATCCCTTAAAACTTTTAGGATCTACATATTCTTCGCAGAATATTAATGAAGTTATGGTTCAATACTTCATTGTTAATTGCTTTTGGTACTCCTTGACATCCATGGTGCGTATGATGTTGATGTTCGTGGGACAGATTGTGAAATTGAAGCTTGTGATGCGGATGTTGTTGTTGGTGATGGTGGTACTGTTGATGTTGCTAAAGCTGGTAAGTTTTGCACCATATTTTTCGAACTGATTACTCAGGCGTGAAGCTCGTTGATTTCTTCGATTACTCCGGGATGATTGGCGGTTGAAACAAGCGAGTGAATAAGGTTTTGAATTGTAGATATTATGTAATTGTTGAAAGCTATTTTGGAAATGAGGGTGAAAATAGTGTTTTGGATTAGTTTGCCGGTAAGTGCTTCAGGTTCATCGCCAAGAGGGAAATTTGGATGGTGAAAAGGATCGCCTTCTTCTCGTCTCCATTGGTTAAGTAGACTACGAACTCATCAGATGAATTGGGGATGGCTGATTGATTGATTCATTCTGGTGACGCTGCTTCCGGAGTTGGAGTGGGACTCCATATCAGAATCCGAGGGACTTGAACTAGAGGTGAGTTCCATTGCATACGATTGAATAAAGGATTTTATGAAATGATTTTCGGATATCAGATGATATTCTAATTACATAGAATACCTATACATAGTACAGAAGATCCCGTAGATTACGAAAGGAATTAAGAAAACGTGTCAGATAAAGTCTACAGTAACAGATACGCTAAGATATGGATTAGCAGATATGCTAAGATATGAATTTTTGTCTATACACTATTCATGCAGTCAATGCAGTAAGATGTATCTAGACTAAAGATGGTAAGCAGATAATTTTTGACAAGAATGATAAGCAAAACTTTTGACATGCGAACCAGGTTCAAGTCCAGACTTATTAATATAACCTAACAACTACTAGGTCGAAGTCCAGACTTCACTAATGCATCCTAACAACTAACTGTTAGACACACTAATGCAGGCTCACTAATGCATCCTAACAACTACCTGTTAGACACACTAATGCAGACTCACTAATGCATCTTAACAACTACCTATTAGACACACTAGTGCAGACCTAGTTCGCTAAGACCACCGCTTTGATACCACCTGTGATGCCCCGACCAAATCCATATGGACGAGAACATTACATATGATTACATCGCGAGGTATTTGACCTCTATATGATACATTTTTACAAACATTGCATTCGTTTTTAAAAGACAACCTTTCATTTCATCAAAAGTTGACGGATATGCATACCATTTTATAATATCCAAACTATAAATGACCTAATTCATCATTTACTTAATAATAATCTCTAATGAACTTCAATGACTCGAATGCAACGTCTTTTGAAATATGTCATGAATGACTCCAAGTAATATCCTTAAAATGAGCTAATGCACAGCGGAAGATTTCTTTCAAATCTGAGAATAAACATGCTTTCAAGTGTCAACCAAAAAGTTGGTGAGTTCATTAGTTTATAGTAATCATTTCATTTTATCATTTTAATAGACTACAAGATTTTAAATATTATAAAACGTGCAGAAGTCCCATTCCAACTGCACAAAAAAAATATTTCATATGAAGAACACCTGGTGAGGATTCAAAATATAATAGTAACCATCTGTGCCGGTCTTTCACCCCACGGCTGAATACATGTGCCTTCAAAATATAGAACCTCTGTGCCGGTCTTTACACCCCACGGCTGAACACTTGTTTATAAAATATAGGCCAACCGGTGCCAAAATGTCGTAAATAATAAACCATCCACCCGGCTCGGGAGCTCACATGCTCTAACAGAAACCGGGGGCTAATGCGTGTCCTAATAATCAATCCCAATCCCAGATAATTCTATCATAGAATGCAGTTAAGGTACTTGTGTCTATTGCGTCAAACATTTATAAAAGCGCATGTATTCTCAGTCCCAAAAATGTAAAGAGTAAAAAGGGAGCAAATGAAACTCACCTAATGTATTTTGTAGTAAAAATACATAGAACGACATTGAATAAGTATAGGGTTGGCCTTGGATTCACGAACCTATATTATTCATATATTTATTAACACATATAATTGAAATCGACAATTTACATATAATTAGTGATATGATTGTTATTTATGTGTTTCATTCATATTATAATTAGTTATATTTATTTTTATACTCTTTAAATAGGTAATTCATAGCTATTACAAAAATATTAATATAGTTATGTTTTATGTTATAAATATATTTTTATATAGAATTCTTTATTTGATATATTAATAATACTAATAATATAAATAATAAAGATAATACTGATTATGGTAAAAATCATAATAATTCTTATAATAATAATTAAGATAGTTTTAATAATCGAAATGATAATTTTTATAAAAAGATTAGTTTCAACAATAATACTACTTACATTAAAAATGATAATATTAATAATAATAATAATAATAATAATAATAATATTAATAATAATAATAATAATAATAATAATAATAATAATAATAATAATAAAAATAATAATAATATTAATAATACTTGTGATAATAATAAGTTTAATGATATTAATAATAATAATAATAATAATAATAATAATAATAATATTAATAATAATAATAATGAGTAATAAGTAAACTACCTCCAAGAAGTAATCCTTAAAAATAATGTCCAAGTTCGGGTTTGAACCCGCGACGTCCCGCTAACTCGAAAATACCCTTAACCATTCATCTATGTCTGTTTTCCTGATTAATATGATACTTATATTTATGTAACCCCTTTCCTTCATGTTTCCCTTTCTTTCTTCTTAAAAAAAAATGCCACAACCGGGGCTCGATCCCGCGACCTCTCGTTACCCCAACAACCTCCCAACCGTTGAACCATTAGTTCATTTCTGTTTTAATACCGAATCATAAGTTTATAACTCATGTCATCGTATTATCTATACCCTAATCCAAATTATTTCGGCCCAATAGATCTCATAAGCCCATCATTAGGATTAGCCTATCTACTTAAGATAAGCCCAAGACAATGTTTTCTAAATCCTAAACTGATTATGTAGTCCATCTAGGAGGGTTGTGGTACGGTTTATGAACACAGGAAGATCATCATCGATCTAACAGCAACCACAACAAATCCCTAATCGTATCATTGATAATGCTAAAAACGAACATATATTTCATAGCATTATTCCTCAAGAAAGACAAGCTTTTAGTTGCAATTGTTCTATTTACAAGTAATATTCGTTTAAATAATAAAAGGTGAAGACAAAAGACAGATTTGACGAATTTATGACGCAAACGACCAAAAAGCTCTAAAGTACAAAGTACAATCAAAGAGGTTCCAATTATTGATGAGAAACGTCTCAAAATTACAAGAGTACAAGACGCGAAACGCAAAGTACAAGATATTAAATTATACGCAAGGACGTTCGAAAATCCGGAACCGGGACCAGAGTCAACTCTCAACGCTCGATGCAACGGACTAAAAATTACAAGTCAACTATGCACATAAATATAATATAATATTTAAATAATTCTTATAATTATTTATATATTATATTTATTTAATTAAAACGTCGACAAACAAGAAAACATGGAACTTTGAGCTGTCACCGATGGCCATGCGATCGCATGGCCTGGAGGAAGAAATCCCATGCGATCGCATGGCTAACTTTTCCAGCCCACATGCCTATAAAAATCGCATTTTTGGAGAACATAAAACACATCTTTTTCTCTTCATTCATCAACGTATATGTATATATATTATAATTTTAATTTTAATTTTAATTTCTAATAATAAGGGTATGTTAGCGAATGTTGTAAGGGTGTAAGTCGAAATTCTGTCCGTGTAACGCTACGCTATTTTTAATCATTGTAAGTTATGTTCAACCTTTTTACATTAATGTCTCGTAGCTAAATTATTATTATGCTTATTTAAGTCGAAGTAATCATGATGTTGGGCTAATTACTAAAATTGGGTAATTGGGCTTTGTATCATAATTGGGGTTTGGACAAAAGAACGACACTTGTGGAAATTAGACTATGGGCTATTAATGGGCTTTATATTTGTTTAACTAAATGATAGTTTGTTAATTTTAATATAAAGATTTACAATTGGACGTACCTATAAATAATCATATACACTCAATCGGACACGATGGGCGGGATATTTATATGTATGAATAATCGTTCATTTAACCGGACACGGGAATGGATTAATAGTCTATGGAATTATTAAAACAAGGGTGAAATTATGTACAAGGACACTTGGCATAATTGATAAAAAAGTATTAAAACCTTGGGGTACACGCAGTCGATATCCTGGTGTAATTATTAAACAAAGTATTAAGACCTTGTTACAGTTTAAGTCCCCAATTAGTTGGAATATTTGACTTCGGGTATAAGGATAATTTGACGAGGACACTCGCACTTTATATTTATGACTGATGGACTGTTATGGACAAAAACCAGATGGACATATTAAATAATCCAGGACAAAGGACAATTAACCCATGGGCATAAAACTAAAAATCAACACGTCAAACATCATGATTACGGAAGTTTAAATAAGCATAATATCTTTATTTTCATATTTAATTGCACTTCTAATTATTGCATTTTTATTTATTGTCATTGTATTTAATTGCACTTTTAATTTTCGCACTTTTTAATTATCACAATTTTATTTCATCGTACTTTTATTTATTGCAATTTCATTATCGTTATTTACTTTACGCTTTAAATTAAGTCTTTTATTTATTTAATATTTTACATTAGGTTTTAACTGCGACTAAAGTTTTAAAAATCGACAAACCGGTCATTAAATGGTAAAACCCCCTTTTTATAATAATAATATTACTTATATATATATTTGTATTTTTATAAATTAAAACTAATATAGCGTTAAGCTTTGTTTAAAATATTTCCCTGTGGAACGAACCGGACTTACTAAAAACTACACTACTGTACGATTAGGTACACTGCCTATAAGTGTTGTAGCAAGGTTTAGGTATATCTATTCTATAAATAAATAAATATCTTGTGTAAAATTGTATCGTATTTAATAGTATTTCCTAGTAAAAATAAAGCTATTTCATATACACCTCGCATAACATCAATCATCATCATTTATTTATCTCAAACTCATCATCGTCTATCCTTAATACCCTATTATCTAATCTCCACCATTTAACTATCATCTTTTTCTTTGATTAATAATATCACGATCATCATCAAATTTATCAAACCTCATAATCAATTCTTCTTATTATCCATCTTCGTATTTTCTTTTATCATAGGAACAATCATCAATAATTAATTCGCTAGTGGGTCACTGCCCAAGTACAAAGACTAACAATCCAATAGTTAAATGCTCGAAGCCCAACAAAAATAAATCATAACAGCATAGATCGGTTCATACTACAATTCATTTGATCATAGGATTCGGTTTAATAGAAGAATAACAAGTACGAAAAGTGCCACTTGCAGCAACCATGCAACCACTCTCAATAAAAAAAAATAGTAAAATACCCCCTTTATGACTCATAATGTCGGCCAAAGTAAAAACAAAACAAGCCATAGTGGTACAAATCATCCACTTTAATCATCTCATTTCCTTTAATAAAAGAGAATCAGAAACATTAAGATATTAATTTCAAAATCCAAAAGAAGTGGCATCAAGAAGAATCGGGCAATAGTAGTATTCAATTGTATGTGACGGTTAGGTGGCTAGCTGATGGTGTTGGGTTGTTGATCGAGTATAACAGAAAGATTAGACTCGGAACAACAGGTTTCTTGGTGGTTTTCATTGAGCCTCGGAAAACAGAAGTATACAGCATGTGGCAGTGAGTAATATGATTAAGTCATGAAGCTCTTCGTTGTAGAATCTTACATTAGTGTTGCAGAAGTAACAATTTGTTGTAAGATTAATGAAGTTAGTGGTGGTTTTTTTTTTTTTTTTTTTTTTTGGTGTAGGGTAACGGTGTAAAGGTGGTGGGTTTTGCATTATCACAAAATAGAAGACAAGCTAGTAAATTAGCATTTGATGGTGTTCATTGTGATTTTATGTGGGTTTTGTTTCGATGGCAATGAGATGAAGGATAATATCATCAACGAAAAGAAAGAACAAGGGAAGGAAGATGTAAGTGCTCTCGACTACTATTAATCTTCGTGGAGTCTCATAACCCAGGTGGTTTATGATGATATTGTAGTGGTTGTAGGGTGGTGAAGGTTTAGGTGTTGGAGATGTAACGATGATAGAGGTGATTAATAATTTGTAAGTGCTTTTTCATTTACGTATGTGTATAAGTCTAAACTCTATATATGAGTTAAAAAGAAAAGGAACCATAATAAGAGAGTGGTACATTTCGCTGTATCAAAATTGGATTGCTTGTTGTATGGATTGGTTGCAGTCGACAAGGAGAATCAATCAACTTTAATCACTTCAGACAATTCGACGTTCAGAGAAGAAAAATATAAAAGAATTTGGAAGCATACAAGAATTCTTTACAGAATTTTTTTGATAGTTGATATGGGATTCGATACGCTTGTACTCAGAATCAGAAGAAAAATTAAAGAATTAAAAAGATGTACGATCCTACTAACTGAATTTGTTATCTTGTGATTGTTTGGAATAATTATGTACTGGTTTAGACAGAAGTCAACATAAGCTATAGCATGAAAACGATTGCAATAGAATTCCATTTCATTCTGTATTTGTATACGTATATATCTATATATATATATATTGTATATCGGATTACATACCAGTATATATATATATATATATATATATATATATATATATATATATATATATATATATATATATATATATATATATATATATATATATATATATATATATATATATATATATATATATAAGATGTATTTGTAAAGATTTCTATCATGTATCTGTCTATGTAAATCATCAGTATATTTATTTATATAACTGTTTTCATATATCTATGTAAAATTTATAATTTTTGGAAAATAATAATTTTAACTATATTATTACTAATAATAATATTACTTAATATTACTTAATATTCTAGATAAATGAAATAGTAATAATAAAGGATGAATAATAATATTAATAATTCTAATAATTATATTAATAATAATAGTAATTAATAATAATATTAATAATTATAAAATTGATTATTTGAATAAGTTTAACGATAATAATCTTAATACAATGATAACAATAATATTAATAATGCTAATAATAACATTACTTATAATAATATTAATATTATTGTTGCTATTACTAATATTAATAATAATACTTTTGCATATTAAATTTTCCATTTCATTTTTAAAAATGATAATACATATATTGATATTATCATTATTAATATATATATATATATATATATATATATATATATATATATATATATATATATATATATATATATACACACACACACATTTATTAACAACAATTGGTTCGTGAATCGTCGGGAGTAGTCAAAGGGTAATTGATTACATGAATATAGTTTCAAACTTTTCGAGACTCAACATTACAGATTTTGCTTATCGTGTCGGAAACATATAAAGATTAAAGTTTAAATTTGGTCGGAAATCTCCGGGTCATCACAGATTACCTTTAAATATGTGATCTGATTGTGTGCTAACTGCTTGCTATTTGATTAATAGGACTCCCACTGCTGTGCTGAATGGAAAATCTCCTTATGAACTTATTTTTAAAACTAAACCTAACCTCTCTTATATTAAGTGCTTTGGTTACTTGTGTTTTTCTACTGTTCTTAATCCTTCTGATAAATTTAGTAGCAGATCTGTTAAAAGTGTTTTGATTGGTTTTTCCAGTGTAAAATGGGGTTATAAACTTTACAGTTTGGAGGATAAGAGTGTTTTCTTTTCTAGGGATGTGAAATTTTATGAAACTATTTTTCCTTTAAAAATGAAAATTTCTGTTGATGAACAAAATGACATTGATTTACAAAAGACAAATTTCTTTGATAAAATGTTTTTAAGCACCAATGACACTTCAAGTCCCTATGATGAAGAGAGGTCTAATAGTGATGGTGATGGCAGTAGTGATTCTGTTCATAATCATGAACACAATTCTGCTGCAACTCATGTTGATGGCAGTAGTGATAATGCTAATGAGCATAGTCCTACATCAACTCATGATAGTGAACAAAATTCTCATTCTGAGGGCAATTCTCCTGTTTTACAAAACACTAATTCTTCTGATAACCTAAGGAGATTTACCAGAAGCACAGTATTTCTTAAGAAGTTTGATGATTTTGTTATTGATGATAAAGTTGAATATAGTATTAATAGAGTTGTAAATTTCTCTAATCTGAATTCTGAGAATTTGTGCTTTGTTTCTAATTTGAATAAAAGTTTTGAACCTAAAAATTATGAAGAAGCTGTTAAAGATAAAAATTGGGTTGAAGTCATGAATACTGAGATTGAAGCTCTTAATAGAAATAATACCTGGATTATTACTGATCTTCCACCCGATAGAAAACCTGTTGGTAATAAATGGGTGTATAGAATCAAGTATAAATCTGATGGTGAGATTGAGAGATATAAAGCTAGACTTGTTGCAAAAGGATATAGTCAAAAGGAAGGAATAGATTATGATGAAACATTTTCTCCTGTTGTTAAACATGTTACTGTTAGGTGTTTAATAACTATTGCTGTGCAAAATGATTGGCCTCTTTTTCAACTTAATATCAATAATGCTTTTCTTTATGGTGATTTAAATGAAGAAGTTTACATGACATTGCCTCAAGGCTATTATTCTGACTCTGAAGTGTGTAAATTAACAAAATCTCTTTATGTATTAAAACAAGCACCAAGACAATGGAATGAAAAATTAAATGCTACTTTGGTTGAAAATGGTTTTGTTCAAAGTAAAAGTGATTATTCTTTATATGTGAAAGATTGTGATAATGTGTTTATTGTTGTACTTGTTTATGTTGATGATATTGTTATTACTGGAAATAATCTGACTGAAATTGATAATTTCAAAACTTTTTTGAAGTCTAAATTCGTGATAAAGGACTTGGGAAAATTAAAATATTTTCTTGGTATTGAAATTTTAAAAACAAATCAAGGTGTTTGTTTGTCACAAAGAAAGTATTGCTTAGAACTTCTAAATGACTATGGTTATTTAGGAGTTAAACCAATTGGTACTCCAATTGAATCAAACTTGTGTGTTGCTTGTGAACCAAGTGATAAGGATTTATTGATTTCTAATATAACAGAATATCAAAAGGTAGTTGGAAGGTTGATTTATTTGACCTTAACCAGACCTGACATATCTTTTGCTGTTCATGTTCTTAGTCAATATATGTATGCTCCATTGCAATCTCATTTGAATCTTGCATTTAGAGTTCTTAGATATCTTAAGAACTCACCTGGAAAGGGTATACATTTGATGAAGGGCAATGGTTTTTCTCTGTATGCATATTCTGATTCAGACTGGGGAAAATGTAAATTAGACAGAAAGTCAGTCACTGGTTATCTTGTTTTCTTTTGTGGATCCTTAATCTCTTGGAAAAGTAAAAAAACAAGCAGCAGTTTCTATGTCCTCTACTGAGGCAGAATATAGGGTAATGGGTTCAGCTGCTTGTGAAATTATTTGGTTGAAAATTTTATTTTCAGATCTGAATATTACTGTTAAATTACCTATTGAGCTATACTGTGATAATAATTCAGCTATGCAGATTGCTTCTAATCCCG
Organism: Rutidosis leptorrhynchoides; assembly: GCF_046630445.1. Lineage (NCBI taxonomy): Eukaryota > Viridiplantae > Streptophyta > Magnoliopsida > Asterales > Asteraceae > Rutidosis > Rutidosis leptorrhynchoides. Next base: position 535,199,986 of record NC_092334.1, on the reverse strand, counting down.
TATTTCATGAGAAAACCAAACATTTTGATATTGATATACACTTTATAAGAGATAAAGTTTGTACAGGTGTTATCAAAACTTTAAGAGTTGACTCTGAAAATCAGCTGGCTAATGTTTTAACCAAAGGACTTAGTATCAAACAACATAACTTTCTTTTAAAAGATTTGGGACTTATTGATTTGTTCAAAAATAAGCTTGAGGGGGAATGTTAAAATTTATAAATAGTTCAAGCTTATTTTTTATTCTTATTTAAAATTGTTCTTATTCTTTGGTTCTAGTGTTTGCAGAGTAATGCTTGTTATTCTGGAAGGATTGGCATTGCTGGATTTCATAAAGTGAAGGACTAAAGTTGTTAAGTTATTGAAATTTAATGCTGGAATCAAGTTGGAGGACCTTTTTGCACTTCTTAGAAGATTAAAGGACTACTTGGGGACCAAGTTATTTTGATGCTTATAGTGGTTTTCTCTCAAAACACACAATATTTGAAACCCTAATCATCTTCATCAGATCGTTAGAGTGCTTCTGTTATTCATTTAATCAATCACTTATAGTGATTGTAATTTTGATATTTGGTGTTCAAGAGATTTTTAGTCTATTTGATTTTATTCTCATCAAAGTTAAGATTGTAATTTTGAAGATTGAAGTATTTTGTAATCGAATCTGATATATTTTAGCACCACTCATATTTAAAAATAATTTTGTAGGTCACTCAAGATTCTTGTCGTGTTTATAGGCCACTCATATTCGCAAATGATTGTATAGGCCATTCAAATTCATATTTTGCTTCGTTTACACCAAATCGACTGAAAACTCATTGAAGTATATGTGGGTTTTAATATCTACACAGTCAATTGGTTTACCAAACAAATGCTCCAACTTACATGTTTTATCAATCAATATCTTCACATTCAATTGTTTTTATCAACCAATATCATGAGCTCTTCTCAAACTCTATAGGTTTTATCAACTAATATCTTCACATTCAAATAATATTATTTTACCAATCAATATCTTCACATCTAAGTGATTTTATCAACTAATTCTTATCAAACTATCTGTTCTGAAGGTTTATCAAACAATTGCTCTAACTTACAAGCTCTTTAAGAGTTGAGCTCACCTCTCAAGAAATCATGCAAGTTTTAATATCTTATGCAAGTTGGAGCAACATAAGAGTTAAGCTATTATCAACAAATATTGGTTGATAAACCAATTAGCTATGCGCATATTGGTTGGAAAAACCTTTTTCAGTGAGTTTACCGTCGGATTTGGTATATATGAAGCAACATACGTGATGTGTAAAAACGTAAATTAAGATAATTAGACAATTTAACTCAAAAATGTTGCACAATACAGACAACTAAACCCGACCGTGCAGTAGCTAGTAAGTAAATCGACCAGTTCGTTTCACAGGGAGCGCAATATTTAAAATCCAAATAACTAATAATTATTCTAAAAATGGGGTTTTTTTTGTTTTGAAGATGATATAAGAAACTAGAATAAGCGAATAAAGGAGATGACATGAATTCAATCAGAGACGATGATATCCACTCAGAATCAATTTACATGGCTATGATTGTTTCAATTAAACCGATTAAGCAACTGAAATGTAGTGACACTGTATTTATCTGTCGATTTCTACAGTTTCTTAACAAGTATTGCCCTAGCAACTATCACTAACCTAGATACTGTAGTGACCCGAACTTTTCCATGTTTATATATATATTAAATGAAATTATTATTTACATGATTAAGTGTTTCCAACATATTAAGCAATCAAACTTGTTAAGACTTGATTAATTGAAATAGGTTTCATATAGACAATTGACCACCCAAGTTGACCGGTGATTCACGAACGTTAAAACTTGTAAAAACTATATGATGACATATATATGGTTATATATATAGTTAACATGATATTATGATAAGTAAACATATCATTAAGTATATTAATAATGAACTACATATGTAAACACAAGACTACTAACTTAATGATTTTGAAACGAGACATATATGTAACGATTATCGTTGTAACGACATTTAATGTATATATATCATATTAAGAGATATTCGTACATCATAATATCATAATAATATAATAATTTAAAATCTCATTTGATATTATAAAAAATTGGGTTAACAACATTTAACAAGATCGTTAACCTAAAGGTTTCAAAACAACACTTACATGTAACGACTAACGATGACTTAACGACTCAGTTAAAATGTATATACATGTAGTGTTTTAATATGTATTCATAAACTTTTGAAAGACTTCAATACACTTATCAAAATACTTCTACTTAACAAAAATGCTTACAATTACATCCTCGTTCAGTTTCATCAACAATTCTACTCGTATGCACCCGTATTCGTACTCATACAATACACAGCTTTTAGATGTATGTACTATTGGTATATACACTTCAATGATCAGCTCTTAGCAGCCCATGTGAGTTCATTTGATTCCCTTTTACTCTTTACATTTTTTTAGGGCTGAGAATACATGCAAATGCTTTATTAACTGTTTTACAATAATTATATGTGTGAGTTTCATTAATCCCTTTTTAAATGCTTTTGCAATATATATTTTTGGGACTGAGAATACACACGCTGTTTTTATAACTGTTTTACGAAATAGACACAAGTAATTGAAACTACATTATATGGTTGAATGATCGAAATCGAATATGCCCCTTTTTATTAAGTCTGGTAATCTAAGAATTAGGGAACAGACACCCTAATTGATACGAACTCTAAAGATAGATCTATTGGGCCTAACAAACCCCATCCAAAGTACCGGATGCTTTAGTACTTCGAAATTTATATCATATCCGAAGGGTGTCCCGGAATGATGGGGATATTCTTATATATGCATCTTGTTAATGTCGGTTACCAGGTGTTCACCATATGAATGATTTTTATCTCTATGTATGGGATGTATATTGAAATATGAAATCTTGTGGTCTATTGTTACGATTTGATATATATATAGGTTAAACCTATAACTCACCAACATTTTTTTTGACGTTTAAAGCATGTTTATTCTCAGGTGAATATTAAGAGCTTCCGCTGTTGCATACTAAAATAAGGACAAGATTTGGAGTCCATGTTTGTATGATATTATGTAAAAACTGCATTCAAGAAACATATGTCGATGTAATATATTTCTATTGTAAACCATTATGTAATGGTTGTGTATAAACAGTATATTTTAGATTATCATTATTTGATAATCTACGTAATGCTTTTGAAACCTTTATTGATAAAATAAAGGTTATGGTTATTTTAAAAATGAATGCAGTCTTTGAAAACGTCTCATATAGAGGTCAAAACCTCGCAACGAAATCAATTAATATGGAACATTTATAATCAATATGAACGGGACATTTCAGTTGGTATCCGAGTATTGGTCTTAGAGAACCAGAATTTTGCATTAGTGTGTCTTATCGAGTTTGTTAGGATGCATTAGTGAGTCTGGACTTCGACCGTGTTTACTTGAAAAATGATTGCTTAACAAATTTTGTTGGAAACTATATATTTTTAACATGTGAATATTATGTGATATATTAATCTCTTAACGCGTTTGATATTATGTGATAGATGTCTACCTCTAGAACAAGTCCCATTGACTCACCTAATAATAATGAAGAGTCAAATGTAAATTGGAATGATTCGTGGACTGATTCACAAGTTCCCGAAGAGGAACCGAAAGAAGAATCGGAACCGGAAGAAGAATCGGAACCGGAAGAAGAATCGGAACCAGTGGGGGAAATAATAAAACGGTTAAGTAGAAGAAAATCCTCAACCAACCGACTAAAGTTAATTATGGTCAATGGTGTTTCCGCCAAGGAAGCAAAGTATTGGGAGGATTACCAATTCTCCGATGAATCGGATCCCGACAAGGATTCCGATGATGTTATAGAAATTACCTCAACATAATTTAATAAGGCAAAAGAGAACAATAAGGGAAAGGGCATAAAAATAGAGAAATTTGATTCCAAACCCGATGAACTTTATATGTATCGTCAACACCCGTATTTCTTAAGTTGTGACAATAACCCGGGAACCTCTAAACCACCAGGTTTTTCTAAACCAATGTGGAAAACGACGGCTCGTATTAGGGGAACATCATATATCCCTAAAAACTTAGCAAAAAGAACCAAGTTCAAAAAAGAAGAAACGAGTGAGTCGGAATAAGATAGTTATATTTGTGCGGTGTAATATATGTAATATAGTGTGCTTATGCTTTACGATATATGTAAAAATTGCTTGTATTAATAAGTATCTTTTATGAATCTAACTCTTGTCTATTTTACAGTATAAAAACACAAAATGGATAGACAACCCAATATTTTAGAAGACTTATCCGGAGACATGATTGATGAAATCTTGTCTAGAGTCTGTCAGAATTCCTCGGCACAACTATTTATAGCAAAATCAGTTTGTAAGACATTCGAAGAACGTTCCAAGAATGCCTTGGTTTAAAAAAGGCTTTCGTTTGAAAGATGGGGGATATCACATTGGGAAACCCATAAGTTACGATGTGTTTACTTTGACGCATATATTGCGGGGAACCCAAATGCTATTTTACGCAACGGGTTAAGAAATTATTTTGACTCAACGTATCCGAATATAGGACTTCATGATTTAGAAAAAGCGGCTAACATGCAACATAAAGAAGCATGTTATGCTTACGGGTTAGTAATGTTCGCTTCTCACCAAAGTGAGAAAAAGAACATCGGGCTACAACTATTAAACAAAACGTTCCCACAAGTGACGGAGTCGGTAATTGGGGTAAGAAATGAGGTTTTTAGGTTATTACGAGACTGTTGGTCATTACGTAACCTTCGTCCTTTTGACGACGTTACAACACGTTGTCATACTATCGGTCACAACGATTACGTTCCACAAGACCAAGGATGGGAAGTGGTATTAGTAAAACCAGAATGCATGACTTATTTCTGGACGTATGAATTACGTATCTTTGTTGCCTTTGCTGAACGCCTTATTTATTAACTAGAATTATCTTCGCAACTACTTTGTATCAAAGTTTTATGTGCTATATTTCATGCTATATGTAAAATAGCGGTATTGTAAGTTTGCAAGTTATTGTATAAAGGTTTGAATATGATATATATTTTTTTGTGATTAGTTTTTCATATAGAATTGTAGTAGTTGAAATGGTATGTTAGCTACTAAGTATGAACTTAATGGGTAGGTACTACCCGAATTAAAGAGTATAAAACGCTAATATGAAGAAAGAGCTTTTATAAATAAGTTCATATTACGCTACGAAATACTATTGACTACTCTTGATATTCTATATGATTAACTCGTTTCATTTGACTATTTTGAAGGAAATGGCACCGACTACTCGACACACCTTGAATATGAGTGAAGAGGAATTTCGTGCCTTTCTTGCTTCAAACATAGCCGTAGTACAGGCCGCGCTACATACCAACAATAACCTTGGATCTAGCAGTACAGGAAATCGTGTAGGATGCACCTACAAAGAATTCACTGCCTGCAAACCTTTGGAATTTGATGGAACCGAAGGACCGATCGGATTGAAACGGTGGACCGAGAAGGTCGAATCAGTGTTTGCCATAAGTAAGTGTACTGAAGAGGAAAAAGTGAAGTACGCTACGCATACCTTCACAGGTTCTGCGTTAACATGGTGGAATACCTATCTAGAGCAAGTGGGACAAGATGATGCTTACGCACTACCGTGGTCAGCATTCAAGCACTTGATGAACGAGAAGTACCGTCCCAGAACCGAGGTCAATAAGCTCAAGACAGAACTTAGAGGGTTACGAACCCAAGGATTTGATATTACCACGTACGAAAGACGATTCACAGAATTATGCCTATTGTGTCCGGGAGCGTTCGAAGATGAGGAAGAGAAGATCGACGCGTTTGTGAAAGGATTACCGGAAAGAATCCAAGAAGATATAAGTTCACACGAGCCCGCCTCCATACAACAGGCATGTAGAATGGCTCACAAACTAGTGAACCAGATTGAAGAAAGAATTAAAGAACAGACTGCTGAAGAGGCCAATGTAAAGCAAGTCAAAAGAAAGTGGGAGGAAAACAGTGATAAGAATCACCAATACAACAACAACAGCAATTACAACAATAATCGCAACAACTATCCTAACAATCGCAACATCAATCGCAACTACAACAAACGGCCCAACAACAACAACAACAACAACAACAACAACAACAACTACAACAATCATCTTAACAACAATAATAACTGCAACAACAACAACAATCAGAAGCAGCTATGCCAAAGGTGTGAGAAGTATCACTCGGGGTTCTACACCAAATTTTGCAACAAGTGTAAAAGAAATGGTTATAGCGCGGCGAAGTGTGAGGTCTACGGACCAGGGGTTAACAGAACGAAAGGAAAAAATGGTGTCGGAACAAGTAATGGCGGAGGAAGTAGTGTCGGAGCAAGTTATGCCAATGTAGTTTGTTATAAATGTGGAAAACCAGGCCACATTATTAGAAATTGCCCGAACCAGGAGAACACGAATGGACAAGGCCGCGGAAGAGTTTTCAATATTAATGCGGCCGAGGCACAGGAAGACCCGGAGCTTGTTACGGGTACGCTTCTTATTGACAATAAATCTGCATACGTTTTATTTGATTCAGGTGCGGATAGAAGCTATATGAGTAGAGATTTTTGTGCTAAATTAAGTTGTCCATTGACGCCTTTGGATAGTAAATTTTTACTCGAATTAGCAAATGGTAAATTAATTTCAGCAGATAATATATGTCGGAATCGAGAAATTAAACTGGTTAGCGAATCACTTAAGATTGACTTGATACCAGTAGAGTTAGGGAGTTTTGATGTGATAATCGGTATGGACTGGGTGAAAGAAGTGAAAGCAGAGATCGTTTGTTACAAAAATGCAATTCGCATTATACGAGAAAAAGGAAAACCCTTAATGGTGTACGGAGAAAAGGGCAACACGAAGCTACATCTTATTAGTAATTTGAAGGCACAAAAACTAATAAGAAAAGGTTGCTATGCTGTTCTAGCACACGCCGAGAAAGTACAAACTGAAGAAAAGAGCATCAATGATGTTCCCGTCGCAAAAGAATTTCCCGATGTATTTCTGAAAGAATTACCGGGATTACCCCCACATCGATCCGTTGAATTTCAAATAGATCTTGTACCAGGAGCTGCACCAATAGCTCGTGCTCCTTACAGACTCGCACCCAGCGAGATGAAAGAACTGCAAAGCCAATTACAAGAACTTTTAGAGCGTAGTTTCATTCGACCAAGCACATCACCGTGGGGAGCTCCTGTTTTGTTTGTCAAGAAGAAAGATGGTACATTCAGGTTGTGTATCGACTACCGAGAGTTGAACAAACTTACCATCAAGAACCGCTACCCACTACTGAGAATCGATGACTTATTTGATCAACTACAAGGCTCGTCTGTTTATTCAAAGATTGACTTACGTTCTGGGTATCATCAAATGCGGGTGAAAGAAGATGATATTCCAAAGACTGCTTTCAGAACACGTTACGGTCATTACGAGTTTATGGTCATGCCGTTTGGTTTAACTAATGCACCAGCTGTGTTCATGGACCTTATGAACCGAGTGTGTGGACCATACCTTGACAAGTTTGTCATTGTTTTCATTGATGACATACTTATTTACTCAAAGAATGACCAAGAACACGGTGAACATTTGAGAAAGGTGTTAGAAGTATTGAGGAAGGAAGATTTGTACGCTAAATTTTCAAAGTGTGCATTTTGGTTGGAAGAAGTTCAATTCCTCGATCACATAGTGAACAAAGAAGGTATTAAGGTGGATCCAGCAAAGATAGAAACTGTTGAAAAGTGGGAAACCCCAAAAACTCCGAAACACATACACCAGTTTTTAGGACTAGCTGGTTACTACAGAAGGTTCATCCAAGACTTTTCCAGAATAGCAAAACCCTTGACTGCATTAACGCATAAAGGGAAGAAATTTGAATGGAAGGATGAACAAGAGAAAGCGTTTCAGTTATTGAAGAAAAAGCTAACTACGGCACCTATATTGTCATTTCCTGAAGGGAATGATGATTTTGTGATTTATTGTGACGCATCAAAGTAAGGTCTCGGTTGTGTATTAATGCAACGAACGAAGGTGATTGCTTATGCGTCTAGACAATTGAAGATTCACGAACAAAATTATACGACGCATGATTTGGAATTAGGCGCGGTTGTTTTTGCATTAAAGACTTGGAGGCACTACTTATATGGGGTCAAAAGTATTATATATACCGACCACAAAAGTCTTCAACACATATTTAATCAGAAACAACTGAATATGAGGCAGCGTAGGTGGACTGAATTGTTGAATGATTACAACTTTGAGATTCGTTACCACCCGGGGAAGGCAAATGTGGTAGCCGACGCCTTGAGCAGGAAGGACAGAGAACCCATTTGAGTAAAATCTATGAATATAATGATTCATAATAACCTTACTACTCAAATAAAGGAGGCGCAACAAAGAGTTTTAAAAGAGGGAAATTTATAGGATGAAATACCCAAAGGATCAGAGAAGCATCTTAATATTCGGGAAGATGGAACCCGGTATAGGGCTGAAAGGATTTGGGTACCAAAATTTGGAGATATGAGAGAAATGGTACTTAGAGAAGCTCATAAAACCATATACTCAATACATCCTGGAACGGGGAAGATGTACAAGGATCTCAAGAAACATTTTTGGTGGCCGGTATGAAAGCCGATGTTTCTAAATACGTAGGAGAATGTTTGACGTGTTCTAAGGTCAAAGCTGAGCATCAGAAACCATCAGGTCTACTTCAACAACCCGAAATCCCGGAATGGAAATGGGAAAACATTACCATGGATTTCATCACTAAATTGCCAAGGACTGCGAGTGGTTTTGATACTATTTGGGTAATAGTTGATCGTCTCACCAAATCAGCACACTTTCCGCCAATAAGAGAAGATGACAAGATGGAGAAGTTAGCACAACTGTATTTGAAGGAAGTCGTCTCCAGACATGGAATACCAATCTCTATTATCTCTGATAGGGATGGCAGATTTATTTCAAGATTCTGCAGAAATTACAGCAAGCATTAGGAACTCGTCTAGACATGAGTACTGCCTATCATCCACAAACTGATGGGCAGAGCGAAAGGACGATACAAACGCTTGAAGACATGCTACAAGCTTGTGTTATTGATTTCGAAAACAGTTGGGATCGACATCTACCGTTAGCAGAATTTTCCTACAACAACAGCTACCATTCAAGTATTGAGATGGCGCCGTTTGAAGCACTTTATGGTAGAAAGTGCAGGTCTCCAATTTGTTGGATTGAAGTGGGGGATAGACAGATTACGGGTCCGGAGATAATACAAGAAACTACCGAGAAGATCATCCAAATTCAACAACGGTTGAAAACCGCCCAAAGTCGACAAAAGAGCTACGCTGACATTAAAAGAAAAGATATAGAATTTGAAATTGGAGAGATGGTCATGCTTAAAGTTGCACCTTGGAAAGGTGTTGTTCGATTTGGTAAACGAGGGAAATTAAATCCAAGGTATATCGGACCATTCAAGATTATTGATCGTGTCGGACCAGTAGCTTACCGACTTGAGTTACCTCAATAACTCGCGGCTGTACATAACACTTTCCACGTCTCGAATTTGAAAAAATGTTTTGCTAAAGAAGATCTCACTATTCTGTTAGATGAAATCCAAATCAACGAAAAACTTCAATTCATCGAAGAACCCGTCGAAATAATGGATCGTGAGGTTAAAAGACTTAAGCAAAACAAGATTTCAATTGTTAAGGTTCGATGGAATGCTCGTAGAGGACCCGAGTTCACCTGGGAATGGGAAGATCAGATGAAGAAGAAATACCCGCATTTATTTCCAGAAGATACGTCAACACCTCCAACTGCTTAAAATTTCGGGACGAAATTTATTTAACTGGTAGGTACTGTAGTGACCCAAACTTTTCCATGTTTATATATATATTAAATAAAATTATTATTTACATGATTAAGTGTTTCCAACATATTAAGCAATCAAACTTGTTAAGACTTGATTAATTGAAATAGGTTTCATATAGACAATTGACCACCCAAGTTGACCGGTGATTCACGAACGTTAAAACTTGTAAAAACTATATGATAACATATATATGGTTATATATATAGTTAACATGATATTATGATAAGTAAACATATCATTAAGTATATTAATAATGAACTACATATGTAAAAACAAGACTACTAACTTAATGATTTTGAAACGAGACATATATGTAACGATTATCGTTGTAACGACATTTAATGTATATATATCATATTAAGAGATATTCGTACATCATAATATCATGATAATATAATAATTTGAAATCTCATTTGATATTATAAACATTGGGTTAACAACATTTAACAAGATCGTTAACCTAAAGGTTTCAAAACAACACTTACATGTAACGACTAACGATGACTTAACGACTCAGTTAAAATGTATATACATGTAGTGTTTTAATATGTATTCATACATTTTTGAAAGACTTCAAGACACTTATCAAAATACTTTTACTTAACAAAAATGCTTACAATTACATCCTCGTTCAGTTTCATCAACAATTCTACTCGTATGCACCCGTATTCGTACTCGTACAATACACAGCTTTTAGATGTATGTACTATTGGTATATACACTCCAATGATCAGCTCTCAGTAGCCCATGTGAGTTCATTTGATTCCCTTTTACTCTTTACATTTTTTTGGGGCTGAGAATACATGCAAATGCTTTATTAACTGTTTTGCAATAATTATATGTGTGAGTTTCATTAATCCCATTTTAAATGCCCCTTTTTATTAAGTCTGGTAATCTAAGAATTAGGGAACAGACACCCTAATTGACGCGAACTCTAAAGATAGATCTATTGGGCCTAACAAACCCCATCCAAAGTACCGGATGCTTTAGTACTTCGAAATTTATATCATATCCGAAGGGTGTCCCGGAATGATGGGGATATTCTTATATATGAATCTTGTTAATGTCGGTTACCAGGTGTTCACCATATGAATGATTTTTATCTCTATGTATGGGATGTATATTGAAATATGAAATCTTGTGGTCTATTGTTAAGATTTGATATATATAGGTTAAACCTATAACTTACCAACATTTTTGTTGACGTTTAAAGCATGTTTATTCTCAGGTGAATATTAAGAGCTCCCGCTGTTGCATACTAAAATAAGGACAAGATTTGGAGTCCATGTTTGTATGATATTATGTAAAAACTGCATTCAAGAAACATATGTCGATGTAATATATTTCTATTGTAAACCATTATGTAATGGTCGTGTATAAACAGTATATTTTAGATTATCATTATTTGATAATCTACGTAATAGTTTTGAAACCTTTATTGATAAAATAAAGGTTATGGTTGTTTTAAAAATGAATGCAGTCTTTGAAAAACGTCTCATATAGAGGTCAAAACCTCGCAATGAAATCAATTAATATGGAACGTTTATAATCAATATGAACGGGACGTTTCAGATACAAGTTAACTCACCACTAAATCAATCAACTATGCGACTTAGTCAAATTTTACTTTCATAAAACCTAAGTTACTTCAGTGTCCCTATGTAACCTCACGATTATAAGAATTAAATTCACCAATCACCAATTATATTCCTACTTCAGTGTCCTTACGTATTCACACAATTGTCTAGATCACTCAATGTGTTGAAGCACAAGTTATTAATCGTAAATTAATTGTTGTTAACTAATAAATAACTTATGTGACGAGTTTAAACTGAATAATTCAAACAACAATGGATCTTTTAACTAAGCACACAATCAATTAATTGCAATTCACTTAAGACAATAATTTAACTTAAGTTGTTTTGGTGTCCCTTTACAACCTCACTACTATTCTCGATCAATCAATAATTAAACCACTAATCGTTCAATTATAGTTTGGTGTTCCATTTATAATTTTAACGATTATCTAAACGATTTGTCAATAATTTAGTAAAGCTCATCAACAAACATAACTGTCATTAGCAATCAACAAAACTCGGTGACCTTTTTAATTGGAAAACCTTGAATAACAGTGATTCTTCAACCAAACATAATCACAAGCAATTTAATCAATTAAATAATATAAAAACATAGCAATCCATAGCCTAGGTTTTAATTATCTAAGTAGATATAATAGAGTTTAGCCTAACATGGCTGAACAATTAATTATACAAAGGAAAACAATAGTATTCATGATTAAAATCACTAATAAAGATGAAAAACAATTGTACCAATGATCGACTTTGTTGGTTAGTGATCCAATGATAATATTCAAATATTAACCACTTTGTTTTGATGATGACATCAAGTCTTATGTGCTTAAACAACGTTTAGTACAACACAAGTTCACGAGCCTACACAATCTCTAGCAAACGACCAATGCACACAATAACAAAGTTAAAAGAGTCATTTGTAAAATCCTGGATGAGCACAGCTGGGTCCACGGTCAACCGCATGTCAGACCGTGGGATTCCCTGTACCTTGGTTCTTCGAAACAAGGTACACGGTCGACTCCACGGTCAGCCGTGGGTCGACCACAATTTCTCACTGTTCGAATTTTTGATCGAAAAATGTTTGACTACTTCGGGGCATCTATAATTTACAAAACTTATTCAAACATGCTTAGAATAGTTGTCTCCTTCATATTCAAATGAGTTTTGGTCACAAAAATACTAATCTTAGTTAATCACACTTAATGACGCCTTAATGACATTTTTAGCTTATGATTAATGTTAAACACACAAGTATGGCTAAAAGTTCTTTTTCAAAGGATATCTTTTTTAAATTTAAATTAAAAATAATGAAACATTTAAGATGTTTATTAAGTCCCAATTAAAGATATGCTCTCCACTTGATTAATCATTAAGCATTACTTACTTAAGTATGCTTATCTCTATATGATTAGTGTAACTTCCTAGAAGTCTTCATATAAAACAAATGGGTCTTATTTGAAGGGTTGTAAGTAACCAATGAATACATATACTTGCAATCAAATGTTAACAAATATTTTGAAGACATGAGATATGGTGTTTGGCTTGTAGTGGTTCGTTAAAGGATAAATGCAACTTCCAAAAAGTCTTTACAAGACTCAAATTAGTCTCATTTGACTTGTTACAAGCAATCAATGAGGCAAGATATATCAATCAAAGTATTGACAAATTGTTGAAGACATGGGATATGATGTTTGGAGTGTTGTGGGTTGTCAACGCATAAAAAATCTGCATTTACCATAATGGGAAATCAATGATACAAAAGAAGACTATGTGACTTTCCTGTTTAGCAAGCTCATGTCCACTTCAATGAATGCATCTAAAAGTATAAGATGAAGGTTAAGGACTTCTAGGTGTATTAAGCATCTTTTGAAGTCTCTATATTGGGTAAAGAAGCCAAAAATTCAAAGTCAAAAGAGCTCCAACGGATATATTGAAAAGATGTCCAGAAGGTGCAAGGTCGATCCACGGTCGACCGTGGGGTAAGCCGCACACCATCTGAGAGAAATTTTCATTTCCTATAAATACCAACATTTGCCAAATTTGAAGAACACCTCTTTCCAACATTCTTTCAAAGTCATATCAACTGATCTCCCAAGCCTCAAGCACATATCAATGGAGATATTATAAGAGAGAAAGAGAGATTCTACTTACACTAAGTAGAATTACATTATAAACTTTATGCTTATTATTTATATCTTTAAGTTTACTTTGTAAGATACTTCCTTAGGGGGTCAAGGAAGTTAAATAGTTCTTGTAATAGGAAGCACCATCTTACTTAGTGATTCAACTTCCTTAAAGGGATCTAAGAAGTTTATTAATTCCATTGAGAATTAATACCTGTCCAAGGTAAAGACAAGTTTGATCTAAGTAAGGTTTGTGTGACCTATTGAAGAACTATGTGAGGCTGAGTTAGTAGAATCATTGTGTCAACTTAATTGTAAGTTTACTTGGGTTCTATCTTCTTAAAGGGTTCTAAAAGGTAGTTGTTGAACTTGTGGTAAGAACATATGGTGATTGTGAATTCTTCAAAGGGATGTAAGAATTCACAAGTAGCAACTTATTTAAGATCAATTGATGTAAATGGATCTCCACCGGGTTTGGAGAAACTTAGTGAAGAAAACTCTCGATAAGGTGTATCGAGGAGTAGATTAAGGAGGATTAGTTAACATCCTCTCGAACCACTATAAATCCTTGTGTTTGTGCACTTACATTCTTTACATACTTGCATTAACAAACACAAACGCTTCCACACTTAAAACTTACGTTTTGATTGTTAAAGATTTCAAAAAAGTTTTAAGAAAACACTAAGTAACTATTCACCCCCCTCTAGTTACTTACAGACTTATAATCCTTGATGATTAGCCCTTTTAAAGTTGATAAAAATAGGGTTTAGAACCCCTAAAATCGCCCCAACATTTGCCCAAATAAACTTCCACTAGCGAGCTCCAGAAAAGTCACGCTCCCACTCGCGAGCTCCAAAGGCTTATTTTGCTCCCACTCGCAAGCTGAAGAAAATCATGATTCTTTGTGTTCGCGAGTTGATCTTTCGCGGCTGGAGATTACGCTTGACATTAAGCCCGCGAATGGGAGTGATATAGCTTTAAAATGCTCGCGAGTGGGATCCATTTAAAACTCATTTACCTCTGTTCTCTTAGCTATGCAATTTTATTGGTGTTCGGCATTCATTATATCAGACGGTATTATCAAAGAGATAGAGAAATTGATTTGTGGTTTCTTATGGTGCCAAGGCGATTATAAAAGAGGTAAAGCTAAAGTTCGATGGGATGATGTTTGTATGCCAAAGGATGAAGGAGGGTTTGGTATTAAACGGTTAAAAACGTGGAACATTGCTCTCATGACATCCCATATTTGGAGAATATAACTGCTAAACAGTCTATATGGGTTCAATGGGTTCATGAATACAAGCTCGTAAATAGTCACATTTGGGAGGTCGGCATCCAGCCTTGTTCTTCTTGGAGCTGGCACAATTTAATGCAAATAAGACATTTGGTTGAAAAATTCTCTGTTTATCAATTGGGTAATGGTTATTTTGCTGATGAGTGGCTGGATTTGTGGAGTAATATTGGTCCTTTAGTCGATGCCTATAAATGAGATTTTGATTGATGGCTTTTACAAATATGACAAGGTCTGCGATGTCGTTAGATTAAATGGTGTCGTTTAGCCTTCGTCATGGTATCAAAGATTTCCCCCTCTAAGCAGCTTGTCATGCTGCTGTTGTTTGATTATAAGGTTGAGCTGTGTTGGGACTCAAATGATATTCTTCAAGATGTGTCTGTTGGCTGTATATGGGATTCACTTCGTCCTCATGCTCCACGTGTTGCTTTGTTCAAGGTGGTGTGGTTCAGTCAGAGTATTCCTAAGCATGCTTTTGTTATGTGGTTGCTTATGGGTGAGCTTCTTAAGACTCAAGACAAATTGAAGTCATGGAATTTGCACGCTAATCTGGTGCTAAAGTGTTTCTTTTGTAATGATAGTGTTGTCTCGCATGAACATCTTTTTTTCAAATGTGCCTTTTCATCTAAAGTTTGGAGGAGTGTGCTTGCATTTATTCATGTTAATACGGAGAGTGACGATTGGAAAGTGTGTAGGGATGTTCTTATTCCTATCGTTGGTCGCAATTCTTCTAGAGTTGTTGCTAAATTGTGTTTTGCAGCAACGGTTTATTATATTTGGCATGAGAGGAATATTCGGTTGTTCAGAGGTATTAGAATATGCATATTAGGAATAGCCCGACCCAATAATATAGATGGGCTTAATCCATTAGGGTTTAACTAGGTCATTTGTAATCTATAAATACTATACCAATAAACGTTATGACCTACGGGGTTTTCTTTATTCTACATTGTATCAGATGCTTAGGTTTCTTCTTTCTTTTTCTTACTTTTTCTTGCCACTGCCATCAAAACAGTCTGCCGCCGCCACCACCCAAACGATCCGCCACCGCCCCCATGTATTGGTCGCCGCCTTTCTTTGTTACCCTCTTCTCTTCGTGTTCCAGGGTCCACGAATCTTCTATCGTTTCGTTTTCTTTTCATTTATATGGTGACATTGTGCCACCATTATTATTGCACGTCGATCAGTTTGTCCAGCCTCTTAATCTTTATTGACAAGATTCCTTATTGTAGTTGGTAAATTTTCCTCCGTCTCATCCATTCCATGTTTCCGCTTCTATTCCTTTTTGCTGCAAATCACAGCCGACTTAGGTCTTTTCTATCCTATCTATCTACTCATATATTCACCATTCTCTGTCTATACTCTTGGATTCTTCATAGATCACCTATTTTCTTAAGTATCATTATTTCTTTATTATTAGTATATTAAAAAAAAAAAATAAATAAAAAACTAACGGAGTACTTATTGGTGGCATAGATCACCGTACGAATTCATATAGGTCACCCTACGTCCCTGTGAATAGATCACCCTGCGAATTCTTCATAGATCACCCTACGAATCTCTCTTTCTTAGTTTCTTTGTAATTCGTATCTACGTACTATCCATCTTTATAATATTCAATATCTCCATGCATCTTCTGAATCTTCTACATCTTTAATTTAATTCACATAATTTCCTTTCTTACTAGTTGACTCTTTCGTTTTTTCTTTATTTTTTTTTCTTATTTATCAAGAAAAAAAAAATGAACAACTTTCAAGATGAACAAACAAGACTTTTCAAGATGAACAACCGAGATTTTTCAAGCTCGAGATGAAGACATTGGCTACATTTGATTGTTTTGTTAATGTATGTATTATTAGAATACGTGTTTATTATTTTTCATTTCAGTTTAAGCATGTGTATTTAATCCCGCTTCAACTGATGGGAGTATTAGAATATGTATATTAGGATTAGCCCGACTCAATAATATAGACATGCTTGATCCATTAGGGTTTAACTAGGTCATTTGTAACCTATAAATACTATATCAATAAACGTTATAACCTACCGGGTTTTCTATTATTCTATAAGAGGGAAGCACAAATCGGTGGATCAATCGTTTGAATTCATACGGTCTAATATTCGGTTGATATCGTGTCTAATTGATAGATCCCATAACGTCGATCAAGCAAAAGAATTAAACATTAGCTTAGTGCGGAAACGAAGAACAAAAGAAGTTTCTCAAAGTTTAACATTTTATTGAATAAATGAAAAACATAAACAATGAAAAACAGAGGATAGACGATCTCAAAGTTATGAGATCGGTTCTTGCTGCAGGCAAAGACAACTAACCTCACCCCAAGACCTCTTTATTTATAGAGTTTTGGGGATAAGAATTAGGAAACTAAATCCCCTAAGATAAATTAAAATCCCACTATTTAAGGGATTTATACCCATACCGATTTTATCCAATCAATTCTAAAAATAGGAAATCTTTTCTTAACAATCTCCCCCTAATTGATTAGGATAAAACAATCGGTTACAAGATGTAAATATAGACTAAAAATAAATCCAATCTTTGTCTTCAAAGCTTTTAATCATCTTGTATGATCTTCAGATCTCTTGATAAATTGATCTTTCTTTAATCTTGATTCTCCTCCTCTTTATTATAATTTTAGTACACATAGCCTCAACATCTCATCAGTACTTCCGAAGACAAATCATCAACTAACATGAACATAATCATGACAAAACTGCATTTGAAAATATGCATGAAAAACCGCGTTCACCACCGCTTAACCACTTGCGTATAAATGTTGAACATATTTGTTGAATCTTCATCTTCATAAATGTTGATTATGTTGAGCTAACATCCGGTCTTCTTATTGGGGAATAACCACTTCAAAAGAGATGAACTCAAATGGGTCTGACCTGATTTGAGTCTGGAGTCCTAGAGTCTGAAGTATTTTGAGTCTGGCCTCGTGTAAGTCTGACTTCTACTAAGTATAAGTTCACGCGAAATTGAAGTCTGAATCTGATCTTTATAATCTGTGCTTGAGTCTGATCTTGAGTCTGCATTTGAGTCAAACTGTTAAGTCCGAAATTCAGACTCATATCTCAATCAGAGTCTTGATTCTGAGTTTCCAGACTCAGAATTACATCATAACTAAAAATACATATCTTTTAATATAATTATCAGATCAAGCTAAAATTTTTACACGAGATAGATCTATATGCCGTTAACCTCATATCCAAAAATCATGACGATCCAACGGCCAACGAATCTAAAAAAATCGTTTTAAACTGACTGCACATATTGAAACACAAGCAGACTGCTGTGTATTCAAAAATTTATATCTTTTCGTAGACACGTCCAATCAAGATGAAATTTTTACACAACGACCATCTATATGTAATCAATGACCGAAAATCATAAAAATATAGATGATAACGAAGATACAGTAATTAAATTACTGAAACTGCACTGAAAACCCTCCAATCTCAGCAGCAGATTTCGACCATTGATATCTCTCAATCCAAAGCTCCAATCAAAATTTCCTTCGGTAGGAATTTAGTTCCATGTGTTGTGAACATACAGTTAAAATTTTATGAAGATTGAACGGTTAACGAATGAGATATAATCATTTATATATCGCTGCGCATAGCATGACGAATCTGAAAATGATTTTTCTTTTGTATCTTCAATAAGACATATTTTGCTCGAAAATGACTGGATCATCAACAAGATATGTTGATCCTGCTTTGATACCAGACTCTCAATTAAACAATAAATAAGAATTATTAGTGCAGAAATTGAGAGAACACGATAATAGAATAGAAGACAAATAATATTAATCGTAAAAAGTGCATCCTACAAATGAAACATACGTCTCTATTTATACAAGTAAAAACCAAATCTGGAGATTTGGTTTCCAAAACTACTTAGCTATAAATATGGAAAAGATAAACTAAAAACCAATCAAATTTGCTAATAACTAGGAAGTCAACTCTGGAGATAAAATCAACTCTTCAAAACAAATCTTCTTAATTAACAAGCATATCTCCAGAATATTCTATGGCTTCTGCTTCAAGAAATCTTCAAACGTTTACTCCAGCAATTCCAGAATCTGTAACCTCAGACTCTAAATCTCCAGACTCTAAAATCTGCAAAATGCTTTTGACTCATCAGATTATTATTTTCATTTTCCCAATAATCTCCCTCTATCTGATGATGTCAAAACAACCTGTTCACCTACTTAACCACCTTAGCATACTCTTTTTCAATAAGCTTACACTTGCTCTTCATATGAGGAATTTCCTTTAACATATTCAGCTTGCTATACAAGTGTTTCAACAACACATCTAATCAACATCTTTTGATAGTAGTCTTAATCATCAAGCCATCCAAGTATTCTTAACCTTCTATCTGGCAAATGAGTCATGGTAAGCAATAGAGTGACACCTTCAAATTCAGATTTATCAACCTCAACCTTGACAACATCACCTTCATATCTTCTGAATCTAAATCTTTTTTTCATCTGAGCTCTTAAATTACCTTGCATAGCAGCAACCACAACAACACTAGTGCTTCCTTGAACATAACCAACACCACCTATTTGAGTATCACCAGCAACAACCACCTGAGTATCAACACCAACCACCATTTGAGTATCACCAACAACCACCATTTGAGTATCACCAACACCTTTATCAGTAATATTCTCCCCCTCAAGTTGAGCTCTCTTAGATTGCTCCCCCTCAAGTTGAGCTCTCTTAGATTGCTCCCCCTCAATGCCATCATCGTCTAATCTTTTTCGTTTCTCCCCCTTTTTGACATCATGCAAAGGAAGAGAAGATAGAAACTGCCAAACTTCAGCCTGTTGAGCTTTTAGGAAACAAATATCAGATGCAAACCCAGTAAAACATTCTCTTAGTTCATCAACACCAGCCATTTTCTTTTCCAAAGCAGTCAATCTGTCAACAATAGCAGTCACACCCTCTGCACTATTTGAACTAGCCAAACCCTGCATATCCCCAACCAACCTCCTTACCTCTAACAGCTCATCTTTTGATACAAAATTATTATTAAAGTTAAGATTATTAATCTTAGACTGCACACCAGAGAGCTTGTCATCAAACTCCTTAGTCAACTTGGTCAAAGCCTGATGTAGGCCAACCATGGTGACTGGTGCCTCAGTTTGAGAAGTAGTGCCAGAAGATAAGGGTAGGGTTGGTATGTCCTCACAACCTTCCTGTTGTAAAGAAAGCTGATCCTTAGACATAGAAGATTTTGAGGCCTGTATCTCACCCTGTGACATGAGTGTGATATTGGCAGCCTGTGCAAGAATGTGTAAGGATGGAACATTTTGGGTTGGTAGTGACAGACTTAAGTCTGGGGTAAAAGTAGGCTTGGTCATTTCAGTTGGTTTTTGGATTTGGTTATTTGAGTCTAGGATTGAGACTTCTTCATGTAAGTCTGCTGAGTAGGTTTCTTCAGTGACTGTAATGTGGGTATCCAAGTTCACTATCCTATCAGGTTTAGGTTGGGTCAAAGCACTGCCTTCATCAACCTCTAGCAGAGGTGATGAAGTAGTACTAGAAGCACCTTGCCTAGTGAATTTTTGAGGTGAATTCACAAGTGTTGTAACATCTAGGGTTTCAGATATGGTGGTATTCTCTGTATGAACTGGTGAGTTCATAAGATGGTTTGAGTGGGAAATTTTCACAGTAGCAGTGAGTGAAGATGGGTTAGAATGAGGTGGGATTTACTCATTCATGTCCTCAGCCTGCTCTGTATGTGGAACATCACCAAAAAGGCTCTCGTTACTGGTTTTAGCCCCAATAAGGCTCTAGTGTGCGATTCATCCACGGGTTACAGGCTTGTGTATTCAAAGTTGTTCCCTGTGTCGAAACAACCACACGTCGAGTAAAATTACCGAGCCAACTAAACCCGGTTTCGGAGTAGGGCGGAAAAGATACTCGAGAATGGCAATTTGTACAATTCAATTCAATTCAATTCTTGGGTAACAACTTTGACTCTGATTGATCAGAATCTGTAGGTTGGTCTGCACGGCCAAGATTGACCCAATGCATCATAACAGAAAGTTATCAAAAATATTGACACAATCATTATCAAATGAATACTCCTGACAAAAATTTTCAAAAAGTTACCATTAACTCCCTTCATTAATACCAAATTTGACCCTTTTATTTTAGAAAATAGAATAAAGAAAAAAAAATTTAACCTAAAAACGAAATTTAAAAAAAAAAATTTATTTGTCTAAAGAAATAAACAAATTTATACACAAAAATACACTTGAGTAAACTTTCCCAGACTCTGAACAATATTACGTCACCCAGACTCTAAGAAAATAATTCAGACTCAAGAAATATCATCACTGGACAACATTTCAATAGATGGATTTAACATTCCAAGTTGTCCAAGAAGATAGAAATGCCTTTCCTCAGGAAGCGCTTTAGTGAAAATATCTGCCAATTGATCCTTAGTGCCAATATGCTTTAAAAACACTTTGCCCTTTTCAACACAATCCCTTATAAAATGATGCCTGATTTTAATATGCTTGGTTCTGGAGTGAAACACTGGATTCTCACAGTAATAGCAATTGCACTTTCATTATCACACATTATTGGAGTTTTGGTCAATGATAACCCAAAATCTAAAAGTTGATGTTGCATCCAAAGTAACTGAGCACAGCAACTTCCTGCAGCAACATATTCAGCTTCTGCTGTGGAAGTGGCCACAGAATTCTGCTTTTTACTCAACCAGCTGACCAATTTTCCACCTAGCAATTGACATCTACCTGAAGTGCTTTTTCTGTCTAATTTGCAACCTGCATAGTCTGTGTCATAACCCGTCCTTAACCATAAGAACGTGTTAGATAACGTATGATTTCATTGCGAGGTATTGACCTCTATATGCGACATTTTTTTAAAGAAAAACTGCATATATTATACATTACAAACCATGATCCTTATTTTTGATACAAGCTTTGGACAAAATAAAGATGATTATCGTTTAGCGATAATCTTCGACTTACAAACTTTACAAATGATAATAACAACCCGATTTCTAGCATATTTTACAACACAAGTTCTTGGATATGCAGTCTTATTTTTGACACAAATATGCGTACGCAAGATCCTGCTTAGATTCAACATGATGCAGCGGAAGCTTCTAATTATCACCTGAGAATAGACATGTTTAAAACGTCAACATAAAGTTGGTGAGATATAGGTTTAATGCCGGCAGCGATATAAATATAGACCACAAGATTTCATATATAAACATTTTAATAAAAATATTCTAAGTGGTTGAGCACTTGGTAACCATACTTAACATTTAATCACGTCGCATATTCCCTTTATTATGAAATCTTACTACACCGTACCAAGTGTAGTCACGAAACGAAGTACTGTGCAACCGTTGAATACTGGTCGTCCAGTCCGGTTGGGGTTGTCAGGCCCGATAGATCTATCAACAGGATTCGAGTTTACAATACCGCTGTAAATAACAGTTACCAAGCTACAGGGAAGTATGCCAGTGGTACAACTCAACGTAGAATATATTTTTCAGTTACTTGTGTCCATATCGTAAAACATAAAATACATGTATTCTCATCCCGAAATATTTAGAGTTTAAAAGTGGGACTATATACTCACTGTTGTCTTGAAGATATATATAATTTGACTTGGTCTCCGGTTGATATCACGAACCTATCCATGTATAATATATCAATACCTTTTCTTTTTAAACAAACGTCACATATATACACTTGTTATACTTTTAATACTTTGAATAATTCCTTAGTCCGTAGTTAGCAGTTCGTTGTTAGTAATTCAATTTTAATGGTTCATTTTTAGATGTTTAATATACCCGCAATGAAATAAATAAAACCCCCTAACGAAATAAATAAAACCCCATCATATATGTATTGGTCGAGATTAATCTTGACCCACGGTACCAGTGTTGTCAAATGACGTGTTGCGTACATAAAGTACCGGTGTTGTCAAATGACGTGTTGCGTACAAACATGGGATCTTATGATTAATCTTCTCGTGTTGTTTGCGGGTGATCATGAACCATATAAAATTGAATTATAAGTACATATATATAAAATATCATGTTATCTTAGAAATATGTGATTTTATTTAATTTTTCCCAATTAATCCCGAAGTTAAACAAGTCTTAGATATCCGATCTCGTTTTGGTCATAGTTTCTTCGTTACAACTCCGTTTTCGTTGATTCAACTTGTCACTTCCTTGGATCGAGTCCCTCTTTAAGACTATGAACTGTAAATACCTTAGTTTGTATTCGAAATCACAGGTCATAGGTCAAACTTTAGTGAAACTTATGAAGTTAATCATTTTCCATCATGTAAACAACCTTAAATGATTATTTTTCTAAAAATACTTATACTTTGAGTTAAATCATGAAATTTTTATGTGTTATCATATTCATAGTAAAAATAATTTTTCCAGAAAATAAACCTCCAATTCAAAGTTTAAGATGGTTTTTAATTATCCAACCCAAAACAGCCCCCGGTTGCACTCCGACGTCGTAAATTCAGTTTTTAAGGTGTTCTTTGAAAAACTAAGTTATACCTTGTTAAATTAGCATATATTTATGATATATTACAGGTCTTGAAGTATTTTAAAAGTTAAGTTAGAAGGATCTATTTAGTTTGCAAACAAGTTTGAAAACATTCAAACTATGTTCTTGTTGTTAAAATTTTATACCACAAAATAAGATAGCTATATATATATGAATCGAATAAGGTTATGAACATAGATTCTACCTCAAGTTCCTTGGACAAGGTTGCTGTAAAAGAGGAGTAAAAAGCTAGAACCAAAAGGGTGATGGAATTGGATGAAAGATTGGAAGTAAGTTTGTGTTCTTGGAAGGATTTCTTGAAGTGTTTTTGTATGGTGATTAAGTAAGGTTTTTGAAGCTAAATGATGTGGAAAATGCTTGGAGATGATCAAGTATGAAGTTAAGAGTATTTTGAGAGAGAAATGGAAGTGTAAGTATGAGAAAATGGGGTGAAGAAATGGTGTGCATGCATAAAAACGTTTTTAGGTTATAAAGGAAAAAAAAGATACCTAACTTTGTTTTCTTGCTAAATAATTCATGCTACTTGACAAATGGTTGGTTCCACATGTTTCTTAATCATTTAAGGCTGCTAAGGAGCAGATTTTTATTGGTATATACCAATAGTAAATACATCTAGAAGCTGCGTATGATACGGGTACATATACTCTAGGTATACGTATAGAAATCTTTGAGGAAACGGAACGAGGATTCAAATATAGCTATCTTTTGTAAATATACTTATATTGTTTTATGTATGTAAGCCCTTTAAAAGTGATAAAATACATATCTATACGATCCATGTATAAGTAATATAGGTTATAAGTATTTACGTCGAAAAACATTACGTATAGTTATCGTTTTGAAAACTTAAGTTAGTAGTTTTAAAATATACTTATAACTTATTGTTATTAATACAAAATGAGATATTAAAACATTCTTAGATCATGTTAAATATGTATATATACATATATATACACAAACGTATAATTATCATATGTTATATAGTTCGTGATATCATCGGTCAAACAAGACGGTCAAACGTTGTGTAAACTCTTTTCGGAAATATAAATCTCGACAATTTGGATTGCTTATCATGTTGGTAAGGTTTAATTTATGTAAATATTAATCTTATAAGTATAGAACGATCGAAAAAGTGCGGGTCGTTACATTACCTCCCCGTTAAATAAATTTCGTCCCGAAATTTTAAAATTGTACCTATTTTGCGTCATCGAGAAACAAGTGTGGATACTTTTGTTTCATCTGATCCTCTCGTTCCCAAGTAAACTCAGGACCTCTTCGAGCATTCCAACGAACCTTAACGATCGGTATGTTGCTCTGCTTGAGCTGTTTAACTTCACGGTCCATGATTTCGATTGGTTCTTCGATGAATTGTAGTTTCTCATCGACATGGATTTCTTCAAGAGGAATGGTGAGATCTTCCTTTGCAAGACACTTCTTAAGGTTCGAGACGTGAAAGGTATTATGTACTCTGGCGAGTTGTTGCGGTAACTCGAGTCGATAAGCTACCGGTCCAATGCGTTCAATAATCTTGAACGGGCCTACGTACCTTGGGTTCAGTTTACCCCTTTTGCCGAAACGTATTACACCTTTCCATGGTGACACTTTTAACATAACCATGTCACCGATCTGAAACTCTAATGGTTTCCTTCGAACATCGGCGTAGCTCTTTTGGCGACTACGGGCTGTTTTCAATCTCTCCTTGATTTGTACAATCTTCTCAGTCGTTTCGTGTATGATCTCGGGACCCGTTAATTGTCGATCTCCTACTTCATTCCAACAGATAGGAGATCTACACTTCCTTCCATACAATGATTCGAATGGCGCAGCTCCAATGCTCGCATGATAACTATTATTATACGAGAATTCTGCTAACGGTAGATATTTATCCCATCCGTTTCCAAAATCGATCACACATGCCCTGAGCATGTCTTCAAGAGTCTGAATTGTTCTTTCACTCTGCCCGTCGGTTTGCGGATGATATGTGGTACTCATATCCAAACGAGTTCCTAGTGCCTCCTGTAGTGATTGCCAGAACTTTGAGGTAAATCTACTATCACGATCAGATATAATGGAAATAGGTATTCCATGCCTTGAAACTATTTCCTTTATATATAATCGTAATAATTTCTCCATTCTATCCGTTTCCTTTATAGGCAAGAAATGTGCAGATTTGGTAAGACGATCAACAATTACCCAAATAGTGTCGTATCCCCAGGCAGTCTTTGGTAACTTCGTGATGAAATCCATGGTAATACCGTCCCATTTCCATTCTGGGATTTCTGGTTGTTGAAGTAATCCTGACGGCTTTTGGTGTTCTGCTTTGACTTTGGAACAAGTTAAACACTCCCCAACATATGTTGCAACGTCTGTCTTTAAATTAGGCCACCAATAATGCGTCTTAAGATCTTGATACATCTTTCCAACTCCAGGATGTATCGAGTATCTTGTCTTATGTGCCTCATTCAATATCAACTTCCTTAATCCACCCAACTTCGGTACCCAAATACGGTTTGCAAAATATCGAATTCCGTCTTCCCGTATAACGAGTTGCTTCTCATACTTCTTCATTATTTCATTTCTTATGTTTTCTTTAGTAAGTGCTTCTCGTTGAACTTCTTTGATTTGTGAGTTGAGATTCATGCGAATTTTTATGTTCATCGCTCGTACTCGAATTGGTTCTCGTTCCTTTCTGCTTAGAGCATCGGCCACCACGTTCGCCTTCCCGGGATGATAACGAATTTCACAATCATAGTCGTTTATCAGCTCGACCCACCTACGTTGCCTCATGTTCAGCTGTTTTTGATCGAAAATATGTTGAAGGCTTTTATGATCAGTAAACACAGTGCATTTAACCCCATACAAGTAGTGTCTCCATATCTTCAATGCAAACACGACTGCTCCCAGTTCTAGATCATGCGTTGTATAATTCCGCTCGTGAATCTTTAATTGTCGGGATGCGTATGCAATAACTTTCTTCCGTTGCATAAGAACGCAACCAAAACCTTGTCGCGAAGCGTCACAATATATTTCAAAATCATCGTTCCCTTCTGGTAACGATAAAATAGGCGCCGTAGTCAACTTCTTTTTC
Organism: Rutidosis leptorrhynchoides; assembly: GCF_046630445.1. Lineage (NCBI taxonomy): Eukaryota > Viridiplantae > Streptophyta > Magnoliopsida > Asterales > Asteraceae > Rutidosis > Rutidosis leptorrhynchoides. The sequence goes on along the minus strand of NC_092334.1, from coordinate 535,173,293 downwards.
AGTAATTGAAATGCACTCTCCTGCTCAGAAGTCCATTCATATTTCTTCCCTTTTTGCGTTAACGCTGTCAACGGCTTAGCTATTCGGGAAAAATCTTGAATAAACCTTCTATAATAACCGGCTAAACCCAAAAATTGGTGTATCTGCATTGGTGTCTTAGGAGTCTCCCATTTTTCAATGGCTTCAATTTTTGCTGGATCAACCTGAATTCCTTTGCTACTAACAACGTGGCCAAGAAATTGCACTTCTTTCAACCAGAAAGCACATTTAGAAAATTTAGCATATAGCTGTTCTTTTCTCAACAACTCTAATATCAACCTTAAATGCTGCTCATGCTCTTGCTCACTCTTGGAATAGATAAGAATATCATCAATGAAAACGATAACAAACTTATCTAAATATGGACTACAAACTCGATTCATGAGGTCCATGAATACAGCTGGCGCATTCGTCAATCCAAACGGCATGACCAAAAATTCGTAATGACCGTAGCGTGTCCGAAAAGCAGTTTTCGGTATATCTTCTTCTTTGACACGTAATTGATGATAGCCCGATCTTAGGTCAATTTTCGAGTACACACATGATCCTTGGAGTTGATCAAATAAGTCGTCAATTCTCGGTAGTGGATACCGATTCTTGATAGTTAACTTATTTAATTCACGATAATCTATACACATTCGGAAAGATCCGTCTTTCTTCTTGACGAATAAAATTAGAGCTCCCCACGGTGAAGTACTTGGTCGTATGAATCCACGATCCAGTAATTCTTTTAACTGATTCTGAAGTTCTTTTAACTCAGACGGTGCAAGTCTATATGGAGCACGGGCAACCGGTGCAGCTCCTGGTACAAGATCTATTTGAAATTCTACAGATCTAAATGGAGGTAATCCCGGCAACTCTTCCGGAAATACTTCAGGAAAATCTCTTGCCACAGGCACGTCATTGATGCACTTCTCTTTTTCTTTCTTTTCGACTTTATTAACATGTGCTAAGATAGCATAGCACCCTTTCTTCAAGCACTTTTGAGCTTTCAAATAACTAATGAGTTTTAGCTTTGATTTACCCTTCTCTCCATAAATCATTACTGGCGTTTTATCCTTACGAGGAATGCGAATTGCCTTCTTGGCGCACACAACTTCAGCTCCTATTTTGGACATCCAGTCCATGCCGATTATTACATCAAAACTTCCTAATTCTACGGGTATCAAATCAATCTTAAATGTTTCTCCGGCTAAATTTATTTTACAATCACGGCAAATTTTATCGGCGTTAATTAGTTTACCATTAGCTAACTCAATCATGTACTTAGCATCTAGAGGTAATGATGAACAATTCAATTTAGCGTGAAAGTCTCTACACACGTAACTTCTATCAGCACCAGTATCAAATATAATAGATGCGGATAAGTTATTAATGGTAAACGTACCCGTAACAAGCTCCGGGTCTTCACATGCCTCTCTAGCATTAATAACAAATGCTCTCCCACGTGCAGGTCCGATATTCTTCTCTGGATTCGGGCACTGGCTCTTATAGTGACCTTGTTTTCCACACCCAAAACAAGTAATGGTAGCCAAAGCAGTTCTATTTGCATTGGTGGCAGGAGTCTTGGTACCATTTGTATTTGTAACGAGAGCCCTACAATCTTCAGCAAGATGACCCTTTCGATTACATTTGTTGCATACCACATTACAGTAACCAGAGTGATGTTTGTGGCATCGGTTGCATAAAGGATTTTGTCCTTTATAACCAAAGCTTAAACCACTACCCGCACCTTGCGTGTTTTCTTGTTTCTTAAAAGATTGTTGTTGGTTACCTCGATCATAATTTCCATTCCACTTTCTTTTGTTACCTGATACCTTCACATCAGTATTGGATACTTTCTTATCCATGATGACCTGATCCATTAGCTCGTTTGCCATGGTTATAGCTTCATGAATTGTCTTAGGTTTCGATGCTGTAACATTTGCCTTGACCTTTTTGGGCAAACCATCTTTGTACATTTCAATCTTCCGTTCTTCGGTTGGAACCAATTCAGGACATAGCAAAACTAATTCCATGAATCGCTGATTGTAGTTGGTGATTTCAGTACCAATAACCTTCAGACTTCGTAACTCATCTTCCAACTTCCTAACCTCGTTCCTTGGACAATATTCGTTGATTAACATTGTTTTGAATTCTTCCCACGGAGTATCATAAGCTACATCTCCTCCTACAGCCTTCACATAATTTTTCCACCACGTGAGTGCACTATCTTGTAAAGTGCACGATGCATACTTGGTCATGTCCTTTTCAACACAACCACTGATTTTAAACACAGTCTCCATCTTTTCTATCCACCGGGTTAAACCGATCGGTCCTTCTGTTCCACTGAATGATGGGGGCTTGCAAGCTTGAAAAGTTTTGTAAGTGCACCCCACACGAGGATTTGGGTTAACTGCAGCACCTCTTGAAGCCTCGACCCATAACATTCTGTCGTTCACTCATTGATTGATGAGTTCCTGGATTTCTTGTTCCGTCATTCGGTTCAATCTCGCCATATTCTTCTATAAGAATGAAAAGAAAATAATTATTCACATGGAATATTATAGATGTAGTGTATATTTACAGTACATTATAGCTTATTAATAATATGAACCAGGTATTATTATAAAAGCCTTTTCTTCTTATTAGCGTTTTATAATTATATCTAGGGTAGTACCTACCCGTTAATGTCCATACTTAATAGCTTAGTACAGAATCAATTACTACCATCTAAATAATACTTAACCATGGAAAATTATTGCATTTCACACTTCACTATTTTACATATGCTTATCTTACATCGAACATTAAACAAACCACACTAATAATATTATACAAAACATTATATGATCCCATGGTTTAATACGGCAGCACATCGTTTGGTCTATTTTCTAGGACGTTTAGGTTCAAAGAATCGCTTAACGCTTATCCTGGCTGTCTGCCTATATTTTGGTTGTGGGACTAAAGAACTGGATGCCGGGATAGAACGAATAGGAATAGCGGGAATAGGGGTGGTAGTGTCTAGTGGAGTTGGTGCCACATCATCCTTACTAAACTCGGGATTTGAATTTTCTAATTCATTAGCCTTTCGTTTCTTTCCTAGTTCGAACTCGTCTTTTGTAATTTCCTGTATTTCTTCCTCGGGTTCACTTTCCTCCTCGGGTTCACTTTCCTCCTCGGGTTCACTTTCCTCCTCGGGTTCACTTTCCGGGTTCTCTATAGTCGGTTCATCCGGAATTTGTGAGTCTTCCCCAAAGATATTATTTTCGTCATCGGATAGGTTAATGACTGGAACACCATCTGAAGATTCTGGTTCGGAGTCGCTGAACGTGATGATAAGTTTTGAGCCCGACATCTATCACACAACAACTAACCCATTAGTACTACATAATATTTACATATAAATTTTAACCAACAATGATAAGCAATGGTTTTTAAATCAAACCCGGTCAAAGTCCAGACTTACTAATGTATCCTAACGACTTATCAGTTAGACACACTAATGCAAACCTGGTTCGCTAAGACCACCGCTCTGATACCACATGTCATAACCCGTCCTTAACCATAAGAACGTGTTAGATAACGTATGATTTCATTGCGAGGTATTGACCTCTATATGCGACATTTTTTTAAAGAAAAACTGCATATATTATACATTACAAACCATGATCCTTATTTTTGATACAAGCTTTGGACAAAATAAAGATGATTATCGTTTAGCGATAATCTTCGACTTACAAACTTTACAAATGATAATAACAACCCGATTTCTAGCATATTTTACAACACAAGTTCTTGGATATGCAGTCTTATTTTTGACACAAATATGCGTACGCAAGATCCTGCTTAAATTCAACATGATGCAGCGGAAGCTTCTAATTATCACCTAAGAATAGACATGTTTAAAACGTCAACATAAAGTTGGTGAGATATAGGTTTAATGCCGGCAGCGATATAAATATAGACCACAAGATTTCATATATAAACATTTTAATAAAAATATTCTAAGTGGTTGAGCACTTGGTAACCATACTTAACATTTAATCACGTCGCATATTCCCTTTATTATGAAATCTTACTACACCGTACCAAGTGTAGTCACGAAACGAAGTACTGTGCAACCGTTGAATACTGGTCGTCCAGTCCGGTTGGGGTTGTCAGGCCCGATAGATCTATCAACAGGATTCGCGTTTACAATACCGCTGTAAATAACAGTTACCAAGCTACAGGGAAGTATGCCAGTGGTACAACTCAACGTAGAATATATTTTTCAGTTACTTGTGTCCATATCGTAAAACATAAAATACATGTATTCTCATCCCGAAATATTTAGAGTTTAAAAGTGGGACTATATACTCACTGTTGTCTTGAAGATATATATAATTTGACTTGGTCTCCGGTTGATATCACGAACCTATCCATATATAATATATCAATACCTTTTCTTTTTAAACAAACGTCACATATATACACTTGTTATACTTTTAATACTTTGAATAATTCCTTAGTCCGTAGTTAGCAGTTCGTTGTTAGTAATTCAATTTTAATGGTTCATTTTTAGATGTTTAATATACCCGCAATGAAATAAATAAAACCCCCTAACGAAATAAATAAAACCCCATCGCATATGTATTGGTCGAGATTAATCTTGACCCACGGTACCGGTGTTGTCAAATGACGTGTTGCGTACATAAAGTACCGGTGTTGTCAAATGACGTGTTGCGTACAAACATGGGATCTTATGATTAATCTTCTCGTGTTGTTTGCGGGTGATCCTGAACCATATAAAATTGAATTATAAGTACATATATATAAAATATCATGTTATCTTAGAAATATGTGATTTTATTTAATTTTTCCCAATTAATCCCGAAGTTAAACAAGTCTTAGATATCCGATCTCGTTTTGGTCATAGTTTCTTCGTTACAACTCCGTTTTCGTTGATTCAACTTGTCACTTCCTTGGATCGAGTCCCTCTTTAAGACTATGAACTGTAAATACCTTAGTTTGTATTCGAAATCACAGGTCATAGGTCAAACTTTAGTGAAACTTATGAAGTTAATCATTTTCCATCATGTAAACAACCTTAAATGATTATTTTTCTAAAAATACTTATACTTTGAGTTAAATCATGAAATTTTTATGTGTTATCATATTCATAGTAAAAATCATTTTTCCAGAAAATAAACCTCCAATTCAAAGTTTAAGATGGTTTTTAATTATCCAACCCAAAACAGCCCCCGGTTGCACTCCGACGTCGTAAATTCAGTTTTTAAGGTGTTCTTTGAAAAACCAAGTTATACCTTGTTAAATTAGCATATATTTATGATATATTACAGGTCTTGAAGTATTTTAAAAGTTAAGTTAGAAGGATCTATTTAGTTTGCAAATAAGTTTGAAAACATTCAAACTATGTTCTTGTTGTTAAAATTTTATACCACAAAATAAGATAGCTATATATATATGAATCGAATAAGGTTATGAACATAGATTCTACCTCAAGTTCCTTGGACAAGGTTGTTGTAAAAGAGGAGTAAAAATCTAGAACCAAAAGGGTGATGGAATTGGATGAAAGATTGGAAGTAAGTTTGTGTTCTTGGAAGGATTTCTTGAAGTGTTTTTGTATGGTTTTCTTATGGTGATTAAGTAAGGTTTTTGAAGCTAAATGATGTGGAAAATGCTTGGAGATGATCAAGTATGAAGTTAAGAGTATTTTGAGAGAGAAATGGAAGTGTAAGTATGAGAAAATGGGGTGAAGAAATGGTGTGCATGCATAAAAACGTTTTTAGGTTATAAAGGAAAAAAAAGATACCTAACTTTGTTTTCTTGCTAAATAATTCATGCTACTTGACAAATGGTTGGTTCCACATGTTTCTTAATCATTTAAGGCTGCTAAGGAGCATATTTTTATTGGTATATACCAATAGTAAATACATCTAGAAGCTGCGTATGATACGGGTACATATACTCTAGGTATACGTATAGAAATCTTTGAGGAAACGGAACGAGGATTCAAATATAGCTATCTTTTGTAAATATACTTATATTGTTTTATGTATGTAAGCCCTTTAAAAGTGATAAAATACATATCTATACGATGCATGTATAAGTAATATAGGTTATAAGTATTTACGTCGAAAAACATTACGTATAGTTATCGTTTTGAAAACTTAAGTTAGTAGTTTTAAAATATACTTATAACTTATTGTTATTAATACAAAATGAGATATTAAAACATTCTTAGATCATGTTAAATATGTATATATACATATATATACACAAACGTATAATTATCATATGTTATATAGTTCGTGATATCATCGGTCAAACTAGACGGTCAAACGTTGTGTAAACTCTTTTCGGAAATATAAATCTCGACAATTTGGATTGCTTATCATGTTGGTAAGGTTTAATTTATGTAAATATTAATCTTATAAGTATAGAACGATCGAAAAAGTGCGGGTCGTTACAGTCTGCATCTGTGTAACCAATTAGATCAAACTCTGAGTCTTTGGAGTACCAAAGACCCAGGTTAGGGGTACCTTTTAAGTACCTAAAAATTCTTTTCACAGCTTTATAATGAGACTCCCTAGGATATGATTGGTAACGTGCACAGAGACATGTAGCAAACATTATATCAGGTCTACTAGTAGTTAAGTATAGCAAAGATCCAATCATACCTCTATAGGTTGATTGACAAGTGAGTTTCCCAGATTAATCTTTATCAAGCTTTTCAGAAACACTCATTGGAGTTCTTAAAGTAGAACAATTTTTAAAACCAAATTTAGTTAACATGTCAGAAACGTAGTTACTTTGGTTAATAAAAATGCCTTCAGAACTCTGTTTAATTTGCAACCCAAGAAAATAGTTTAAAGTACATAAATTGCTCATTCTATACTCTTCAGATATAATGTCAGAAAACCATATTCTTAAGTGTGGATTAGTAGACCCAAAAATAATGTCATCAACATAAATTTGAACAAGTAACACATCACCTTTGTCCTTTTTGATAAATAAAGTCTTGTCAATGGCTCCTCTGGAAAAATTCTTTTCTAGAAGAAATGTTAACAAGGTATCATACAGGCTCTGGGAGCTTGCTTCAGACCATACAATGCTTTCTTCAATCTGTAAACATGCTTAGGAAATTTCTTACTTACAAAACCAGGAGGTTGTTTCACATACACCTCTTCTTGCAATTTACCATTCAGGAAAGCATTCTTCACATCCATTTGAAACACCTTGAAATCTTTGTGTGCAGCATATGCCAGAAACAGTCTAATAGCTTCAATTCTAGCAACAGTAGCAAAAGTCTCATCATAATCTATTCCTTCTTCTTGTCTATACCCTTGAGCCACTAACCTTGCTTTATTTCTAATCACAATACCATCTTTATCAACCTTGTTTCTGTAAACCCATTTAGTGCCAATTGCAGTTTTACCATCAGGTTTTGGAACCAACTCCCATACATCATTTCTTTCAAATTCTGTCAACTCTTTAGTCATAGCCTCAACCCAATCATTGTCAGCCAATGCTTCATATACTTCTTTGGGCTCAATTAGTGAAAGAAAACAAGAAAAGAAGCAATAGTTTGCAATAGCAAAGTCAGACACAGGTATCTGAGAAGAAGAGCTAGGTTTAGGCAAACCAGTAGGATCCACAATATAATCCTTAAGATGCTTTGGAGGAACTATATTTCTAGATGATTTTCTAGTAGGAACAGCAGGATCCAAGGTGGTATTTAATGACTGATCACCCTCTTGAATAACAACAGACTCATCTTCTTGTGGAACTTCTTCTGTATGAGAATTATCTGCAGAATCATTTTTCAACCCAGACAAATTAGGTTCATCTGACTCAGACTCTGAATCCAAAGTCTTTAACACTGTTTCCAGAAATTAAATTTGACAATTCACCAAGTGCAGATTGCTCAGTGCTGGATGACTGATCCATTTCTATAGAACTTTCATCAAAAGAAACATTAATGGATTCTTCAATCTTCATTATCCTCTGATTATATACTCTATAAGCTTTAGATACAGAAGAATATCCCATGAACACACCTTCATCAGATTTTGGCCTCATCTTTTCAAGCTGATCTCTTTGATTTAAAATATAGCACTTACACCCAAATACATGGAAGTAATGAATAGTAGGCACCTTTTTATGGTATAACTCATAGGGAGTTTTGCCATGTTTCTTCACAATCAAGGACCTATTTTGAGTATAACATGCTGTATTAACTGCCTCTGCCCAGAACCTTAGAGCAACATTTGATTGACATAACATGGTTCTGGATGCTTCAATAAGGGTTCTATTTCTTCTTTCAGCAACTCCATTTTGTTGAGGAGTTCTAACAGCAGAGAAATTTTGACCAATTCCAGATTCTTCACAAAAATCAATTAGTGTAACATTCTTGAACTCAGTACTATGATCACTTCTCAATTGTTTAACAAGAACACCTTTTTGAACCTGCTCTTTCTTAATCAAATTAACGATTTCTTAGGGAGCATCACTTTTTGCAGCTAAGAAAATAACCCATGTGAATCTAGAATACTCATCAACAATCACTAGAGTATATCTTTTCCCACCCAAACTACTAGTGTTTATTGGACCAAACAGATCCATGTGAAGCATGTGAAGTGGATCACTAATAGTAGCTAGGGTTTTTGAGGGAAATTTTATTTTGGTCTGTTTACCCATAATACAAGCAGAACAGGGCTTATCTTTCTTGAAAGGCTGTTGAGGCAGACCTCTTACAAGCTTATTTTTGGAAAGCTCATTAATGTTTTTTGAAATTGAGATGTGACAGCCTTTTGTGCCAAAGCCAATTAAGTTCAGGGACAGTCTGAGAGTACAGACATGTTTCAATTCCAGCATCAACCGAATTTAGATCCAGCATATACACATTTTGAAATCTCCAGGCTACAAGTGTTGGTCTTCCTTTAGGATCATAAATAATACCAGCTTTCTTTCTTAATCTGATCTCACAATCTTCATCAGCAATTTCACTCACACTTAGCAGATTATGCTTCAACCCTTCAACTAAAGCAACTTTCTTAAATGAAACACTTCCAGCTTTAACAGTACATAACCAATAGTCTTTGCAACTGAATTATCACCATATCTTACAGAAGGACCTTTTTCTTCAACAAACCCTACAAGATGCTCTTTGCATCCAGTCATGTGTCTTGAGCAACCACTATCCAAATACCACATGTTACCCTGTTACACAAGACACAAAATAAAAGAAAATGGTTAGTTTTTAAGGGGAACCCACTTTTCAGTGGGTTCAGTTGGAGTGCTCTTCACTCTCCAAACAAAAGCTTTGTTTCCAATCCAAATCAGCTTGTCCTTAACAGATTTTAAGACACTTTTATTTTCACAAACTTTGGGTTTCCATTATTTCTCAATTTTCTTAGGAAAACAAAATATTCTCTTAACTGAAGGTTTTTCTTGACTCTTGATTTTTTCATTGAGTTTTGAAATTTTCCTTTTGAGTTTTTGAATAGTCTTAGCTTATTTTGACTTTGACCCTTCTTTTAGTTAACCTTTTTTAATCTGGACAAGTGTCAGTTTCAGAGGATGATTCAGAGTTGTTATTGCAACTTGACTCTTGGGTGTCAGACTCTAGGTCAGAACATACACTATTATCTTGAGAGACTAAAATGCTAGAGTCTGAAGGTTTCAAAAGTTCAGACTCTAATGGATTTTTACTTTCAAGTATTATAGTCTCAAAAGGTTCAACAGGATCTAATGACCTTACAAAAGCATTAGTTAAAATCTTTTTGTCACCATCAAATTTTACAAAAGTGTTTGGTAAAATGTCAGGTTTGAATACACTTGGATCAACTTCCACATTATTATTTAATATGTAGTTTTCACCTAGTATAGCTTTGACATTATTTGGAATTTGTTTGGCAATAGCATCAGAATTCTTTTTGGAAGATACACACCAAGATTTGAAAATTGATTCATAGTGTTTTGACCTTTTCATTGATCTTCCTAATTCAGTATTTAATCTTTTAGTTTCTTTTATATATGTCATTTTATAGGTTTCAAGTTCAGCCTCACATTTTTTAAGTCTTTAATTTCAGCATCTTTGTTTTTGATAACATTTTTAAGATCAAAGATTTGTGTTCTTAACCTATCAATATCATCTAAACACCATTGAAAGTCAAGCAGCAAGTACTGAAACATTCTCTCTTTTTCATTATCAAGATAGTTCACAAAGTTTTGTACCTTATAGGCAGAAGCTTTATTGCAAGTAGTGTCCTTATCCATCTTCTCAACAGCTTTCAGATCTTCCTGAAACTTGCTAGAACCACCATCCTTTTCAATTATAGCCATAACTGGGGTAGTAATAGTACTGATAAGAAAAATATGGATCGTTTTAAAGATCATCGAGATAGGATTTACACCTTTCCTGCTCTGATACCAGTTGATAGACCCCATAACGTCGATCAAGCAAAAGAATTAAACATTAGCTTAGTGCAGAAACGAAGAACAAAAGAAGTTTCTCAAAGTTTAACATTTTATTGAATAAATGAAGAACATAAACAATGAAAAACAGAGGATAGACGATCTCAAAGTTATGAGATCGGTTCTTGCTGCAGGCAAAGACAACAAACCTCACCCCAAGACCTCTTTATTTATAGAGTCTTGGGGATAAGAATTAGGAAACTAAATCCCCTAAGATAAATGAAAATCCCACTAATTAAGGGATTTATACCCATACCGATTTTATCCAATCAATTCTAAAAATAGAAAATCTTTTCCTAACACTAATATTCGGTTAATATCGTGTCTAATATTTAGCACGAAAGGTATATCGTGTTTATGTTCTGATAGCTAGTTGGTTGTTTTGCTGGGTTGCTAGGCTCTCTAGCAGCAGTTGTCCCTTTACCAGAAAAAATGTATAATGGAATAAAAAGTGAACCTACAAAAATGATACCGTATATTTACGGGATACGTCAACTGTAGTGACCCGAACTTTTCCATGTTTATATATATTAATTAAGATTGATATTTACATGATTAAATGTTTCCAACATGTTAAGCAATCAAACTTGTTAAGACTTGATTAATTGAAATAGGTTTCATATAGACAATTGACCACCCAAGTTGACCGGTGATTCACGAACGTTAAAACTTGTAAAAACTATACGATGACATATATATGGTTATATATATAGTTAACATGATTTTATTATAAGTATGTATCTCATTAGGTATTTTAACAATGAGTTATATACATAAAAATGAGACTATTAATTTAAGAAACTCGAAAACGATATATATAACGATTATCGTTATAACAACGTCTTACTAGGTACATATGAATCATATTAGGATATTGATACACTTGGTTAATTATGTTAAATGATAAGTAAATATATTATTAAGTGTATTAACAATGAAATACATATGTAAAAATAAGACTACTAACTTAATGATTTCGAAACGAGACATATATGTAACGATTATCGTTGTAACGACATTTAACTGTATATACATCATACTAAGATATATTATATATCATAATATCATGATAATATAACAATTTAACATCTCATTTGTTATAATAAACAATGGGTTAACAACATTCAACAAGATCGTTAACCTAAAGGTTTCAAAACAACATTTACATGTAACGACTAACGATGACTTAACGACTCAGTTAAAATGTATATACATGTAGTGTTTTAATATGTATTCATACACTTTTGAAAGACTTCAAGACACTTATCAAAATACTTCTACTTAACAAAAATGCTTACAATTACATCCTCGTTCAGTTTCATCAACAATTCTACTCGTATAACCCGTATTCGTACTCGTACAATACACAGCTTTTAGATGTATGTACTATTGGTATATACACTCCAATGATCAGCTCTTAGCAGCCCATGTGAGTCACCTAACACATGTGGGAACCATCATTTGGCAACTAGCATGAAATATCTCATAAAATTACAAAAATATGAGTAATCATTCATGACTTATTTACATGAAAACAAAATTACATATCCTTTATATCTAATCCATACACCAACGACCAAAAACACCTACAAACACTTTCATTCTTCAATTTTCTTCATCTAATTGATCTCTCTCAAGTTCTATCTTCAAGTTCTAAGTGTTCTTCATAAATTCTACAAGTTCTAGTTACATAAAATCAAGAATACTTTCAAGTTTGCTAGCTCACTTCCAATCTTGTAAGGTGATCATCCAACCTCAAGAAATCTTTGTTTCTTACAGTAGGTTATCATTCTAATACAAGGTAATAATCATATTCAAACTTTGGTTCAATTTCTATAACTATAACAATCTTATTTCAAGTGATGATCTTACTTGAACTTGTTTTCGTGTCATGATTCTGCTTCAAGAACTTCGAGCCATCCAAGGATTCGTTGAAGCTAGATCCATTTTTCTCTTTTCCAGTAGGTTTATCCAAGGAACTTAAGGTAGTAATGATGTTCATAACATCATTCGATTCATACATATAAAGCTATCTTATTCGAAGGTTTAAACTTGTAATCACTAGAACATAGTTTAGTTAATTCTAAACTTGTTCGCAAACAAAAGTTAATCCTTCTAACTTGACTTTTAAAATCAACTAAAAACATGTTCTATATCTATATGATATGCTAACTTAATGATTTAAAACCTGGAAACACAAAAAATACCGTAAAACCGGATTTACACCGTCGTAGTAACACCGCGGGCTGTTTTGGGTTAGGTAATTAAAAAAACTATGATAAAATTTGATTTAAAAGTTGTTATTTTGAGAAAATGATTTTTATTATGAACATGAAACTATATCCAAAAATTATGGTTAAACTCAAAGTGGAAGTATGTTTTCTAAAATGGTCATCTAGACGTCGTTCTTTCGACAGAAATGACTACCTTTACAAAAATGACTTGTAACTTATTTTTCTGACTATAAACCTATACTTTTTCTGTTTAGATTCATAAAATAGAGTTCAATATGAAACCATAGCAATTTGATTCACTCAAAACGGATTTAAAATGAAGAAGTTATGGGTAAAACAAGATTGGATAATTTTTCTCATTTTAGCTACATGAAAATTGGTAACAAATCTATTCCAACCATAACTTAATCAACTTGTATTGTATATTATGTAATCTTGAGATACCATAGACACGTATACAATGTTTCGACCTATCATGTCGACACATCTATATATATTTCGAAACAACCATAGACACTCTATATGTGAATGTTGGAGTTAGCTATACAGGGTTGAGGTTGATTCCAAAATATATATAGTTTGAGTTGTGATCAATACTGAGATACGTATACACTGGGTCGTGGATTGATTCAAGATAATATTTATCGATTTATTTCTGTACATCTAACTGTGGACAACTAGTTGTAGGTTACTAAAGAGGACAGCTGACTTAATAAACTTAAAACATCAAAATATATTAAAAGTGTTGTAAATATATTTTGAACATACTTTGATATATATGTATATATTGTTATAGGTTCGTGAATCAACCAGTGGCCAAGTCTTACTTCTCATCGAAGTAAAAATCTGTGAAAGTGAGTTATAGTCCCACTTTTAAAATCTAATATTTTTGAGATGAGAATACATGCAGGTTTTATAAATGATTTACAAAATAGACACAAGTAATTGAAACTACATTATATGGTTGAATGATTGAAATCGAATATGCCCCTTTTTATTAAGTTTGGTAATCTATGAATTAGGGAACAGACACCCTAATTGATGTGAACTCTAAAGATAAATCTATTGGGCCTAACAAACCCCATCCAAAGTACCGGATGCTTTAGTACTTCGAAATTTATATCATATCCGAAGGGTGTCCCTGAATGATGGGGATATTCTTATATATGCATCTTGTTAATGTCGGTTACCAGGTGTTCACTATATGAATGATTTTTATCTCTATGTATGGGATGTGTATTGAAATATGAAATCTTGTGGTCTATTGTTACGATTTGATATATATAGGTTAAACCTATAACTCACCAACATTTTTGTTGACGTTTAAAGCATGTTTATTCTCAGGTGAATATTAAGAGCTTCCGCTGTTGCATACTAAAATAAGGACAAGATTTGGAGTCCATGTTTGTATGATATTGTGTAAAAACTGCATTCAAGAAACTGATTTCGATGTAACATATTTGTATTTTAAACCATTATGTAATGGTCGTGTGTAAACAGGATATTTTAGATTATCATTATTTGATAATCTACGTAAAGCTTTTTAAACCTTTATTTATGAAATAAAGGTTATGGTTTGTTTTAAAAATGAATGCAGTCTTTGAAAAACGTCTCATATAGAGGTCAAAACCTCGCAACGAAATCAATTAATTTGAAACGTTTTTAATCAATAAGAACGGGACATTTCAGTTGGTATCAGAGCGTTGGTCTTAGAGAACCAGAATTTTGCATTAGTGTGTCTTATCGAGTTTGTTAGGATGCATTAGTGAGTCTGGACTTCGACCGTGTTTACTTGAAAAATGATTGCTTAACAAATTTTGTTGGAAACTATATATTTTTAACATGTGAATATTATGTGATATATTAATCTCTTAACGCGTTTGATATTATGTGATAGATGTCTACCTCTAGAACAAGTCCCATTGACTCACCTAATAATAATGAAGAGTCAAATGTAAATTGGAATGATTCGTGGACTGATTCATAAGTTCCCGAAGAGGAACCGGAAGAAGAGTCGGAACCGGAAGAAGAATTGGAACCGGAAGAAGAATCGGAACCGGATGAAGAAATAGAACCGGTGGGGGAAATAATAAAACGGTTAAGTAAAAGAAAATCCTCAACCAACCGACCAAGGTTAATTATGGTCAATGATGTTTCTGCCAAGGAAGCAAAATATTGGGAGGATTACCAATTCTCCGATGAATCGGATTCCGATGAGAATTCCGATGATGTTATAGAAATTACCCCAACTGAATTTAAAAAGGCAAAAGAAAATAATAAGGGAAAGGGCATAAAAATAGAGAAATCTAATTCCAACCCCGATGAACTTTATATGTATCGTCAACCCCCGAAGTCCTTAAGTTGTAACAATGACCCGGGAACCTCTAAACCACCAGGTTTTTCTAAACCAATGTGGAAAACGATGGCTCGTATTAGGGGAACATCATATATCCCTAGAAACTTGGCAAAACGAACCAAAACCGAAGAAGAAGAAACAAGCGAGTCGGAATAAGATAGTTGTATTCGTGTGGTGTAATATATGTAATATAGTGTGCTTATGCTTTATGATATATGTAAAAATTGCTTGTATTAATAAGTATTTTTTTTTATGAATCTAACTCTTGTCTATTTTACAGTATAAAAACACAAAATGGATAGACAACCCAATATTTTAAGAGACCTACCCAGAGACACGATTGATGAAATCTTGTCTAGAGTCGGTCAGAGTTCTTCGACACAACTATTTAAGGCGAGATCAGTTTGTAAGACATTCGAAGAACGTTCCAAGAATGCCTTGGTTTATAAAAGGCTTTCGTTCGAAAGATGGGGGATATCACATTGGGAAATCCATAAGTTACGATGTGATTACTTTGACGCATATATTGCGGGGAACCCAAATGCTATTTTACGCAATGGGTTAAGAAATTATTTTGACTCAATATATCCGAATATTGGACTTCGTGATTTAGAAAACGCGGCTAACATGCAACATAAAGAAGCATGTTATGCTTACGGATTAGTAATGTTCGCTTCTCACCAAAGTGAGAACAAGAACATCGGGCTACAACTATTAAACAAAACGTTCCCACAAGTGACGGAGTCGGTAATTGGGGTAAGAAATGAGGTTTTTAGATTGTTACGGGACTGTTGGACATTACGTAACCCTCGTCCCTTTGACGACGTTACAACACGCTGTCTTATCAATGGCCATAACGGTTATGTTCCACAAGACCAAGGATGGGAAGTAGTCCTAGTAAAACCAGAATGCATGACTTGTTTCTGGACGTATGAATTACGTGTCTTTATTGCCTTTGCTGAACGACTTGTGTACTAGCTAGAATTATCTTCACAACCATCTTGTATCAAATTTATTGTGTGCTATATTTCATGCTATATGTAAAATAAGCGGTATTGTAAGTTTGTAAAATATTGTGTAAAAGTTTGAACGCGAAATATTATTATAATCAGTTTTTCATATAGAATTGTAGTAGTTGAATTGTATATTAGCTACTAAGTATGAACTTAACGGGTAGGTACTACCCAAATTTAAACTTATAAAACGCTAATATGAAGAAAAAGCTTTTATAAATGAGTTCATATTATGCTATGAAATACTATTAACTACTCTTAATATTCGGTATGATTAACTTGTTCCATTTGACTATTTTGAAGGAAATGGCACCGACTACTCGACACACCGTGAATATGAATGAAGAGGAATTCCTTACTTTTCTAGCTTCAAACATAGCCGCAGTACAGGCTGCGCTACATACCAACAATAACCTTGGATCTAGCAGTACAGGAAATCGTGTAGGATGCACCTACAAAGAATTCACTGCCTGCAAACCTTTGGAATTTGATGGAACCGACGGACTGATCGGATTGAAACGGTGGACCGAGAAGGTCGAATCGGTGTTTGCCATAAGTAAGTGTACTGAAGAGGACAAAGTGAAGTACGCTACGCATACCTTCACAGGTTCTGAGTTAACATGGTGGAATACCTATCTAGAGCAAGTGGGACAAGACGATGCGTACGCACTACCGTGGTCAGCATTCAAGCACTTGATGAATGAGAAGTACCGTCCCAGAACCGAGGTCAATAAGCTCAAGACAGAACTTAGAGGGTTACGAACCCAAAGATTTGACATTACCACGTACGAAAGACGATTCACAGAATTGTGCCTATTGTGTTCGGGAGCATTCGAAGATGAGGAAGAGAAGATCGACGCGTTTGTGAAAGGATTACCGGAAAGAATCCAAAAAGATATAAGTTCACACGAGCCCGCCTCTATACAACAGGCATGTAGAATGGCTTACAAACTAGTGAACCAGATTGAAGAAAGAATTAAAGAACAGACTGCTGAAGAGGCCAATGTGAAGCAAGTCAAAAGAAAGTGGGAGGAAAACGGTGATAAGAATCACCAATACAACAATAACAGCAATTACAACAATAATCGCAACAATTATCCCAACAATCGCAACATCAATCGCAACTACAACAAACGGCCCAACAACAACAACAACAACAACAGCAACTACAACAATCATCCCAATAACAATAATAACCGCAACAACAACAATCAGAAGCAGCTATGCCAAAGGTGTGAAAAGTATCACTCGGGGTTCTGCACCAAATTTTGCAACAAGTGTAAAAGAAATGGTCATAGCACGGCGACGTGTGAGGTCTACGGACCAGGGGTTAACAGAACGAAAGGAACAAATGGTGTCGGAACAAGTAATGGCGAAGCAAGTAGTGTCGGAGCAAGTTATGCCAATGTAGTTTGTTATAAATGTGGAAAACCGGGCCACATTATTAGAAATTGCCCGAACCAGGAGAACACGAATGGACAAGGCCGCGGAAGAGTTTTCAATATTAATGCGGCAGAGGCACAGGAAGACCCGGAGCTTGTTACGGGTACGTTTCTTATTGACAATAAATCTGCTTACGTTTTATTTGATTCGGTTGTGGATAGAAGCTATATGAGTAGAGATTTTTGTGCTAAATTAAGTTGTCCATTGACGCCGTTGGATAGTAAATTTTTACTCGAATTAGCAAACGGTAAATTAATTTCAGCAGATAATATATGCCGGAATCGAGACATTAAACTGGGTAGCGAAATATTTAAGATTGATTTGATACCAGTAGAGTTAGGGAGTTTTGATGTAATAGTTGGCATGGACTGGCTGAAGAAGGTGAAAGCAGAGATCGTATGTTATAAAAATGCAATTCGCATTGTACGAGAAGAAGGAGAACCCTTAATGGTGTACGGAGAAAAGGGCAACACGAAGCTACATCTTATTAGTAATTTGAAGGCACAAAAACTAATAAGAAAAGGTTGCTATGCTGTTCTAGCACACGTCGAGAAAATACAAACTGAAGAAAAGAGCATCAATGATGTTCCCGTCGCAAAAGAATTTCCCGATGTATTTCCGAAAGAATTACCGGGATTACCCCCACATCGATCCGTTGAATTTCAAATAGATCTTGTACCAGGAGCTGCACCAATAGCTCGTGCTCCTTACAAACTCGCACCCAGCGAGATGAAAGAACTGCAAAGCCAATTACAAGAACTTTTAGAGCATGGTTTCATTCGACCAAGCACATCACCGTGGGGAGCTCCTGTTTTGTTTGTCAAGAAGAAAGATGGTACATTCAGGTTGTGTATCGACTACCGAGAGTTGAACAAACTTACCATCAAGAACCGCTACCCACTACCGAGAATCGACGACTTATTTGATCAACTACAAGGCTCGTCTGTTTATTCAAAGATTGACTTACGTTCCGGGTATCATCAAATGCGAGTGAAAGAAGATGATATTCCAAAGACTGCTTTCAGAACACGTTACGGTCATTACGAGTTTATGGTCATGCCGTTTGGTTTAACTAATGCACCAGCTGTGTTCATGGACCTTATGAACTGAGTGTGTGGACCATACCTTGACAAGTTTGTCATTGTTTTCATTGATGACATACTTATTTACTCAAAGAATGACCAAGAACACGGTGAACATTTGAGAAAGGTGTTAGAAGTATTGAGGAAGGAAGAATTGTACGCTAAGTTTTCAAAGTGTGCATTTTGGTTGGAAGAAGTTCAATTCCTCGGTCACATAGTGAACAAAGAAGGTATTAAGGTGGATCCGGCAAAGATAGAAACTGTTGAAAAGTGGGAAACCCCGAAAACTCCAAAACACATACGCCAGTTTTTAGGACTAGCTGGTTACTACAGAAGGTTCATCCAAGACTTTTCCAGAATAGCAAAACCCTTGACTGCATTAACGCATAAAGGGAAGAAATTTGAATGGAAGGATGAACAAGAGAAAGCGTTTCAGTTATTGAAGAAAAAGCTAACTACGTCACCGATATTGTCATTGCCTGAAGGGAATGATGATTTTGTGATTTATTGTGATGCATCAAAGCAAGGTCTCGGTTGTGTATTAATGCAACGAATGAAGGTGATTGCTTATACGTCTAGACAATTGAAGATTCATGATAAGACTAAAAAGGAACATACATTTCATAGCAATATCCCTCCTAAATAATAGGTTTTCATATGTAATTGTATTATATTTTCATTGTAATTGTTTAAATAAATAAGTGCGAAGACAAAAGGCGAAAACGATGATTTGAAGATGCAAATGACCAAAAAGCTCAAATGTACAAGATACAATCCAAGTGGTTCAATTTATTGATGAGAAACTTCTAAAAATGACAAGAGTACAAGTTGCGGAACGCAAAGTACACGATATAAAATAATACGCAAGGACGTTCAAAAATCCGGAACCGGGACATGAGTCAACTCTCAACGCTCGACGCAAAGGACTAAAAATTACAAGTCAACTATGCACATAAATATAATATAATATTTAAATAATTCTTAAAATTATTTATATATTATATTTATTTATATATTATGTCGGCAAAGCTAAGATCCAAATTGATGTGAGCTGGAAAATCAAACTCCACGACTCGCGGAGTTTGAAGGCAAAAAACTCCACGACTCGCGGAGTTTGAAAAATCAGAAATCCCTATAAAAGGCCATGCATTCTGCCGAGTAAAAATAAAAAAATAATAATAATAATACTCTGTAATAAATAAATAAATAAATATATATATAATATATATAGTATAGGGTAGTTTTATATTAGATTAGTTCGGGTTATGTAAAGGTTATTTTACGGGTTTTTGAAGTCGAAATTCTGTCCGTTTAACACTACGCGATAAATACTCAATGTAAGTTATGTTCTCCTTTTTAAATTAATGTCTCGTACTTAAGTTATTATTATGCTTATTTGAGCCAAAGTAATCATGATGTTGGACTAAATATTAAAGACGGGGTAATTGGGCTTTGTACCATAATTGGGGTTTGGACAAAAGAACGACACTTGTGGAAATTAGACTATGGGCTATTAATGGGCTTTATATTTGTTTAACTAAATGATAGTTTGTTAATTTTAATATAAAGATTTACAATTGGACGTCCCTATAAATAACCATATACACTCGATCGGACACGATGGGCGGGGTATTTATATGTACGAATAATAGTTCATTTAACCGGACACGGAAATGGATTAATAGTCACTAGAATTATTAAAACAGGGGTGAAATTATGTACAAGGACACTTGGCATAATTGATAACAAAGTATTAAAACCTTGGGTTACACGCAGTCGATAACCTGGTGTAATTATTAAACAAAGTATTAAAATCTTGTTACAGTTTAAGTCCCCAATTAGTTGGAATATTTGACTTCGGACATAAGGATAATTTGACGAGGACACTCGCACTTTATATTTATGACTGATGGACCGTTATGGACAAAAACCAGATGGACTTATCAAATAATCCAGGACAAAGGACAATTAACCCAGGGTAATAAATAATCAAAACGTCAAACATCATGGTTACGGAAGTTTAAATAAGCATAATATATTTTATTTCATTTTTCCTCGTACTTTTATTTATTGTCATTTTAATTATTGTCATTTATTTTATATTGTTAGTTAAATATCGTCATTTACTTTACGCTTCGCTTAAAATATAAAATCGACAAACCGGTCATTAAACGGTAAAACTCCCTTTTATATATTATTAATATAATATATTTTGTACGAATATAATTGTTTAAAATATAGTGTGAAATAAGCCAGCTCCCTGTGGAACGAACCGGACTTACTAAAAACTATACTATTCTACGATTAGGTACACTGCCTATAGTGTTGTAGCAAGGTTTAGGTATATCCCATTTGTAAATAAATAATTAAAACTTGTATAATTTGTAACGTATTTCGTAGTAAAATATAGTACTATCACGTACCCCACGCCACGACATCAAGTTTTTGGCGCCGCTGCCGGGGAACTCGGCGAAACGCTATATTTTTAATTTATTTTTCTATAAATATATTTATATATCATTTTAGAAAAATAATATAAAATTTAAAAAAAAAACACGTTTTTCAAACTCCACGACTCGCGGAGTTTGCAGGCTTAAAACTCCACGACTCGCGGAGCCACCCTGACACCGACAGAAACCCTAATCAGCATTTATTACGGATAATTATTATTATTATTAATAAACCCTAATTACTTAATTATTATTATAATTAGTTTAAGTTTTTAAATTAAATTGTATTTTAAATTTTAATTAGTTTTATTATATATAAAAATTAATAGTTTTATAAAATAAATAATATAAAAATAATATTTTTATAAAAAATTGTACTTTTTAAAACTTTTAGTTTATTTTTATATTTTGTCCCTTTTTATTCGTTTTTAGCTAACTTTTGTAATTTTCGCTCATTTTTAGTTTTAAGATATAGTTTTTGCCATAGTTATTTTTATTTCTAGATTTTTAGGCTTTGCCGTAAAATTCCTTAAGTGCTTTTTCTTTAGATTAAGATTTAGGCGCTTTGGAATTTTGCGACGCCGTTTTTCGCTTTAGTTTTAAATAGATTTTAGTGCCTTTAAGTAATTGCCGTTTTCTGAATAAAATTGCATTTACCTTTAGACATTTAGGCGCAACTTTTTAGATATAATTTTTAGACTTTTAAGTTTCGATGTTTTTCTTTCTAATTTTTATCTTTCGACGTTTTTCGACGCGCATTCTTTTTCTTTCTTATTTCTCGACGCTTTAGTTTTTAGGACTTAGAAATTTTCTCTATTTCTTATCTAATATCTCAAACGGAAAGAAAAATTATTTAAGTAGTTAAATTAATGGACGTTGACAATTTTCTGCTTCGTAGTAATAGTTGGATTTGTTAGTGGCTGAGTTGTGAGCTTCCGATTTAAAGGGTTCTGGCTCCCTGCTGCATCTTTTGGCTATTCGAAACGTGGGCAAAAGCAGAAAAGTCTATTAATTGGACAACTTATATAAGTTTTTCTATTTTTATAACTAATAGGATAATTAGTAAATGCACCACATTGTAGCTAAAATTTGGCCATCGCAATAAAATGGAAAATTTTGAAAACAAGGCTATGGAAACTCTTTTTGATATCCAAAATCAATTAAATCAATACTCTCAAACGAGTGTTGATGACAATTCGATCAGTCAATCTTGGATCACGAACGACGAAACAATAACTGGTTGTGAAATATGTGGAGATTATCACTCAACATGGGAATGTTACTATTACATTCCTATGGAAAATTACGCACCCACGGAACCTGAATGGAATGATTATGAAGAATACAATTTAAATTGGGATTATTCCCACGAATATTTCCAAACTCAACAACCAGTAGACGAGGAAAATTACGTGTCTGAAAATTTATTAGACAATATGAAAATCAAACTCGAAGAACTCAATGCTCAAAATGAACAAATAAGAGAGTTTGTAAACCGGCAAGCTGAAACTCTATTAGACTACACACCTGTTTATCTGAGGAGTATTGTGCAAGAAAATCTCATATCATCGAATTTTGATGAATTCGAGAGCTCCGAAATCACCAACTATCCCGATGATACTTTTTATTCAGCTTTACCAATTTCACAACATATCGACACATTAGCCTCTACCGACGAAATCATCGATCCATCTATGGATGAAGAAGAAGTAAGGAAGACAAATTTGTACTCTTGGGAAAACGATAACGTTGAAAATTTTACCCCCGAGACCAAAATAATGGGACCGATAAGTACCGTTAATGAAGAAGAATCTACTCCAATCCCGAAATTCACCATTCCACAACCTTCCAACACAATATTCTCAATAGACAAGTCATTTACCAAAGATGAACTACAAGCTGTAATAGATATTGACACCTCAAATTTCACCCAATTGGGTAATAGAGGTGAAAACTTTGATCCCGAGAATGAACGAAAGGAAATGTTAGGAATTGTCCACCCTATAGAAATATGTATGTCGGTGTATATCGATCCATTTGACCAAGAACCAGAAAAGAGACATATCCATTTACTAAAAGCTACACTTAAAAAAGAATTAAGTAGTGACAATCGGGCGAGTCTAAACTTTAAACCCATTGATATATTATACACCACCCGAGATGTAAATAACTGGCTCACTATTTTAATTTGTGGAACTTATTCTACCGACTTCACATGTCGTCAGCTAAGTGTGGGGAAGTTTAACCCCACTTAACGTTAAATTAGGGGTTCGGGTTAGTGCATAACTCGTTAATAAAAATGCACGATTAGGGTAAAAGATGCATTTTCAAAAATTATCAAACAGTTCAGAAAAGCAACCATTTTTGAAAGAAAAAAAAAAGCATGTGTGATAAAACAAGAAGGAATGAACGATGAGGCGCGCCATCTATCATTCGACGAGCTTTGTAATTACAAACTGGGTATTTTCAATCACTTTTCTACACTAATCACCCTCATGAATTTATAATTATAGTCTGATTTCATGCTAATGAGGGCATTGCATGATCTCAAGTGTGGGGAAGGGTTATAAATTCTCTCGGGTTTACACTTGGTTTATTTGCCAAATTTTGTGAAAATTTTAAAAAAAATTTCAACTAAATGAATTCAAAATCATGTTTATACATATTTATGAACGATGAAAATTAGGTGTTAATACCGAAATTATCGTTACCTAGGAAAGGACATAAATTGAGAAACACCCTAAAACGCTTGAATTCATTTAAAATGGAATAAAGGAGAATAAAAAGGCAAAGAACATAATAAATAAAAGCCAAGTGTGGGGAGAATATACCAAGTTATTCAATAAAAAATTATCTATCACATGTTTCCGTAAAGTTATTGCAGGTGTTTTTGTTTTGGACTAAATTAACTGTTTTACCCGATGAAAGAAAAGAAAAGATGGATCTACACGATGAATCAATTCCATCATTAAGAGGAAGTAAAGTCTTCTGAAAAAGACACGCGCTTCTTGGTTTAGGTCAAGAAGTTGTCGTCCAGACCAGCTGTAGGTTGACGAAAAATCTAGAAAAGTCATCTCTAAAATCAGCAGGAAATCCACGGACCTCAGCATAAAACAGGGTCGTCAAGTGGTCAGATTTATCCTAACCATGAGAAGGATTTATCTCGTACAATGGGGGGCACCGTGCAAATTAGCTTGATAAGACTAATGAATCAGATCCCCAGAAAGGATAACCTCCTTAAAAGATCCAAAATCAGCTTTTAAGACTGATATTACTCAATCCTTGAGATTGACCTTAAAGATTGAGAATTCAAACTCATGGAATTCAATGATATCTAAACTCGAGCTTGAACGAGAAAATATTTTGATCAAAAGTTACAAACCGATTTGTTTTCTGAAAACCCATTTTTAATGCGTTCATTACCATTGAACGTAAAATCCTAGGAATTCACCTGGAATTCATTAGGTCACCTGAACCAAATCGGGTGTCAACCGTAAGAACGGTGGTTGCATAGCATGGTCAAAGACAGGACCTTGTGCCAGACCGAAAAAATTATAGGATGATCTTTACTATTGCTCCTACAAAGGATAGTAATTGCGTCCGACACGTTATAGACCATAATTAAATGCATGTCATTAGACATTGCCTTAACAGTTTCTTGTTCATCGCTTTCCTTTACAACCGGACGGTAGTTTGCCGAAATGTAATATACGGGACAAGTAAACTGGACGTGTTGCTTTCCTAATACAAGGTTAGCAAGTGGGTAACACAAAACCACAAGTGTTGAGCTAAAATTTTCAAATCTGAAACCCACACAACCCACAAAAATATTTTGCAAACACCGGTGAATGGTTATTCCGGAAAACTTATCTAGGGTAAAAGCTAGATTGAATTTTCAAAAGATCAAATGTTTTCATAAAGATCCAATTTCCTTAAGGATCTAAATTTTCATAGTCATGTGGGACTGTAAACCGCCTTTCAAATGTGCACTTTGCTTTGGAAACTGAAAGTAAATCGGCTATTTGATTGCAAGTGTCGTTGACCTAAACCCGAGGCAACTGTGGATGACACACCCACCTTTAACCATGGTTCTATCGTTACTATCATTGTTTATACCACCATATCAAAATCACTAATGTACAAAGTGTGATGAATAAAAAAGTGATTCATGTATGTTTTTATTTCAAGTTCTGTATTGCTTGAGGACAAGCAACACTCAAGTGTGGGGATATTTGATAAGACTAAAAAGGAACATACATTTCATAGCAATATCCCTCCTAAATAATAGGTTTTCATATGTAATTGTATTATATTTTCATTGTAATTGTTTAAATGAATAAGTGCGAAGACAAAAGGCGAAAACGATGATTTGAAGACGCAAATGACCAAAAAGCTCAAATGTACAAGATACAATCCAAGTGGTTCAATTTATTGATGAGAAACTTCTAAAAATGACAAGAGTACAAGTTGCGGAACGCAAAGTACACGATATAAAATAATACGCAAGGACGTTCAAAAATCCGGAACCGGGACATGAGTCAACTCTCAACGCTCGACGCAAAGGACTAAAAATTACAAGTCAACTATGCACATAAATATAATATAATATTTAAATAATTCTTAAAATTATTTATATATTATATTTATTTATATATTATGTCGGCAAAGCTAAGATCCAAATTGATGTGAGCTGGAAAATCAAACTCCACGACTCGCGGAGTTTGAAGGCAAAAAACTCCACGACTCGCGGAGTTTGAAAAATCAGAAATCCCTATAAAAGGCCATGCATTCTGCCGAGTAAAAATAAAAAAATAATAATAATAATACTCTGTAATAAATAAATAAATATATATATATATATATATATATATATATATATATATATATATATATATATATATATATATATAGTATAGGGTAGTTTTATATTAGATTAGTTCGGGTTATGTAAATGTTATTTTACGGGTTTTTGAAGTCGAAATTCTGTCCGTTTAACACTACGCGATAAATACTCAATGTAAGTTATGTTCTCCTTTTTAAATTAATGTCTCGTACTTAAGTTATTATTATGCTTATTTGAGCCAAAGTAATCATGATGTTGGACTAAATATTAAAGACGGGGTAATTGGGCTTTGTACCATAATTGGGGTTTGGACAAAAGAACGACACTTGTGGAAATTAGACTATGGGCTATTAATGGGCTTTATATTTGTTTAACTAAATGATAGTTTGTTAATTTTAATATAAAGATTTACAATTGGACGTCCCTATAAATAACCATATACACTCGATCGGACACGATGGGCGGGGTATTTATATGTACGAATAATAGTTCATTTAACCGGACATGGAAATGGATTAATAGTCACTAGAATTATTAAAACAGGGGTGAAATTATGTACAAGGACACTTGGCATAATTGATAATAAAGTATTAAAACCTTGGGTTACACGCAGTCGATAACCTGGTGTAATTATTAAACAAAGTATTAAAATCTTGTTACAGTTTAAGTCTCCAATTAGTTGGAATATTTGACTTCGGACATAAGGATAATTTGACGAGGACACTCGCACTTTATATTTATAACTGATGGACCGTTATGGACAAAAACCAGATGGACTTATCAAATAATCCAGGACAAAGGACAATTAACCCAGGGTAATAAATAATCAAAACGTCAAACATCATGGTTACGGAAGTTTAAATAAGCATAATATATTTTATTTCATTTTTCCTCGTACTTTTATTTATTGTCATTTTAATTATTGTCATTTATTTTATATTGTTAGTTAAATATCGTCATTTACTTTACGCTTCGCTTAAAATATAAAATCGACAAACCGGTCATTAAACGGTAAAACCCCCTTTTATATATTATTAATATAATATATTTTGTACGAATATAATTGTTTAAAATATAGTGTGAAATAAGCCAGCTCCCTATGGAACGAACCGGACTTACTAAAAATTATACTATTCTACGATTAGGTACACTGCCTATAGTGTTGTAGCAAGGTTTAGGTATATCCCATTTATAAATAAATAATTAAAACTTGTATAATTTGTAACGTATTTCGTAGTAAAATATAGTACTATCACGTACCCCACGCCACGACATCAATTCACGAGCAAAATTATACGATGCATGATTTGAAATTAGGCGCGGTTGTTTTTGCATTAAAGACTTGGAGGCACTACTTATATGGGGTCAAAAGTATTATATATACCGACCACAAAAGTCTTCAACACATATTTAATCAGAAACAACTGAATATGAGGCAGCGTAGGTGGATTGAATTGTTGAATGATTACGACTTTGAGATTCGTTACCACCCGGGGAAGGCAAATGTGGTAGCTGACGCCTTGAGCAGGAAGGACAGAGAACCCATTCGAGTAAAATCTATGAATATAATAATTCATAATAACCTTACTACTCAAATAAAGGAGGCGCAACAAGGAGTTTTAAAAGAGGGAAATTTAAAGGATGAAATACCCAAAGGATCGGAGAAGCATCTTAATATTCGAGAAGACGGAACCCGGTATAGGGCTGAAAGGATTTAGGTACCAAAATTTGGAGATATGAGAGAAATGGTACTTAGAGAAGCTCATAAAACCAGATACTCAATACATCCTGGAACGGGGAAGATGTACAAGGATCTCAAGAAACATTTTTGGTGGCCGGGTATGAAAGCCGATGTTGCTAAATACGTAGGAGAATGTTTGACGTGTTCTAAGGTCAAAGCTGAGCATCAGAAACCATCAGGTCTACTTCAACAACCCAAAATCCCGGAATGGAAATGGGAAAACATTACCATGGATTTCATTACTAAATTGCCAAGGACTGCAAGTGGTTTTGATATTATTTGGGTAATAGTTGATCGTCTCACCAAATCAGCACATTTCCTGCCAATAAGAGAAGATGACAAGATGGAGAAGTTAGCACGACTGTATTTAAAGGAAGTCGTCTCTAGACATGGAATACCAATCTCTATTATCTCTGATAGGGATGGCAGATTTATTTCAAGATTCTGGCAGACATTACAGCAAGCATTAGGAACTCGTCTAGACATGAGTACTGCCTATCATCCACAAACTGATGGGCAGAGCAAAAGGACGATACAAACGCTTGAAGACATGCTACGAGCATGTGTTATTGATTTCGGAAACAGTTGGGATCGACTTCTACCGTTAGCAGAATTTTCCTACAACAACAGCTACCATTCAAGCATTGAGATGGCGCCGTTTGAAGCACTTTATGGTAGAAAGTGCAGGTCTCCGATTTGTTGGAGTGAAGTGGGGGATAGAGAGATTACGAGTCCGGAGATTATACAAGAAACTACCGAGAAGATCATCCAAATTCAACAACGGTTGAAAACCGCCCAAAGTCGATAAAAGAGCTACGCTGACATTAAAAGAAAAGATATAGAATTTGAAATTGGAGAGATGGTCATGCTTAAAGTTGCACCTTGGAAAGGCGTTGTTCGATTTGGTAAACGAGGGAAATTAAATCCAAGGTATATTGGACCATTCAAGATTATTGATCGTGTCGGACCAGTAGCTTACCGACTTGAGTTACCTCAACAACTCGCGGCTGTACATAACACTTTCCACGTCTCGAATTTGAAGAAATGTTTTGCTAAAGAAGATCTCACTATTCCGTTAGATGAAATCCAAATCAACGAAAAACTTCAATTCATCGAAGAACCCGTCGAAATAATGGATCGTGAGGTTAAAAGACTTAAGCAAAACAAGATACCAATTGTTAAGGTTCGATGGAATGCTCGTAGAGGACCCGAGTTCACCTGGGAGCGTGAAGATCAGATGAAGAAGAAATACCCGCATCTACTTCCAGAAGATTCGTCAACACCTTCAACAGCTTAAAATTTCGGGACGAAATTTATTTAACGGGTAGGTACTGTAGTGACCCGAACTTTTCCATGTTTATATATATTAATTTAGATTGATATTTACA
The DNA here is from genome assembly GCF_046630445.1 of Rutidosis leptorrhynchoides. Classification (NCBI taxonomy): domain Eukaryota; kingdom Viridiplantae; phylum Streptophyta; class Magnoliopsida; order Asterales; family Asteraceae; genus Rutidosis; species Rutidosis leptorrhynchoides. The sequence goes on along the minus strand of NC_092334.1, from coordinate 535,144,243 downwards.
TAATTAAATGTTTCCAACATGTTAAGCAATCAAACTTGTTAAGACTTGATTAATTGAAATAGGTTTCATATAGACAATTGACCACCCAAGTTGACCGGTGATTCACGAACGTTAAAACTTGTAAAAACTATACGATGACATATATATGGTTATATATATAGTTAACATTATTTTATTATAAGTATGTATCTCATTAGGTATTTTAACAATGAGTTATATACATAAAAATGAGACTATTAATTTAAGAAACTCGAAAACGATATATATAACGATTATCGTTATAACAACGTCTTACTAGGTACATATGAATCATATTAGGATATTGATACACTTGGTTAATTATGTTAAATGATAAGTAAATATATTATTAAGTGTATTAACAATGAAATACATATGTAAAAATAAGACTACTAACTTAATGATTTCGAAACGAGACATATATGTAACGATTATCGTTGTAACGACATTTAACTGTATATACATCATACTAAGATATATTATATATCATAATATCATGATAATATAACAATTTAACATCTCATTTGTTATAATAAACAATGGGTTAACAACATTCAACAAGATCGTTAACCTAAAGGTTTCAAAACAACATTTACATGTAACGACTAACGATGACTTAACGACTCAGTTAAAATGTATATACATGTAGTGTTTTAATATGTATTCATACACTTTTGAAAGACTTCAAGACACTTATCAAAATACTTCTACTTAACAAAAATGCTTACAATTACATCCTCGTTCAGTTTCATCAACAATTCTACTCGTATACACCCGTATTCGTACTCGTACAATACACAGCTTTTAGATGTATGTACTATTGGTATATACACTCCAATGATCAGCTCTTAGCAGCCCATGTGAGTCACCTAACACATGTGGGAACCATCATTTGGCAACTAGCATGAAATATCTCATAAAATTACAAAAATATGAGTAATCATTCATGACTTATTTACATGAAAACAAAATTACATATCCTTTATATCTAATCCATACACCAACGACCAAAAACACCTACAAACACTTTCATTCTTCAATTTTCTTCATCTAATTGATCTCTCTCAAGTTCTATCTTCAAGTTCTAAGTGTTCTTCATAAATTCTACAAGTTCTAGTTACATAAAATCAAGAATACTTTCAAGTTTGCTAGCTCACTTCCAATCTTGTAAGGTGATCATCCAACCTCAAGAAATCTTTGTTTCTTACAGTAGGTTATCATTCTAATACAAGGTAATAATCATATTCAAACTTTGGTTCAATTTCTATAACTATAACAATCTTATTTCAAGTGATGATCTTACTTGAACTTGTTTTCGTGTCATGATTCTGCTTCAAGAACTTCGAGCCATCCAAGGATCCGTTGAAGCTAGATCCATTTTTCTCTTTTCCAGTAGGTTTATCCAAGGAACTTAAGGTAGTAATGATGTTCATAACATCATTCGATTCATACATATAAAGTTATCTTATTCGAAGATTTAAACTTGTAATCACTAGAACATAGTTTAGTTAATTCTAAACTTGTTTGCAAACAAAAGTTAATCCTTATAACTTGACTTTTAAAATCAACTAAACACATGTTCTATATATATATGATATGCTAACTTAATGATTTAAAACCTGGAAACACGAAAAACACCGTAAAACCGGATTTACGCCGTCGTAGTAACACCGCGGGCTGTTTTGGGTTAGGTAATTAAAAAAACTATGATAAACTTTGATTTAAAAGTTGTTATTTTGAGAAAATGATTTTTATTATGAACATGAAACTATATCCAAAAATTATGGTTAAACTCAAAGTGGAAGTATGTTTTCTAAAATGGTCATCTAGACGTCGTTCTTTCGACTGAAATGACTACCTTTACAAAAACGACTTGTAACTTATTTTTCTGACTATAAACCTATACTTTTTCTGTTTAGATTCATAAAATAGAGTTCAATATGAAACCATAGCAATTTGATTCACTCAAAACGGATTTAAAATGAAGAAGTTATGGGTAAAACAAGATTGGATAATTTTTCTCATTTTAGCTACGTGAAAATTGGTAACAAATCTATTCCAACCATAACTTAATCAACTTGTATTGTATATTATGTAATCTTGAGATACCATAGACACGTATACAATGTTTCGACCTATCATGTCGACACATCTATATATATTTCGGAACAACCATAGACACTCTATATGTGAATGTTGGAGTTAGCTATACAGGGTTGAGGTTGATTCCAAAATATATATAGTTTGAGTTGTGATCAATACTGAGATACGTATACACTGGGTCGTGGATTGATTCAAGATAATATTTATCGATTTATTTCTGTACATCTAACTGTGGACAACTAGTTGTAGGTTACTAAAGAGGACAGCTGACTTAATAAACTTAAAACATCAAAATATATTAAAAGTGTTGTAAATATATTTTGAACATACTTTGATATATATGTATATATTGTTATAGGTTCGTGAATCAACCAGTGGCCAAGTCTTACTTCTCGACGAAGTAAAAATCTGTGAAAGTGAGTTATAGTCCCACTTTTAAAATCTAATATTTTTGGGATGAGAATACATGCAGGTTTTATAAATGATTTACAAAATAGACACAAGTACGTGAAACTACATTCTATGGTTGAATTATCGAAATCGAATATGCCCCTTTTTATTAAGTCTGGTAATCTAAGAATTAGGGAACAGACACCCTAATTGACGCGAATCCTAAAGATAGATCTATTGGGCCTAACAAACCCCATCCAAAGTACCGGATGCTTTAGTACTTCGAAATTTATATCATATCCGAAGGGTGTCCCGGAATGATGGGGATATTCTTATATATGCATCTTGTTAATGTCGGTTACCAGGTGTTCATCATATGAATGATTTTTATCTCTATGTATGGGATGTGTATTGAAATATGAAATCTTGTGGTCTATTGTTACGATTTGATATATATAGGTTAAACCTATAACTCACCAACATTTTTTGTTGACGTTTAAAGCATGTTTATTCTCAGGTGAATACTAAGAGCTTCCGCTGTTGCATACTAAAATAAGGACAAGATTTGGAGTCCATGTTTGTATGATATTGTGTAAAAACTGCATTCAAGAAACTGATTTCGATGTAACATATTTGTATTTTAAACCATTATGTAATGGTCGTGTGTAAACAGGATATTTTAGATTATCATTATTTGATAATCTACGTAAAGCTTTTTAAACCTTTATTTATGAAATAAAGGTTATGGTTTGTTTTAAAAATGAATGCAGTCTTTGAAAAACGTCTCATATAGAGGTCAAAACCTCGCAACGAAATCAATTAATATGGAACGTTTTTAATCAATAAGAACGGGACATTTCATCAACCCTCTCCCAATATTGCGCTCAATTGCCATGTTTATAAAATGATTTATGATTTATGTAAACATCGCTCGTATAACAACTAACAAATTCTAGGTAGTTAACTAAAAGTGGTTGATTTTTAGTTAATATAAACTGTTTTTTAAACGGTAAACACAAACCCTTTTTATCTAAGACATGACTCGAACTCACCTCGAGCTGATAAGCCATTTGATATCAAAGCTTGACGAGTTTTGATAGAAGTTGACGATTAAAGAACTTATATACTCTTAAACAAGTAACTTTATCAGCGAATTAGATTTAACAAACTTGATGAAAATAAAAGATAAAAGACATACTCCGTAATTAATAATAAATGGAATATTACATTACAATTTACTTAAAAATATAAGAGAAAATCTACAATTACATAAATTATACATAAAAACAATTTTACATGCTGACATGTCAAGTTGACTTGGCATCACACCTCATCTCACTAACATAACCCAACCCACTAACCTAACCAACCCACTAACTAAACTTAAATTAAATACTCCGTAAAATATTAGTATACATCAATAACCGTAATATTATAATTAATTTGTATCTGTCTCTCTATTCCTTAATGTAAACAGACAGACCCCAATTAAAATCATATGCTCTCAACTCTATTGCAAACCTTCTTCACATAGAAAACCATCTAAATATATGAATAAATTAGGGACTGCATCCAGAAAATACTTCTTATTTTTACCTTTACCCAACACAGATTCAACATAAATCCTTTACAAATGACTGAATCAAAAGGACTATTTTTAAGAATTGCAACTCTTAGTTTGTGTTTAGTGGGTCTATTGTTGGTGGGAATATCTCCTTTAACATGTTTGACTGTTTCAACACTTAAACCATAATACATTAGCAAACATGTTCGATATGTACAGTTTTAGGAGGATACAATCACCAAACAAAATATAACATTAATAAGAGAGGACATAAATTAATAAGAGAGGACATAAATTAATAAGAGAGCACATAAATTTAGTTCGTAAGTATAATGATATGCACTATACTACAAAAAATTTGAAACTCAAATAATAGCAATTCAAATTAATAAGAGAGGACATAAATTTCCGGCACAAAAATGTGTCCTGTCGTTTACTCGTAAATCACAAAACAACGGCTACGGAGAGAAAAATTGAGATGTGTTTGGATGAATAAATGTCATATTTGGACCATTAAAGGCTGCACTTGGATGGTTTACTTGTGATGATTGCTGCATTTGGATGCTTAAATGATGTTGTTGTGGTGATAGTTGGGGAAGCATAAGATTGGCAACCGAAGGATATTGTGATTGTTGCATCGAATAACCCGGAATAAATCCACTAAGGTCTAGGGGAAAGTTAGCATAGCTTGTATGGGTATATTCAAATGGAACATGGAAGGCAATTTGATTACCCTGCAATCAAAATTATACACAAGAGTTTATACCATGGTTGTATAATCATGTGTTTGCAGTAATATATCACAATATAATATTGAATTTTATAGTCCAAGAACACATAACATACATATGAATGTACCTGTCTGCTGATCTCTTTTTCATTCCCCTACAATAAAAAGAATGCATGTGAATAGGTATAGTCAAACAAATAAAAAATTACATGACTTATATAAACATATATCAAAACGAACACTTGCCTCTTTATTATTCATTGAACGTTTCCTCACTAATTCGTTATCATTAGCTCCACAAGCACCTTCTCTATGATCAGAATCTTGCATATTCTGAGATTGCAATCGAACATATGATGAAAATGTAAAGCATATACTCGGATTTTAAGTGAATTGCATAAGTTAATTAAAATACCTTCTTCTTTTTTCTGCATTTTGATAATGATTTTCTCAGAATTAGACTTGAGCCTATTATTTGGAGGACGACATTTTCCCCGCAACGCCAAAGGATCACGAATCTTAACGTTATCCTTGATACAAGGACTTGAATCTTGTGTACACACAACGGTACCACAACTACTTTTTCCATCCGAAACTTCCCTCTTTAATTCGTTGACTTTGTTAAGTACAAGACTACACTTTTCTTCAAACTCGGATGCTATGTCCGCCACTTCAGCGAAAGCAGTACACATTTTATTATAACGATTCCCAACTTTCGAACCATCCCAATCACTATAACTTACTTTAACCTTAGTATGCCTTCGTTTAGCATCTTTCCTCCATCTATCTTCGTTTAGCATCGCTCCGAAACTCTTTAAGCTTAGCATTTGTAAAAAAACGTTTTGTTTGTTCTTCCATGGCATAACGGGTGACTGGTGGATACCATGAATTGTAAGAATTGAAATCTTCTATGTTTTCTTTTTCAACCCTATGCCTTAATGCATTTTCGTACTGCCTCTACAAATTGCTTTTAGGTAGTTTTTTTGTTTACATATTTATCAAAAAAAGAATTTATGCTCTCACTTCGTTGTGTAGTAGAGATATCCGCCCAAAAAATATCTTTCACAAAACAAGGTACCCAACGGCGTCTTTCAGTATACAAATCATTCAACCACTTATTCTTTTTTAGTTGGTATTTTTCTACCATTTGAATCCATGCGCTTTTAAATTCACTTGAGGTAAAAGAATCATACACAGCTTTTTTTAGCTTGAAATTTATTGATTTATATCTCTTATGCTTACCAAACTTTTCGGGTATTTTTCTCATTATATGCCACAAACACCACCTGCAAGTATTATGCTGTTATGGAATGGTTTCGCAAATTAATCTCTATACAAACAAACATAAAATCAAAACTAAAAAAAATATACATGCGACGCGCCATAGGAAATACAATCTCAATTGCTTTTTTCATTGCTTGGTCTTGATCTGTTATGATGGCTGCAGGAGCACGTCCAGACATGCACGTAAGCCATGTTTTAAAGAGCCATGTAAATGTCTTAGTATCTTAATTAGAAATCAAGCCACAATCAAGCAAGATTGACTGACCATGATGATTTTGTGATGACCCGGAAATTTCTGACCAAATTTAAACTTAATCTTTAACGTTTCCGACACGATAAGCAAAGTCTATGAAGTTGAATCTCAACATTTTAAACTATTCAAATACCCTTAGATTGTTCTCAAAGATTCGCGAACCATAATATGTAAATAGATACATATATATAATATAACTTGAAAACGTAACAAAGTTTTAATTGCATGATACCGTACATTAAACTTATTGGTTTATATATCTATTTGAATATATATGATTTCAAGTTATTTAGTAAACGATAGTAACATTCATTTATTGATTCGATTGATATTTAGATAAGTTAACTAAAGCGTTTAAGATGAACCAGTAAAACACTAATTTGCTACAGTGTTTTCTAATTGCCACATTACTCAAAATGCTACAGTGTTTTCGAAAATCACTATTTGCTACAGTGAAATTGCTACAGTAAAAATTGACTTTGCTACAGTAAAACACTATTTTAGAATGTATTTTAACAACTAACGAGACGATGATTTATAGAAGTAAATGACCAAAATACTCAAATGTATAAGTTATACCTCAAGTGGTATAGTTTATGGATGATTTAAGGCTATATTTTAACAAAGGTACGAGTCACGAAATGTAAAATGGAAGTTTTCTCAGCGTACGAAAGGACATTTGAGAAACCGGAACCGGGACATAAGTCGAGTGATGACGTACGACTTATCGGAACAAGAATTACAAATCAACTATGCATGTGAATTTAATATAATATATAATTAATTATTTAAATTATATATATTATATAATTATTTATTATGTCGACAAACAAAAATACAAAATTTTGTGAGCTGTAAAAGTGGGCCATGCGATCGCATGGCCATTGTGCCTCAGACCCATGCGATCGCATGGGAAGGCTGGGCAGGCAACATCTATAAATTCAGTCGATTTCTGTTTTTCTATCCATCTATCTCGCATCTATCTCTCTATATATATTATATTTATATTTATTATTATTATTATTATTATTATTATTATTATTATTATTATTATTATTATTATTATTATTATTATTATTATTATTATTATTATTAAGATTAATATTATTATTAATCTTAAATATTATTATTAGTATTACTTTTAGTAATATTATTACATAAAATATTACGACGGAGTACTGTCCAAGTAATTTTCAAAACAAGTTTCCGAGCAAGCTAGAGCTAAGGAAAATATGGGTTATTGCCAAGGAGGTTATGGGTAATATTCGGGGGTATTTTTGTGAATCAAACCTAGTGCTTATTATCTCCGATGCGTCTACGTGCTTTCCTGCAATATTGTATATCAATATTAACTGTGAGTTTCATTTGATTCCCTTTTACTCTTTACATTTTTGGGCTGAGAATACATGCACTGTTTTAATAACCGTTTTACAATATTTATATGCGTGAGTTTCATATGATCCCTTTTTCTCTTTACATTTTTGGGCTGAGAATACATGCGCAGTTTTATAAACTGTTTTACTAAATGGATACAAATACTAAAACTGATTTTGTGTGAGTTTCATATGATCCCTTTTACTCAATATATTTTTGGGCTGAGAATATATGCGACTGTTTATAAATACTGAAAATACTAGATTTATATGCGTGAGTTTCATTTGCTCCCTTTTTAAATACTTTAAATATTTTTGAGCTGAGAATACATGCAATTTATTTTAAACGCAATGGATACAAGTACATACTAAATTCTACACCGAGTTTGAACCGAAAATCCCTTAGCTTTGGTAACTAGTAACTGCCAGTTATAAGAACTGGTGGGCGCGAGTAGTTATATATGGATCCATAGGGCTTGACATCCCCGTCCGAGCTAGAGCACTAGCCTTTTAACGGACGTATGCTATTTGAGAAGCGTACACGTTGGTTTGCGTGCATTATTAAGATGATTATACAAAGGGTACGAATTATATATACGTTAAGTTTAGTTACCAGGGTGCTCAAAAATTTTGTAGAATATTTTGATAAACGTTTCTGGATGAAACAACTGAAATCTTGTGGTCCACCTTTTATTTAAAACATATTGATAAACGTTTTGAATGAAACAACTGAAATCTTGTGGTCCACCTTTTATTTAAAACATATTGATAAACGTTTTGAATGAAACAACTGAACTTTTGTAATCCACATTGATATACGGATTATGTGTAATATTAAAACTATGAACTCACCAACCTTTGTGTTGACACTTGAAGCATGTTTATTCTCAGGTTTCTAGAAGTCTTCCGCTGTTTGCTGATACGTGATACAAGTTATGTGCTTGGAGTCATACATGCTATATATAAGAAACTTGCATTCACCAAACCATTACCATGTACCTTATTTTGACTGTATTGTCAACAGATGTATTATTGTAAACCATTTAAATGGTGATTGTCTATACGTAGGAATCATCAGATGTTAAAAACCTAGAATTTATATATTCATTTATGAAATACCTTTTCAAACGAATGCAATGTTACAAAACGTATCACATAGAGGTCAAATACCTCGCAATGAAATCAATGAATGACGTGTTCGTCCATATGGATTTGGACCGATCGTCACAGATTTACACCTACAAAAGGAGCCATTGGCATCTCATACTTATTAGTCAGATAAGTTGTATCGAAAGTCACAACATCCCCAAATTCTTCATAAGCTGCCCTACACCTTCCATCTGCCAAAAACAAACTTTTTAATCGATTTTCATCATCCAATTCCCATGCATAAAAAAAATTAGGATCTGTAGATTGAACTTTCATGAAATAACTTTGAATTGCTTCGACATCCCCTTCCCCAAACTTTAAGCGTTTAACTTTATCAATATAATTGCGACAATCTTTTTCTGTGAATGCTATATTTTCATATCCTCTGTAGCGACCCGACAAAATCGTCATTGACGGCGTCATTAACTGAGGTCCCGTTACGTGATCATAGTCCCTATATGAGACGCGTTTGACCAAAATTATGTCGCATTCATTTGAAACGTACAAGACTTGCAAGTTGTTTACAAACGGTTCGACAACAAGTATAAGTTTACAAAAGTTGGAAAGTATAAATGAAATAACTTGCGACATAATAAGTTGAAAATCACGGTTGCTATATGTAAGACCCAAATATTTCATAGTACATATGTGTGAATAAGTGATTCAAGTTGTGGGGTTTACATTGTATATAATTAAAAGGCAAAAGAAGCTGAACTGGGCATTTGGCGCGCCGCGCGGCCTTATGGCGCACCGCGCCATTACGGGCTGACAGATTCCTTTTTCTTATTAAATTAGATATTTTAAGGGCATTTTGGTAAAACCACTTAAGGTCCGACTTTAAGGTTTGGATCAGTTGTTTGGAGTGACATTTACTCTATATTCACCCACCTTATCATCTTCCAATCAATTCTAGAGAGAGATTTAGATTCTAGAGTGAGAGAGCTCAAATTAAGGAAGAAGAAACTCGAATCGGGTCAAAGTGCAAGCACTAAAGTTGTTCATCTCCTCATTTACTACGTTTTGATAGTTGTGGTAAGCCCTAAACCTAATTTCCTTGTTTTAATTGTTTAAGAGTTAGGGTTTGTGTAGGTAATGAACACTAAGACCCATTTGTTAGTGAATTTGGGTGTTTTGGGTGAAATTGGGTTATGTTGACTCAAAGATGACTAACTAGGGTTTTTCAAGCATTAATTGTTGTTAATAAACCTTAATTAGTTAGTAAATTGCTAGAACACCAATATTTATGTAAATGGATGTTAAGTGGGTCAGTGGATGACCCGAAATGGGTGTGTTAACCCTAAACGGGCTAAACGGGTCAAAATGGACCTAAGTTGGTTAATGTTTGCGTTTAGTGCATAAACCTTGTTCTAAAATGTGTTTTGAACCTATCTTGGCAAATGATTAGGGTTTTGGTGCGAGATGACCCAATATTAGGGTTAGGTGTCCAAATGGGTCAAAATGACCTAGAAATGGTGAGTGTTGCGAGTTTGACCAACTTGAACAAATGATTGATTATATATACTTTGTAATAGGTGCATTACCTTGAAGTTTCAAGCTTGGTTTATTGATTCACCGAAGGCGAAAGGTGAGTGGAATAATTATATGCGTAGATATATAATGTATTTATTTGTAGTAGCGTGAGATGTGAAGTGCCGAAGTGTTAAGACACCATGTTTCACGTGACGAGTGAAGCACCGAGGTGTTAAGGTGCCACTCTAGGTAATTGATGGGTGAAGCATCGAGGTGTTAAGATGCCACTCGGGGTGAAGCATCGAGGTGTTAAGATGCCACCTAGGAGTGTAGTGTCGAGGTGTTAAGACACCACTCCGTAACTTAATGAGTGAAGCATCGAGGTGTTAAGATGCCACTCGGGGTGAAGTACCGAGGTGTTAAGGTGTCACCCTAGGGGTTAGTGATACGAGGTGTTAAGTACCCTAACAGATTGTATGAACACCGGTGGCGTTTTCGCGAGCGCCATTCCCTTGTACGATTGGTTAACCATGGTTATTTGCATTGTAAGTGTAAGCATAATATATTATTCGAATTATATTATATGCGTTGCTATGCTAGCTTGTGGTATTGGAGATTTATAGCTTGTATTCGAGATTATAAGCTAATTGTGTTGCTAGCATGTATGCGGTGTTTGAGTAAGTGATTTGCAAGTAGGTATATTATATATGTATGTGTATAATTATTGCATTCACTAAGCGTTAACTTCCCCTCTCGTTGTTTACCATTTTATAGGTTCCGGCGTGGATAAGGGTAAGGGCATACGGTTGGATTAGAGATCCCGCTTGTTGGGGGACGCCTTTTGGATGTGTTAGCTTTTGGAGTTTGACCATGACTTGGGTAGTTTAATCCCAAACACCATGCTCATTGCGTCGTTTGGTACTTAAACTTTTTGATGGTCGAAACTCATATTTTGTATTAAACTCGTAAAACGGTCGATGTGGGCCCCGCTTCGTAAAACTCATTTTATTAATGGAATGTGTTAGTTTTACATATTTGAATATGTTGTTAAAAGCGTTTTGTCTAATTATGTCGGGAAGTGGCCGATCTTTTTCGCGTTTCATGACTTTTGGGACAGGCCAGTTTGGCGCGCCGCGCCATATGCTCTTCCAGCAAAAAAAAAAATTTGTTATTTTTACGCGGGTTGTTCATGGTTTGGTTTGGGTTGTTACACTATAAATAGCGTAAATATGTATGCTTTAAGTTTGAATCCAAAAGTGCTATCCCTAGCGTAAGCATGTATGCTTGACTCCAAGAAAGTAATCAAAGTGCGGAAACATGTATCAAGTAGCCAAATATGAACCTGAGAAACATATAGAAAACTGTCAACGAAAAACGTTGGTGAAATCATAGATGTAGTAAAAAACGTTATTTTTGAACCACGAGATTTAGTATTCCTATAAAATTGATCATCCAAATAGTTTGCATTCCAAAATAAGTTCGCGAGCACCCAAGTATCAAGGCCTAACTTTCCTTCCATAGAACCCTATCACAATAGTGTTAGAACATACACTGTTTCTCGAAAATATATTTCATCCGAAGTAACGGTAGCGAACCGTCCGAATGAGGGTTTGTCAAACCCATATGGCCATACAACATAAGTTCCCACTTACACTCGGCAAGTGTAACTAATGATAATCGAATTGAGGATTTTTGTTCAAACTCGCTGTGGAATGTTTGTTTCATCAGACTTGTGTTCAAAACATAAAAGTAAGTTGTACAAGATGTAACAAGGTATATCTTTCTCAGCCCACGATTTAAAAGTATAAAAGTTGTTGAAAAGGTGGGACTATGATCTCACCGTAGTAGCACGCCAAAGTATTTGAAATTAAACGTTGTGCAATGAAAGTTGTTTAGTCTTGACCTAAACAAATAAGTTGTATCAATTAACCGGTTACGACACAAGGTCGGGTGAAATGTGTTCAATTAGTCCTATGGCTCGTTACGACTCGAATATATAGCATGTGAATCACGTTGTCAAGTTTCATGCAACATATAAGTATAAAAGCACGTTAGAACGATTGCATAAGTGTTTGGTTAAGTTTGACTAAAAGTCAAACTTGGTCAAAGTCAAAGTCAACGGGGTCGGGTCGGGTATCCGACAATTTTTCTATGAAATATAAGCATATATAAGTATGTTGGCCAAGTTTCATGTTAATCGGAGGTGCGTAGCATAGTTAGAATTAAACGTAAATGAGACTTTTTGGACAACAGGCAAATGACGCTCCGCTCAGATAAGTGGCGCGCCGCTCCGTTTCAAGGAAAAGCCTCGGTGCCATTTTGTAGGCATTCAGCGCTCCGCTCAGAAATCGGCTCGCCGCTCTGTATGCCTGACAGAAATTCTGGGCTGTTTTCATGTGTAGGCTCGAACCAAATTTCAAACAAACATAACTTATGAACCGTAAACATTCAAAACACGTATCTTATATCGTTGGAAAGGTAATTTAAAAAGGAATACAACTAAACACATTTCATTAAACAAATTCAACATTTACGATAACCGAAATCTCGCCGAAAGATCATTATTTAACGTTTCAAGCTCAAAAATGCGAATGGTGATTCGGGAATCCAATTTACACATACGATATGCCGTTTTGAAGGTAATGAAACATACAATACAACTAAACACTTACTAACAACATTTCATAGCATTCAATGCATCAAAAGTGTGTTTTAAAGTTCATCAAACCCTAACCAAAATCATGAATTCAACCATTTTGCAAATGAAGCTTTTCTAAATCAACCAACACATCAAATTGAAGCTAATGATGCTAGTAACATATTTAATACATGAACTTTAACATTTAAACAACATTTAATCACTCAAAACTCAAGATTAAACAAACCCAGTTCAAGTTCATGCTAGTTTATGCAAAACAACAAGATCGAGCAAATAAATCATATATTCATGCTAGACACGAGCCATAGACACTAATTAACATCATTTCAAGTCAAAAACATCAAGAACAAGAAATCTAGTGATTTTAGAAAGTTACCCAAAATGGATGAAATTGGTATCAAGTTGTAGAGGATGAAGAGAGGATTCCAAATATGTAGTCAGATTTGTTATGAGCTTCCTAGATGTGAAATGGATGATGAATTCTTGTTTGAGTGTTTGAGAGAAAAAGAGGAAGTAAGAAAGAAAGAAAGAGATGAATGAATGAGTGGAGGTGGTGAGGTGGTTGACTAGTCAACTACTAGCCACCTCTTTGGTCAAGTGGCAAAACTAGTCCCTCGATTTCGGATGCGGGTGCGTGAATTAACCAAACGAATATTTTAAATCGCTAGAGTAACCGAGAGATGTTATAATCAAATAACGGAAATATTAAGAACATTAGTTAATGAAAGACACGAATTTAGATAACAAAAGATATTATCTAAAAAAAAGAGTGTTAAAAATAAATTTAACGGAAAAACGCGGGATGTTACATTACCTACACCTTAAAAGAAATTTCGTCCCGAAATTTAGTTGGAAGTAGTAGTTGTTGTTTCTTCTTCGAAACCTTGCGTTGCAAATTCTACTAATAAGTGAAGGTACTTCCTCGGGCATTTCAACGAACTTCGACAGTCGGGATTTTACGTTGTTTAAAAGTTTAGTTTAACGATCTATAATTTCAACCGCTTCTCCTAGGAAGTGGAGTTCGTCATCGATAGTAAGTTCATCAAAGGGAATAACAAGTTCTTGCTCGGCAAGACACTTTTTCAAGTTCGACACATGGAAAGTAGGATGAACGGAGCTCAAATGAGTCGGAAAATTTAAACGACAAGCAATGGGTCCAAAACGCCCCAAGATTTCAAAAGGGTTAAAAATATCGCGGATTTAGCTTTCTACATTTCCCGAAACGGATTACACCTTTTCAAGGTGCGACTTTTAACATTTCGCGGTCACCCACGTGGAATTCGAGAGGTTTACGTCTAACATCGACATAGCTCTTTTGGCGACTTTGGGCCGTCTTGAGTCTTTCTTGGATTTGAACGATCTTAACGGTTACTTCATGAATGAGTTCAGGTCCGGTGGTTTGCTTGTCACCTACTTCGGTTCAACAATTAAGAAAACGTCAATTGCGGCTATATGAGTTCTCGAAAGGTGTGGCGTTAATACTCGAATGAAAATTATTGTAGTAAGAGAATTCGAGTAAGGATAAAATACAAGTTCGTATTATGGTTTCCAAGGTTCGAATCGTACATTTGCTTTGTTCGTCAGTTTGTGGGTGATACGCGGTACCCATGTCTAAGCGTGGTCCCAAGGCTTCTTGTAAGGCACTCCAAAAATCTAGAAGTGAAACCAGAATCTCGATCCGAGACGAGGTACATCTCTTTAAGATATATTTGAACAAGTTTTCGTTTCTCAAGAAATTCGCGCCGCGAAAGATTTATCGGTTTCCGAAAACGTTCGTTAGGACTATTCACCCTCGTGACAAATACTAGTATAACGTGAAGAGTCTCTCTCTCCATTGAGAATTTAGAATAAAATATTTCCTTAAACGGAAGTACGAGTGTAATGCGGGAGAAGTTTCCGTCTCGATGTGAGCATAACAAGCATAATGTAGTTCGACGATAAAACTGTACGAAAACAAGATAGTATACACGTGTATCATATGTTTGAAGTCGAAAGAATTTGTCATTCATTCGGAAGCATAAATATGGTTCGATAATAATCGACGATGTGTCCCGGGTATGGTTGTTATCAGTATTCTCGGAGTTGTCGGATGTTCAAACAAGAAAAATGAAGTCATGTACATGGCACATGGTGGTGGTTAGGTTGATCGAGTCCAACCACCATCACGTGTCATTAGAACTTTGGTATGACTTACTATAATATAACCACGTTGATCGAGTGTCGTTATATTATACTAACTCGTACCTCCATTCCCACATCACCCCATAGATTCAAGTTTGTGTAATCGTGAAGATTTAAAATGAACAAAGTGTAACGACGTGTCTACCGTGACTCATATTGAATAGAAAGAATTAGTGCTACTCTGAAGATGCGTTTCCCGAGGGAAGTGTATAAATGATTGTTTTCATCAATCGGTTCAAGTCAAACGATAATGTATTTTAGGTACGAAAAGAGTAACGAATTATGATAATGAGTAGTACGCAACCGTAGTGATAAGTAGTGACGACGATACTCACCTAGAGTAGCGATGGTAGTAACAAGAAGTGGTAGATAATAAGGAACACCGGTGTGACACTAATAGTAAGTTGAGACGATGGCGAAAAACAATCTGGGAGATCGAGTTCCCGAACGAGTGTGACTAATGAAGTCGTCGTCATCCTTACATGTATAAATCTTGAATTTACGTGTGTTACCCGAAAGTGGCAGAGTACGAGTTCGCATGACGAGAATTGGGTACAATTAGGAAGTTTACCTAAGTAGGATTCAAGTATAAATGCACAAGTAGTCAAGTAAGTGCTATCTATAGAAAATGCAAGTCAGAATGCAATAGTTAACTATCCGGTTGTAGTCTAGATTCACTAATGCGTCCTAACGACTCTGTCAGACACACTAATGCATATCCTAGTTCCCTACAACCAATGCTCTGATACCATCTGTAGCGACCCGACAAAATCGTCATTGATGGCGTCGTTAACTGAGGTCCCGTTACGTGGTCATAGTCCCTATATGAGACGCGTTTGACCAAAATTATGTCGCATTCATTTAAAACGTACAAGACTTGCAATTCGTTTACAAACGGTTCGACAACAAGTATAAGTTTACAAAAGTTGAAAAGTATAAATGAAATAACTTGCAACATAATAAGTTGAAAATCAAGGTTGCTATAAATAGCGTAAATATGTATGCTTTAAGTTTGAATCCAAAAGTGCTATCCCTAGCGTAAGCATGTATGCTTGACTCTAAGCAAGTAATCAAAGTGTGGAAACATGTATCAAGTAGCCAAATATGAACCTGAGAAATATATAGAAAACTGTCAACGAAAAACGTTGGTGAAATCATAGATGTAGTAAAAACGTTATTTTTGAACCACGAGATTTAGTATTCCTATAAAATTGATCATCCAAATAGTTTGCATTCCAAAATAAGTTCGCGAGCACCCAATTATCAAGGCTTAACTTTCCTTCCATAGAACCCATCACAATAGTGTTAGAACATACACTGTTTCTCAAAAATATATTTCATCCGAAGTGATGGTAGCGAACCGTCCGAATGAGGGTTTGTCAAACCCATATGGCCATAAAACATAAGTTCCCGCTTACACCCGGCAAGTGTAACTAGTGATAATCAAATTGAGGATTTTTGTTCAAACTCGCTGTGGAATGTTTGTTTCATCGGACTTGTGTTCAAAACATAAAAGTAAGTAGTACAAGATGTAACAAGGTATATGTTTCTCAGCCCACGATTTAAAAGTATAAAAGTTGTTGAAAAGGTAGGACTATGATCTCACCGTAGTAGCACGCCAAAGTATTTGAAATTAAACGTTGTGCAATGAAAGTTGTTTAGTCTTGACCTAAACAAATAAGTTGTATCAATTAACCGGTTACGACACAAGGTAGGGCGAAATGTGTTCAATTAGTCCTATGGCTCGTTACGACTCGAATATATAGCATGTGAATCACGTTGTCAAGTTTCATGCAAGATATAAGTATAAAAGCACGTTAGAACGATTGAATAAGTGTTTGGTTAAGTTTGACTAAAAGTCAAACTTGGTAAAAGTCAAAGTCAACGAGGTCGGGTCGGGTATCCGACAATTTTTCTATGAAAGATAAGCATATATAAGTATGTTGGCCAAGTTTCATGTTAATCGGAGGTGCGTAGCATAGTTAGAATTAAACTTAAATGAGACTTTTTGGACAACAGGCAAATGGCGCTCCGCTCAGATAAGTGGTGCGCCGCTCTGTTTCAAGGCAAAGCCTCAGTGCCATTTTGTAGGCATTCGGCGCTCCGCTCAGAAATCGGCGCGCCGCTCCGTATGCCTGACAGAAATTCTGGGCTGTTTTCATGTGTAGGCTCGAACCAAACTTTAAACAAACATAACTTATGAACCGTAAACATTCAAAACATGTATCTTATATTATTGGAAAGGTAATTTAACAAGGAATATAACTAAACACATTTCATTAAACAAATCCAACATTTACAATAACCGAAATCTCACCGAAAGATCATTATTTAACTTTTCAAGCTCAAAAATGCAAATGGTGATTCGGGAATCCAATTTACACATACTGTAACAGACTGAAACCCGGGCTAGTTGTAAGTTGTCTATTTTGCCCTTAAGGTTTATGCTTAGTCTTAAGTGCTTTTATTTTAATTATTTTATTAGTGTTTTATTATAATTGTGTTGTGACCAATTTGTGACAAGGGTCCCAGAACATGTTTGTTTATTTTATTTGGACCTCGTTTGGGTTACCTAATCTTGTACGAAAGATTTTAGATAACTGGTAAATACCCGTGTGTGATGGGGTATTAATTTTTAACACATAAGAGTGTAATATCTGGATGTTTTCATCCATTTCACCTAATTTCCCAAAAATAAGAACGTACCTAAACTTCATCCCTTCACAAACCCTAATTGAATCTAAGTCTTAAATTGGATGGTGAGGCTTTAAGGATTGATTCATATCATCCTTGTGATCATTTATCCAGGTTTGTTAGCTTGAATTCGTGCTTTAATTCATAGAAATTGGGTTTTGGGTGTAAATGGATTTTTGATGAATTTTGAGCTTGAATCTTCATATTATGTGTTTGTATATGTTAATTGATGTTAGAAATAGGTTGTATATATGTTTAGTAGCTTCCATGTGCTTAAAATTTGATCAAAATCGCTCAAAAATCGAGTTTTTGGGGAAAAAATCACGAAATCAGCGAATGTGTTCGAACCAGTTGCTACAGTATTTTGCTACAGTGCTCGAGTTACTACAGTGCCTGAGTTGCTACAGTGTCACTATTTGCTACAGTACCGAGTTGCTACAGTGTCACTATTTTCTACAGTGTTCGGTATTGCTACAGTATCACTATTTGCTACAGTGCCCGAGTTGCTACAGTGCCACTATTTGCTACAGTACCTTTTATGAAATTGAAACGGGCGTAACTTTCAAAACGTAACTCCGTTTTTGATGAATAAACTATCGTTAGAATCATAATAAAGAATACTTTTCAATGGTGAACTTTTAAGAAACTAGATCAAACTTTTTTTAGGCCGTAAAAGGAGTTTTAGTGTGTATGTCGTGTTTTGCACGCACATGTATGCCATTATTGAATGGAGTCATGATGTAGACTCATAAAATTATGAATATATGGTGTTATGACCTATTTAATCGTATGAAATGATTATATTATTTATTGGATATGTATATTAACTTTGTTTGCGTTGTTCTCAGGTTATAAGGACAAGGAGGAAGCTCAGAAATAATAACTGAGCAGTTGCTGGTAATTGGTGAGTGGGTCTATCTCCGGATAGAGTTTAAGTAGCATATCATGCTACTGTGGTTGACTCTTTTACCATGCATAGTGTAGAAATTACCATGTTAGAATAATATAGTATGCCTGATGTTGTATGTGATTTATGTGTACACTGTGTGAATGGCACCAGTCGGGCTTAGGGAGACTGGGGACTCGAGACCGTGCCTAGGAGAGGTTAGAGTCCGTATGAGGTCAACCGTGCCTAGGGGAGGTTGGGTCCATAGGCTACTGATTGTGGAGTATAGTGTGAATGATGCATCCCCTGCATCTGGATAACTATACTGTGAATTGAGTAGCAGGGACTATCGGTAGACTCAAGTCCGATCAGCTAGGAGTCGTGTGCTCGTACAAGCTGCCGATCCTCGTATTGCCTTATTGTATGCTAGTTGGTAGTAGCATGTGTTGTTGTTAGTATATAGCTTGTGTGCGACTTAAGCTATATCTGTTAGATAGATTCCATTCACTTAGCGGTGCACTAATCCCCCACATATTCTTCCCTTGCAGGTTTAGGTACTGCTAGTCGGGATGGGTGCTGTTGTAGAAGACAAGTTTGACAACCCAACTCTGATGTGGACTTTTGTATAAATCATGTTTTGTAATAACGTAACACCGTTGTGTAAACTTAAACTTAATTACTCAGATTAAGGTAATGACGCGACTTATAGGGTGTTTGCTAATAAAGTCTTCCGCTGTGTTTTAAAAAAAAATGGCCGGTGTTACAAGTTGGTATTAGAGCATAGTTTGGCAGCAAATACGTGCGCGTATTTTGTTCCCAAACCCTGAGGCAAGTCAAACATGTCTGTGGGAGTGGGGGCTAAGTGGACAATAGGATATACATGTGTTAGTTGTGATTGAACTAACTGTTATCCACTAAGTTTTTGTGTGAGATGTTTTGTAGCACAGGTATGGCTGATAGAAACGCAACTGGCCCCTCTAACCCCGGAACATTCAGAGCACCAGAAGAGGGTGTTGAGTCGGATGATGATCAGAGTAGTTACATCCTTCAGTTAGAAAGCAAGCTAAAAGAGGCTGAGGACAAAATTAATGAGCTTGAATTGGCGAGGCATTCT